>NC_138305.1:8135000-8735000 GCF_965601325.2 Salmo salar
CTGTAAAACACCCTCAACCTCAGACCAACTGTAAAACACCCTCAACCTCAGACCAACTGTAAAACACCCTCAACCTCAGTCCAACTGTAAAACACCCTCAACCTCAGTCCAACTGTAAAACACCCTCAACCTCAGACCAACTGTAAAACACCCTCAACCTCAGACCAACTGTAAAACACCCTCAACCTCAACCCAACTGTAAAACACCCTCAACCTCAACCCAACTGTAAAACATCCTCAACCCAACTGTAAAACACCCTCAACCTCAGTCCAACTGTAAAACACCTTCAACCTCAGACCAACTGTAAAACACCCTCAGACCAACTGTAAAACACCCTCAGACCAACTGTAAAACACCCTCAGACCAACTGTAAAACACCCTCAGACCAACTGTAAAACACCCTCAGACCAACTGTAAAACACCCTCAGACCAACTGTAAAACACCCTCAACCTCAGACCAACTGTACCACACCCTCAACCTCAGACCAACTGTAAAACACCCTCAGCCCAACTGTAAAACACCCTCAACCTCAGACCAACTGTAAAACACCCTCAACCCAACTGTAAAACACCCTCAACCCAACTGTAAAACACCCTCAACCCAACTGTAAAACACCCTCAGACCCAACTGTAAAACACCCTCAGACCAACTGTAAAACACCCTCAACCTCAGACCAACTGTAAAACACCCTCAACCTCAGACCAACTGTAAAACACCTTCAACCTCAGACCAACTGTAAAACACCCTCAGACCAACTGTAAAACACCCTCAACCTCAGTCCAACTGTAAAACACCCTCAACCTCAGTCCAACTGTAAAACACCCTCAACCTCAGACCAACTGTAAAACACCCTCAACCTCAGACCAACTGTAAAACACCTTCAACCTCAGACCAACTGTAAAACACCTTCAACCGCAGACCAACTGTAAAACACCTTCAACCTCAGACCAACTGTAAAACACCTTCAACCTCAGACCAACTGTAAAACACCCTCAACCTCAGACCAACTGTAAAACACCCTCAACCTCAGACCAACTGTAAAACACCCTCAACCTCAGTCCAACTGTAAAACACCCTCAACCTCAGTCCAACTGTAAAACACCCTCAACCTCAGACCAACTGTAAAACACCCTCAACCTCAGACCAACTGTAAAAAACCCTCAACCTCAGACCAACTGTAAAACACCCTCAACCTCAGACCAACTGTAAAACACCCTCAACCTCAACCCAACTGTAAAACACCCTCAACCCAACTGTAAAACACTCTCAACCCAACTGTAAAACACCCTCAACCCAACTGTAAAACACCCTCAACCTCAGACCAACTGTAAAACACCCTCAGACCAACTGTAAAACACCCTCAGACCAACTGTAAAACACCCTCAACCTCAGTCCAACTGTAAAACACCCTCAGACCAACTGTAAAACACCCTCAACCCAACTGTAAAACACCCTCAACCCAACTGTAAAACACCCTCAACCCAACTGTAAAACACCCTCAACCCAACTGTAAAACACCCTCAACCCAACTGTAAAACACCCTCAACCCAACTGTAAAACACCCTCAACCCAACTGTAAAACACCCTCAGACCAACTGTAAAACACCCTTAACCTCAGACCAACTGTAAAACCCCCTCAACCCAACTGTAAAACACCCTCAACCTCAGACCAACTGTAAAACACCCTCAACCTCAGACCAACTGTAAAACACCCTCAACCTCAGACCAACTGTAAAACACCCTCAACCTCAGACCAACTGTAAAACCCCCTCAACCCAACTGTAAAACACCCTCAACCTCAGACCAACTGTAAAACACCCTCAACCTCAGACCAACTGTAAAACACCTTCAACCGCAGACCAACTGTAAAACACCTTCAACCGCAGACCAACTGTAAAACACCTTCAACCGTGGACCAACTGTAAAACACCTTCAACCTCAGACCAACTGTAAAACACCTTCAACCTCAGACCAACTGTAAAACACCCTCAACCTCAGACCAACTGTAAAACACCCTCAGACCAACTGTAAAACACCCTCAGACCAACTGTAAAACACCCTCAGACCAACTGTAAAACACCCTCAACCTCAGACCAACTGTAAAACACCCTCAACCTCAGACCAACTGTAAAACACCCTCAACCTCAGACCAACTGTAAAACACCCTCAACCTCAGTCCAACTGTAAAACACCCTCAACCTCAGTCCAACTGTAAAACACCCTCAACCTCAGACCAACTGTAAAACACCCTCAACCTCAGACCAACTGTAAAACACCCTCAACCTCAACCCAACTGTAAAACACCCTCAACCTCAACCCAACTGTAAAACACCCTCAACCCAACTGTAAAACATCCTCAACCCAACTGTAAAACACCCTCAACCTCAGTCCAACTGTAAAACACCTTCAACCTCAGACCAACTGTAAAACACCCTCAGACCAACTGTAAAACACCCTCAGACCAACTGTAAAACACCCTCAGACCAACTGTAAAACACCCTCAGACCAACTGTAAAACACCCTCAGACCAACTGTAAAACACCCTCAACCTCAGACCAACTGTACCACACCCTCAACCTCAGACCAACTGTAAAACACCCTCAGCCCAACTGTAAAACACCCTCAACCTCAGACCAACTGTAAAACACCCTCAACCCAACTGTAAAACACCCTCAACCCAACTGTAAAACACCCTCAACCCAACTGTAAAACACCCTCAGACCCAACTGTAAAACACCCTCAGACCAACTGTAAAACACCCTCAACCTCAGACCAACTGTAAAACACCCTCAACCTCAGACCAACTGTAAAACACCTTCAACCTCAGACCAACTGTAAAACACCCTCAGACCAACTGTAAAACACCCTCAACCTCAGTCCAACTGTAAAACACCCTCAACCTCAGTCCAACTGTAAAACACCCTCAACCTCAGACCAACTGTAAAACACCCTCAACCTCAGACCAACTGTAAAACACCTTCAACCGCAGACCAACTGTAAAACACCTTCAACCGCAGACCAACTGTAAAACACCTTCAACCTCAGACCAACTGTAAAACACCTTCAACCTCAGACCAACTGTAAAACACCTTCAACCTCAGACCAACTGTAAAACACCCTCAACCTCAGACCAACTGTAAAACACCCTCAGACCAACTGTAAAACACCCTCAGACCAACTGTAAAACACCCTCAGACCAACTGTAAAACACCCTCAGACCAACTGTAAAACACCCTCAACCTCAGACCAACTGTAAAACACCCTCAACCTCAGACCAACTGTAAAACACCCTCAACCTCAGACCAACTGTAAAACACCCTCAACCTCAGTCCAACTGTAAAACACCCTCAACCTCAGTCCAACTGTAAAACACCCTCAACCTCAGACCAACTGTAAAACACCCTCAACCTCAGACCAACTGTAAAACACCCTCAACCTCAACCCAACTGTAAAACACCCTCAACCTCAACCCAACTGTAAAACACCCTCAACCCAACTGTAAAACATCCTCAACCCAACTGTAAAACACCCTCAACCTCAGTCCAACTGTAAAACACCTTCAACCTCAGACCAACTGTAAAACACCCTCAGACCAACTGTAAAACACCCTCAGACCAACTGTAAAACACCCTCAGACCAACTGTAAAACACCCTCAGACCAACTGTAAAACACCCTCAGACCAACTGTAAAACACCCTCAACCTCAGACCAACTGTACCACACCCTCAACCTCAGACCAACTGTAAAACACCCTCAGCCCAACTGTAAAACACCCTCAACCTCAGACCAACTGTAAAACACCCTCAACCCAACTGTAAAACACCCTCAACCCAACTGTAAAACACCCTCAACCCAACTGTAAAACACCCTCAGACCCAACTGTAAAACACCCTCAGACCAACTGTAAAACACCCTCAACCTCAGACCAACTGTAAAACACCCTCAACCTCAGACCAACTGTAAAACACCTTCAACCTCAGACCAACTGTAAAACACCCTCAGACCAACTGTAAAACACCCTCAACCTCAGTCCAACTGTAAAACACCCTCAACCTCAGTCCAACTGTAAAACACCCTCAACCTCAGACCAACTGTAAAACACCCTCAACCTCAGACCAACTGTAAAACACCTTCAACCTCAGACCAACTGTAAAACACCTTCAACCGCAGACCAACTGTAAAACACCTTCAACCTCAGACCAACTGTAAAACACCTTCAACCTCAGACCAACTGTAAAACACCCTCAACCTCAGACCAACTGTAAAACACCCTCAACCTCAGACCAACTGTAAAACACCCTCAACCTCAGTCCAACTGTAAAACACCCTCAACCTCAGTCCAACTGTAAAACACCCTCAACCTCAGACCAACTGTAAAACACCCTCAACCTCAGACCAACTGTAAAAAACCCTCAACCTCAGACCAACTGTAAAACACCCTCAACCTCAGACCAACTGTAAAACACCCTCAACCTCAACCCAACTGTAAAACACCCTCAACCCAACTGTAAAACACTCTCAACCCAACTGTAAAACACCCTCAACCCAACTGTAAAACACCCTCAACCTCAGACCAACTGTAAAACACCCTCAGACCAACTGTAAAACACCCTCAGACCAACTGTAAAACACCCTCAACCTCAGTCCAACTGTAAAACACCCTCAGACCAACTGTAAAACACCCTCAACCCAACTGTAAAACACCCTCAACCCAACTGTAAAACACCCTCAACCCAACTGTAAAACACCCTCAACCCAACTGTAAAACACCCTCAACCCAACTGTAAAACACCCTCAACCCAACTGTAAAACACCCTCAACCCAACTGTAAAACACCCTCAGACCAACTGTAAAACACCCTTAACCCAACTGTAAAACACCCTCAGACCCAACTGTAAAACACCCTCAACCCAACTGTAAAACACCCTCAACCCAACTGTAAAACACCCTCAACCCAACTGTAAAACACCCTCAAACCAACTGTAAAACACCCTCAACCTCAGACCAACTGTAAAACACCCTCAACCTCAGACCAACTGTAAAACACCTTCAACCTCAGACCAACTGTAAAACACCCTCAGACCAACTGTAAAACACCCTCAACCTCAGTCCAACTGTAAAACACCCTCAACCTCAGACCAACTGTAAAACACCCTCAACCTCAGACCAACTGTAAAACACCTTCAACCTCAGACCAACTGTAAAACACCTTCAACCGCAGACCAACTGTAAAACACCTTCAACCTCAGACCAACTGTAAAACACCTTCAACCTCAGACCAACTGTAAAACACCCTCAACCTCAGACCAACTGTAAAACACCCTCAACCTCAGACCAACTGTAAAACACCCTCAACCTCAGTCCAACTGTAAAACACCCTCAACCTCAGTCCAACTGTAAAACACCCTCAACCTCAGACAAACTGTAAAACACCCTCAACCTCAGACCAACTGTAAAAAACCCTCAACCTCAGACCAACTGTAAAACACCCTCAACCTCAGACCAACTGTAAAACACCCTCAACCTCAACCCAACTGTAAAACACCCTCAACCCAACTGTAAAACACCCTCAGACCAACTGTAAAACACCCTCAGACCAACTGTAAAACACCCTCAGACCAACTGTAAAACACCCTCAGACCAACTGTAAAACACCCTCAACCTCAGACCAACTGTAAAACACCCTCAACCTCAACCCAACTGTAAAACACCCTCAACCTCAACCCAACTGTAAAACACCCTCAACCCAACTGTAAAACATCCTCAACCCAACTGTAAAACACCCTCAACCTCAGTCCAACTGTAAAACACCTTCAACCTCAGACCAACTGTAAAACACCCTCAGACCAACTGTAAAACACCCTCAGACCAACTGTAAAACACCCTCAGACCAACTGTAAAACACCCTCAGACCAACTGTAAAACACCCTCAACCTCAGACCAACTGTACCACACCCTCAACCTCAGACCAACTGTAAAACACCCTCAGCCCAACTGTAAAACACCCTCAACCTCAGACCAACTGTAAAACACCCTCAACCCAACTGTAAAACACCCTCAACCCAACTGTAAAACACCCTCAACCCAACTGTAAAACACCCTCAGACCCAACTGTAAAACACCCTCAGACCAACTGTAAAACACCCTCAACCTCAGACCAACTGTAAAACACCCTCAACCTCAGACCAACTGTAAAACACCTTCAACCTCAGACCAACTGTAAAACACCCTCAGACCAACTGTAAAACACCCTCAACCTCAGTCCAACTGTAAAACACCCTCAACCTCAGACCAACTGTAAAACACCCTCAACCTCAGACCAACTGTAAAACACCTTCAACCGCAGACCAACTGTAAAACACCTTCAACCGCAGACCAACTGTAAAACACCTTCAACCTCAGACCAACTGTAAAACACCTTCAACCTCAGACCAACTGTAAAACACCCTCAAACTCAGACCAACTGTAAAACACCCTCAACCTCAGACCAACTGTAAAACACCCTCAACCTCAGTCCAACTGTAAAACACCCTCAACCTCAGTCCAACTGTAAAACACCCTCAACCTCAGACCAACTGTAAAACACCCTCAACCTCAACCCAACTGTAAAACACCCTCAACCCAACTGTAAAACACTCTCAACCCAACTGTAAAACACCCTCAACCCAACTGTAAAACACCCTCAACCTCAGACCAACTGTAAAACACCCTCAGACCAACTGTAAAACACCCTCAGACCAACTGTAAAACACCCTCAACCTCAGTCCAACTGTAAAACACCCTCAGACCAACTGTAAAACACCCTCAACCCAACTGTAAAACACCCTCAACCCAACTGTAAAACACCCTCAACCCAACTGTAAAACACCCTCAACCCAACTGTAAAACACCCTCAACCCAACTGTAAAACACCCTCAACCCAACTGTAAAACACCCTCAACCCAACTGTAAAACACCCTCAACCCAACTGTAAAACACCCTCAAACCAACTGTAAAACACCCTCAACCTCAGACCAACTGTAAAACACCCTCAACCTCAGACCAACTGTAAAACACCTTCAACCTCAGACCAACTGTAAAACACCCTCAGACCAAATGTAAAACACCCTCAACCTCAGTCCAACTGTAAAACACCCTCAACCTCAGACCAACTGTAAAACACCCTCAACCTCAGACCAACTGTAAAACACCTTCAACCTCAGACCAACTGTAAAACACCTTCAACCGCAGACCAACTGTAAAACACCTTCAACCTCAGACCAACTGTAAAACACCTTCAACCTCAGACCAACTGTAAAACACCCTCAACCTCAGACCAACTGTAAAACACCCTCAACCTCAGACCAACTGTAAAACACCCTCAACCTCAGTCCAACTGTAAAACACCCTCAACCTCAGTCCAACTGTAAAACACCCTCAACCTCAGACAAACTGTAAAACACCCTCAACCTCAGACCAACAGTAAAAAAACCCTCAACCTCAGACCAACTGTAAAACACCCTCAACCTCAGACCAACTGTAAAACACCCTCAACCTCAACCCAACTGTAAAACACCCTCAACCCAACTGTAAAACACCCTCAACCCAACTGTAAAACACCCTCAACCCACTGTAAAACACCCTCAGACCAACTGTAAAACACCCTCAGACCAACTGTAAAACACCCTCAGACCAACTGTAAAACACCCTCAGACCAACTGTAAAACACCCTCAGACCAACTGTAAAACACCCTCAGACCAACTGTAAAACACCCTCAACCCAACTGTAAAACACCCTCAACCCAACTGTAAAACACCCTCAACCCAACTGTAAAACACCCTCAACCCAACTGTAAAACACCCTCAACCCAACTGTAAAACACCCTCAACCCAACTGTAAAACACCCTCAACCCAACTGTAAAACACCCTCAACCCAACTGTAAAACACCCTCAACCCAACTGTAAAACACCCTCAGACCAACTGTAAAACACCCTCAGACCAACTGTAAAACACCCTTAACCCAACTGTAAAACACCCTCAGACCAACTGTAAAACACCCTCAACCTCAGACCAACTGTAAAACACCCTCAACCCAACTGTAAAACACCCTCAGACCCAACTGTAAAACACCCTCAGACCCAACTGTAAAACACCCTCAGACCAACTGTAAAACACCCTCAACCTCAGACCAACTGTAAAACACCCTCAACCTCAGACCAACTGTAAAACACCCTCAACCTCAGACCAACTGTAAAACACCTTCAACCTCAGACCAACTGTAAAACACCCTCAGACCAACTGTAAAACACCCTCAACCTCAGTCCAACTGTAAAACACCCTCAACCTCAGTCCAACTGTAAAACACCCTCAACCTCAGTCCAACTGTAAAACACCCTCAACCTCAGACCAACTGTAAAACACCTTCAACCTCAGACCAACTGTAAAACACCTTCAACCGCAGACCAACTGTAAAACACCTTCAACATCAGACCAACTGTAAAACACCTTCAACCTCAGACCAACTGTAAAACACCCTCAAACTCAGACCAACTGTAAAACACCCTCAACCTCAGACCAACTGTAAAACACCCTCAACCTCAGTCCAACTGTAAAACACCCTCAACCTCAGTCCAACTGTAAAACACCCTCAACCTCAGACCAACTGTAAAAAACCCTCAACCTCAGACCAACTGTAAAACACCCTCAACCTCAGACCAACTGTAAAACACCCTCAACCCAACTGTAAAACACTCTCAACCCAACTGTAAAACACCCTCAACCCAACTGTAAAACACCCTCAACCTCAGTCCAACTGTAAAACACCCTCAACCTCAGACCAACTGTAAAACACCCTCAACCTCAGACCAACTGTAAAAAACCCTCAACCTCAGACCAACTGTAAAACACCCTCAACCCAACTGTAAAACACTCTCAACCCAACTGTAAAACACCCTCAACCCAACTGTAAAACACCCTCAACCTCAGACCAACTGTAAAACACCCTCAGACCAACTGTAAAACACCCTCAACCTCAGTCCAACTGTAAAACACCCTCAACCTCAGACCAACTGTAAAACACCCTCAACCCAACTGTAAAACACCCTCAACCCAACTGTAAAACACCCTTAACCCAACTGTAAAACACCCTCAACCCAACTGTAAAACACCCTCAACCCAACTGTAAAACACCCTCAACCCAACTGTAAAACACCCTCAACCCAACTGTAAAACACCCTCAACCCAACTGTAAAACACCCTCAACCCAACTGTAAAACACCCTCAGACCAACTGTAAAACACCCTTAACCCAACTGTAAAACACCCTCAGACCCAACTGTAAAACACCCTCAACCCAACTGTAAAACACCCTCAACCCAACTGTAAAACACCCTCAACCCAACTGTAAAACACCCTCAAACCAACTGTAAAACACCCTCAACCTCAGACCAACTGTAAAACACCCTCAACCTCAGACCAACTGTAAAACACCTTCAACCTCAGACCAACTGTAAAACACCCTCAGACCAACTGTAAAACACCCTCAACCTCAGTCCAACTGTAAAACACCCTCAACCTCAGACCAACTGTAAAACACCCTCAACCTCAGACCAACTGTAAAACACCTTCAACCTCAGACCAACTGTAAAACACCTTCAACCGCAGACCAACTGTAAAACACCTTCAACCTCAGACCAACTGTAAAACACCTTCAACCTCAGACCAACTGTAAAACACCCTCAACCTCAGACCAACTGTAAAACACCCTCAACCTCAGACCAACTGTAAAACACCCTCAACCTCAGTCCAACTGTAAAACACCCTCAACCTCAGTCCAACTGTAAAACACCCTCAACCTCAGACAAACTGTAAAACACCCTCAACCTCAGACCAACTGTAAAACACCCTCAACCTCAGACCAACTGTAAAACACCCTCAACCTCAGACCAACTGTAAAACACCCTCAACCTCAACCCAACTGTAAAACACCCTCAACCCAACTGTAAAACACCCTCAACCCAACTGTAAAACACCCTCAACCCAACTGTAAAACACCCTCAGACCAACTGTAAAACACCCTCAGACCAACTGTAAAACACCCTCAGACCAACTGTAAAACACCCTCAGACCAACTGTAAAACACCCTCAGACCAACTGTAAAACACCCTCAGACCAACTGTAAAACACCCTCAGACCAACTGTAAAACACCCTCAGACCAACTGTAAAACACCCTCAACCCAACTGTAAAACACCCTCAACCCAACTGTAAAACACCCTCAACCCAACTGTAAAACACCCTCAACCCATCTGTAAAACACCCTCAACCCAACTGTAAAACACCCTCAGACCAACTGTAAAACACCCTCAGACCAACTGTAAAACACCCTTAACCCAACTGTAAAACACCCTCAGACCAACTGTAAAACACCCTCAACCTCAGACCAACTGTAAAACACCCTCAACCTCAGTCCAACTGTAAAACACCCTCAACCCCAGTCCAACTGTAAAACACCCTCAACCCAACTGTAAAACACCCTTAACCCAACTGTAAAACACCCTCAGACCAACTGTAAAACACCCTCAACCTCAGTCCAACTGTAAAACACCCTCAACCTCAGTCCAACTGTAAAACACCCTCAACCTCAGACCAACTTTAAAACACCCTCAACCTCAACCCAACTGTAAAACACCCTCAACCTCAACCCAACTGTAAAACACCCTCAACCCAACTGTAAAACACCCTCAACCCAACTGTAAAACACCCTCAACCCAACTGTAAAACACCCTCAGACCAACTGTAAAACACCCTCAGACCAACTGTAAAACACCCTCAGACCAACTGTAAAACACCCTCAGACCAACTGTAAAACACCCTCAGACCAACTGTAAAACACCCTCAGACCAACTGTAAAACACCCTCAGACCAACTGTAAAACACCCTCAGACCAACTGTAAAACACCCTCAGACCAACTGTAAAACACCCTCAACCCAACTGTAAAACACCCTCAACCCAACTGTAAAACACCCTCAACCCAACTGTAAAACACCCTCAACCCAACTGTAAAACACCCTCAACCCAACTGTAAAACACCCTCAACCCAACTGTAAAACACCCTCAGACCAACTGTAAAACACCCTCAGACCAACTGTAAAACACCCTTAACCCAACTGTAAAACACCCTCAGACCAACTGTAAAACACCCTCAACCCAACTGTAAAACACCCTCAACCTCAGTCCAACTGTAAAACACCCTCAACCCAACTGTAAAACACCCTCAACCCAACTGTAAAACACCCTCAACCCAACTGTAAAACACCCTCAACCCAACTGTAAAACACCCTCAACCCAACTGTAAAACACCCTCAACCCAACTGTAAAACACCCTCAACCCAACTGTAAAACACCCTCAACCCAACTGTAAAACACCCTCAACCCAACTGTAAAACTCCCTCAACCCAACTGTAAAACACCCTCAACCCAACTGTAAAACACCCTCAACCCAACTGTAAAACTCCCTCAACCCAACTGTAAAACTCCCTCAAACCAACTGTAAAACACCCTCAACCTCAGACCAACTGTAAAACACCCTCAACCTCAGACCAACTGTAAAACACCCTCAGACCAACTGTAAAACACCCTCAGACCAACTGTAAAACACCCTCAACCTCAGTCCAACTGTAAAACACCCTCAACCTCAGTCCAACTGTAAAACACCCTCAACCTCAGTCCAACTGTAAAACACCCTCAACCTCAGTCCAACTGTAAAACACCCTCAACCGCAGACCAACTGTAAAACACCTTCAACCTCAGACCAACTGTAAAACACCTTCAACCTCAGACCAACTGTAAAACACCTTCAACCTCAGACCAACTGTAAAACACCCTCAACCTCAGACCAACTGTAAAACACCCTCAACCTCAGTCCAACTGTAAAACACCCTCAACCTCAGTCCAACTGTAAAACACCCTCAACCTCAGTCCAACTGTAAAACACCCTCAACCTCAGACCAACTGTAAAACACCCTCAACCTCAACCCAACTGTAAAACACCCTCAACCCAACTGTAAAACACCCTCAACCCAACTGTAAAACACCCTCAACCCAACTGTAAAACACCCTCAGACCAACTGTAAAACACCCTCAGACCAACTGTAAAACACCCTCAGACCAACTGTACCACACCCTCAACCCAACTGTAAAACACCCTCAACCCAACTGTAAAACACCCTCAACCCAACTGTAAAACACCCTCAACCTCAGACCAACTGTAAAACACCCTCAACCTCAGACCAACTGTAAAACACCCTCAACCTCAGACCAACTGTAAAACACCCTCAACCTCAGACCAACTGTAAAACACCCTCAACCTCAGACCAACTGTAAAACACCCTCAACCCAACTGTAAAACACCCTCAACCTCAGACCAACTGTAAAACACCTTCAACCGCAGACCAACTGTAAAACACCTTCAACCGCAGACCAACTGTAAAACACCTTCAACCGCAGACCAACTGTAAAACACCTTCAACCTCAGACCAACTGTAAAACACCTTCAACCTCAGACCAACTGTAAAACACCTTCAACCTCAGACCTACTGTAAAACACTCTCAACCTCAGACCAACTGTAAAACACCTTCAACCGCAGACCAACTGTAAAACACCTTCAACCTCAGACCAACTGTAAAACACCTTCAACCTCAGACCAACTGTAAAACACCTTCAACCTCAGACCAACTGTAAAACACCTTCAACCTCAGACCAACTGTAAAACACCTTCAACCTCAGACCAACTGTAAAACACCCTCAACCTCAGACCAACTGTAAAACACCCTCAGACCAACTGTAAAACACCCTCAACCTCAGTCCAACTGTAAAACACCCTCAACCTCAGTCCAACTGTAAAACACCCTCAACCTCAGACCAACTGTAAAACACCCTCAACCTCAGACCAACTGTAAAACACCCTCAACCTCAGACCAACTGTAAAACACCCTCAACCTCAGACCGACTGTAAAACACCCTCAACCTCAGACCAACTGTAAAACACCCTCAACCTCAGACCAACTGTAAAACACCCTCAACCTCAGACCAACTGTAAAACACCCTCAACCCAACTGTAAAACACCCTCAACCTAACTGTAAAACACCCTCAACCTCAGACCAACTGTAACACACCCTCAACCTCAGACCAACTGTAAAACACCCAGCAGTATACATAACTCTGAGTTATTTGGTGATCTGCATTACTGTGGTTAGGTCAGTACCTGCTCTGAGCTGGTTATAGGGCCGTGCCTCCATGGTGGTGGGGTGTATGGGCTGGGGGACCCCCCCGTGGCCTGCTATGGGGTGCGGAGGGTGAAGCTGTGGGTGAGGGTGGACCCCTTGTTTGAGTGGTGTCTGTCCCGTCTGTCCCTCGGAGTAGTTGACGAACACAAAGCCGTCCTTCTCGTCCAGGCTGAGGGTGTCTGACCAGCGGCGTGAGTCATCTGATCCGCTGTCCACTGACCAGGAGGCCCCCGGCCGACCCCCAGGGGCACCGGGACCCCTAGGAACTGCAGGGGGGACAAAAAAACATTTTATTTTTGGGTTGCAAAGTAGTAAGAATAGGGTAGGTTTAGCTAATAAACTATATAAAACTTAAGTCATCAAATATCAAATGAATGAAGATTAACATTCTCATACAAGCTCTACCTCTGTATGGGACAATACAGAGACTGAACGACTGAACGACTGACCGACAGCTCCAGGACCCTCAGGATCTACAGACCATTAATGATGGGTGGTCGTCTGTACTCTTGAAAGGTCCTTTATACCAGATAGTGTCTGTTACAGGAGCGTAGGTACGTTGGTGGTAAAAATATTAGAATATAGTAGGTTTATATTAGAACATAGTAGGTTTATATTAGAACATAGTAGGTTTATATTAGAATATAGTAGGTTAATATTAGAACATAGTAGGTTAATATTAGAATATAGTAGGTTAATATTAGAACATAGTAGGTTTATATTAGAATATAGTAGGTTAATATTAGAACATAGTAGGTTAATATTAGAATATAGTAGGTTTATATTAGAATATAGTAGGTTAATATTAGAATATAGTAGGTTAATATTAGAATATAGTTGGTTAATATTAGAATATAGTAGGTTAATATTAGAACATAGTAGGTTAATATTAGAATATAGTAGGTTTATATTAGAATATAGTAGGTTAATATTAGAATATAGTAGGTTTATATTAGAATATAGTAGGTTAATATTTGAACATAGTAGGTTAATATTAGAATATAGTAGGTTAATATTAGAACATAGTAGGTTAATATTAGAACATAGTAGGTTAATATTAGAATATAGTAGGTTAATATTAGAACATAGTAGGTTTATATTAGAATATAGTAGGTTAATATTAGAATATAGTAGGTTAATATTAGAATATTAGGTTTTAGCCAATTATCTATTCAACAAATGAAGTCATCAAATGATGAACATTGTCACACTCTGCCTTTATATAGGTAGGTCGACTGACTGACTGACTGGTTGGCTGGATGACTGACTGGCTGGATGGCTGACTGGCTGGATGGCTGACTGGCTGGATGGCTGACTGGCTGGATGGCTGACTGGCTGGATGGCTGACTGGCTGACTGGATGGCTGACTGGCTGACTGGATGGATGGCTGACTGACTGGCTCGATGGCTGACTGACTGGCTGGCTGGATGGCTGACTGACTGAATGACTGGATGGCTGGCTGACTGGCTGGATGGCTGACTGGCTGGATGGATGGCTGACTGACTGGCTGGCTGGCTAGAGGCCTGGCTGGAGGGCTGGCTAGAGGGCTGGCTAGAGGGCTGGCTAGAGGGCTGGCTAGAGGGCTGGCTAGAGGGCTGGCTGGAGGGCTGGCTGGAGGGCTGGCTGGAGGGCTGGCTGACTGACTGGTAAACCAACCTTTGGGTCTGTGGACGGTGCTGCCTGGTTGGCTGGCTGACCCTCCCCCGGCTGCAGCGTTGGGCAGAGGGGAGGGTTTGGACTCTGTGCTGAGGCAGGGCTCGTCTCCGTCTGACTCGCTGCTGTCATCGTCAGCGTTCTGGCTCTCGGGTCCCTCTGCTGGAGAAGAAGAGAATGACTACTTTATTGCTCACAGGACACAGAGGTTGCATCCCCTATGCCACCCTATTCCCTACATAGTGCACTACTTTTGACTAGAGCCCTATGGCACCCTATTCCCTATATAGTGCACTACTTTTAACCAGAGCCCTATGGCACCCTATTCCCTACACAGTGCACTACTTTTAACCAGAGCCCTATGGCACACTATTCCCTACATAGTGCACTACTTTTAACCAGAGCCCTATGGCACCCTATTCCCTACACAGTGCACTACTTTTGACCAGAGCCCTATGGCACCCTATTCCCTACACAGTGCACTACTTTTATACTGTATAGTGTAGTGGACTTCATAGTGAATAGGGAGACATTTGGTATGCATCCAGATGTCTTTTTGCTTCGTGATGAAATTATGACCTCACCAGTCTTAGAGACTTAAACACACACACACACACACACACACACACACACACACACACACACACACACACACCTACCCAGCTTGTCCTCTGTACAGCAGTCAGTTACATCAGGGGGCTCAATGGGCTCTGGAGCAGGGGTTTCTGGGACTTGTAGGAACTCCATCCTCCAGAACTACAGGAAGGAAGATTAGATTAGAAAACTTGAATGTCTTTGATGAGGAAACTCATTTTGAAGCATAAATACACTATGTACAAAGAGTGACAGATATTAAGGGCCGGTTTCCCAGATACAGATAAGCCTAAAACTGGACTAAAAATAACTGTCAATGGAGATTCCTCGTTGAGCTTGCTTTTTTTTGTCCAGTACTAGGCTTCAACTGAAACTGCCCAAAAAAAGGAGGAGGAAGAGTAGGATGAGAAGAGGAAGTGTTGGTTACCCTGACGACTCCGTCGGAGTGTCCGGTGACGATGACGTTCTGTGTGTCCCATTCGTTCATCTCTGACACGCAGCAGCAGAGGATCTGTTGTGAGCGGCCTGTGAAGGTGTTGGCACTGGCTATGGGACTGCCGTTGATGCTCCACACATGGATGTAGGTCCCTGCCGAAGACACTATGTCTCCCTGTATATACACATACATAGAGAGTGAGTCAGGATAATCAAGTGATAGTTCACTTTGCTTGAGGTTTTAGCTAATGTACACCTGAATACACAGCACCTTCTGAAAGTATTCGGACCCCTTGACTTTTTGCACATTTTGTTACGTTACAGCCTTATTCTAAAATTGATCAAATCGTTTTTTTTCCCTCCTCATCAATCTACACACAATACCCCATAATGACATCACAACACCCCACAATGACATCACAATACCCCATAATGATGAAGTGAAAACAGGTTTTTAGAAAAAAGGGAAAAAAAACTGAAATATCACATTTACATAAATATTCAGTGTGTTTTTTCATAAATAACAACTGGTGTGCTGCTGAATAAAGTGTGAAGGAAACCTCGATCTGTTGCTCAGGTGATATAGAATACCTCACGGTAATCTGCAGACCCTGGCTACATCCTTCCACAAGCCAACAGCACTCTGTCACTCCACAAATTGTATGAGGCCATAAACAATACAAGAAACCACTCACCCAGAGGTAGCGTTTCTGGTGGGCGGAGACTTTAACATGGGGAGACGTAAAGCCGTTCTAACACTACTTTTATTCTACCAACAGAAACACATACAAGGCCCTCCCTCGTCCTCCCTTCAGCAAATCTGAACATGACTCCATTCTCCTGCGTACAAACAAAAGCTCAAACACGAAGTACCAGTGATGCGCTCAATACAGAAGTGGTCCTATGAAACAGACACAAGGCTACAAGACTGTTTTGCTAGTACCAGACTGGGATATGTTCTGGGATTCAGACTGGGATTCATCCGATTGCATTGAGGAGTTTACCACAACAGTCACATGCTTCATTAATAAGTACATAGACGATGTCGTCCCCACAGTGACTATAAGAACGTATCCAGAACAAAAAGCATGGATTACAAGCACTATCCTTTCTGGGCTAAAGCTACCGCTTACATGGACGCATACAAGAAAGCCTGCTACAACCTCCGAGACGTCAAACAAGCAAACAGGAAAATACAGGAGGAGGTTAGAATCCTATTACATCGGTTTCAACGCTTGTAGTATGTGGCAGTGCTTACAGACGATAACGGATTACAATGGGAAACCCAGCCATGAGTTTGCCTATGGACGCATAACTCCCAAATGAGCTAAATGCTTTTTATGCTCGATGGGATGAATATTTATTTTTATTTCACCTTTATATTTAACTAGGCAAATCATAATATAACGCTGTGCCTTGCGTAAAAGCCACTTGTGTTTCCAGATGACTGTGTGATCTAGCTCTCCTTGGCCGATGTGAGCAAAACGTTTAAACAGGTTAACATTCTCAAGGCCGCCGGGCCAGACGGAATACCAGGGCGTGTTCTCAAAGCATACACAGACCAGCTAGCAAGTGTCTTCACTGACATTTTGAATCTCTCCTTGTCCCAGTCTGTAATCCAAACATGTTTCAAGCTGACCACCATTGTACCTGTTCCCAAAAGCTCCAAGGTAACCTGCCTAAATGACGACATCGCCCTGTAGTACTCACGTTTTTAATATTGAAATGCTTTGAAAGGCTGGTCATGACACACATCAACACCATCATCCCAGAGACCCTAGACCCACTCCAATTCACATACCGCCCCAACAGATCCACAGATGATGCAATCTCAATTGCACTTCACACTGCCCTTGGAGGGAAAATAACCGTGAGAACGCTGGTCATAGACTATAGCTCAGCGTTCAACACCATAGTGCCCTCCAAGCTCACCACCAAGCTAGGGACCTCGGGACTGAACCCCTCCCTCTGCAACTGGATCCTGGACTTCCTGACGGGCCGGCCCCAGGTGGTGAGGGAGGACAACAACACCTGCGCTGTCCCTCAACACGGGAGCCCCTCAGGGGTGTGTGCCTAGTCCCCTACTGTACTCCCTGTTCACCCACGACTGCATGGCCACACACACGACTCCAACACCATCATCAAGTTTGCTGACAACAACAGTGGTAGAACTAATCTCCGACCGTGCTGAGTCAGCCTACAGGGAGGAGGTCAGAGACTTAGCAGTGTGGTGCCAGGACAACAACCTCTCCGTCAGCATCAGTAAGAACAAGGAGCTGATTGTGGACTACAGGAGAAAGACGGGAGAGTACGCCCTCATCCACATCAAAAGGGCTGTTGTGAAGCGGGTCGAAAGGTTAAAGTTCCTTGGCGTCCCCATCACTAAGGACTTAACGTGATCCACACACACCAGGGCAGTCGTGCAAATGACACGGCAGTGCCTCTCCCCCACAGGAGCCCTCGGCTCCTCAAAAACACTCTACAGCTGCGAACATCGAGAGCATCTTGACTGGCTGCATCACTGCTTGGACGACTGTCCTGGATCGGGAGTTTCAAGTTCCTTGGTGTCCACATCACCAATGAACTATCATGGTCCAAACACACTAACGGCAGAGCTAGAGTTGGAACAGAGCTAGAGATGGTTTATAGTTGGACCAGAGCTAGAGATGGTTTATAGTTGGACCAGAGCTAGAGTTGGTTTATAGTTGGACAAGAGCTAGAGTTGGACCAGAGCTAGAGTTGGACCAGAGCTAGAGTTGGTTTATAGTTGGACCAGAGCTAGAGTTGGTTTATAGTTGGACCAGAGCTAGAGTTGGTTTATAGTTGGACCAGAGCTAGAGTTGGTTTATAGTTGGACCAGAGCTAGAGTTGGTTTATAGTTGGACCAGAGCTAGAGTTGGTTTATAGTTGGACCAGAGGTAGAGTTGGTTTATAGTTGGACCAGAGCAAGAGTTGGTTTATAGTTGGACCAGAGCTAGAGTTGGTTTATAGTTGGACCAGAGCTAGAGATGGTTTATAGTTGGACCAGAGCTAAAGTTGGTTTATAGTTGGACCAGAGCTAGAGTTGGACCAGAGCTAGAGATGGACCAGAACTAGAGTTGGACCAGAACTAGCTAGCTAACAACCAGAGGGGTACTAGAATAATACAAACATATTTTTGTAGTTAATAATAAATCCAATGTGATACGTGATAACTACAGTATCCTTAAATAGAAATACATCTCTCTCTAATTTCTGAATCACCCTTGTAACATCAGTAGGTTTGGGGGAAACAAACATCACCCTGAGTGTGTATACACCACCCACCGTGAGTTCGTTGATGCAAAGGGCAGAGACGGGGGCCCTGTGTCCTCTGAGCTGTGTGACGAAGGACAGTTTGTTGAGGTCCCAGATGATGCAAGTCCTGTCTCTAGAGCCAGACACCAGGATGTGGTACGCTGACGAGGCGGTCAGGCAGGTTACTGTGTCTGTATGGCCCAGCAATGCCTGGCAGGGGAGAGGAGAGGGGGAGGGACATACACGCATGTTAAAACACGGGTTACAGACATGTTACATACAGGCACAGACACACATTACATACAAGTTAAAGAGTGGCAGAGATACTATCTAATGGTATCTGTGTGTTTGTTGGGAAGTAGATTTTACAGTGCATTCGGAAAGCATTCAGACCCCTTGACTTTTTCCACATTTTGATACGTTACAGCCTTATTCTGAAATGTTTTACCATTTATTTATTTTTTTAATTTTCAATCTACACACAATACCCCATGATGCCAAAACAAAAACCGGGTTTTAGAAATGTTTGCAAATATATAAAAAAAAACAAAAAAAAACATCACATTTACAAAAGTATTCAGACCCTTTACTCAGTACTTTGTTAAAGCACCTTTGGCAGCGATTACAGCATCGAGTCTTCTTGGGTATGACGCTACAAACTTGGCACACCTGTATTTGGGGAGTTTCTCCAATTCCTCTCTGCAGATCCTCTCAAGCTCTGTCAGGTTGGATAGGGAGCGTCGCTGCACAGCTATTTTCAGGTCTCAAGTTCGGGCTCTGGCTGGGCCACTCAAGGACATTCAGAGACTTTTCCCAAAGCCACTCCTGCGTTGTCTTGGCTGTGTCTTTAGGGTCGTTGTCCTGTTGGAAGGTGAACTGTCGCCCCAGGCTGAGGTTCTGAGCGCTCTGGAGCAGGTTTTCATCAAGGATCTCTCTGTACTTTGCTCTGTTCATCTTTCCCTCGATCCTGAGTAGTCTCCCAGTCCCTGCCGCTGAAAAACATCTCCACAACATGATGCTGCCACCACCATGCTTCACCGTAGGGATGGTGCCATGTTTCCTCCAGACGTGACGCTTGGCGTTCAGGCCAAAGAGTTTAATATTGGTTTCATCAGACCAGAAAATCTTGTTTCTCATGGTCTGAGAGTCTTTAGGTGTCTTTTGGAAAACTCCAAGCGGGCTGTCATGTGCCTTTTACTGAGGAGTGGCTTCCATCTGGCCACTCTACCATAAAGGCCTGATTGGTGGAGTGCTGCAGAGATGGAGGCCATTGTGTTCTTGGGGACATTTCAATGGTGCAGAAATGTTTTGGTACCCTTCCCCAGATCTGTGCCTCGACACAATCCTGTCTTGGAGCTCTACAGAGAATTCCTTCGACCTCATGGCTTGGTTTTTGCTCTGACATGCACTGTGAACTGTGGGACCTTATATAGACAGATGTGTGCCTTTCTAAATCATATCCAATTAATTGAATTTACCACAGATGGACTCCAATCAAGTTGTAGAACCATCTCAAGGATGATCAATGGAAACAGGATGCACCTGAGCTCAATTTCGAGTCTCATAGCAAAGGGTCTGAATACTTATGTTTGGGTGTAGAAAGTCTGGTAACCTGTTTGAGTGTCTAGAGAGTCTGGTAACCTGTTTGAGTGTAGAGGGTCTGGTTACCTGTTTGAGTGTCTAGAGAGTCTGGTTACCTGTTTGAGTGTCTAGAGAGTCGGTACCGTTTGAGTGTGGGGTCTGGTTACCTGTTTGAGTGTCTAGAGGTCTGGACCTGTTTGGAGAGGGTCTGGTTACCTGTTTGAGTGCAGAGAGTCTGGTTACCTGTTTGAGTGTCTAGAGAGTCTGGTTACCTGTTTGAGTGTCTAGAGAGTCTGGTTACCTGTTTGAGTGTCTAGAGAGTCTGGTTACCTGTTTGAGTGTCTAGAGAGTCTGGTTACCTGTTTGAGTGTCTAGAGAGTCTGGTTACCTGTTTGAGTGTCGAGGGTCTGGTTACCTGTTTGAGTGTCTAGAGAGTCTGGTTACCTGTTTGAGTGTCTAGAGAGTCTGGTTACCTGTTTGAGTGTCTAGAGAGTCTGGTTACCTGTTTGAGTGTCTAGAGAGTCTGGTTACCTGTTTGAGTGTCTAGAGAGTCTGGTTACCTGTTTGAGTGTCTAGAGAGTCTGGTTACCTGTTTGAGTGTCTAGAGAGTCTGGTTACCTGTTTGAGTGTCTAGAGAGTCTGGTTACCTGTTTGAGTGTCTAGAGAGTCTGGTTACCTGTTTGAGTGTCTAGAGAGTCTGGTTACCTGTTTGAGTGTCTAGAGAGTCTGGTTACCTGTTTGAGTGTAGAGAGTCTGGTTACCTGTTTGAGTGTCTAGAGAGTCTGGTTACCTGTTTGAGTGTCTAGAGAGTCTGGTTACCTGTTTGAGTGTCTAGAGAGTCTGGTTACCTGTTTGAGTGTAGAGAGTCTGGTTACCTGTTTGAGTGTCTAGAGAGTCTGGTTACCTGTTTGAGTGTCTAGAGAGTCTGGTTACCTGTTTGAGTGTCTAGAGAGTCTGGTTACCTGTTTGAGTGTCTAGAGAGTCTGGTTACCTGTTTGAGTGTCTAGAGAGTCTGGTAACCTGTTTGAGTGTCTAGAGGGTCTGGTTACCTGTTTGAGTGTCTAGAGAGTCTGGTTACCTGTTTGAGTGTAGAAAGTCTGGTTACCTGTTTGAGTGTAGAAAGTCTGGTTACCTGTTTGAGTGTCTAGAGAGTCTGGTTACCTGTTTGAGTGTAGAGAGTCTGGTAACCTGTTTGAGTGTCTAGAGAGTCTGGTTACCTGTTTGAGTGCTGGTTACCTGTTTGAGTGTGAGGGTCTGGTTACCTGTTTGAGTGTGAGGGTCTGGTTACCTGTTTGAGTGTGAGGGTCTGGTTACCTGTTTGAGTGTCTAGAGAGTCTGGTTACCTGTTTGAGTGTCTAGAGAGTCTGGTTACCTGTTTGAGTGTCTAGAGAGTCTGGTTACCTGTTTGAGTGTCTAGAGAGTCTGGTTACCTGTTTGAGTGTCTAGAGAGTCTGGTTACCTGTTTGAGTGTCTAGAGAGTCTGGTTACCTGTTTGAGTGTAGAAAGTCTGGTTACCTGTTTGAGTGTTTAGAGAGTCTGGTTACCTGTTTGAGTGTGAGGGTCTGGTTACCTGTTTGAGTGTCTAGAGGGTCTGGTTACCTGTTTGAGTGTGAGGGTCTTGGCCCTCTCCTTGGATGCGCCCGTCTCCCAGACACAGATGGCAGTGCTGGTTCCCCCGGTGACGACCAGCTTGGGGTTGGGGCAGATGGCGCACAGGATCTGACCCCACTCTGACAGACACTCATACACCACCACCGCCTAGAGGAGGAGAGGGGATTGGTTAGTCAGGGGGAAGGAGAGAGGGGATTGGTTAGTCAGGGGAAGGAGAGGGAATTGGTCAGTCAGGGGGAAGGAGAGAGGGGATCGGTCAGTCAGGGGGAAGGAGAGAGGGGATCGGTCAGTCAGGGGGAAGGAGAGAGGGGATCGGTCAGTCAGGGGGAAGGAGAGAGGGGATCGGTTAGTCAGGGGGAAGGAGAGAGGGGATCGGTCAGTCAGGGGGAAGGAGAGAGGGGATCGGTCAGTCAGGGGAAGGAGAGAGGGGATCGGTCAGTCAGGGGGAAGGAGAGAGGGGATCGGTTAGTCAGGGGGAAGGAGAGAGGGGATCGGTCAGTCAGGGGGAAGGAGAGATGGGATCGGTTAGTCAGGGGGAAGGAGAGAGGGGATCGGTCAGTCAGGGGGAAGGAGAGAGGGGATCGGTCAGTCAGGGGGAAGGAGAGAGGGGATCGGTCAGTCAGGGGGAAGGAGAGAGGGGATTGGTCGCAGGGGGGGAGAGGGGATTGGTCAGTCAGGGGGAAGGAGAGAGGGGATTGGTCAGTCAGGGGGAAGGAGAGAGGGGATCGGTCAGTCAGGGGGAAGGAGAGAGGGGATCGGTCAGTCAGGGGGAAGGAGAGAGGGGATCGGTCAGTCAGGGGGAAGGAGAGAGGGGATCGGTCAGTCAGGGGGAAGGAGAGAGGGGATCGGTCAGTCAGGGGAAGGAGAGAGGGGATCGGTTAGTCAGGGGGAAGGAGAGAGGGGATCGGTTAGTCAGGGGAAGGAGAGAGGGGATTGGTTAGTCAGGGGGAAGGAGAGAGGGGATCGGTTAGTCAGGGGGAAGGAGAGAGGGGATTGGTTAGTCAGGGGGAAGGAGAGGGGAATTGGTCAGTCAGGGGGAAGGAGAGATGGGATTGGTCAGTCAGGGGGAAGGGAGAGAGGGGGATTGGTTAGTCAGGGGGAAGGAGAGAGGGGATTGGTTAGTCAGGGGAAAGGAGAGAGGGGAATGGTTAGTCAGGGGGAAGGAGAGAGGGGATTGGTTAGTCAGGGGGAAGGAGAGAGGGGATTGGTTAGTCAGGGGGAAGGAGAAAGGGGATTGGTTAGTCAGGGGAAAGGAGAGAGAGGGGATTGGTTAGTCAGGGGGAAGGAGAGAGGAAATTGGTTAGTCAGGGGGAAGGAGAGAGGGGATTGGTTAGTCAGGGGGAAGGAGAGAGGGGATCGGTTAGTCAGGGGAAAGGAGAGAGGGGATTGGTTAGTCAGGGGGAAGGAGAGAGGGGATTGGTTAGTCAGGGGAGCACGTTAGGGAAGGGTAATGCTGCCTTAACACCAGGGGGCACTGCTGCCCCACAGGATTTAGTCTGTAGGCAAGGTTAAGTATTTCCTCCATTCGTTGCATTCTCTCCTTGTCTCCTTCTCAACTGTATTAAAGGAGAAGGTCCAAGGTTACTCTCCTCTGACCTTCTTCTCCGATTGGGTTTTGAGGAGGAGAGGAATCAAGGAAAGACGAACTGAGATAGAGCCATAGACATTGTCAAAACAACACCACAGAAATAGAATGAATTCTAGAATGAATTCCATGACTGCAACATGACTTGATTAACATGCACGGTCATGTCTGCACTGCCCCACACCGAGACCCAGAGACAGACAAACAGCCTGGCACAGAGACCCAGAGACAGACAAACAGCCTGGCACAGAGACCCAGAGACAGACAAACAGCCTGGCACAGAGACCCAGAGACAGCAGTATCTAACTGACCTTGTTAAGACTCATAGTTGGCCAGTCTGCAGGAGAGGTCTGTGAGTGTGTGTTTACCTTGTCAGACTCATAGTTGGCCAGTCTGCAGGAGAGGTCTGCATAACCCCAGGCAAAGGTCTTGTTCCAGACTGGAGGCTGTAGGACTTTATTCTGCTCCACAGCCAGAATGCCCTTCTCAGTACACACTATCTGGCCCACTGGCTCCTTTAGCTCTGAAACACACACACACACACACTGTCACACACACACACACACCTATTCCCAACCCTAATCAGTACACACTATCTGTCTGAAACCCTCTCCTCTCCTTCAATACTTTATTTGAATCCAAAAATCACATTACATTGCTCAATGAATAAAACATTCAAACGGTCACGTGGACAAATCATGGGTCCCAAAGGCACCTCTCCTTTCTATTGCCAAGCTGCTCAAGAACATTATTTTGCCAGCCGCTTTGTGTGTGTGTTTGTGTGTATATACAGTGGGGAGAACAAGTATTTGATAACCTGCAAAATCGGCAGTGTTTCCTACTTACAAAGCATGTAGAGGTCTGTAATTTTTACCATAGGTACACTTCAACTGTGAGAGACAGAATCTAAAACAAAAATCCAGAAAATCACATTGTATGATTTTTAAGTAATTCATTTGCATTTTATTGCATGACATAAGTATTTGATACATCAGAAAAGCAGAACTTAATATTTGGTACAGAAACCTTTGTTTGCAATTACAGAGATCATACATTTCCTGTAGTTCTTGACCAGGTTTGCACACACTGCAGCAGGAATTTTGGCCCACTCCTCCATACAGACCTTCTCCAGATCCTTCAGGTTTTGGGGCTGTCGCTGGGCAATATGGACTTTCAGCTCCCTCCAAAGATTTTCTATTGGGTTCAGGTCTAGGCCACTCCAGCACCTTGAGATGCTTCTTACGGAGCCACTCAGTTGCCCTGGCTGTGTGTTTCGGGTTGTTGTCATGCTGGAAGACCCAGCCACGACCCATCTTCAATGCTCTTACTGAGGGAAGGAGGTTGTTGGCCAAGATCTCGCGATACATGGTCCCATCCATCCTCCCCTCAATACGGTGCAGTCGTCCTGTCCCCTTTGCAGAAAAGCATCCCCAAAGAATGATGTTTCCACCTCCATGCTTCACGGTTGGGATGGTGTTCTTGGGGTTGTACTCTTCCTCCAAACACGGCGAGTGGAGTTTAGACCAAAAAGCTCTATTTTTGTCTCATCAGACCACATGACCTTCTCCCATTCCTCTTCTAGATCATCCAGATGGTCATTGGCAAACTTCAGACGGGCCTGGACATGCGCTGGCTTGAGCAGGGGGACCTTGCGTGCGCTGCAGGATTTTAATCCATGACGGCATAGTATGTTACTAATGGTTTTCTTTGAGACGGTGGTCCCAGCTCTCTTCAGATCATTGACCAGGTGCTGCCATGTAGTTCTGGGCTGATCCCTCACCTTCCTCATGATCATTGATGCCCCACGAGGTGAGATCTTGCATGGAGCCCCAGACCGAGGGTGATTGACCGTCATCTTGAACTTCTTCCATTTTCTAATAATTGCGCCAACAGTTGTTGCCTTCTCACCAAGCTGCTTGCCTATTGTCCTGTAGCCCATCCCAGCCTTGTGCAGGTCTACAATTTTATCCCTGATGTCCTTACACAGCTCTCTGGTCTTGGCCATTGTGGAGAGGTTGGAGTCTGTTTGATTGAGTGTGTGGACAGGTGTCTTTTATACAGGTAACGAGTTCAAACAGGTGCAGTTAATACAGGTAATGAGTGGAGAACAGGAGGGCTTCTTAAAGAAAAACGAACAGGTCTGTGAGAGCCGGAATTCTTACTGGTTGGTAGGTGATCAAATACTTATGTCATGCAATAAAATGCAAATTAATTACTTAAAAATCATACAATGTGATTTTCTGGATTTTTGTTTTAGATTCTGTCTCTCACAGTTGAAGTGTACCTATGGTAAAAATTACAGACCTCTACATGCTTTGTAAGTAGGAAAACCTGCAAAATCGGCAGTGTATCAAATACTTGTTCTCCCCAGTGTAGATATATATATATATATATATATACACACACACACAAAGCAGCTGGCCAAATAATGCTCTGTATCAGCTGTGTGTGTGTGTGTGTGTGTGTATATATATATATATATATACAGTGGGGGGAAAAAGTATTTGATCCCCTGCTGATTTTGTACATTTGCCCACTGACAAAGAAATGATCAGTCTATAATTTTAATAGTAGATTTATTTGAACAGTGAGAGACAGAATAACAACAAAAAAATCCAGAAAAACGCATGTCAAAAATGTTATAAAATGATTTGCATTTTAATGAGGGAAATAAGTATTTGACCGCTCTGCAAAACATGACTTTGTACTTGGTGGCAAAACCCTTGTTGGCAATCACAGAGGTCAGACGTTTCTTGTAGTTGGCCACCAGGTTTGCACACATCTCAGGAGGGATTTTGTCCCACTCCTCTTTGCAGATCTTCTCCAAGTCATCAAGGTTTCGAGGCTGACGTTTGGCAACTTGAACCTTCAGCTCCCTCCACAGATTTTCTATGGGATTAAGGTCTGGAGACTGGCTATGCCACTCCAGGACCTTAATGTGCTTCTTCTTGAGCCACTCCTTTGATGCCTTGGCCGTGTGTTTTGGGTCATTGTCATGCTGGAATACCCATCCACGACCCATTTTCAATGCCCTGGCTGAGGGAAGGAGGTTCTCACCCAAGATTTGACGGTACATGGCCCCGTCCATCGTCCCTTTGATGCGGTGAAGTTGTCCTGTCCTCTTAGCAGAAAAACACCCCCAAAGCATAATGTTTCCACCTCCATGTTTGACGGTGGAGATGGTGTTCTTGGGGTCATAGGCAGTATTCCTCCTCCTCCAAACACGGCGAGTTGAGTTGATGTCAAAGAGCTCCATTTTGGTCTCATCTGACCACAACACTTTCACCAGTTGTCCTCTGAGTCATTCAGATGTTCATTGGCAAACTTCAGACGGGCCTGTATATGTATTCTTGAGCAGGGGGACCTTGCGGGCGCTGCAGGATTTCAGTCCTTCACGGCGTAGTGTTACCAATTGTTTTCTTGGTGACTATGGTCCCAGCTGCCTTGAGATCATTGACAAGATCCTCCCATGTAGTTCTGGGCTGATTCCTCACCGTTCTCATGATCATTGCAACTCCACGAGGTGAGATCTTGCATGGATTCCCAGGCCGAGGGATATTGACAGTTCTTTTGTGTTTCTTCCATTTGCGAATAATCGCACCAACTGTTGTCACCTTCTCACCAAGCTGCTTGGCGATGGTCTTGTAGCCCATTCCAGCCTTGTGTAGGTCTACAATCTTGTCCCTGACATCCTTGGAGAGCTCTTTGGTCTTGGCCATGGTGGAGAGTTTGGAATCTGATTGATTGATTGCTTCTGTGGACAGGTGTCTTTTATACAGGTAACAAGCTGCGGTTAGGAGCACTCCCTTTAAGAGTGTGCTCCTAATCTCAGCTCGTTACCTGTATAAAAGACACCTGGGAGCCAGAAATCTTTCTAATTGAGAGGGGTTCAAATACTTATTTCCCTCATTAAAATGCAAATCATTTTATAACATTTTTGACGTGCGTTTTTCTGGATTTTTTTGTTGTTATTCTGTCTCTCACTGTTCAAATAAACCTACCATTAAAATTATAGACTGATCCTTTCTTTGTCAGTGGGCAAACGTACAAAATCAGCAGGGGATCAAATACTTTTCCCCCCCACTGTGTATACACATACACAGTATATATATGTGTATGTGTGTGTATATGTATGTGTGTGTGTGTGTGCGTATATGTATGTGTGTGTGTGTGCGTGCGTATATGTGTGTGAGTATATATATATATATATATATATATATATATATATATATATATATATATGTGTGTGTGTGTGTGTGTGTGTGTGTGTGTGTGTGTGTGTGTGTGTGTGTGCATATATATATGTATATGTGTTTGTACCTGTGCAGGCCTTTCCTACCTTTGACGGGGGCTAGTGAGGGTCTGAGGTTGTCCAGGTGATGGAAGAAGATCTTGTCGGTGGTTGAGGAGAGAGAGACGGGCATGCCCCCCGCCATCTCCCCGTTAGACTTGCTACGTACTCGTTTTGGAGGGTGGGGCTTCTTAAACAACTAGGAAGAGACAGATAAAAAAACATGAGTTGAGATCAGATTCATTCAATTGAAAATAACTCACTTCCTCTGTTGAATACATTCTTTGTGAAGCATCAGTACCAATCGGTCGACCTCTAAATCAATACCAATCGGTCGACCTCTAATCAGTACCAATCGGTCGACCTCTAAAGCAGTACCAATCGGTCGACCTCTAAAGCAGTACCAATCGGTCGACCTCTAAATCAATACCAATCGGTCGACCTCTAATCAGTACCAATCGGTCGACCTCTAAAGCAGTACCAATCGGTCGACCTCTAAAGCAGTACCAATCGGTCGACCTCTAAAGCAGTACCAATCGGTCGACCTCTAAAGCAGTACCAATCGGTCGACCTCTAAATCAGTACCAATCGGTCGACCTCTAAAGCAGTACCAATCGGTCGACCTCTAAATCAGTACCAATCGGTTGACCTCTAAAGCAGTACCAATCGGTCGACCTCTAAATCAGTACCAATCGGTCGACCTCTAAGTCAGTACCAATCGTATATTGTTATATGTTAATATAATACCTTCTTATATTGGTATATTGTTATATGTTAATATAATACCTGTCTTATATTGGTATATTGTTATATATTAATATGATACCTGTCTTATATTGGTATATTGTTATATATTAATATGATACCTGTCTTATATTGGTATATTGTTATATGTTAATATAATACCTGTCTTATATTGGTATATTGTTATATATTAATATGATACCTGTCTTATATTGGTATATTGTTATATGTTAATATAATACCTGTCTTATATTGGTATATTGTTATATATTAATATGATACCTGTCTTATATTGGTATATTGTTATATATTCATATGATATTTGTCTTATATTGGTATATTGTTATATATTAATATGATATTTGTCTTATATTGGTATATTGCTATATGTTAATATGATATTTGTCTTATATTGGTATATTGCTATATGTTAATATGATATTTGTCTTATATTGGTATATTGCTATATGTTAATATGATATTTGTCTTATATTGGTATATTGCTATATGTTAATATGATATTTGTCTTATATTGGTATATTGCTATATGTTAATATGATACCTGTCTTATATTGGTATATTGCTATATGTTAATATGATACCTGTTTGGGGATTTGTCCGAAGTTGTTGATGAACCCGATGGTGGCGGTCTCCTTGAGGGGGTCGTTGATGTTGTAGATGTCCACCTGGCCCTCGTAGAACAGGTGGTGGAACACGTTGACCGCTTCCACCGCCGGAGGACCCTGCTGCTTGAAGCCAAAGATCAGGTCGATCCACTCATGGAGGTGAGACGATACATAGTCACACTCCAGAGCCTAGAGACGGACACACGTACGCACAGTAGGTTGGAGCTAAGCCTACATTTCCAGGTTTCCTCAGACTTGGAGGGATGGCATTGTCAGACTATGTTGGCGTATACTGTACAACATAGTTGTCTTACCTCCAGAGACACACCTATACAGTAGATTGTTACCCACCTGTCGATGGACTCTGATGAACTCCCGGGGGTCTCCCTTGGCCCATGGAGGCAGAAGGACGTCTCCTAGTCGAATACCGTTCTGTTTGGCACCTGTTAAAACATCAACCACACCACACATCAAGGCAACTCTTATTTACCATTTTCTAAACGTGTTACTATTACAGTGTTAGCAAGATCCATTACGAGAGAGGAGACGGAGAAACAGAAAGAGACCACAGCTAGAATCCTGATGTACCTAGAGAGAGGAGACGTAGAAACAGAAAGAGACCAGAGCTAGAATCCTGAAGTACCTAGAGAAAGGAGACGGAGAAACAGAAAGAGACCAGAGCTATAATCCTGAAGTACCTAGAGAGAGGAGACAGAGAAACAGAAAGAGACCAGAGCTATAATCCTGATGTACCTAGAGAGAGGAGACAGAGAAACAGAAAGAGACCAGAGCTATAATCCTGAAGTACCTAGAGAGAGGAGAAGGAGAAACAGAAAGAGACCACAGCTAGAATCCTGATGTACCTAGAGAGAGGAGACAGAGAAACAGAAAGAGACCAGAGCTATAATCCTGAAGTACCTAGAGAGAGGAGACGTAGAAACAGAAAGAGACCAGAGCTATAATCCTGAAGTACCTAGAGAGAGGAGAAGGAGAAACAGAAAGAGACCAGAGCTAGAATCCTGAAGTACCTAGAGAGAGGAGACAGAGAAACAGAAAGAGACCAGAGCTATAATCCTGAAGTACCTAGAGAGAGGAGAAGGAGAAACAGAAAGAGACCAGAGCTAGAATCCTGATGTACCTAGAGAGAGGAGACAGAGAAACAGAAAGAGACCAGAGCTAGAGTCCTGAGGTACCTAGAGAGAGGAGACAGAGAAACAGAAAGAGACCAGAGCTAGAGTCCTGATGTACCTAGAGAGAGGAGACAGAGAAACAGAAAGAGACCAGAGCTAGAGTCCTGATGTACCTAGAGAGAGGAGGAGAAACAGAAAGAGACATACAGAAAGAGAAACAAAAACAAGAGAGATAGCAGAGAACAGAACTAGAGTCCTGGTGTACCGAGGTCAGAGTTTAAAGAGAGATAGCAGAGACCAGAACTAGAGTCCTGGTGTACCTAGGTCAGAGTTGAGAGAGATAGCAGAGACCAGAACTAGAGTCCTGATGTACCTAGGTCAGAGTTAGAGAGAGATAGCAGAGACCAGAACTAGAGTCCTGATGTACCTAGGTCAGAGTTGAGAGAGATAGCAGAGACCAGAACTAGAGTCCTGATGTACCTAGGTCAGAGTTAGAGAGAGATAGCAGAGACCAGAACTAGAGTCCTGATGTACCTAGGTCAGAGTTGAGAGAGAGATAGCAGAGAACAGTGCTAGAGTCCTGGTGTATCTAGGTCAGAGTTGACAGAGAGATAGCAGAGAACAGAGCTAGAGTCCTGGTGTATCTAGGTCAGAGTTGATGGAGTTGAGAGAGAGGAGACAGACTGACTGACGTACAGTGCAAAGTATTCAGACTCCATGACATTTTCCACATTTTGTTATGTTACAGCCTTATTCTAAAATGGATTAAATCCATTTTTTCATCAATCTACACGGAATACCCCATAATGACAAAGCGAAAACAGATTTTTAGAAATGTTTGCAAATTTATTCAAAACAAAAAACAGAAATACCTTAATTACACACAGTTGAAGTCAGAAGTTTACATACACCTTAGCCAAATACATTTAAACTCAGTTTTTCACAATTCCTGACATTTAATTCTTGTATAAATTTCCTGTCTTAGGTCAGTTATGATTGATCACCACGTTATATTAAGAATGTGAAATGTCAGAATAATAGTAGAGAGAATGATATATTTCGGCTTTAATTTCTTTCATCACATTCCCAGGGGGTCAGAAGTTTACATACACTCAATTAGTATTTGGTAGTATTGGCTTTAAATTGTTTAACTTGGGTCTAACGTTTTGGATAGCCTTCCACAAGCTTCCCACAATAAGTTGGGTGAATTTTGGCCCATTCCTCCTGACAGAGCTGGTGTAACTGAGTCAGGTTTGCATGCCTCCATGCTCGCACACGCTTTTTCAGTTCTGCCCACACATTTTCTATAGGATTGAGGTCAGGGCTTTGTGATGGCCACTCCAATACCTTGACTTTTTTGTCCTTAAGCCATTTTGCCACAACTTTGGAAGTATGCTTGGGGTCATTGTCCATTTGGAAGACCCATTTGCAACCAAACTTTAACTTCCTGACTGATGTCTTGAGATGTTGCTTTAATATATCCACATAATTTTCCTACCCCATGCTGCCATTTATTTTGTAAAGTGCACCAGTCCCTCCCGCAGCAAAGCACCCCCACAACATGATAATGCCACCCCCGTGCTTCACGGTTGGGATGGTGTTCTTCGGTTTGCAAGCCTCCCCCTTTTTTCCTCCAAACATAACGACGGTCATTATGGCCAAACAGTTCTATTTTTGTTTCATCAGACCAGAGGACATTTCTCGAAAAAGTACGATCTTTGTCCCCATGTGCAGTTGCAAACCGTAGTCTGGCTTTTTTATGGCGAATTTGGAGCAGTGGCTTCTTCCTTGCTGAGCGGCCTTTCAGGTTATGTCGATATAGGACTCGTTTTACTGTGGATATAGATACTTTTGTACCCGTTTCCTCCAGCATCTTCACAAGGTCCTTTGCTGTTGTTCTGGGATTGATTTGCACTTTTCGCACCAAACTACGTTCATCTTTAGGAGACAGAACACGTCTCCTTCCTGAGCAGTATGACGGCAGAGTGGTCCCATGGTGTTTATACTTGCGTACTATTGTTTGTACAGATGAACGTGGTACCATCAGGCGTATGGAAATTGCTGAACCAGACTTGTGGAGGTCTACAATTGTTTTTCTGAGGTCTTGGCTGATTTCTTTTGATTTTCCCATGAGTCATGCAAAGAGGCACTGAGTTTGAAGGTAGGCCTTGAAATACATCCACAACTACACCTCCAATTGACTCAAATGATGTCAATTAGCCTATCAAAACCTTTTAAAGCCATGACATCATTTTCTGAAATGTTCCAAGCTGTTTAAAGGCACAGTCAACTTAGTGTATGTAAACTTCTGACCCACTGGAATTGTGATACAGTGAATTATAAGTGAAATAATCTGTCTGTAAACAATTGTTGGAAATATTACTTGTGTCATGCACAAAGTAGATGTCCTAACCGACTTGCCAAAACTATAGTTTGTTAACAAGAAATTTGTGGAGTGGTTGAAAAACGAGTTTTAATGACTCCAACCTAAGTGTATGTAAACTTTCAACTTCAACTGTACGTTTTCAGAGCCTTTGCTATGAGACTCAAAATTGAGCTCAGGTGCATCCTGTTTCCATTGATCATCCTTGAGATGTTTCCACAACTTGATTGGAAAGATCGAGGGAAAGATGAACGGAGCAAAGATCCTTGATGAAAACCTGCTCCAGAGCGCTCAGGACTTCAGACTGGGGCGAAGGTTCACCTTCCAACAGGACCACGACCCTAAGCACACAGCCAAGACAATGCAGGAGTGGCTTCGGAACAAGTCTGAATGTCCTTGAGTGGACAAGCCAGATCCCGGATTTGAACCCCATCGAACATCTCTGGAGAGACCTGAAAATAGCTGTGCAGCAACGCTCCCCATCCAACCTGACAGAGCTTGAGAGGATCTGCAGAGAGGAATGGGAGAAACTCCCCAAATACAGGTGTGCCGAGCCTGTAGCGTCATACCCAAGAAGACTCAAGACTGTAATCGCTGCCGAAGGTGCTTCAACAAAGTACTGAGTAAAGGGTCTGAATACTTACGTAAATGTCATTTTTAAGAAATGTGCAACATTTTCTAAAAACCTGTTTTTGCTTTGTCATTATGGGGTATTGTGATGTCATTATGGGGTATTGTGTGTAGATTGATGAGGGGGAAAAAAACATTTAATCCATTTTGGAATGATGCTGTAACGTAACAAAATGTGGAAAAAGTCAAGGGGTCTGCATACTTTCTGAATGCACTGTATACCAACAGTAGGCCAAAGTTGTTAGTTGAGCAGCGACAGACAGACAGACAGACAGACAGACAGACAGACAGACAGACAGACAGACAGACAGACAGACAGACAGACAGACAGACAGACAGACAGACAGACAGACAGACAGACAGACAGAGGTCAAAGTTGTTAGTTGAGAGAGGAGAGACAGACAGGCAGACAGACGTACCTAGGTCAAAGTTGTTAGTTGAGAGAGAGGAGAGACAGACAGACAGGCAGGCAGACAGACGTACCTAGGTCAAAGTTGTTAGAGTTGAGCATGAACTCTGGCAGGTAAAAGAACTCAGGGATGAGCTCCTTGACGTCAGCCATGTTGTGTTTGGAGGCAGAGAGCCAGGCCTCACGCACACTGTGGAACATCCTGTCAGCCAGGTCAAAGTGACCTCCCTGTAGAGGGGGAGAAGGACCACAGGCAAGCCAGCAGGCACACACACACACACACACACACACACACACACACACACACCACACACACACACACACACACACACACACACACACACACACACACACACACACACACACACACACACACACACACACACACACACACACACACACACACACACACACACACACACACACACACAGACCCACAGAGGCAAAACACACGTACACACGTTAGCAACATGACACATACTTCAGGCATCGTCTCCACCAACACACATCTCACGGAGAGGAAAGGTCATAATTGGTATTCAAACCACACTCAACACAGGCTGTTTACTGTCTCTGGTTAATATCAGGGGGGGGGGGGGAAACAACTCTGATGTAGCCTGAATATGCCACTATCATACACCCAAAGACAAACAGACAACCCCCTAACCTTATCACCAAGCGGTGAGAAAAAAAACTTTCGGTAAACTAGGATGCCAATTAAATCCACTGCAGATACAGAAACCTGCACTGTGCATTCACACTAAATGGCCACGCTGCATTGTAGCTAACTACCATATGAATCCTCTGAAAATACCAAAGTTAAATTTGGGGTTCCTCAAGGTTCCGTGCTTGGACCTCTTGGAATCATCTGAACATTTCAGATCATTCCACTATACAAGACAGGTGGTGTGTGTGGCGTCTGGGACGGTGTGTGGGGCGTCTGGGACGGTGTGTGTGGAGTCTGGGACGGTGTGTGTGGCGTCTGACCTGAAGCCTGAGAAAGATCTGAGTGAAAGGTTCCATGCGGATCAGGTAGGACGCCACGATCATGGCTGAGGAGTAGTGTGTACCGTAGTGATATGCTGGGGTCTCACCTGAGAAAGAGAGAGAGAAAGAGAGACAGAGACAGAGAGAGAGAGAGAGAGAGAGAGAGAGAGACAGAAAGAGACACAGAGACAGAGACAGAAAGAGACACAGAGACAGAGAGAGACACAGAGAGAGAGAGAGACAGAGAGAGAGAGAGAGAGAGAGAGAGAGATTTTACAATAAGATTTTATTGTCCCAGGGTCTGGTATTGTGGTAGTACATAAGATTCTGGACCACTGGGGAATGTGATAGGGTTCAAGCCTTGTCGGTGTCCATCTACCGTCCATTTCCTTTTCTGTATTTCCCAATGTCCTATAATTAAACATTACAATTCACAAGCAGATTGGTCAAATGTGTCTTACTGGTAGGGTCCTCCCAGTCCTTGAACCTCTTCTTGTACTGGGTCAGCCTGTCGTCTGTCTGGGCTCCCATTGGTTTAGCCAGGTTACGGAATGTCCGTGGGTTGTTTAGGTCCAACTCCTAGGAACCAGAACAGACCAGGTCAATTTAATCCCACTACATTTACTAGGAACCAGAACAGACCAGGTCAATTTAATCCCACTACATTTACTAGGAACCAGACCAGGTCAATTTAATCCCACTACATTTACTAGGAACCAGACCAGGTCAGTTTAATCCCACTACATTTACTAGGAACCAGACCAGGTCAGTTTAATCCCACTACATTTACTAGGAACCAGACCAGGTCAGTTTAATCCCACTACATTTACTAGGAACCAGACCAGGTCAGTTTAATCCCACTACATTTACTAGGAACCAGACCAGGTCAATTTAATCCCACTACATTTACTAGGAACCAGACCAGGTCAATTTAATCCCACTACATTTACTAGGAACCAGACCAGGTCAATTTAATCCCACTACATTTACTAGGAACCAGACCAGGTCAGTTTAATCCCACTACATTTACTAGGAACCAGACCAGGTCAGTGTAATCCCACTACATTTACTAGGAACCAGACCAGGTCAATTTAATCACACTACATTTACTAGGAACCAGACCAGACCAGTTTAATCCCACTACATTTACTAGGAACCAGACCAGGTCAGTTTAATCCCACTACATTTACTAGGAACCAGACCAGGTCAATTTAATCCCACTACATTTACTAGGAACCAGACCAGGTCAATTTAATCCCACTACATTTACTAGGAACCAGACCAGGTCAATTTAATCCCACTACATTTACTAGGAACCAGACCAGGTCAATTTAATCCCACTACATTTACTAGGAACCAGACCAGGTCAGTTTAATCCCACTACATTTACTAGGAACCAGACCAGGTCAATTTAATCCCACTACATTTACTAGGAACCAGACCAGGTCAATTTAATCCCACTACATTTACTAGGAACCAGACCAGGTCAATTTAATCCCACTACATTTACTAGGAACCAGACCAGGTCAATTTAATCCCACTACATTTACTAGGAACCAGACCAGACCAGTTTAATCACACTACATTTACTAGGAACCAGACCAGGTCAGTTTAATCCCACTACATTTACTAGGAACCAGACCAGGTCAATTTAATCCCACTACATTTACTAGGAACCAGACCAGGTCAATTTAATCCCACTACATTTACTAGGAACCAGACCAGGTCAGTTTAATCCCACTACATTTACTAGGAACCAGACCAGGTCAATTTAATCCCACTACATTTACTAGGAACCAGACCAGCCCAGTTTATTCCCACTACATCCCATTTCCATACTGAATAGTGATTAACAAATTCAGGGTCTATATAGGGTAGTGTAACTGTTGTTACCTCAGGGTCTATATAGGGTAGTGTAACTGTTGTTACCTCAGGGTCTATATAGGGTAGTGTAACTGTTGTTACCTCAGGGTCTATATAGGGTAGTGTAACTGTTGTTACCTCAGGGTCTATATAGGGTAGTGTAACTGTTGTTACCTCAGGGTCTATATAGGGTAGTGTAACTGTTGTTACCTCAGGGTCTATATAGGGTAGTGTAACTGTTGTTACCTCAGGGTCTATATAGGGTAGTGTAACTGTTGTTACCTCAGAGTCGTAGTCTGCCAGGATCCAGGGGAAGACAGGGTACTGCATCAGGTCGTTGTAGGAGCGACCAGCCAGGGTGTTGAGATGCATCAGATACTGGAAGTTACTGATCTCACCACGCTACGGAAACACAGAGAGGACACTATAGTTACTGATCTCACCACGCTACAGAGACACAGAGAGGACACTATAGTTACTGATCTCACCACGATACAGAGAGGACACTATAGTCACTGATCTCACCATGCTACAGAGAGGACACTATAGTTACTGATCTCACCATACTACAGAGAGGACACTATAGTCACTGATCTCACCATGCAACAGAGACACAGAGAGGACACTATAGTCACTGATCTCACCACGCTACAGAGAGGACAGTATAGTCACTGATCTCACCAAGCTAGAGAGGACACTATAGTCACTGATCTCACCACGCTACAGAGACACAGAGAGGACACTATAGTCACTGATCTCACCATGCTACAGAGAGGACACTATAGTTACTGATCTCACCATGCTACAGAGACACAGAGAGGACACTATAGTCACTGATCTCACCACGCTACAGAGAGGACACTATAGTTACTGATCTCACCACGCTACAGAGACACAGAGAGGACACTATAGTTACTGATCTCACCACGCTACAGAGAGGACACTATAGTTACAGATCTCATCAACAGAGAGGACACTATAGTTACTGATCTCACCACGCTACAGAGACACAGAGAGGACACTATAGTCACTGATCTCACCATGCTACAGAGAGGACACTATAGTTACTGATCTCATCAACAGAGAGGACACTAAAGTCACTGATCTCACCATGCTACAGAGAGGACACTATATTCACTGATCTCACCACGCTACAGAGAGGACACAATAGTTACTGATCTCACCATGCTACAGAGAGGACACTATAGTCACTGATCTCTCCACGCTACAGAGACACAGAGAGGACACTATAGTTACTGATCTCACCATGCTACAGAGAGGACACTATAGTCACTGATCTCTCCACGCTACAGAGACACAGAGAGGACACTATAGTTACTGATCTCACCATGCTACAGAGAGGACACTATAGTTACTGATCTCACCACGCTACAGAGATGACACTATAGTTACTGATCTCACCACGCTACAGAGAGGACACTATAGTCACTGATCTCACCACGCTACAGAGACACAGAGAGGACACTATAGTCACTGATCTCACCACGCTACAGAGAGGACACTATAGTCACTGATCTCACCATGCTACAGAGACACAGAGAGGACACTATAGTTACTGATCTCACCACGCTACAGAGAGTACACTATAGTCACTGATCTCACCATGCTACAGAGAGGACACTATAGTTACTGATCTCACCACGCTACAGAGATGACACTATAGTTACTGATCTCACCACGCTACAGAGAGGACACTATAGTCACTGATCTCACCACGCTACAGAGACACAGAGAGGACACTATAGTCACTGATCTCACCACGCTACAGAGAGGACACTATAGTCACTGATCTCACCACGCTACAGAGACACAGAGAGGACACTATAGTCACTGATCTCACTACGCTACAGAGAGGACACTATAGTCACTGATCTCACCAAACTACAGAGAGGACACTATAGTTACTGATCTCACCACACTACAGAGACACAGAGAGGACACTATAGTTACTGATCTAACCACACTACAGAGACACAGAGAGGACACTATAGTCACTGATCTCACCATGCTACAGAGAGGACACTATAGTCACTGATCTCACCACACTACAGAGAGGACACTATAGTTACTGATCTCACCATGCTACAGAGAGGACACTAAAGTCACTGATCTCACCACGCTACAGAGAGGACACTATAGTCACTGATCTCACCACGCTACAGAGAGGACACTATAGTCACTGATCTCACCATGCTACAGAGAGGACACTATAGTTACTGATCTCACCACGCTACAGAGAGGACACTATAGTCACTGATCTCACCACGCTACAGAGAGGACACTATAGGTACTGATCTCACCACGCTACAGAGAGGACACTATAGTCACTGATCTCACCTCGGTGCAGGGACACAAAGAGGACACTATAGTTACTGATCTCACCATGCTACAGAGACACAGAGAGGACACAATAGTTACTGATCTCACCATGCTACAGAGAGGACACTAAAGTCACTGATCTCACCATGCTACAGAGAGGACACTATAGTTACTGATCTCACCACGCTACAGAGACACAGAGAGGAAACTATAGTTACTGATCTCACCATGCTACAGAGAGGACACTATAGTCACTGATCTCACCATGCTACAGAGAGGACACTATAGTTACTGATCTCACCACGCTACAGAGACACAGAGAGGACACTATAGTTACTGATCTCACCACGCTACAGAGACACAGAGAGGACACTATAGTCACTGATCTCACCACGCTACAGAGACAGAGAGGACACTATAGTTACTGATCTCACCACGCTACAGAGAGGACACTATAGTCACTGATTTCACCACGCTTCAGAGAGGACACTATAGTTACTGATCTCACCACGCTACAGAAACACAGAGAGGACACTATAGTCACTGATCTCACCACGCTACAGAGAGGACACTATAGTCACTGATCTCACCACGATACAGACAGGACACTATAGTTACTGATCTCACCATGCTACAGAGAGGACACTATAGTTACTGATCTCACCATGCTACAGAGAGGACACTATAGTCACTGATCTCACCACGATACAGAGAGGACACTATAGTTACTGATCTCACCACACTACAGAGAGGACACTATAGTTACTGATCTCACCACGATACAGAGAGGACACTATAGTTACTGATCTCACCATGCTACAGAGAGGACACTATAGTTACTGATCTCACCATGCTACAGAGACACAGAGAGGACACTATAGTCACTGATCTCACCATGCAATGGAAGGGAACACAGAGGACACACTGCTGTCAGACCTGCTGCTAACACTGTCCTCAGGTAGGAGATCGTACAGTAATAGCACTGGTAAAAACAGACTTACCTCCCATCTTTGGGTGACAGATTTCTCTCCTACCAGAGTGCTGAGTAGCCCAGACCTGATGGGAAACATTATAGAAGGATTTATAAAAGCAATAGAGGACATTCATGCAACTATAGGACAACTTAACACATAACCAAATACACAACAGATTTAACAAAATATGAAAAGATAGATGTTTATCACATAGAATCTACAGAAAGGTAGACGGTACCCCTGCTCTACGCTGGTGTTGGGCCTTTGTCCTGAGACGGACTCTGAGCTGTCAGCCAGAGAGGGAACCACGGCTAGGAACCTCTGGTAGACCTTGTTGCGGACTCCTTTCTGGAAGGCCAGCAGGTAGTTTCTCCCATCTCCTGAGAAAACTTCCACAGCCATGGGCTGGAACACAGACAGAACATCAAAAGGGTTTTGTTCATTACTCAGGATCAGATTAATTAGGCACCAAAGGAAAGAAAAAAAAAGACAGAAAGAGGGAGGGATACCGGAACTTGTCCAACAAGTAATGATAGATTTTCTCATTTTTCTGTCTCAAAACGTTTGCCATGTTTTGCCCTAATATACAGTTGAAGTGGGAAGTTTACATACACTTAGGTTGGAGTCAGTAAAACTCGTTTTTTGACCACTCCACAAATTTCTTGTTAACAAACTACAGTTTTGGCAAGTCGGTTAGGACATCTACTTTGTGCATGACACAAGTCATTTTTCCAACAATTGTTTACAGATTATTTCACTTATAATTCACTGTATCACAATTCCAGTGGGTCAGAAGTTTACGTACACTAAGTTGACTGTGCCTTTTAAACAGCTTGGAAAATTCCAGAAAATTATGTCATGGCTTTAAAAGCTTCTGATAGGCTAATTGACATAATTTGAGTGAATTAGAGGTGTACCTGTGGATGTATTTCAAGGCCTACCTTCAAACTCAGTGCCTCTTTGCTTGACATCATGGGAAAATAAAAACAAATTCAGCCAAGATCCCAGAAAAAAAATGGTACACCTCCACAAGTCAGGTTCATCCTTGGGATCAATTTCCAAACGGCTGAAGGTACCACGTTCATCTGTACAAACAATAGTACGCAAGTACAAACACCATGGGACCACGCAGCCGTCATACTGCTCAGGAAGGAGACGCGTTCTGTCTCCTAGAGATGAACGTAGTTTGGTGTGAAAAGTGCAAATCAATCCCTGAACAACAGCAAAGGACCTTGTGAAGATGCTGGAGGAAACAGGTACAAAAGTATCTATATCCACAGTAAAACGAGTCCTATATCAACAGAACCTGAAAGGCCGCTTAGCAAGGAAGAAGCCACTGCTCCAAAACAGCCATAAAAAAGCCAGACTACGGTTTGCAACTGCACATGGGGACAAAGATCGTACTTTTTGGAGAAATGTCCTCCGGTCTGATGAAACAAAAATAGAACTGCTTGGCCATAATGACCATTGTTATGTTTGAAGGAAAAAGGGGGATGCTTGCAAGCTGAAGAACACCATCCCAACCGTTGCTGCAGGAGGGACTGGTGCACTTCACAAAATAGATGGGATCATGAGAAAAGAAAATTATATGGATATATTGAAGCAACATCTCAAGACATCAGTCAAGAAGTTAAAGCTTGGTCGCAAATGGGTCTTCCAAATGGACAATGACCCCAAGCATACTTCCAAGGTTGTGGCAAGATGGCTTAAGGACAACACATTCAAGGTATTGGAGTGGCCATCACAAAGCCCTGACCTCAATCCAATAGAAAATGTGTGGGTAGGACTGAAAAAGTGTGTGCGAGCAAGGAGGCCTACAAACATGACTCATTTACACCAGCTCTGTCAGGAGGAATGGGCCAAAAATTCACCCAACTTATTGTGGGCAGCTTGTGGAAGGCTACGCAAAATGTTTGACCCAAGTTAAACAATTTAAAGGCAATGCTACCAAATACTAATTGAGTGTATGTAGACTTCTGACCCACTGGGAATGTGATGAAAGAAATAAAAGCTGAAATAAATAATTGTCTCTATTATTATTCTGACATTTCACATTCTTACAATAAAGTGGTGATCCGAACTGACCTAAGACAGGGAATTTGTACTAGGATTAAATGTCAGGAATTGTGAAAAACTGAGTTTAAATGTATTTGGCTAAACTTCCGACTTCAACTGTACATGACCAAGGTGAGCAAGTTGAGACTAATCAACATGTCACAAGCAACAAATCAGCAACCAAGTTAGTGCACTGCTCACCTGCAGCAGGTACCGTCTCTTGTGGACCTCCTTGATGTCCTCGTAGGCAAAGATACTACAGGTCCTCTTCAACTGGCTCTGACCCTGCCTCGCCCCTCTGGGGATGATGGTCTCATGCAGACTGGAGACAGAGAGACATGTCAAAACTCAAACTTCTCCTAGAGTACTCCCTTCCAGTTAAACTTTTTGGGATGTACAGAGCATTCGGGAAAGTATTCAGACCCCTTCACTTTTTCCACATTTTGTTACGTTACAGCCTTATTCTAAAACAGATTTTTTTTTTAATCCCCCCTCATTAATCTACACACAGCACCCCATAATGACAAAGCAAAAAACATATTTTTTGAAATTGTTGCAAATGTATTTAAAAGGAAAACTGAAATCTCACATTTACATAAGTATTCAGACCCTTTACTCAGTACTTTGTTGAAGCACCTTTAACAGCGTTTACAGCCTCAAGTCTTCTTGGATACGACCCTACAAGCTTGGTACACCTGTATTTGGGGAGTTTCTCTCATTCTTCTCTGCAGATCCTCTCAAGTTCTGTCAGGTTGGGTGGGGAGCGTCGCTCCACATCTATTTTCAGGTCTCTCCAGAGATGTTAGATCGGGTTCAAATCCGGGATCTGACTGGGCCACTCAAGGACATTGAGACTTGTCCCGAAGACACTCCAGCATTGTAATGGCTGTGTACTTAAGGTCGTTGTCCTGTTGGAAGATGAACCTTCGCCCCAGTCTGAGGTCCTGAGCGCTCTGTAGCAGGTTTTCATCAAGGATCTCTCTGTACTTTGCTCCGTTCATCTTTCCCTCGATCCTGACTAGTCTCCCTGTCCCTGCCACTGAAAAACATCCCCACAGCATGATGCTGCCACCACCATGCTTCACCTTAGGGATGGTGCCAGGTTTCCTCCAGACGTGACGCTTGACGTTCAGGCCAAAGAGTTCAATCTTGGTTTCATCAGACCAGAGACTCTTGTTTCTCATGGTCTGAGAGTCTTTAGGTGTCTTTTGGCAAACTCCAAGTGGGCTGTCATATGCATTTTGCTGAAGAGTGGCTTCTGTCTGGCCACTCTAACATAAAGTCCTGATTGGTGGAGTGCTGCAGAGATGGTTGTCCTTCTGGAAGGTTCTCCCATCTCCACAGAGGAGCTCTGGAGCTCTGTCAGAGAGACAATCAGGTTCTTGGTCACCTCCCTGACCAAGGCCCTTCACAGATTGCTCAGTTTGGCCGGGCGGCCAGCTCTAGGAAGAGTCTTGGTGGTTCCAAACTTCTTCCATTTAAGAATGATGGAGGCCACTGTGTTCTTGGGGACCTTCAATGCTGCAGAAATGTTTTGGTACCCTTCCCAAGATCTGTGCCTCGACACAATCCTGTCTTGAAGCTCTACGGACAATTCCTTCGACCTCATGGCTTGGTTTTTGCTCTGACATGCACTGTCAACCATGGGACCTTATATAGACAGGTGTGTGCCTTTCCAAATCATGTCCAGTCAATTGAATTTACCACAGGTGGACTCCAATCAAGTTGTAGAAACATCTCAAGGATGATCAGTGGAAACAGGGTGTACCTGAGCTCAATGTCGAGTCTCATAGAAAAGGGTCTGAATACTAATGTAAATAAGGTATTTCTGTTTTTCACTTTATCATTATGGGGTATTGTGTGTAGATTGATGAGGAACAATTTTTATTTAATCCATTTTAGAATAAGGCTGTAACGTAACAAAATGTGGAAAAACGGAAGGGGTCCGAATACACCGTATTCATGAACCAGCAAACATATATGGCAAATATAGATCAAAACTAGATAGTGTTCAGAGATTGGGTGGGACAAAAAAATTACAAAAAAAGAAGATAACTAACGTAAAATGTATATAGTATGTCTAAGTTAGAAGTAGAAGACTAAGTGTTGTTGTCCATTAGTTTACTCCCATTAGGGGAGGGGTGGTAGAGTTAGAAGAAAATAGTAAAGGAAAATATATTTAAAAAAATATATATAAGTATATATTTATAAAAAATACAAAAACTTATGGGGGATTGGATATGATGTAGACAATTACATTGAAAGACGCCACAATCCATTTGCAATACTAAAGCTGATCAACTCACTTGGCGGGCAGCGTCTCGATGTCTCTGATCTCTCTGCTGACGGTCATGGTGAAACCATCTATGACATAGAAGTGCTCTTTCCCGAACAGGAGGAGCCCTTCGCTGGTGTCCAGACCCTGCACCCGGGCACACCGATACATGTGCTGGATCTGGTGATACAACATACTGGTTAGATTCATGGTTACAAACATTTAGGTTAGTTAGGACCCCAGAATAAACCCCGTCAGACCTCCTCCCCATCGTCTGACCTCCTCCCTCGTCTGTCCTCCTACCCCCATCGTCTGACCTCCTCCTCCCTCGTCTGACCTCCTCCCCCCTCGTCTGACCTCCTCTCCCAGTCTGTCCTCCTACCCCCATCGTCTGACTTCCTCCCCCCTCGTCTGACCTCCTCCCCCCTCGTCTGTCCTCCTCCCCCCTCGTCTGTCCTCCTCCCCCCTCGTCTGTCCTCCTACCCCCTCGTCTGTCCTCCTACTCCCTCGTCTGACCTCCTCCCCCCTCGTCTGACCTCCTCCCCCCTCGTCTGACCTACCCCCTCGTCTGACCTCTTCCCCCCTCGTCTGACCTCTTCCCCCCTCGTCTGACCTCCTCCCCCCTCGTCTTGTCTCCTCCTCCCACCTCGTCTTGTCTCCTCCTCCCCCCTCGTCTGACCCCCTCCCCCCTCGTCTGACCCCCTCCCCCCTCGTCTGACCTCCTCCCCCCTCGTCTGACCTCCTCCCCCCTCGTCTGATCTCCTCCCCCCTCGTCTGACCTCCTACCCCCTCTCTGACCTCCTCCTCCCCCGTCTGACCTCCTCCCCCCCGTCTGACCTCCACCCCCCTCGTCTGACCTCCTCCCCCCTCGTCTGACCTCCTCCCCCCGACCTCCTCCCCACTCGTCTATTCTCCTCCCTCGTCTGACCTCTTACCCCCTCGTCTGACCTCCTCCCCCCTCGTCTGACCTCCTTCCCCCTCGTCTGACCTCCTGTCTGTTCTCCTCCCACCTCGTCTTGTCTCCTCCTCCCCCCTCGTCTGACCTCCTGCCCCCTCGTCTGACCTCCTCCCCCCTCGTCTGACCTCCTCCTCCCCCGTCTGACCTCCTCCCCCCAGTCTGACCTCCACCCCCCTCGTCTGACCTCCTCCCCTCTCGTCTGACCTCCTCCCCCCTCGTCTGACCTCCTCCCCCCTCGTCTGACCTCCTCCCCCCTCGTCTGACCTCCTCCCCTCTCGTCTGACCTCCTCCCCTCTCGTCTGACCTCCTCCCCCCTCGTCTGACCTCCTCCCCCCTCGTCTGACCTCCTCCCCCCTCGTCTGACCTCCTACCCCCTCGTCTGACCTCCTCCCCCCTCGTCTGACCTCCTCCCCCCTCGTCTGACCTCCTCCCCCCTCGTCTGACCTCCTCCCCTCTCGTCTGACCTCCTCCCCTCTCGTCTGACCTCCTCCCCCCTCGTCTGACCTCCTCCCCCCTCGTCTGACCTCCTACCCCCGTCTGACCTCCTACCCCCCGTCTGACCTCCTACCCCCCGTCTGACCTCCTCCCCCCTCGTCTGACCTCCTCCCCCCTCGTTTGACCTCCTCCCCCCTCGTCTGTCCTCCTCCCCCCCCCTCGTCTGTCCTCCTCCCCCCTCGTCTGACCTCCTCCCCCCTCGTCTGACCTCCTCCCCCTGTCCTCTTACCTTCTCTCCCTCCTCCAGTAGTCGTAGCAGTGATGTGTTGTCTGTCCTCTGTTCCTCGTCCAGACCTCCTGACTCTAAGATCTGTTCCTGGAGCAGGTCTTGTTCCTCATCAGCTCTGTCTGTGGTGGAGCGTGACCTCTTCAGAGGGGCCTTCACCAGACCTGGAGGGGGGGGGGAAGAACATTTGACTCTTAAATAAATGTAATCTGAAAAAAATGTGTGTACAAACAAGTGTGTGAGTAACTATGACCTTGGTGATGGTGTGAATGTGGAGTACCTTTAACGCTGGCAGTAGTTACCCCCACTGATGTTTGATAGAGGCAGTAAACAGTCATACATGCAGTTTAGTTTCCTCACAGTCTCTCTGAGAGCTGTGTTTTAGTATAACTGAATGACCTCTTCTCATGTCTCTAATGTGTGTGTGTGTGTGTGTGGGTGTGTGTCTTGTAGTGCTGAGCGATTAACATCTTTCGGTTCAATTATTTGAATTCCATTTCGTTCCTTTTTTTTCTCCTTTCTTCTGTGAGCTGAATGCTCAGTTTCTCTTGAGATACACTACATGACCAAGAGTATGTGGAGACCTGCTCGTCGAACATCTCATTCCAAAATCAATGGGTATTAATATGGAGTTGGTCCCCCCCCTTTGCTGCTATAACAGCGGAGTGGAGCAGTGGTCTAAGGTACTGCATCTCAGTGCTAGCTGTGTTACTAGAGATTCTGGGTTAGAGTCCAGGCTCTGTCTCAGTGGTCTAAGGTACTGCATCTCAGTGCTAGCTGTGTTACTAGAGATTCTGGGTTAGAGTCCAGGCTCTGTCTCAGTGGTCTAAGGTACTGCATCTCAGTGCTAGCTGTGTTACTAGAGATTCTGGGTTAGAGTCCAGGCTCTGTCTCAGTGGTCTAAGACACTGCATCTCAGTGCTAGCTGTGTTACTAGAGATCCTGGGTTAGAGTCCAGGCTCTGTCTCAGTGGTCTAAGACACTGCATCTCAGTGCTAGCTGTGTTACTAGAGATTCTGGGTTAGAGTCCAGGCTCTGTCTCAGTGGTCTAAGGTACTGCATCTCAGTGCTAGCTGTGTTACTAGAGATTCTGGGTTAGAGTCCAGGCTCTGTCTCAGTGGTCTAAGACACTGCATCACAGTGCTAGCTGTGTTACTAGAGATTCTGGGTTAGAGTCCAGGTTCTGTCTCAGTGGTCTAAGGTACTGCATCGCAGTGCTAGCTGTGTTACTAGAGATTCTGGGTTAGAGTCCAGGCTCTGTCTCAGTGGTCTAAGGTACTGCATCGCAGTGCTAGCTGTGTTACTAGAGATTCTGGGTTAGAGTCCAGGTTCTGTCTCAGTGGTCTAAGGTACTGCATCGCAGTGCTAGCTGTGTTACTAGAGATTCTGGGTTAGAGTCCAGGCTCTGTCTCAGTGGTCTAAGGTACTGCATCGCAGTGCTAGCTGTGTTACTAGAGATTCTGGGTTAGAGTCCAGGCTCTGTCTCAGTGGTCTAAGGTACTGCATCGCAGTGCTAGCTGTGTTACTAGAGATTCTGGGTTAGAGTCCAGGTTCTGTCACGGCCGGCCGCGATCGGGAGACCAATGGGGCGGCGCACAATTGGCCCAGCGTCGTCCGGGTTAGGGGAGGGTTTGGCCGGCAGGGATATCCTTGTCCCATTGCGCACTAGCGACTCCTGTGGCGGTTCGGGCTCAGTGCACGCTGACACGGTCGCCAGGTGTAACGGTGGTTCCTCTGACATGTTGGTGCGGATGGCTTCTGGGTTAAGTGGGCATAGTGTCAAGAACCAGTGCGGCTAGAGGACGCACGGCTCTCGACCTTCGCCTCTCCCGAGTCCGTACGGGAGTTGCAGCGATGAGACAAGACTGTAACTACCAATTGGATACCACGAAAGTGGGGGAGAAAAAGTGGTATAATAAACAGAATTTAAAAAAAAAAATTAATAATAATATAATAATCTAACTGAAACTGAACCGACCTCAAAGAGCACTAATCACTCAGCACTACTGTCTTGCTATGTGTCCTCTGTCCGTCTTACCTTTGACTCTGGCGATGGTATCCTCTCCGTGCACCTCTCCAGGTTCCTGCCGAGTGGTCTCTCCCTCAGTGTCCTGCTCTACGGAATGCTGGTACATCCCAGGGTTCCCTGACAGCAGTCTCATGTAGTACTCCTTACTGTCGTAGCTGATCGCTCGGCGGTAACGCACCGGCTTCTGGATGGGGGGAGGAAGAGGAAGAGAGGGGAAGAAGAGAGGAGAGGGAGAGAGGGGAGGAAGAGGGAGAGAGGAGAGGAAGAGGAAGAGAGTGGAGGATGAGAGGAAGAGGAAGAGAGGAAGAGGAAGAGAGGAGAGGAAGAGAGGAAGACGAAGAGAGGTGAGGTTAATTAGTGATGGGAGGCTGTTGACATGAAGAACACTGACGAATAAGCATCAAACCCCCCCCAAAAAAAACAGGAAGCTAATTGATGCGGCTTTCAATTAGTCCATTGAAATCCATTCAGTGTCAATCATGTTTGCAAAATGCTCAAACCACACAGAAGTTCATTGAGTCGTTTCAAGTGAAACAGTTATCGAAATTTGTATCCAAAATGGTCCCGTAAATGGACCTTCCATGACGAGGCAAGGCTCAGGCTCGTAGACACACGTTGTACCATCTACTGGACAGCCATTCACCATGCATCCACTGTTTGGGGGCTGTCTAACCAACTCCTAACTATGGCTTCACACATAGTGTATAAATGGCAAGTCTGTTTAAGTCAGTTCACCCTGTTGTCAGACAGATGCTAACTGTAGGAGAGTTAGGGCTGAGGCTGAGATCATGAGGGGGACCAGAGGATGACACTGAGAGGAGCTGGGCTGGAGCAGGACAGAGTATTACAGGAGGATAGGAGCTTGGCTGGAGCAGGACAGAGTATTACAGGAGGACAGGAGCTGGGCTGGAGCAGGACAGAGTATTACAGGAGGATAGGAGCTGGGCTGGAGCAGGACATAGTAACAGAATATTACAGGAGGATAGGAAATGGGCTGGAGCAGGACATAGTAACAGAGTATTACAGGAGGATAGGAGCTGGGCTGGAGCAGGACAGAGTATTACAGGAGGATAGGAGCTGGGCTGGAGCAAGACAGAGTATTACAGGAGGATAGGAGCTGGGCTGGAGCAGGACAGAGTATTACAGGAGGATAGGAGCTGGGCTGGAGCAGGACATAGTAACAGAGTATTACAGGAGGATAGGAGCTGGGCTGGAGCAGGACATAGTAACAGAGTATTACAGGAGGATAGGAGCTGGGCTGGAGTAGGACAGAGTATTACAGGAGGATAGGAGCTGGGCTGGAGCAGGACATAGTAACAGAGTATTACAGGAGGATAGGAGCTGGGCTGGAGCAGGACAGAGTAACAGAGTATTACAGGAGGATAGGAGCTGGGCTGGAGCAGGACAGAGTATTACAGGAAGATAGGAGCTGGGCTGGAGCAGGACATAGTAACAGAGTAGTACAAGAGGATAGGAGCTGGGCTGGAGCAGGACAGAGTATTACAGGAGGATAGGAGCTGGGCTGGAGCAGGACAGAGTATTACAGGAGGATAGGAGCTGGGCTGGAGCAGGACAAAGTATTACAGGAGGATAGGAGCTGGGCTGGAGCAGGACAGAGTATTACAGGAGGATAGGAGCTGGGCTGGAGTAGGACATAGTAACAGCGTATTGCAGGAGGATAGGAGCTGGGCTGGAGCAGGACAGAGTATTACAGGAGGATAGGAGCTGGGCTGGAGCAGGACAGAGTATTACAGGAGGATAGGAGCTGGGCTGGAGTAGGACATAGTAACAGAGTATTACAGGAGGATAGGAGCTGGGCTGGAGCAGGACATAGTAACAGAGTATTACAGGAGGATAGGAGCTGGGCTGAAGCAGGACAGAGTATTACAGGAGGATAGGAGCTGGGCTGGAGCAGGACATAGTATTACAGGAGGATAGGAGCTGGGCTGGAGCAGGACATAGTAACATAGTATTACAGGAGGATAGGAGCTGGGCTGGAGCAGGACAGAGTATTACAGGAGGATAGGAGCTGGGCTGGAGCAGGACAGAGTACTACAGGAGGATAGGAGCTGGGCTGGAGCAGGACAGAGTATTACAGGAGGATAGGAGCTGGGCTGGAGCAGGACATAGTAACAAAGTATTACAGGAGGATAGGAGCTGAGCAGGACAGAGTATTGCAGGAGGACAGGAGCTGGGCTGGAGCAGTACAGAGTATTACAGGAGGATAGGAACTGGGCTGGAGCAGGACCGAGTATTACAGGAGGATAGGAGCTGGGCTGGAGCAGGACAGAGTATTACAGGAGGATAGGAGCTGGGCTGGAGCAGGACATAGTAACAGAGTATTACAGGAGGATAGGAGCTGGGCTGGAGTAGGACAGAGTATTACAGGAGGATAGGAGCTGGGCTGGAGCAGGACAGAGTATTACAGGAGGATAGGAGCTGGGCTGGAGCAGGACAGAGTACTACAGGAAGACTGGTCAGTCTGGGACTTCAGATATAGTTGCAGTCAGGCACTAAAAATGACATTTTCTGTGTGTAATGATTCTGCCAATACCGTGGCACGACCTTTACCTTTTAGTCCCCCCCAACGGTACTAACTGTTGGTTTATATGCATTCATACACTGAGTGCACAAAACATTAGGAACACCTTCATAATATTGAGATGCACCCTTCCCACACTTTTCCCTCAGAACAGCCTCTATTCACCCGGTTAGTCTATGTCATGGAAAGAGCAGGTGTTCCTAATATTTTGTACACTCTGTGTATATCCCCCATTCTGACAAGTGTCCTTGTTTTTTTCCCCTTGGGGTCGATTGAGAACTTGGCTGAGTCATGTGGCTGATGAGGCTAATTCATGTAGCATGATTTCGCTCACAAAGACTCCATTCATGGGCTGTGATGAACGGACGGACAAACCCCCATCTCCTGCTCTGTACAGGTCACATACTGGAACAGTAGGGAGAATAAGGTAAGCTTTTTTTCTATACAACGACATGGCACTTTTGACGGTTTAACCTAGTGTTTGAACTAGGTTACTACATGTCATTGTCCTTCATAATGCTGTAGAACTTTAGTATCTGTAAAGAGCCCTTTGTGCTGGGCTCGGGTTATGCTACGTATGGGTAATATACGTAGAACATGTTGTTGTTATTATAGTAGTATTATAGTATTATTACAGTACAACTACATTATTGTAGTAGTATTATAGTATTATTACAGTACTACTACATTATTGTAGTACCGGTACTTGGCCGTTAGTGGTGGGTTCAGGCTGGGGCACGTATGGATGAAGTATGTAGAACATGTCGTTGTTATTATAGTAGTATTATAGTATTATTACAGTACAACTACATTATTATAGTTATAGTTCCCGTTCAGCCCAGTCAAAACAGTTCGCTGCTCTGGCACCCCAATGGTGGAACAAGCTCCCTCACGACGCCAGGACAGCGGAGTCAATCACCACCTTCCGGAGACACCTGAAACCCCACCTCTTTAAGGAATACCTAGGATAGGATAAAGTAATCCTTCTAACACCCCACCCCCCCCCCCCCTTAAAAGATTTAGAAGCACTATTGTAAAGTGGTTGTTCCACTGGATATCATAAGGTGAATGCACCAATTTTTAAGTCGCTCTGGATAAGAGCGTCTGCTAAATGACTTAAATGTAAAATGTCAATTATAGTAGTATTATAGTATTAATACAGTATTACTACATTACCTGTACTTGGCCGTTAGTGCTGGGTTCAGGCTCGGGGACATATGGATAATGTATGTAGAACATGTCGTTGCGGACCATCTTCTTCCTCATGCGACAGGGCCCCTCAGTCATCTCCAGCAGGAACTTGTCCAGGTGGGATCCGATGGGGGGCCCCCAGAGGCCCCGCTCTCTCAGCAGCTCATACTCTATAGACGACCACTCCTCGGTCACGTACTTTAGAACATTCTGCTGCCTCTGACAGGGTGGGGGGGAGAGAGAATGAGAGAGAGAAAGAGAGAGAGACAGCGAGAGAGAGAGACAGAGAGACAGAGAGAGAGACAGAGAGAGAGAGACAGAGAGAGACACAGAGAGAGAGAGAGACAGAGAGAGAGAGTGACAGAGAGAGAGAGTGACACAGGGAAGGGAGGAAGAGAAGGAGAGACAGAGAGCGAGAGAGACAGAGAGAGAGAGGGAGACAGAGAGGGAGACAGAGAGGGAGACAGAGAGGGAGACAGAGAGGGAGACAGAGAGGGAGACAGAGAGGGAGACAGAGAGAGAGAGAGTGTACTGTGTGTTTAGGCAGATTGTTACATGTGTCTGTCAGGTTCAGAATATAGAGATCAGATAGGAATTATTGTCAGAGACAGTGTAGTGTTAGAATGCAGTGAGAACTGTACTGTTAGACAATGCAGTGAGTACTGTAGTGTTAGACAATGCAGTAAGTACTGTAGTGTTAGAATGCAGTGAGTACTGTAGTGTTAGACAATGCAGTGAGTACTGTAGTGTTAGACAACACAGTGAGTACTGTAGTGCTAGAATGCAGTGAGTACTGTACAGTCATGGCCAAAAGTTTTGAGAATGACACAAATATTAATTTTCACAAAGTCTGCCGCCTCAGTGGCTTTAGCATTTTTGTCAGATGTTACTATGGAATACTGAAGTATAATTACAAGCATTTCATAAGTGTCAAAGGCTTTTAGTGACAATTACATGAAGTTGATGCAAAGAGTCAATATTTGCAGTGTTGACCCTTCTTTTTCAAGACCTCTGCAATCCGCCCTGGCATGCTGTCAACTAACTTCTGGGCCACATCCTGACTGATGGCACCCCATTCTTGCATAATTAATGCTTGGAATTTGTCCGAATTTGAGGGGTTTTGTTTGTCCACCCGCCTCTTGAGGATTGACCACAAGTTCTCAATGGGATGAAGGTCTCGGGAGCTTCCTGGCCATGGACCCAAAATATCGATGTTTTGTTCCCCGAGCCAGTTAGTTATCATTTTTGCCTTATGGCAAGTTGCTCCATCATGCTGGAAAAGGCATTGTTCGTCACCAAACTGTTCCTGGATGGTTGGGAGAAGTTGCTCTCGGAGGATGTGTTGGTACCATTCTTTATTCATGGCTGTGTTCTTAGGCAAAATTGTGAGTGAGCCCACTCCCTTGGCTGAGAAGCAACCCCACACATGAATGGTCTCAGGATGCTTTACTGTTGGCATGACACAGGACTGATGGTAGCGCTCACCTTGTCTTCTCCGGACAAGCTTTTTTCCGGATGCCCCAAACAATCGGAAAGGGGATTCATCAGAGAAAATGACTTTACCCCAGTCCTCAGCAGTCCAATCCCTGTACCTTTTGCAGAATATCAGAGAAGTGGCTTCTTTGCTGCCCTTCTTGACACCAGCCCATCCTCCAAAAGCCTTTGCCTCACTGTGCATGTAGATGCACTCACACCTGCCTGCTGCCATTCCTGAGCAAGCTCTGTACTGGTGGTGCCCCGATCCTGCAGCTGAATCAACTTTAGGAGACGGTCCTGGCGCTTGCTGGACTTTCTTGGGCGCCCTGAAGCCTTCTTCACAACAATTGAACCGCTCTCCTTGAAGTTCTTGAAGATCCGATAAATGGTTGATTTAGGTGCAATCTTACTGGCAGCAATATCCTTGCCTGTGAAGCCCTTTTTGTGCAAAGCAATGATGACAGCACGTGTTTCCTTGCAGGTAACCATAGTTGACAGAGGAAGAACAATGATTCCAAGCACCACCCTCCTTTTGAAGCTTCCAGTCTGTTATTCGAACTCGATCAGCATGACAGAGTGATCTCCAGCCTTGTCCTCGTCAACACTCACACCTGTGTTAACGAGAGAATCACTGACATGATGTCAGCTGGTCCTTTTGTGGCAGGGCTGAAATGCAGTGGAAATGTTTTTTTGGGCATTCAGTTCATTTGCATGGCAAAGAGGGACTTTGAAATTAATTGCAATTCACCTGATCACTCTTCATAACATTCTGGAGTATATGCAAATTGCCATCATACAAACTGAGGCAGCAGACTTTCTGAAAATTAATATTTGTGTCATTCTCAAAACTTTTGGCCACGACTGTAGTGTTAGACAATGCAGTGAGTACTGTAGTGTAGTAGACAATGCAGTGAGTACTGTAGTGTAGTAGACAACGCAGTGAGTACTGTAGTGTAGTAGACAAAACACAGTGAGTACTGTAGTAGACAACACAGTGAGTACTGTAGTGTAGTAGACAACGCAGTGAGTACTGTAGTAGACAACGCAGTGAGTACTGTAGTAGACAACACAGTGAGTACTGTAGTAGACAACACAGTGAGTACTGTAGTAGACAACACAGTGAGTACTGTCGTGTAGTAGACAACACAGTGAGTACTGTCGTGTAGTAGACAACGCAGTGAGTACTGTAGTAGACAACGCAGTGAGTACTGTAGTAGACAACACAGTAAGTACTGTAGTGTAGTAGACAACACAGTGAGTATTGTAGTGTAGTAGACAACGCAGTGAGTACTGTAGTGTAGTAGACAACGCAGTGAGTACTGTAGTAGACAACGCAGTGAGTACTGTAGTGTAGTAGACAACGCATTGAGTACTGTAGTGTAGTAGACAACGCAGTGAGTACTGTAGTAGACAACGCAGTGAGTACTGTAGTAGACAACGCAGTGAGTACTGTAGTAGAAAACGCAGTGAGTACTGTAGTGTAGTAGACAACGCAGTGAGTACCGTAGTAGACAACACAGTGAGTACTGTAGTGTAGTAGACAATGCAGTGAGTACCGTAGTAGACAACACAGTGAGTACTGTAGTGTAGTAGACAACGCAGTGAGTACTGTAGTAGACAACGCAGTGAGTACTGTAGTAGACAACGCAGTGAGTACCGTAGTGTAGTAGACAATGCAGTGAGTACTGTAGTGTAGTAAACAATGCAGTGAGTACTGTAGTAGACAACGCAGTGAGTACCGTAGTAGACAACACAGTGAGTACTGTAGTGTAGTAGACAACGCAGTGAGTACTGTAGTGTAGTAGACAACGCAGTGAGTACTGTAGTGTAGTAGACAACGCAGTGAGTACCGTAGTAGACAACACAGTGAGTACTGTAGTGTAGTAGACAATGCAGTGAGTACCGTAGTAGACAACACAGTGAGTACTGTAGTGTAGTAGACAACGCAGTGAGTACTGTAGTAGACAACGCAGTGAGTACTGTAGTAGACAACGCAGTGAGTACTGTAGTAGACAACGCAGTGAGTACCGTAGTGTAGTAGACAATGCAGTGAGTACTGTAGTGTAGTAAACAATGCAGTGAGTACCGTAGTAGACAACGCAGTGAGTACCGTAGTAGACAACACAGTGAGTACTGTAGTGTAGTAGACAACGCAGTGAGTACTGTAGTGTAGTAGACAACGCAGTGAGTACTGTAGTGTAGTAGACAACGCAGTGAGTACCGTAGTAGACAACACAGTGAGTAATGTAGTGTAGTAGACAATGCAGTGAGTACCGTAGTAGACAACACAGTGAGTACTGTAGTGTAGTAGACAACGCAGTGAGTACTGTAGTGTTAGACAACGCAGTGAGTAGTGTAGTAGACAATGCAGTGAGTACTGTAGTGTTAGACAATGCAGTGAGTACTGTAGTGTAGTAGACAACGCAGTGAGTACTGTAGTGTTAGACAATGCAGTGAGTACTGTAGTGTTAGACAATGCAGTGAGTACTGTAGTGCTAGACAACACAGTGAGTACTGTAGTAGACAACACAATGAGTACTGTAGTCGACAATGCAGTGAGTACTGTAGTGTAGTAGACAACACAGTGAGTACTGTAGTAAACAACGCAGTGAGTACTGTAGTGTTCTTACCTCCTGGTACTCTTTATACTGCATGGCCACCAGGTCCCTCACCACCGCTATGTGGGTGAACATCCACTGGAACGTCTCCTATTGGTGGAAGGAATTTACCTGGTTAATGTGGGTGTTTGTGTTTGTTTATTTATTTAACCCTTATTTTACCAGGTGAGTTGACTGATAACACATTCTCATTTACAGCAACGACCTGGGGAATAGTTAAAGGAGAGAGGAGGGAGGATGAAGGAGCCAATTGGAAACTGGGGATTATTAGGTGTCCGTGATGGTATGAGGGCCAGATTGGGAATTTAGCCAGGACACCAGGGTTAACTAAAGTACCATGGGATCTTTAGTGACCACAGAGAGTCAGGACACCCGTTTAACGTCCCATCTGAAAGACGGCACCCTACACAGGGCAATGTCCCCAATCACTGCCCTGGGATATTATTGTTTTAGACCAGAGGAAAGGGTGCCTCCTACTGGCCCTCCAACACCACTTCCAGCAGCATCTGGTCTCCCATCCAGGGACCGACCAGGACCAACCAGGACCAACCCTGCTTAGCTTCAGAAGCAAGCCAGCAGTGGGATGCACGGTGGTATGCTGCTGGCTGCTGTGAGTGTGCATGCATGAGTATAAATGCGTGTGTGTGTGTGTACCTGTGCAGAAAGGTTGTTCTTGTTCAGGGAGTTTTCCTTCTTGTTGCGTCGAGCGCCGGTCAGCTTGGACAGACCGAACCCACTACTGACCCGAGACAGCTTGGACTGGCTGGCCGGAGCCACTGACTCGCCTCTGCTAATACACTTCTTCTCATGGACTAGAGGGGAGAGAGAGAGAGGGAGAGAGAGAGAGAGACAGAGAGAGAGAGACAGAGAGAGAGACAGACAGTGAGAGAGACAGTGAGAGAGACAGTGAGAGAGAGAGAGAGAGAGAGAGAGAGGAGTAAAGAGGGAGGGAGAGAGGAGAGAGCGAGAGAGAGGGAGGGGGAGAGAGAGAGAGGGGGGGAGGGAGGGAGGGAGAGAGGAAGGAGTAAAAAGGGAGGGAGAGAGGAGAGAGCGAGAGAGAGAGAGAGAGAGACAGAGGGGAGGGAGAGGAAGGAGTAAAGAGGTAGGGAGAGAGGACAGAGAGAGAGAGAGAGAGAGAGGGGAGTGAGAGGAAGGAGTAAAGAGGGAGGGAGAGAGATGAGTAAAGAGGGAGGGAGAGAGGAGAGAGCGAGAGAGAGAGAAGGAGGAGAGCGAGAGAAACAGAGGGACAGAGAAACAGAGACAAACAGAGAAAGGGACAGAGGTTGTCCAACAGTCTTCCAGTATGCTGGCGGCTCCGGTCCTAACTTGGCTTGCTCTGCTCTCCAAACAACACATGGTAAAGCTGATTATAATATCCCCCTGACCACTAAACAGTCTGTACGGAGTTAACGTGACCTTTCTGAAGTAATGCCCTTTTTCCACATTTTGTTACGTTACAGCCTCATAATGATGAAGTGAGAACAGGTTTTTAGAAATGTTTGCAAATTTATTACAAATAAAAAACAGAAATGCCTTATTTACATAAGTATTCAGTCCCATTTGCTATGAGACTCGACATTGAGCTCAGGTACATCCTGTTTCCATTGATCATCCTTGAGATGTTTCTACAACTTGATTGGAGTCCACCAGTGGTAAATTCAATTGATTGGACATGATTTGGAAAAGCACACACCTGTCTATATAAGGTCCCAATGTTGACAGTGCATGTCAGAGCAAAAACAAAGCCATGAGGTTGAAGGAATTCTCCGTAGAGCTCAGAGACAGGATTGTGTCGAGTCACAGATCTGGGGAAGGGTACCAAAACATTTCTGCATCATTGAAGGTCCCCAAGAACACAGTGGCCTCCATCATTCTTAAATGGAAGAAGTTTGGAACCACCAAGACTCTTCCTAGAGCTGGCCGCCCGGCCAAACTGAGCAATCAGGGGAGAAGGGCCTTGGTCATGGAAGTGACCAAGAACCCGATGGTCACTCTGACAGAGCTCCAGAGTTCCTCTGTGGAGATGGGAGAACCTTCCAGAAAGACAACCATCTCTGCAGCATTCCACCAATCAGGTCTTTATGGTAGAGTGGCCAGACAGAAGCCACTCCTCAGTAAAAGGCACATGACAGCCCGCTTGGAGTTGCCAAAAGGCATCTAAAGACTCTTAGACCATGAGAAACAAGATTCTCTGGTCTGATGAAACCAAGATTAAACTATTTGGCCTGAATGCCAAGCGTCACGTCTGGAGGAAACCTGGCACCATCCCTACGGTGAAGTATGGTGGTGGCAGCATCATGCTGTGGGGATGTTTTTCAGACTTGAAGCTGTAATCGCTGCCAAAGGTGTGAGTAAAGGGTCAGAAATACTTACGTAAATATAACATTTCCAAAAACCTGTTTTCGCTGTGTCATTATGGGGTATTGCGATGTCAGTATGGGGTATTGTGATGTCATTATGGGGTATTGTGATGGCATTATGGGGGTATTGTGATGTCATTATGGGGTATTGTGATGTCATTATGGGGTATTGTGATGTCATTATGGGGTGTTGTGATGTCATTATGGGGTATTGTGTGTAGATTGATGAGGGTAAAAAAACGATTTCATCCATTTTAGAATAAGGCTGTAACGTAACAAAATGTGGAAAAAGTAATTGGGTCTGAATACCTCCCGAATACACTGTATGTGTTTGTGTTTTCATCTCTGTGTGTGTGTCCGTCTGTCTAGATGTGTGTGTTTTCTCTCACCCAGGTGGTTCTGCCAGCTCTTCAGGGCAGGTTCCTCCAGGGCAGGCCGAGCAGTGCTGATATCTACATGTCCTCTGTCGTTGGTGGGGAGGGACACCTTAAAGATGTCCTCCAACATGGGTCTTTTACTGTGCATCAGCTCTGTCCATACACGGTTTACTGCCTTCAGCAGCAGCTGGCGACCTGGGGGACACACAGGAGTTAGTAACACACGGTTTACTGCCTTCAGCAGCACCTGGGGGACACACAGGAGTTAGTAACACACGGTTTACTGCCTTCAGCAGCACCTGGGGGACACACAGGAGTTAGTAACACACGGTTTACTGTCTTCAGCAGCAGCTGGGGACCTGGGGGACAGACAGGAGTTAGTAACACACGGTTTACTGCCTTCAGCAGCACCTGGGGACCTGGGGGACAGACAGGAGTTAGTAACACACGGTTTACTGCCTTCAGCAGCACCTGGGGACCTGGGGGACAGACAGGAGTTAGTAACACACGGTTTACTGTCTTCAGCAGCAGCTGGGGACCTGGGGGACAGACAGGAGTTAGTAACACACGGTTTACTGCCTTCAGCAGCACCTGGGGACCTGGGGGACAGACAGGAGTTAGTAACACACGGTTTACTGCCTTCAGCAGCAGCTGGGGACCTGGGGGACAGACAGGAGTTAGTAACACACGGTTTACTGCCTTCAGCAGCAGCTGGGGACCTGGGGGACAGACAGGAGTTAGTAACACACGGTTTACTGCCTTCAGCAGCAGCTGGGGACCTGGGGGACACACAGGAGTTAGTAACACACGGTTTACTGCCTTCAGCAGCACCTGGGGGACACACAGGAGTTAGTAACACACGGCTTACTGCCTTCAGCAGCAGCTGGCGACCTGGGGGACAGACAGGAGTTAGTAACACACAGTTTACTGCCTTCAGCAGCAGCTGGGGACCTGGGGGACAGACAGGAGTTAGTAACACACGGTTTACTGCCTTCAGCAGCAGCTGGGGACCTGGGGGACAGACAGGAGTTAGTAACACACGGTTTACTGTCTTCAGCAGCAGCTGGGGACCTGGGGGACACACAGGAGTTAGTAACACACGGTTTACTGCCTTCAGCAGCACCTGGGGACCTGGGGGACAGACAGGAGTTAGTAACACACGGTTTACTGCCTTCAGCAGCACCTGGGGGACACACAGGAGTTAGTAACACACGGTTTACTGCCTTCAGCAGCACCTGGGGGACACACAGGAGTTAGTAACACACGGTTTACTGCCTTCAGCAGCACCTGGGGACCTGGGGGACAGACAGGAGTTAGTAACACACGGTTTACTGCCTTCAGCAGCACCTGGGGGACACACAGGAGTTAGTAACACACGGTTTACTGCCTTCAGCAGCAGCTGGCGACCTGGGGGACAGACAGGATAGGAGTTAGGAACACACACACAGAAACACACTTTGATACCCGAAAGAAAGACAGAGAGAGAAAGACAGAGAGACAGAGAGAAAGACGGACAGACACACAGACAAGTCAGACGTTATGTTACCTTCGCTAACTTCCTGGCTGTGTCTGTTATCAGGTCCATTCTCAGCGGGCATCATGACGTGCCAGGTGGTCATACGAGCCTCTGCCTCCAAACCAAAACCCTCCACACTGCTGCACACAGAGAGACACAGAGACAGAGAGACAGAGACACACAGAGAGAGAGAGAGAGAGAGAGAGAGAGGGAGAGATGGTGAAAGAGAAAGAGGGAGAGACAGAGAGAGAGACACAGAGAGAGCGGGACAGAAGAGGAGAGAGAAAGAGAGAGAGTAGAGAGAGACAGAGAGAGAGACAGAAGAGGAGAGAGAAAGAGGGAGGGACAGGAGAGGAGAGAGAGGAAGAGAGAGAGACAGAAGAAGAGAGAGACAGAGAAAGAAGAGGAGAGAGAAAGAGGGAGGAACAGGAGAGAGAGAGTCAGCATACACCACTCACCCATAGATAGGAATAAGCTTACTCAGTGCAGTTTTTGCAGCCTGTTGTCATTTGATTAGCCAGCTCAACACTTCATAGGCCTCAAACTCACTGATCAGGACATACACCTGCCATAAATGTCTCGAGCAACGCAGTCCCAGACCTACCTCCCAACGTGTAGGTTGATGAAGCAGTGAGCCAGACAGGCTACAAACTCCTGGTCGTGGTTGCCTGGTCCCAGCACCAGGTTACGATTGACGGTCAACACCCGTAGAGAGTCCAGCAGAGCTACCTGCTGAGGTACGGTCTTGTGAGGTCGAGACAGCTGGTACAGGACCGTACGGTTCAGACAGTGGTAGAGAGAGTCCAGAGACAGACTCTGCGACCGCCTCTTGGACTGGAAGCGGGAGAAAAGAGAGGTGGAACATTTTAAGAAAGACTGGTCTTATGATCTATGGCCTGCAATGCCCGAGAGGGGAGAGTTGGTTGCAGAAAGGGTCTTTCTTCTCCAGAGAGTTGATCGGGGTTAAGACATCCTACCGTAGGCTTGGCGGAGTGTGGAAATAATAGTCCTGTTTTATAACAGCCAATGGATTCTGAGGACTGATTAAGTACGTGTTTGAAATCTTACTAAATCCTCTTGTTCCAAAGCAGTACCACCACAGACATGAACACTGCTGGCCTACATTCACTTCTAAATAACACGGCTGTGTTTCACCTAAAAGCTCTATTGGTTCAGTTAAGTAAGTCTGGCAGAGACGTGAAGGTTGGCTTGTTGGTTCAATTAATAAAATCATTCATTTGCTGGTTAGTTGTGTCAAACCGAGTACTGATCAGACTGTTTCTGAGTACGGTACTGCTGTAAATCAGACTGTTTCTGAGTACCCTATTGCTGTAAATCTGAGTACTGTACTGCTGTAATCAGACTGTTTCTGAGTACTGTACTGCTGTAATCAGACTGTTTCTGAGTACTGTACTGCTGTAATCAGACTGTTTCTGAGTACTGTACTGTTGTAATCAGACTGTTTCTGAGTACTGTACTGTTGTAATCAGACTGTTTCTGAGTACGGTACTGCTGTAATCAGACTGTTTCTGAGTACGGTACTGCTGTAAATCAGACTATTTCTGAGTACGGAACTGCTGTAATCAGACTGTTTCTGAGTACGGTACTGCTGTAAATCAGACTGTTTCTGAGTACGGTACTGCTGTAATCACACTGTTTCTGAGTACGGTACCGCTGTAATCAGTCTGTTTCTGAGTACTGTACCGCTGTAATCAGACTGTTTCTGAGTACTGTACCGCTGTATATCAGACTGTTTCTGAGTACGGTACTGCTGTAAATCAGACTGTTTCTGAGTACTGTACTGCTGTAATCAGACTGTTTCTGAGTACTGTACTGCTGTAATCACACTGTTTCTGAGTACTCTACTGCTGTAATCAGACTGTTTCTGAGTACTCTACTGCTGTAATCAGACTGTTTCTGAGTACTCTACTGCTGTAATCAGACTGTTTCTGAGTACTCTACTGCTGTAATCAGACTGTTTCTGAGTACTGTACTGCTGTAATCAGACTGTTTCTGAGTACTGTACTGCTGTAATCAGACTGTTTCTGAGTACTGTACTGTTGTAATCAGACTGTTTCTGAGTACTGTACTGTTGTAATCAGACTGTTTCTGAGTACGGTACTGCTGTAATCAGACTGTTTCTGAGTACGGTACTGCTGTAAATCAGACTATTTCTGAGTACGGAACTGCTGTAATCAGACTGTTTCTGAGTACGGTACTGCTGTAATCACACTGTTTCTGAGTACGGTACTGCTGTAATCACACTGTTTCTGAGTACGGTACCGCTGTAATCAGACTGTTTCTGAGTACTGTACCGCTGTAATCAGACTGTTTCTGAGTACTGTACCGCTGTATATCAGACTGTTTCTGAGTACGGTACTGCTGTAAATCAGACTGTTTCTGAGTACTGTACTGCTGTAATCAGACTGTTTCTGAGTACTGTACTGCTGTAATCACACTGTTTCTGAGTACTCTACTGCTGTAATCAGACTGTTTCTGAGTACTCTACTGCTGTAATCAGACTGTTTCTGAGTACTCTACTGCTGTAAATCAGACTGTTTCTGAGTACGGTACTGCTGTAATCAGACTGTTTCTGAGTATGGTACTGCTGTAATCATACTGTTTCTGAGTACGGTAGTGCTGTAATCACACTGTTTCTGAGTACTGTACTGCTGTAAATCCGACTTTCTGAGTACTGTACTGCTGTAATCAGACTGTTTCAGAGTACTGTACTGCTGTAAATCCGACTGTTTCAGAGTACTGTACTGCTGTAATCAGACTGTTTCAGAGTACTGTACTGCTGTAAATCAGACTGTTTCAGAGTACTGTACTGCTGTAAATCAGACTGTTTCTGAGTACTGTACTGCTGTAATCAGACTGTTTGAGTACTGTACTGCTGTAATCAGACTGTTTCTGAGTACTGTACTGTTGTAATCAGACTGTTTCTAGTCCTGGGTTCACCACACACAGGAACTGCATATGTTGTATTTCTATACACAGTGTATTCAGAATGTATTCACATAATATAACTAATGTAATACAACTAAAGTGATATAACTAATGTAATATAACTAATGTAATATAACTAATGTAATATAACTAATGTAATCCAACGAAAGTGATATAACAAAAGTAATATAACTAATGTAATGTAACTAATGTAATATAACTAATGTAACTAATGTAATGTAACTAATGTAATATAACTAATGTAATGTAACGAATGTAATATAACTAATGTAATATAACTAATGTAATTCATATAGTATAACTAATAACTAATGTAATAGAACTAATGCAATATAACTAATGTAATATAACTAATGTAATGTAACTATTGTAATATAACTAATGTAATATAACTAATGCAATGTAACTAATGTAATATAACTAATGTAATAACTACTGTAACTCATATAGTATAACTAATAACTAATGTAATATAACTAATGTAATATAACTACTGTAATATAACTAGTGTAATAAAACGAATGTAATATAACTAATGTAATATAACTAATCAATTCATCTCCCAGTGTCTGGTGGAAAGCAGAATGAACCAGGTTTTCCTCTAGGACTTTGCCTGCGCTTAGCTCATTTATTTTCTTATCCTGAAAAACATGATGACAAGCATACCCATAACATGATGCAGCCACCACTATGATTGAAAATATGGAGAGTGGTACTCAGTAATGTGTTGTATTGGATTTGTTCCAAACATATCACTTTGTATTCAGGTGTATTGTGTGTAGGACAGTGACAGAAAAATCTCAATTTAATCCCTTTTAAATTCAGGCAGTAACACAAAAAAATGAGGAATCAGTAAATGGGTGTGAATACATTCTAAAAGGCACTGTACGCTTGTATGTGCGTGCGCCATCAGGACAATTAATCCTGCCCGTCCCGTTTCAGCATGTGCCGGACCTGGAATAAATCAGATATTGAGGAAACCTTGGGTCTAGGTCGTCCTCACCTGTCCTATAAGCTGCACTATAAACTCCACCACCATCTTGGACTCCTTGTTGAACATGCCCTGCCACAGCTTGTCCACCACGCGCTGTGTGAAGTAGAACACGTTGTTGACCAGCACCTGGTAGCTCCCTCCAACGGTGATGGGCAAGGATGCATCCTCACCTAGAAGGAGAAGTGTGGGGGGATATTTGGTTAGAATGGAAATGTGTGTGTCTTTTTAACCAACAGTTCCCCAGTTGTGTTTTAACCATCAATCGTCTGGCTGCTGCTCTGCCTCTAACACAGCGACCTGCCTCCTCTCATGAATGATCACTGGATGTTTTCTATAAAAGTAGGTCAGTACCTAGGAGGAGTGTGTGTGTGTGTGTGTGTGTGTGTGTGTGTGTGTGTGTGTGTGTGTGTGTGTATCTAGGAGGATGTCAGCAACCAGTATGGGTGTGTGTGTGTGTGTGTGTGTGTGTGTGTGTGTGTGTGTGTGTGTGTGTGTGTATCTAGAGGATGTCAGCAACCAGTGTGTGTGTGTGTGTGTGTGTGTGTGTGTGTGTGTGTGTGTGTGTGTATCTAGGAGGACGTCAACAACCAGTAGGTGTGTGTGTGTGTGTGTGTGTGTGTGTGTGTGTGTGTGTGTGTGTGTGTGTGTGTGTGTGTGTGTGTGTGTGTGTGTGTGTGTGTGTGTCTTCTTCTTCTGCTGGTTTTATGGCGGAGTGTAAACAGGATGGTGAATTACCGCCACCTGCTGGATATTATAGACTGGTTAGAATAGTATATTATAGACTGGAGACTACAAGTGGTTAGAATAGTATATTATAGACTGGAGACTACAGGTGGTTAGAATAGTATATTATAGACTGGAGACTACAGGTGGTTAGAATAGTATATTATAGACTGGAGACTACAGGTGGTTAGAATAGTATATTATAGACTGGAGACTACTGGTGGTTAGAATAGTATATTATAGACTGGAGACTACTGGTGGTTAGAATATTATATTATAGACTGGAGACTACAGGTGGTTAGAATAGTATATTATAGACTGGAGACTACAGGTGGTTAGAATAGTATATTATAGACTGGAGACTACAGGTGGTTAGAATATTATATTATAGACTGGAGACTACAGGTGGTTAGAATAGTATATTATAGACTGGAGACTACAGGTGGTTAGATAGGTATTCAAGCTTTGAGGATGTCTTCATCAGGCTGTTGGAGCTGGAGGCGGCTCTGGAGATCTCCAGCCTTTTCCCATTGGCTGATTATTGTGTTCTGTAGGGTTCTTCTCTGATTGGCTGATTATTGTGTTCTGTAGGGTTCTTCTCTGATTGGCTGGTTATTGTGTTCTGTAGGGTTTATCTCTGATTCGTAGAGCAGTGTGTGGTGTGGTGCGGTGTAGTGTAGTGTGGTGTGGTGCGGTATAGTGCGGTGTGGTGTAGTGCGGTGCGGTGCAGTGCGGTGCGGTGCGGTGTAGTGCGGAAGTACCCAGGAGGACATCAGCAGCCAGTAGGTGTTCCATGACAGAGTCCAGGATGTAGGACTGGAATTCTTTCTGCTGTGTCCTGGTGGAGCGCTCTGGGGACGCCTGGGGAGACAATTCTACGTTAAAGCGCCAATCAACAGTTGAAACAATAACAAAGCGTTTTTCCGCCCTGTTTAAGTAAAAAGCTGAGGGACGGGGCTGGAGAAATCTAAGGACTGACCAACATGATAGTTGTAACCATGTTATGAGGCTATACAGTGTTTCTCTACATTTACAATGTTTAGAAACATTGGAGAAAAACAAGGTTATATTCTCATTGGGTTCTCATGGAGTGTAACAGTTGAACTAAACTCATGAAGCATTTAAGTTATATTCTTCAAGAATCAACAAGTACATATCAATCATTTATAATCGCAAAAATGTATGTATCAACTTCAAATTGCCACTTTCCTGATACAATAGCTAGATTAAGGGTTGCAAAAATCTAGAAACTTAAAACAAAATTCCCCCGTTACCTAGAAATTCCTTTGGAGCGTTCCCGGATTTTTGCAACCCTAGCTAGATTATCAACTAATAGCAATTAAATCCCTCCGGTTGCTGTCAGGACAGCACTTTGTGACAACAGCTGATGTAAAAAGGGCTTCATAAATACATTTGATTGATTTGTCTCACCTCTAACAGTAGGTCTATGGTGGACGTCTGTTTGCTGGACGGAGTCAGACACAGGTTGTCCATGATCAGCACCTTCATGAAGTCAAACACGTACTTCTTGGCCGGATGATTGGTCAGGTAGGTCTTAGAACCCACGTTGCAGTATTCCGATTGGCTACGGTTCATACCCGTGTCGGCGGTGAAGGCCTTGAATTCTTCCGTTGGTGACCCCGCTTCATCATCCAGGTCACTCACCTGAGAGAGAGAAGAGAGGGAGGGAGGGAGAGAGGGGAGGGAGAGAGGAGAGGGAGGGAGGGAGAGAGGGGAGGGAGAGAGGGGAGGGAGGGAGGGAGGGAGAGAGGGAGAGAGGGGAGGGAGAGAGGAGAGGGAGGGAGGGAGAGAGGGGGAAGGGGAGAGGAGAGGGAGGGAAGGAAGGAGAGAGGGAAGGAGAGAGGGGAGGGAGGGAGGGAGAGAGGGGAGGGAGAGAAGGAGAGGGGGAGGGAGAGAAGGAGGGAGAGAGGGGAGGATTAGATGGAGCTCAGAACACACACACAGCTACTGTAGAAAACACACACACACACACACACACAGCTACTGTAGAAAACACACACACACACACACACACACACACACACACACAGCTACTGTAGAAAACACACACACACACACACAGCTACTGTAGAAAACACACACACACACACAGCTACTGTAGAAAACACACACACACACACACACACACACACACACACACACACACACACACACACACACACACACACACACAGCTACTGTAGAAAACACACACAGCTACTGTAGAAAACACACACAGCTACTGTAGAAAACACACACACACACACACAGCTACTGTAGAAAACACACACACACACACACACAGCTACTGTAGAAAACACACACACACAACTACTGTAGAAAACACACACACACACACACACACACACACACACACACACACACACCACACACACACACACACAGCTACTGTAGAAAACACACACACACACAGCTACTGTAGAAAACACACACACAAACACACACACAGCTACTGTAGAAAACACACACACACACACACACACACAGCTACTGTAGAAAACACACACACACACACACACACACACACAGCTACTGTAGAAAACACACACACACACACACAGCTACTGTAGAAAACACACACACACACACACACACACACACACACACATCTACTGTAGAAAACACACACAGCTACTGTAGAAAACACACACACACACAGCTACTGTAGAAAACACACACCACACACACACACACACACACACACACACACACACACACACACACACACACACACACACACACACACACACACAGAGCTACTGTAGAAAACACACACACACACACAGCTACTGTAGAAAACACACACACACACACACACACACAGCTACTGTAGAAAACACACACACACACACACACAGCTACTGTAGAAAACACACACACACACACAGCTACTGTAGAAAACACACACACACACACAGCTACTGTAGAAAACACACACACACACACACACACAGCTACTGTAGAAAACACACACACACACACACACACAAGCTACTGTAGAAAACACACACACACACACACACAGCTACTGTAGAAAACACACACACACACACACACAGCTACTGTAGAAAACACACACACACACACACACCACACACACACACACACACACACACACACACACACACACAGCTACTGTAGGAAAACACACACACACACACACACAGCTACTGTAGAAAACACACACACACACACACACACACAGCTACTGTAGAAAACACACACACACACACAGCTACTGTAGAAAACACACACACACAGCTACTGTAGAAAACACACACACACACACACACACACACACACACACACACACAGCTACTGTAGAAAACACACACACACACACCTACTGTAGAAAACACACACACAGAAATAAACATTCTACAGTTGAGCCTCTCACCATCTCAGAGTAGGGCCTGATGTTGAAGGGGAAGACTGAGGCAGCCAGGACACACAGGAACTCTGGGCTGTGCCACATTGGGGCCAGGTCCGGGACGTTGTGATACAGGTACCTGTAATAATAATCACTCATTAGTGATATACAGATATATGTAGAATATAGTCAAAATAAAGAAAAACCCTTGAATGAGTAGGTGTGTCCAAACTTTTGACTGGTACTCTGTGTGTGTGTGTGTGTGTGTGTGTGTGTGTGTGTGTGTGTGTGTGTGTGTGTGTGTGTATATATATAAATAAAATATACATTATTACTATTATTTATGATATCGATTATTTTAAATATGATTATTATTTGTATTATTATATTTGTGATACAGGTACCTGAAGAACTGCATCAGAGTCACTGGGTACTCCCGCAGCCACGAACCCTCTTCCTCAGACTGCCACGGCTAAGAGGACAAAGAAAAGCGTCATTTGGTGGTAGAAGAAGATCCAGCAGCTATATGAAGCTGACATTTGGTGACAGCAAGCTAGGTATACTAAACCATGGATGGATTGCTGTCTCTCCTTAAGACAGCTAACAGGATAAGGAAACCAACAGGTTATTTTGGGTGAACTATCCCGTATCTTTCTCTGTCCATAGAAAGAACGTCATCTGGTGGGAGAAGTGAATCTAGTAGCTCGTCTACATGGAAAAGGACTGGGTTGTCCTCCTTTCTCTCTCCTCCTCTTTCCCTCTCCTCCCGCCACTCCTCTATCCTTCCCTCGCTCTTTCTCCCCTCTCATCTCCTCTATCCTTCCCTCGCTCTTTCTCCCCTCTCCTCCCTCCACTCCTCTATCCTTCCCTCGCTCTTTCTCCTCCCTCATCTCCTCTATCCTTCCCTCGCTCTTTCTCCTCCCTCCTCATCTCCTCTATCCTTCCCTCGCTCTTTCTCCCCTCTCCTCCCTCATCTCCTCTATCCTTCCCTCGCACTTTCTCCCCTCTCCTCCCTCATCTCCTCTATCCTTCCCTCGCTCTTTCTCCCCTCTCCTTTCCCTCCTCTATCCTTCCCTCGCTCTTTCTCCCCTCTCCTCCCTCATCTCCTCTATCCTCCCCTCTCCTCATCTCCTTTATCCTTCCCTCGCTCTTTCTCCCCTCTCCTCCCTCCTCTCCTCATCTCCTTTATCCTTCCCTCGCTCTTTCTCCCCTCTCCTCCCTCCACTCCTCTATCCTTCCCTCGCTCTTTCTCCCCTGTCCTCCTGCTCCTCTCACCAGGTTGAGCATGCTCCTCAGCATCCCCAGTAACAGGAAGCCAGCCTCGGTGCAGACAGTGTGGAGGGATCCTACTATGGTGCCGCTGGAAGCAGGGACCCCGAAGATGAAGGTCCAGATGGAGTCCAGGTCAAACTAACACAGAACACAGAGGCTGGGGTAACACTCAGCAGGGTTACACATTTATGCTGTCCTCTTATCCGGGACAAGTAAAAAAAAATTAAAAATAAAAATTGTCGGACAAGAAGAATATAAATTAAAGTCGTTTTTTTTAATCACAAATATCACAATATCAAACAATTACTCCAATCAGAATTGGATCAGGAAGGCCAAATTTGATAATATTCCAATCTATTTTTCATGTACATAAATAAAAAAGCCTACATGTCAAAGTGTATGTGCTATGTCTATTGGCTAAAGCCTCATGTCCAACCCAAACAGATGTTGACATGAGGGAGGAGCCAGAAAATGTAGCCAAACTTGAATGAAACATTTAACTACGTCAATATAGGCTAAACGCCAGTCATGTTTGACAAATATAATGAAGGGTAATTAACATTAACGTCTAAAGGCTTGATTCTGTCCACATCCTCGAGGCTTGAGTTGTTCAGATCAAATGATCACATGACCGGAGAGTGACGGACAGTGCCTGTTGTTGTACACCCCACCCACCTTGAATCTGAGAGGAGGTGTTGAGCATTTTGAAACTTTTTAACCGTTTAACATAACTGATTAAAACATGGACGTTGTATATATTTGTATGAAGCATGTCTTAACTTGTTTCAAAGTAGCCTAGCCAACCCTAGCCTAGCCAACCCTAGCCTAGACAACCCTAGCCTAGACAACCCTAGCCAAAATACGACCACAGAAATGTTGAGGGAATTAATTTATATACACTTAATATGCCATTGGGTTTCAAATCAATATTATTTTATTGTCCAGCAGCCAAAAGCATAATCCCAGTCATATTAGCAACCCATGCTAATTGATAATAATCCTAGTCATATTAGCATCCCATGCTAGTTGATGATAATCCCTGTCATATTAGTAACCCATGCTAATTGATAATAATCCCAGTCATATTAGTAACCCATGCTAGTTGTTGCATCTTTAGATCTCCTCTCTTTCTTAATTTTGAACGGATATTTTAATCTCGGCCACATGAAATCGCTCACCCGTGCAGTTCACTTTGAGGACTGTGTTTTCCCGCTAATGGCGTTTTGGAACATTTGCGTGTAGCCTACAGCATTGTTGAGCTGATAATATGAAGAAATAAAACCTCATCACTTAAAAAAAAAATTCAGCTAAATGGTCTATATTTTAAGCTAATCTGTTGCATCAGCCTAACTGCTTTATTTGTATTTATTTTTTTACATTGGGAGGGGGGGGGGGTAATCAAATGTTTGATTTTTTGTGAGGTATACAAAACAGATACACATGGACAGAGAAACAAGTGACCAAACAAGACAAACTGTTCCCATCCTACCCACCAAACACAGGACTTCCCCAACCAAAAGTTAGAGTAGTGGTTCACAATAGCAGTCTTTTTACAGAGTCATACGTTGATGAAAGAGCAAATATGTTTCTTTCACTCTCCCCATGCATACAGTTGAAGTCGGAAGTTTACATACACTTAGGTTGGAGTCATTAAAACTCGTTTTTCAACCACTCTACATATCTCTTGTTAACAAACTATAGTTTTGGCAAGTCGGTTTGGACATCTACTTTGTGCATGACACAAATAATTTTTCCAACAATTATTTACAGACAGATTATTTCACTTATAATTCACTGTATCACAATTCCAGTGGGTCAAAAGTTTACATACACTAAGTTGACTGTGCCGTTAAACAGCTTGGAAAATTCCAGAAAATTATGTCATGGCTTTAGAAGCTTCTGATAGGCTAATTGACATCATTTGAGTCAATTGGAGGTGTACCTGTGGATGTATTTCAAGGCCTACCTTCAAACTCAGTGCTTCTTCGCTTGACATCATGGGAAAATCAAAAGAAAATCAGCCAAGACCTCAGAAAAAAAGGGAAAAGGGGGAGGCTTGCAAGTCGAAGAACACCATCCCAACCGTGAAGCACGGGGGTGGCAGCATCATGTTGTGGGGGTGCTTTGCTGCAGGAGGGACTGGTGCACTTCACAAAATAGATGGCATCATGAGGGAGGAAAATTATGTATATATATATATATATATCGAAGCAACATCTCAAGACATCAGTCAGGAAGTTAAAGCTTGGTCGCAAATGGGTCTTCCAAATGGACAATGACCCCAAGCATACTTCCAAAGTTGTGGCAAAATGGCTTAATGACAACAAAGTCAAGATATTGGAGTGCCCATCACAAAGCCCTGACCTCAATCCTATAGAAAATCTGTGGGCAGAACTGAAAAAGCGTGTGCGAGCAAGGAGGCCTACAAACCTGACTCAGTTACAGCAGCTCTGTCAGGAGGAATGGGCCAAAATTCACCCAACTTATTCTGGGATGCTTGTGGAAGGCTACGCGAAACATTTGACCGAAGTTAAACAATTTAAAGGCAATGCTACCAAATACTAATTGAGTGTACGTAAACTTCTGACCCACTGGGAATGTGATGAAAGAAATAAAATCTGAAATAAATCATTCTCTCTACTATTATTCTGGCATTTTACATTCTTAAAATAAAGTGGTGGGTCTAACTGACCTAAAACAGGGAATTTTTACTAGGATTAAATGTCAGGAATTGTGAAAAACTGAGTTTAAATGTATCTGGCTAAGGTGTATGTAAACTTCCGACTACAACTGTACAACATGCTACAGATTTTTCCATGTTTCTAAAGTCCATGAATGATAGCAGTTACTGCTGTCTGTTTAAAGAAATGAGGAGCCTGCCAACGTAAGGCTATCGTCTTCTTGATTGCTGTTAATCCAGCCAGACAAATACATCGTTGTTTGACAGATAGGTCTAAAGTGGTGTCATCATTTAACTATTAAAAAATAGATGGTGAACATGGTACATTTCTACCGATTATGTCAAAGACAGGATGAAACAACTCCAGAAATGTAAAACCCCGGGGCACTCCTAAACCATTTGAAACAATGTACCTGGAGTCCCCCTGAAGGCACAGTGAGGACTAGTTTTCATCTTAAATAGTTTACGTGGTGTGCAGTAAGTTGTATGGGCTAAATTGTAATGTATCATTTGATGGTTGAGATTTCTTGATGAAATTGATATGTTGGACCAAACTCTGGTCGAATTGGTGAAAGTATCACACACAGACAGGTCTTTCTTCCACGAGGGATTTTAAGCAACATAGAATGTAATTTAGAGACATGTCCATGTGTACTACTATTGGACAATTCTTACCCCTAGGTTACTCCATATGCACGCAAACCAGAACAGAGTTCCAAGTCAGATAAGGTCTTGGAACTGCACAGAGATAGTGGTGTCTGAGATAGTAGGAATCCCTCTTTCAGATCTGAGATAGTAGGAATCTCTCTTTCAGATCTGAGATAGTAGGAATCCCTTTTTCAGATCTGCGATAGTAGGAATCCCTCTTTCAGACCACTGATGAAAAGAGAGTACAAACACCAAGGTGGACAGCGTGGTTGTGAACTAAAGGAAGGTGAGGATGGTGAGATAGTTTTTTGGTTTGTTTACCAACCAGGCATCAGACTGAGATAAGTTGTGAGGTGATAGAGCCAAATTAGAGTTTGCAGTGTTTGAGTGTGATACCAATTATGTCTTGGGAGTCTGTGAGGGGGAACTCGTTTCTCCTCCAGGGGGCGCCATGGATTATGTCTTGGAGTCTGTGAGGGGAACTCGTTTTTCCTCCAGGACACAGCTGTTTCAGTATTTAACCAAGAGGAAAACCCAAAAATAGATTTGAAGTGTAGAAAATGTAATACAAGGGCGTTTCCTCTTTAGCAAGTAAAGAACGTAGCCTGGTGGTGAAAGAGGCTTCATGGAACTATAAAAGTTGATTCTTGGCAATATATTCATTTTAATTATTGAGACTGGAGCCTGGAAAAAGTTGAGGATTTTCTCCCATCTTTCCACATCAGAGTCTATGCTTCTTAAGATGGGTTTGAACTTGTTTTTTGACTATGGATTGCAAAGGATAGATTTATATTCCCAGGCAGCAGAAATTGTGTACTCTAGGGATGTTTAGGGGCGGCTCGTTCTGGGACAATAGAGCAGATTTTGTCCAGTTGATTTTATATCCAGATATACAGCTGTAGTTCTAAAAAAAAATGCTGAGGTTAGGTAACGACTCAGGTGCATTGCCCACGTAGAGCAGTACATCATCTGAAACAGGGATATGTGGTGGTCGGTGCCAAGTACAGTAATGGGCTCATTTATTTATTTTAATTTCACCTTTATTTAACGAGGCAAGCTCATGATGTTGTGATTGGCAGACAGCTTGAGCAGGAGGTTACAGGGAGACCAACAAGCATTAGACTGCCTATGGTAAATTGGCATGAGCATATTTTGCCAGGTTGTACCATGGCAAAAGGATTGACATAAAGGACTTTAAAATCAGGGATATGAATTGTTCCCCAATTCCCATACGCCGTAGAACAAGCCATAAATATTGCCACTCTAAGCGGTCAATGGCTTTTTCTACGTCCAATGGCAATATGGCTGACGGTGAGTCAGTATTCATGGGCCCATCAGTAATATGAAGCAGACAGCGGATGTTATCCGTTGCAAGTCTGGTTTCGATAAAACCAGTCTGGTCTTGTGTTACTAATAAGTAACAGAATGTTGAAGAAGATGGGGGAGAATCTTTGCAAACGAATTTGAAATCAGTGTTCAAAATCGATAATGGGGTCGATAATTCACACATTCTGGTCCTTATCTTTTTTTTCAATATTAAATCAGTTTTCACGTCTCTATTGAATCATGTCTAGAAGCAGTTGACCTAAAAATTGTCCAGAAGGATAGAAAGAACTCTGGAGGTTCCAACAAACCCCAGGGATTTCCCGGTGTTCATTGTTTGATTGATTACTTTAGTTCCATCAGAGTGATAGGGGGCCTCATTGCAGGTCGGCAGAGATCTCAGATCTATACAAATGACCATCGAAATCCCAGAGTTTTGAATTGATTAATACCGGGTCAGATCGTTCCATCCATTGATTTAATGGAAGTTGTATTTGAAAAGTTTTTGTTGGCATGTAAATTACTGAGCTAATAGATTGGCTTGGATGAGCCCGATGAAAATTATAAAAGGAACGTACTTGTCTCGTCCTGACCATAGTAAGATGTTATTTTCTATGGTAGAGTAGGTCAGGGCGTGACGGGGTGTTTTTCTATGTTTTGTATTTCTATGTTCATGTTCTAGTTTTGTATTTATATGTTGGTTTTGTTTGGGATGATCTCCAATTAGAGGCAGCTGGTCCTCGTTGTCTCTAATTGGAGATCATACTTAAGTAGGGTTTTTTTCTCCACCTGGGTTGGTGGGAGATTGTCTTTGAGTAGTGTATGTTTCACCTCTGCGTCACGTTTTTTTGGGGGGTTATTCAAGTTTATGTATATGTATTGCACAGTTTCACAGTATAAATAAAATGTGGAACGACACACACGCTGCACTTTAGTCCGCTCCTCCTTACGACAGCCGTGACAGTGCTTTGTGAATGAGAGTTTCTGCTCGGTGTCTACATGATAAATACATTTATTTTCTGATAATCTGCCGATCAAGAATAGCTTGTGGAGAGACATTTCAAGTTGTCATAATTGGTCTTCTAATTCTGTAATGTTTTGTTGGTTGATTGGTTTAAATTGGATGACAACGAGGTAGAGTATGACCTAATAAAGCCTTTGACCATGTCCCACAGTCCTCCAGGATCATCAACAGTGTTACCACAGTCCTCCAGGATCATCAACAGTGTTACCACAGTCCTCCATCAACACAACGCCATAGATAACGGGAAATTGGCATGCTGACTCCAGAAATATCTACCAGAGCAGTTGCCAGAGAATGTAATGTTAATTTCTCTATCATTATCCGCCTCCAACATCATTTTAGACAATTTGGCAGTACGTCCAACAGGCCTCACAACCGCAGACCACGTCGAACCACACAAGCCCAGGACCTCCGCATCTGGCTTAATCACCTGAGGGATGGTCTGAGACGAACCACCCGGACAGCTGATGAAACTGTGGGTTTGCACAACTGAAGAATTTCGGCAAAAACTGTCACAAACCTTCTCAGAGAAGCTCATCTGCGTGCTAATGCTCACCTTCGATGGCCACTGGCATGCTGGAGAAGTGTGCTCCGGGCAGATGGCAGACAGCGTTGTACGGCGTTGTGTGGGCGAGCGGCTTGCTGATATCAATGTTGTGAACAATGTGCACCATGGTGGCGGTGGGGTTATGGTATGGACAGGCATAAGCTACGCACAACGAACACAATTGCATTTTATCGATGGAGATACCGTGACGAAATCCTGAGGGCCATTCTTGTGCCATTCATCCGCCGCCATCACCTCATGTTTCAGCATGATAATGCACTGCCTCGTGTTGTAAGTATCTGTACACAATTCCTGGATGCTGAAAATGTCCCAGTTCTTCCATGGTCTGTATACTCACCAGACATGTCACCCATTGAGCATGTTTGGGATGCTCTGGATCATGTGAAATCCATACATTAGGGTCAAATGAATTTATTAGACCAGATAAAATGCTATTTTACAGTAAACAAATTGGACATTCAACAAGCACAGCACTTACACAAATGACTGATGATTGGCTGAGAGAAACTGATGCTAAAAATATTGTGTGGGCTGTTTTGTTAGACTTCAGTGTGGCTTTTGAAATTATCAATCATAGTCTGCTGCTGGAAAAATGTATGTGTTATGGCTTTACACCCCCTGCTATAATGTGGATAAAGAGTTATCTGCCTAACAGAACACAGAGGGTGTTATTTAACCTGTTAGGGCTAGGGGGCAGCATTTGCACGTCTGGATAAAAAAAATGTACCCGATTTAATCTGGTTACTAATCCTACCCAGTAACTAGAATATGCATATACTTATTATATATGGATAGAAAACACTCTAAAGTTTCTAAAACTGTTTGAATGGTGTCTGTGAGTATAACAGAACTCATTTGGCAGGCAAAACCCTGAGACATTTTCTGACAGGAAGTGGATACCTGATGTGTTGTATTGACTTTAAACCTATCCCATTGAAAAACACAGGGGCTTAGGAATATTTTGGCACTTCCTATTGCTTCCACTAGATGTCACCAGCCTTTACAAAGTGTTTTGAGTCTTCTGGAGGGAGATCTGACCGAACAAGAGCCATGGAACGATGATGTCCCATTAGACACCTGGCGCGCGAGTTCATGTTGGGTACCCTCGTTCCAATACGTTATAAAAGAGTATGCATTCGTCCACCTTGAATATTATTCATGTTCTGGTTAAAAAAGGCCCTAATGATTTATGCTATACAACGTTTGACATGTTTGAACGAACGGAAATATATTTTTTCCCCTCGTTCATGACGAGAAGTCCGGCTGGCTTACATCATGTGCTAACAAGACGGAGATTTTTGGACATAAATGATGAGCTTTTTTGAACAAAACTACATTCGTTATGGACCTGTGATACCTGGAAGTGACATCTGATGAAGAGAATCAAAGGTAATGGATTATTTACATAGTATTTTCGATTTTAGATCTCCCCAACATGACGTCTAGTCTGTATCGCAACGCGTATTTTTCTGGGCGCAGTGCTCAGATTATTGCAAAGTGTGATTTCCCAGTAAGGTTATTTTTAAATCTGGCAAGTTGATTGCGTTCAAGAGATGTAAATCTATAATTCTTTAAATGACAATATAATATTTTACCAATGTTTTCTAATTTTAATTATTTAATTTGTGACGCTGACTTGACTGCCGGTTATTGGAGGGAAACGATTTCCTCAACATCAATGCCATAGTAAAACGCTGTTTTTGGATATAAATATGAACTTGATAGAACTAAAAATGCATGCATTGTCTAACATAATGTCCTAGGAGTGTCATCTGATGGAGATTGTAAAAGGTTAGTGCATCATTTTAGCTGGTTTTATGGTTTTGGTGACCCTGTCTTTGACTTGACAAAACATTACACACAACTCTTGTAAATGTACTGTCCTAACATACTCTAAATTTATGCTTTCGCCGTAAAACCTTTTTGAAATCGTAAAACGTGGTTAGATTAAGGAGATGTTTATCTTTGAAATGGTGTAAAATAGTTGTATTTTAGAAAAATTTGAATTTTGACATTTATTTGGATTCAAATTTGCCGCTCTTGAAATGCACCTGCTGTTGATGGAGTGCACCACGGGTGGCACGCTAGCGTCCCACCTAGCCCCAAGAGGTTAATGGAAGCCTCTCCAACATAATCCAGGTAGAATCAGGAATTCCCCAGGGCTGCTGTCTGTGGCCCCTTACTTTTTTTAACCCTTACTAATGACCTCCCACTGGCTTTAAGTAAAGCCAGAGTGTCTATATATGCGGATGACTCAACACTATACACGTCAGCTACTAAAATGACTTCAACACTTAAATATCCACAGTTAGTTTCAGAATGGGTGGCAAGGAATAAGTTAGTCCTAAATATTTCAAAAACTAAAAGCATTGCATTTTGGACAAATCATTCACTAAACCCTAAACCTCAACTATATCTTGTCATAAATAATGTTGAAATTGAGCAAGTTGAGGTGACTGCTTGGAGTAACCCTGGATTGTAAACTGTCATGGTCAAAACATATTGATACAACAGTAGCTAAGATGGGGAGAAGTCTGTCTATAATAAAGCGATGCTCTGCCTTCTTAACAGCACTATCAACAAGGCAGGTCCTACAGGCCCTAGTTTTGTCACATCTGGACTACTGTTCAGTCGTGTGGTCAGGTGCCACAAAGAGGGGCTTAGAAAAATTGCAATTTGTATGACAGTAAAGATGTTTTAACTAGAGGAAACACTGGCTAGATAGTATGACAGAAATTAGGTTTTATGATAAAATGGTAGATAAGAATGAAAAAGTTTTGTTTACTAACATGGACACAGTAATCTCGAAACAAATCTATGGGAAACACTAGCTAGTACAGTATGGAAAAGAGGCTTTAACTAGAGGAAACACTAGCTAGTACAGTATGGAAAAGAGGTTTTAGTAAGAAGTAATGATAAAAAGTTTTGTGTACTAACATGTACCTGGAGGCTGTCTGGCAGCTCTGTGACGGGTTGTTGCAGGAACAGGGCCATCAGCAGGAAGTAGAGCTCGGGGACGTTGGTGTGTTTCGGCAGCAGCGTCTGCAGAACAGGGAACCCTGGGAAATGGCAGGCGTCTCGGTTGATCTCCCGTAGCGTGGAGCGACCGCCGGCGCTGCGGCCCACGTTGAAGCCTGAGGAGGAGAGAGGAGAGGAAGATGATGTTGTGAAACTGCGAATCAGGGTTGTGATCAGGAAAACTTCAGGGAAGAATGTAATATATTTGGATTTTAGATAGGGGATAGGCAAGTTATTTGAATAGAGGATAAATGTCAGAAAAGCAGGAAGACTCACATCCCTATTCTTAGAATAGACTACAACTAGCTAACAGTTAGCACACATCAATGGCGGTTTCCTCACTACGCCTGTACTTTTCCCTTTCTATGCAAGCTGGGTCCAAGCACATGTGGGTATGCTCACATTCTATGCCTGTACTTTGTTGCAGAGCAGACGGAATATTGAAGTGCACTATGGGATATTAAAGTATTCTATTCTATTCAGAGTTTTACCTTTAGTTATACAGGTTAGTTTCATTGAGATAAAATCTCTTTTGGAAGAGAGACCTGTTTCAAGATAGACATTATAAACAAACAAGAAGCATCAAAAGCCATCCTCATCAAAGGGTAATGACGGACGGGAAAGGGGCTGAGAGGGGCAGCATGTCACATTCTATATGTCCCATTCTATATCCTGCACAGTAAACCGTTCTATTCTATTATGGTACATTCTATATACTGCACAGTAAACCGTTCTATTATATTATGTCACATTCTATATCTATATTATATTATGGTACATTCTATATCCTGCACAGTAAACAGTTCTATTATATTATGCTACATTCTATATCCTGCACAGTAAACAGTTATATTATGGTGCATTCTATATCTATATTATATTATGCTACATTCTATATACTGCACATTAAACAGTTCTATTATATTATGGTACATTCTATATCTATATTATATTATGGTACATTCTATATTCTGCACAGTAAACAGTTATATTATATTACATTCTATATCCTGCACAGTAAACAGTTCTATTATATTATATTATGCTACATTCTATATACTGCACATTAAACAGTTCTATTATATTATGGTACATTCTATATCTATATTATATTATGGTACATTCTATATTCTGCACAGTAAACAGTTATATTATATTACATTCTATATTCTGCACAGTAAACAGTTATATTATATTATGTTGGTCTATACATTGACTCACCTACACAAAATCCAACACCCACACGTCACTCTACTCACCCATCACGGTGCCGATCTTGTTGGTGAGGACAGAGTCAGTGTGGTCCAGCCATTCGCCTCCGGTCAGTCCCTCTTTGAACCTGGACAGGTCAAATTAATGTAAAATCATGATATAGATGATCAGGGGAATTCCTGACAATGTGAAATGTAATGTTTTTTTGACAGATCATGTACGTGACAATCATTGTTAATATTCAATCTAAATACAGTACCAGTCAAAAGTTTGGACACACCTACTCATTCAAGGGTTTTTCTTTATTTTGTTACTATTTTCTACATTGTAGAATAATAGTGAAGACATCTTCACTAAGCGTCATCACTAAGCATTTACTTGGGCTGTTAACTCTAATGAACTTATCCTCTGCAGCAGAGGTAACTCTGGGTCTTCCTTTCCTGTGGCGGTCCTCATGAGAGCCAGTTTCATCACAGCGCTTGACGGTTTTTGCGACTGCACTTGAAGAAACTTTCAAAGTTCTTTACATTCTCCGGATAGACTGACCTTCATATCTTAAAGTAATGATGGACTGTTGTTTCTCTTCGCTTATTTGAGCTGTTCTTGCCATAATATGGACTTGGTCTTTTACCAAATAGGGCTATCTTCTGTATACCACCCCTACCTTGTCACAACACAACCGATTGGCTCAAATGCATTAAGAAGGAAAGAAATTACACAAATGACCTTTTAACAAGGCACACCTGTTAATTTAAATGCATTCCAGGTGACTACATCATGAAGCTGGTTGAGAGAATGCCAAGAGTGTGCAAAGCTGTCATCAAGGCAAAATATGTGTTATGTCATAGTTTTGATGTCCTCACAAATATTCTACAATGTAGAAAATAGTACAAATATAGAAAACCCCTTGAATGAGTAGATGTGTCCAAACTTTTGACTGGTACTGTATATATATATATATATATATATATATATATATATATATATATATATATCTTTAAAGGATCAAAGACCTGGTCAGTATGGGCTGGTTACTGAGGAGAACCACTAGGATCCACAGAGCTGCTGTCACACTGCTGGAGTGGAGGTGCTCCTCCATGAACATTAACAACCAGTCAAAGCCCAGGGTACGCACCAACTCCTCACATGCCCTGTAGGGGGGGACAGAGAGTAGTCAGGCTATACACAACACAGTAAAAGACAGTAAAGTATGAAGAGGGGCAGCGTAGAAACACATAAATCGGGTTTACCAGTTGTCTCGCGCCGAACTACGTACGTCAAATCAAAAAGGCAGTCCTTCGATATATATATATATTTTTTTTTGACAAAAATGAAAATGCGTCAGTTTGTCACTTCCACAAGGTTGGAGTAATAACATGTGAAACTAGTGAAGACATCATCTCTAGTCTAGGTGGTGTCTTTACATTTGGAGAATATTAAAACTATGGAAGAATTTTGAACTTCTCTCATTGACTTGTCAAACCCTGGTGTGGTCTGTTTTTGTCTGTTTCGCAAGTTTTCCCGGGATGTTGCACCTCTGGGTTTATAAACTCTGTGACGCGGTTACACACAAGCACGCATACACACACGCGCACACACACTGTGACGTACTGTGCGTTGACGGTGCATTTCTCCTTGGATGTGAAGAGCAGTTTGAGGAGGATGTCCAGCAGTCTGTTCCTCAACAGGATCAGGTTGGCCGACAGAAGACCCCCAAAGTCTTCATCATTACCTGGAACACAATAGAAAACATTACCACTACTATTACTATAATAATATTACTGTACTGAATACTGAGAGGAGACCCCCAATGTCTTCATCATTACCTGGAACACAATAGACAATATTACCACTACTATTACTACAATAATATTACTGTACTGAATACTGAGAGGAGACCCCCAATGTCTTCATCATTACCTGGAACACAATAGAAAACATTACCACTACTATTACTATAATAATATTACTGTACTGAATACTGAGAGGAGACCCCCAATGTCTTCATCATTACCTGGAACACAATAGACAATATTACCACTACTATTACTATAATAATATTACTGTACTGAATACTGAGAGGAGACCCCCAATGTCTTCATCATTACCTGGAACACAATAGACAATATTACCACTACTATTACTACAATAATATTACTGTACTGAATACTGAGAGGAGACCCCCAATGTCTTCATCATTACCTGGAACACAATAGACAATATTACCACTACTATTACTACAATAATATTACTGTACTGAATACTGAGAGGAGACCCCCAATGTCTTCATCACTTGGAACACAAATTAAGTGATTACATTTTATTATTCATGCGATTGAGAATCAACAAAAATGGAACAGAACAGCATAGTTTTGGCATTGTTCAATAATCTCTATGCTAGTTAGTGACAATCATCTCTGAAAATTAGTGACAACAATCTCTATGTAAATTAGTGACACCAATCTCTATGCAAATTAGTGACAATCTTGATGTAAATTAGTGACACTATGCTAGCTAGTGACAATGATATCTCTGCAAATTAGTGACAATAATCTTTGTCGTAGTTAATGACAATCTCTATGTAAATGAGTGACAATAATCTCTATACTAGTTACTGACAATACTCTAAATGAGTGACAATAATCTCTGTACTAGTTAGTGACAAGCATCTCTATACTAGTTAGTGACAATCATCTCTATACTAATTAGTGACAATCATCTCTATACTAGTTAGTGACAAGCATCTCTATACTAGTTAGTGACAATCATCTCTATACTAATTAGTGACAATCATCTCTATACTAGTTAGTGACAAGCATCTCTATACTAGTTAGTGACAATCATCTCTATACTAGTTAGTGACAATAATCTATGCCAGTTAGTGACAAGCATCTCTATACTAATTAGTGACAAGCATCTCTATACTAATTAGTGACAATCATCTCTATACTAGTTAGTGACAAGCATCTCTATACTAGTTAGTGACAATCATCTCTATACTAATTAGTGACAATCATCTCTATACTAGTTAGTGACAAGCATCTCTATACTAGTTAGTGACAAGCATCTCTATACTAGTTAGTGACAATCATCTCTATACTAATTAGTGACAATCATCTCTATACTAGTTAGTGACAAGCATCTCTATACTAGTTAGTGACAATCATCTCTATACTAATTAGTGACAAGCATCTCTATACTAGTTAGTGACAAGCATCTCTATACTAGTTAGTGACAATCATCTCTATACTAATTAGTGACAATCATCTCTATACTAGTTAGTGACAAGCATCTCTATACTAGTTAGTGACAATCATCTCTATAGTAATTAGTGACAATCATCTCTATACTAGTTAGTGACAATCATCTCTATGCTAGTTAGTGACAGCAATCTCAATGCTACTTAGTGACAATCTTGATGTAAATTAGTGACACTATGCTAGCTAGTGACAATGATATCTATGTAAATGAGTGACAATCTATAGACAAGTTAGTAACAATCTCTGCAATTTAGTGACAATAATCTTTGTCGTAGTTAATGACAATCTCTATGTAAATGAGTGACAATAATCTCTACACTAGTTAGTGACAATCCTCTCTATACTAGATAGTGACAATTTCTATGCTAGTTAGTGACAATCATCTCTGGAAATTACTCACAATCTCTATGCTAGTTAGTGACAATAATCTCTACACTAGTTAGTGACAATAATCTCTATACTAGTTAGTGACAACAATCTCTATGTGAATTAGTGACAACAATCTCTATGTAAATTAGTGACAACAATCTCTATGCTACTTAGTGACAATCTTGATGTAAATTAGTGACACTATGCTAGCTAGTGACAATGAGATCTCTGAAAATTAGTGACAATAATCTTTGTCGTAGTTAATGACAATCTCTATGTAAATGAGTGACAATAATCTCTATACTAGTTAGTGACAATACTCTAAATTAGTGACAATAATCTCTGTACTAGTTAGTGACAATCATCTCCATACTAGTTAGTGACAATCATCTCCATACTAATTAGTGACAATCATCTCCATACTAATTAGTGACAATCATCTCTATGCTAGTTAGTGACAATAATCTATGCTAGTTAGTGACAATAATCTATGCTAGTTAGTGACAATAATCTATGCTAGTTAGTGACAATAATCTATGCTAGTTAGTGACAATAATCGCTACGTAAAAAAGTGACAACAATCTCTACACTAGTTAGTGACAATAAACTCTATGCTAGTTAGTGACAGTAATCTCTGTAAATTAGTGACAGCAATCTCTATGTAAATTAGTGACAACAATCTCTATGCTACTTAGTGACAATCTTGATGTAAATTAGTGACACTATGCTAGCTAGTGACAATGATATCTCTGCAAATTAGTGACAATCTATATACAAGTTAGTAACAATCTCTACAATTTAGTGACAATAATCTTTGTCGTAGTTAATGACAATCTCTATGTAAATGAGTGACAATCTCTACACTAGTTAGTGACAATTTCTATGCTAGTTAGTGACAATCATCTCTGTAAATTACTGACAATCTCTATGCTAGTTAGTGACAATAATCTCTGCTAGTTAGTGACAATAATCTCTATGCTAGTTAGTGACAATAATATATACGTACATTTGTGACAATAATCTATGCTAGTTAGTGACAATAATCTCTATGTAAATAAGTGACAACAATCTCTATGCTATTTAGTGACAATAATCTCTACGTAAATTAGTGACAAAAATCTACAGTCGTGGCCAAAGGTTTTGAGAATGACACAAATATACATTCTGAAGAGTAATCAGATGAATTGCAATTAATTGCAAAGTCCCTCTTTGCCATGCAAATTAATTGAATTCCCCAAAAACATTTCCACTGCATTTCAGCCCTGCCACAAAAGGACCAGCTGACATCATGTCAGTGATTCTCTCGTTAACACAGGTGTGAGTGTTGACGAGGACAAGGCTGGAGATCACTCTGTCATGCTGATTGAGTTCGAATAACAGACTGGAAGCTTCAAAAGGAGGGTGGTGCTTGGAATCATTGTTCTTCCTCTGTCAACTATGGTTACCTGCAAGGAAACACGTGCCGTCATCATTGCTTTGCACAAAAAGGGCTTCACAGGCAAGGACATTGCTGCCAGTAAGATTGCACCTAAATTAACCATTTATCGGATCATCAAGAACTTCAAGGAGAGCGGTTCAATTGTTGTGAAGAAGGCTTCAGGGCGCCCAAGAAAGTCCAGCAAGCGCCAGGACCGTCTCCTAAAGTTGATTCAGCTGCAGGATTGGGGCACCACCAGTACAGAGCTTGCTCAGGAATGGCAGCAGGCAGGTGTGAGTGCATCTAAACGCACAGTGAGGCGAAGACTTTTGGAGGATGGCCTGGTGTCAAGAAGGGCAGCAAAGAAGCCACTTCTCTCCAAGAAAAACATCAGGGACAGGCTGATATTCCGCAAAAGGTACAGGGATTGGACTGCTGAGGACTGGGGTAAAGTCATTTTCTCTGATGAATCCCCTTTCCGATTGTTTGGGGCATCCAGACTAAAGCTTGTCCGGAGAAGACAAGGTGAGCGCTACCATCAGTCCTGTGTCATGCCAACAGTAAAGCATCCTGAGACCATTCATGTGTGGGGTTGCTTCTCAGCCAAGGGAGTGGGCTCACTCACAATTTTGCCTAAGAACACAGCCATGAATAAAGAATGGTATCAACACATCCTCCGAGAGCAACTTCTCCCAACCAACAGTTTGGTGACGAACAATGCCTTTTCCAGCATGATGGAGCAACTTGCCATAAGGCAAAAGTGATAACTAAGTGGCTCGGGGAACAAAACATCGATATTTTGGGTCCATGGCCAGGAAACTCCCCAGACCTTAATCCCATTGAGAACTTGTGGTCAATCCTCAAGAGGCGGCTAGACAAACAAAACCCCACATATTCTGACAAATTCCAAGCATTAATTATGCAAGAATGGGCTGCCATCAGTCAGGATGTGGCCCAGAAGTTAATTGACAGCATGCCAGGGCAGATTGCAGAGGTCTTGAAAAAGAAGGGTCAACACTGCAAATATTGACTCTTTGCATCAACTTCATGTAATTGTCAATAAAAGCCTTTCACACTTATGAAATGCTTGTAATTATACTTCCGTATTCCATAGTAACATCTGACAATAATATCTAAAGACACTGAAACAGCAAACTTTGTAGAAATTAATATTTGTGTCATTCTCAAAACTTTTGGCCACAACTGTATATGCTAGTTAGTGACAATAATCTCTATACTAGTTAGTGACAATAATCTCTGAAAATTAGTGACAGTAATCTCTATAGTAGTTAAGGACAATAATCTCTATGTAAATTAGTGACAATAATCTCTATACTAGTTAGTGACAATCATCTCTATACTAGTTAGTGACAATCATCTCTATGCTAGTTAGTGACAATCATCTCTATGCTAGTTAGTGACAATCATCTCTATGCTAGTTAGTGAGAATCATCTCTATGCTAGTTAGTGACAATCATCTCTATGCTAGTTCGTGACAATAATCTCTATGTAAATTAGTGACAATAATTGCTAGGTAAATTAGTAATCTCTATGCTAGTTGGTGACAATATCTATGCTACCTAGTGACAATAATCTCCATGGTAGTTAGTGACAATAATCTCTAAACTTGTGTGTGTGTGAGTGTGTGAGTGTGTGTGTGTGTGTGTGTGTGTGTGTATTACCTCCATCTATCTTCTCCTCGTTGTTGATCTCCATCACTACAAACTTCTCACACACAGCAAAGGTTGGCAGAGTGGATGAGATGAACTGGCCAAACCTATCAAACACACCATAAGACAGACAGAGACACATGAGCTACATGAGTATATACAGTATGTTCTCATGAAGGGATTTGTAGTCAGTTGCGAGGACTGGGGAGACCAGTAGCCCACCAGCAGCAAGTTTAGTTCACACGTTATTCGTTGCCTGGCAATGGACTTCAACCAGCAACCTTCTGACTACTGGTCCACCTCTCTGACGTCTAGGCTTACCGTAGCAGGTCGTATGGGTTGGGGAAAGTGGAGAGTGTGTTATTATCGTATGGGTTGGGGAAAGTGGAGTGTGTGTTATTACCGTAGCAAGTCGTATGGGTTGGGGAAAGTGGAGAGTGTTATTATCGTATGGGTTGGGGAAAGTGGAGAGTGTGTTATTATCGTAGCAGGTCGTATGGGTTGGGGAAAGTGGAGAGAGTGTTATTATCGTATGGGTTGGGGAAAGTGGAGTGTGTGTTATTACCGTAGCAGGTCGTATGGGTTGGGGAAAGTGGAGACTGTGTTATTATCGTAGCAGGTCGTATGGGTTGGGGAAAGTGGAGACTGTGTTATTATCGTATGGGTTGGGGAAAGTGGAGTGTGTGTTATTACCGTAGCAGGTCATATGGGTTGGGGAAAGTGGAGTGTGTGTTATTACCGCAGCAGGTCGTATGGGTTGGGGAAAGTGGAGAGTGTTATTATCGTATGGGTTGGGGAAAGTGGAGAGTGTGTTATTATCGTAGCAGGTCGTATGGGTTGGGGAAAGTGGAGAGTGTGTTATTATCGTAGCAGGTCGTATGGGTTGGGGAAAGTGGAGAGTGTGTTATTATCGTATGGGTTGGGGAAAGTGAAGTGTGTGTTATTACCGTAGCAGGTCATATGGGTTGGGGAAAGTGGAGAGTGTTATTATCGTATGGGTTGGGGAAAGTGGAGTATGTGTTATTATCGTAGCAGGTCGTATGGGTTGGGGAAAGTGGAGAGTGTGTTATTATCGTAGCAGGTCGTATGGGTTGGGGAAAGTGGAGAGTGTGTTATTATCGTAGCAGGTCGTATGGGTTGGGGAAAGTGGAGAGTGTGTTATTATCGTAGCAGGTCGTATGGGTTGGGGAAAGTGGAGAGTGTGTTATTATCATATGGGTTGGGGAAAGTGGAGAGTGTGTTATTACCGTAGCAGGTTGTATGGGTTGGGGAAAGTGGAGAGTGTGTTATTATCGTAGCAGGTCGTATGGGTTGGGGAAAGTGGAGAGTGTGTTATTATCGTATGGGTTGGGGAAAGTGGACAGTGTGTTATTACCGTAGCAGGTCGTATGGGTTGGGGAAAGTGCAGAGTGTGTTATTATCGTATGGGTTGGGGAAAGTGGAGAGTGTGTTATTATCGTATGGGTTGGGGAAAGTAGAGTGTGTGTTATTACCGTATGGGTTGGGGAAAGTGGAGACTGTTATTATCGTATGGGTTGGGGAAAGTGGAGTGTGTGTTATTACCGTAGCAGGTCATATGGGTTGGGGAAAGTGGAGTGTGTGTTATTACCGTAGCAGGTCGTATGGGTTGGGGAAAGTGGAGAGTGTTATTATCGTATGGGTTGGGGAAAGTGGAGAGTGTGTTATTATCGTAGCAGGTCGTATGGGTTGGGGAAAGTGGAGAGTGTTATTATCGTATGGGTTGGGGAAAGTGGAGAGTGTGTTATTATCGTAGCAGGTCGTATGGGTTGGGGAAAGTGGAGAGTGTGTTATTATCGTAGCAGGTCGTATGGGTTGGGGAAAGTGGAGAGTGTGTTATTATCGTATGGGTTGGGGAAAGTGAAGTGTGTGTTATTACCGTAGCAGGTCATATGGGTTGGGGAAAGTGGAGAGTGTTATTATCGTATGGGTTGGGGAAAGTGGAGTATGTGTTATTATCGTAGCAGGTCGTATGGGTTGGGGAAAGTGGAGAGTGTGTTATTACCGTATGGGTTGGGGAAAGTGGAGAGTGTGTTATTATCGTAGCAGGTCGTATGGGTTGGGGAAAGTGGAGAGTGTGTTATTATCGTAGCAGGTCGTATGGGTTGGGGAAAGTGCAGAGTGTGTTATTATCGTAGCAGGTCATATGGGTTGGGGAAAGTGGAGAGTGTGTTATTATCGTATGGGTTGGGGAAAGTGGAGAGTGTGTTATTACCGTAGCAGGTTGTATGGGTTGGGGAAAGTGGAGAGTGTGTTATTATCGTAGCAGGTCGTATGGGTTGGGGAAAGTGGAGAGTGTGTTATTATCGTATGGGTTGGGGAAAGTGGACAGTGTGTTATTACCGTAGCAGGTGGTATGGGTTGGGGAAAGTGCAGAGTGTGTTATTATCGTATGGGTTGGGGAAAGTGGAGAGTGTGTTATTATCGTATGGGTTGGGGAAAGTGGAGTGTGTGTTATTACCGTATGGGTTGGGGAAAGTGGAGAGTGTGTTATTACCATATGGGTTGGGGAAAGTAGAGAGTGTGTTATTACCGTATGGGTTGGGGAAAGTGGAGAGTGTGTTATTATCGTATGGGTTGGGGAAAGTGGAGAGTGTGTTATTATCGTATGGGTTGGGGAAAGTGGAGTGTGTGTTATTATCGTATGGGTTGGGGAAAGTGGAGTGTGTGTTATTATCGTATGGGGATGGGGAAAGTGGAGAGTGTGTTATTATCGTAGCAGGTCGTATGGGTTGGGGAAAGTGGAGAGTGTGTTATTACCGTAGCAGGTCGTATGGGTTGGGGAAAGTGGAGTGTGTGTTATTATCGTAGCAGGTCGTATGGGTTGGGGAAAGTGGAGAGTGTGTTATTATCGTAGCAGGTCGTATGGGTTGGTGAAAGTGGAGAGTGTGTTATTATCGTAGCAGGTCGTATGGGTTGGGGAAAGTGGAGAGTGTGTTATTATCGTATGGGTTGGGGAAAGTGGAGAGTGTGTAATTATCGTAGCAGGTCGTATGGGTTGGGGAAAGTGGAGAGTGTGTTATTATCGTAGCAGGTCGTATGGGTTGGGGAAAGTGGAGAGTGTGTTATTACCGTAGCAGGTCGTATGGGTTGGGGAAAGTGGAGAGTGTGTTATTACCGTAGCAGGTCGTATGGGTTGGGGAAAGTGCAGAGTGTGTTATTACCGTAGCAGGTCGTATGGGTTGGGGAAAGTGGAGTGTGTGTTATTATCGTAGCAGGTCGTATGGGTTGGGGAAAGTGGAGAGTGTGTTATTATCGTAGCAGGTTGTATGGGTTGGGGAAAGTGGAGAGTGTGTTATTATCGTATGGGTTGGGGAAAGTGCAGAGTGTGTTATTACCATAGCAGATCGTATGGGTTGGGGAAAGTGGAGAGTGTGTTATTATCGTATGGGTTGGGGAAAGTGGAGAGTGTGTTATTACCGTAGCAGGTCATATGGGTTGGGGAAAGTGTAGAGTGTGTTATTACCATAGCAGATCGTATGGGTTGGGGAAAATGGAGAGTGTGTTATTATCGTAGCAGGTCGTATGGGTTGGGGAAAGTGGAGAGTGTGTTATTATCGTAGCAGATCGTATGGGTTGGGGAAAGTGGAGAGTGTGTTATTATCGTATGGGTTGGGGAAAGTGCAGAGTGTGTTATTACCATAGCAGATCGTATGGGTTGGGGAAAGTGGAGAGTGTGTTATTATCGTAGCAGGTCGTATGGGTTGGGGAAAGTGGAGAGTGTGTTATTATCGTATGGCTTGGGGAAAGTGGAGAGTGTGTTATTATCGTATGGGTTGGGGAAAGTGGAGAGTGTGTTATTATCGTAGCAGGTTGTATGGGTTGGGGAAAGGTGGAGAGTGTTATGACCGTAGCAGGTCGTATGGGTTGGGGAAAGTGGAGAGTGTTATTACCGTAGCAGGTCGTATGGGTTGGGGAAAGTGGAGAGTGTGTTATTATCGTATGGGTTGGGGAAAGTGGAGAGTGTGTTATTACCGTAGCAGGTCGTATGGGTTGGGGAAAGTGGAGAGTGTGTTATTATCGTATGGGTTGGGGAAAGTGGAGAGTGTGTTATTATCGTATGGGTTGGGGAAAGTGGAGAGTGTTATTACCGTAGCAGGTCGTATGGGTTGGGGAAAGTGGAGAGTGTGTTATTATCGTATGGGTTGGGGAAAGTGGAGAGTGTGTTATTACCGTAGCAGGTCGTATGGGTTGGGGAACCCTTGCAGTAGCAGACTCAATACGTTGCTGATAGCAGAGATGGTGGGCTGAGACAGAGATGTGTCTCTCAGGGTTAACAGCAGCTTGGGAATCAACTGGAACTCTCGTAACAACTTTGCGTTCTTCGCTGCCTCACTGTGAAGGGGGAGAAGAGGACAGCCAGACAGCCGGTTGATATATTACACAAAGGAAACCTGGTCTTCCTGTGTCTTTGTTTTCCATAAACCCCAGGGGATTAAGATTATAGTTTCACTATTAACTGAAATATCACATTTACATAAGTATCCAGACTCTTTACTCAGTATGTCACGCTCTGACCTAAGAGAGCTGTTTTTTCTCTGTTTAGGTAGGTCAAGGTGTGATAGGGGGTGGGCATTCTATGTTGGTATTTCTATGTTTTGGCCGGGTGTGGTTTCCAATCAGAGGCAGCTGTCTATCGTTGTCTCTGATTGGAAGCCATACTTAGGCAGCCTTTTTCCCCCTTGGTTTTCGTGGGTAGTTGCTTTCTGTTTAGTTTGTATGACCTGACGGAACTGTTGGCTGTCATTTTGTTTATTTTGTCTTGTGTTCGTTTTCATAAAAAAATAACGATGAGCACGCCTTGGTCTCCTCTATATGACGCCCGTTACTCAGTACTTTGTTGAAGCACTGAGTGCAGCGATTACAGCCTCGAGTCTTCTTAGGTATGACCCTACAAGCTTGGCACACCTGTATTTGGGAAGTTTCTCCCATTCTTCTCTGCAGATCCTCTCAAGCTCTGTCAGATTGGATGGGGAGTGTCGCTGCACAGCTATTTTCAGGTCTCTCCAGAGATGTTTGATTGGGTTCAAGTCCGGACTCTGGCTGGGCCACAAGGACTTTCAGAGACTTGACCCGAAGCCAAGACAATGCAGGAGTTGCTATGGGCTTAGGGTTGTTGTCCTGTTGGAAGGAGAACCTTCACCTCTGTCTAAGGTCCTGAGAGCTCTGTAGCAGGATCTCTCTGTACATTCATCTTTCCCTCGATCCTGACTAGTCTCCCAGTCCCTGCCACTGAAAAATATCCCCACAGCAAGATGCTTCCACCACCATGCTTCACCGTAGAGATGGTTCCATGTTTCCTCCAGACGTGATGTTTGGCATTCAAGCCAAAGAGTTCAATCTTGGTTTCATCAGACCAGAGAATCTTGTTTCTCATGGTCAGAGTCCTTTAGGTGCTTTTTGGCAAAACTTCAAGTGGGCTGTCATGTGCCTTTTACTGACGAGTGGCTTCCGTCTGGCCACTCTACCATAAAATACCTGATTGGTGGGGTGCTGCAGAGATGGTTGTCCTTCTGGAAGGTTCTCCCATCCCCACAGAGGAACTCTGGAGCTCTGTCAGAGAGACCATCAGGTTCTTGGTCACCTCCCTGACCAAGGCCCTTCTCCCCGATTGCTCAGTTTGGCTGGGTGTCCAGCTCTAGAAAGAGTCTTGGTGGTTCCAAACTTCTTTCATTTAAGAATGATGGAGGGCAGTATTTTTGGGGACCTTCAATGCTGCAGAAATATTTTGGTACCCTTCCCCAGATCTGTGCCTCGACACAATCCTGTCTCAGAGCTCTAGAGACAATTCATTCGACCTCATGGCTTGGTATTTGCTCTGACATGCACTGACATCTGTGGGAAGTTATTTACAGTTGAAGTTGGAAGTTTACATACACTTAGGTTGGTGTCATTAAAACTTGTTTTTCAACCACTCCACAAATCTCTTGTGAACAAACTATAGTTTTGGCAAGTCGGTTAGGACATCTACTTTGTGCATGACAAGTAATTTTTCCAACAATTGTTTACAGACAGATTATTTCACTTATAATTCACTGTATCACAATTCCAGTGGGTCAGACGTTTACATACACTAAGTTGACTGTGCCTTTAAACAGCTTGGAAAATTCCAGGAAATTATGTCATGGCTTTAGAAGCTTCTGATAGGCTAATTGACATCATTTGAGTCAATTGGAGTTGTACCTGTGGATGTATTTCAAGGCCTACCTTCAAACTCAGTGCCTCTTTGCTTGACATCATGGGAAAATCAAAAGAAATCAGCCAAGACCTCAGAAAAACAATTGTAGACCTCCACAAGTCTGGTTCAGCAATTTCCATACGCCTGATGGTACCACGTTCATCTGTACAAACAATAGTACTCAAGTATAAACACCTTGGGACCACGCAGCCGTCATACCGCTCAGGAAGGAGACACATTCTGTCTCCTAGAGATGAGCGTACTTTGGTGCGAAAAGTGCAAATCAATCCCAGAACCACAGCAAAGGACCTTGTGAAGATGCTGGAGGAAACGGGTACAAAAGTATCTATATCCACAGTAAAACGAGTCTTATATCGACATAACCTGAAAGGCTGCTCAGCAAGGAAGAAGCCACTGCTCCAAAACAGCCATAAAAAAAGCCAGACTACGGTTTGCAACTGCACATTGGGACAAAGATCGTACTTTTTGTAGAAATGTCCTCCGGTCTGATGAAACAAAAATAGAACTGTTTGGCCATAATGACCATTGTTATGTTTGGAGGAAAAAGGGGGATGCTTGCAAGTCGAAGAACACCATCCCATCCGTGAAGCACGGGGGTGGCAGCATCATGTTGTGGGGGTGCTTTGCTGCAGGAGGGACTGGTACACTTCACAAAATAGATAGCATCATGAGGGAGGAAAATTATGTGGATATATTGAAGCAACAACTCAAGACATCAGTCAGGAAGTTAAAGCTTGGTCGCAAATGGGTCTTCCAAATGGACAATGACCCCAAGCATACTTCCAAAGTTGTGGCAAAATGGCTTAAGGACAAAAAAGTCAAGGTATTGGAGTGGCCATCACAAAGCCCTGACCTCAATCCTATAGAAAATTTGTGGGCAGAACTGAAAAAGCGTGTGCGAGCAAGGAGGCCTACAAACCTGACTCAGTTACACCAGCTCTGTCAGGAGGAATGGGCCAAAATTCACCCGACTTATTGTGGGCAGCTTGTGGAAGGCTACCCAAAATGTTTGACCCATGTTTAACAATTTAAAGGCAATACTACCAAGTACTAATTGAGTGTATGTAAACTTCCGACCCCCTGGGAATGTGATAAAATAAGTAAAAGCTGAAATAAATCATTCTTTCTACTATTATTCTGACATTTCTCATTCTTAAAATAGAGTGGTGATCCTAACTGACCTAAGACAGGGAATTTTTACTAGGATTAAATGTCAGGAATTGTGAAAAACTGAGTTTAAATGTACTTGGCTAAGGTGTATGTAAACTTCTGACTTCAACTGTAGACAGGTGTGTGCCTTTCCAAATCATGTCCAATCAATTGAATTTACCACGGGTGGACTCCAATCAAGTTGTAGAAACATCTCAAGGATGATCAATGGAAACAGGATGCACCTGAGCTCAATTTCAATTCTCATAGTAAAGGGTCTGAATATTTACGTAAATAAGGTATCTGTTATATATGTTTAATACATTTGAAAACATTTCTAAAAACCTGTTTTCGCTTCATCATTATGGGGTATTGTGATGTCATTATGGGGTATTGTGATGTCATTATGGGGTATTGTGATGTCATTATGGGGTATTGCGTGCAGATTGGTGAGGACAAAAATTAATTTTTGTGATTAGAATAAGGCTGTAACGTAACAAAATGTGGAAAAAGTCAAGGGGTCTGAATACTTTCTGAATTCACTGTATAGCAGGAGTTAAATCATCCCTCACCTGGACTCAGTGAGGAGCTCTATAAAGTGTTCAAACAGGGACAGGTGCAGTTCGTAGGGTGCATGTAGCCACACCTGAGGAGACAGAAAGATCATTTGAAAACCTCTACAAACACACCACACCAGAAAACCAACAACATCATTTTGTCTCCAGGGACCACGTTTGGCTCGACCTGGTTCAGTTACCCTGAGGCCCATTGTGTTTGGCTTGCACCAAGGACCACCAACCACCATTTTGGCTCAAACTGGATCAGTTTCCCAGAGGCCATTTTGGCTCAAAACCGGAGCCAGTTCCCCTGAGGCCCATTGGTTTAGTGCTAACCTCGAAGTCACAGAGCAGGTCCTGGAAGGCGGTGGTGTTGGGGATGATGGAGGTCTCGTGGCCGCTGTCTACTGTTCCCACCAGGGAGAAAGTCAGATGCAGGATGTGGCTGTTCAGTAGGTGACGCTTTTTCTTCAACAACATGGCCAGCAGCTAGAGACCCCGAAATAACAGACACGTACTACCGTTAGACTGAGTTATATTACTGTTGTATTATAACAACAGCAGACAGGATGTGGCTGTTCACCAGGTGACGCTTCTTCTTCAACAGTATGGCCGACAGGTACAGCAGAGAAACAACAGTTTTGTCTGAGCAACAATGTTCACACAAATATTGTGTGGCGTGTCCACAAATGTATTGTAAATGTAACTTGAGTGTGAACTAGGCCATATTGCATTGTGGGTAGTGTAGTTGTACCTGGTAGCCTTTGATGCGCTCCATCTCCTTGCTGGCCAGCGGGTTGCTCTTGACGACGCACACCATCGCCTTGACGGCCGCATAGAGACCCTCAACGTCCTGCGCCATGGCAACCAGGCCCAAAATGGCCGCCGCCCCGCCCACGTACTGCAGGTTGGTCGCCACAGGCTTGGGGACGAACGCACGCACACCTGGAAGAGAGCAGAGCGGAAGAGTTAGTCTACAGATAAGGTGTGTGTGTAGTTGGTGACCACAGACTTGGGGACAAACACACACCAAGGTATTTTCTAATTATTTATAAAAAATAAATGAAAAATGGGGTCGTTTTTACAAAATGTTCTCCCTAATTGCTTGTTACAACCTTGTCTCATTGCTGCAACTCCTCAATGTTGTCGGGAGAGGCGCAGGTCGAGGCATACGTCCTCCGAAACATGACCAACCTAGACACATAGTTCTTAACACACTGCCCGCTTAACCCGGAAGTCAGCTGTACCAACGTGTCAGAGGAAACACTGTTCAACTGATGACCAAAATCAGCTTGCAGGCGCCCGACCCGCCACAAGGAGTCGCTAGAGCGTGATGAGCCAAGGAAAGCCCCCTGGCCAACCCTCCCCTAACCCGGACGGCGCTTGTCCAACTGTGCGCTGCCCGATGGGGCTCCCGGTCACGTGGATGGAACCCCAGGATATAGTGCCGCCTCAACACTGCGGTGCAGTGCCTTTTACCGCTGATCCACTCGGGGCAAAAGTTATTTTAAAGGCACAATCTGTTGTTACAAGATTTGCTTATATGGCCAATTCAACCCCGATTGATAGTTACATTCTCCAAGTATCCTTACCCCTTACCCGGGTATCCTGACCCCTTACCCAGGTATCCTAACCCCTTACCCAGGTATCCTAACCCCTTCCCCAGGTATCCTAACCCCTTCCCCAGGTATCCTAACCCCTTACCCAGGTATCCAATGACAGCTGCTCCTATGGTGCGAGCTGGACCGTTGAGGTGACCGGCCGCATTGTGGATCAGCTTGACCGGAGTGGCATTCTCATGAGATGACACAGCCAACTGAGGAGAGGGGAGAGAAGGGGGAGAGGGGGAGAGAAGGGGGGGAGAGGAGAGAAGGGGGAGAGGGGAGGAGGAGAGGGGGGAGGGGGAGAGAAGGGGGAGAGGGGAGGAGGAGAGGGGGGAGAGAAGGGGGAGAGGGAAAGGGGAGAGAAGGGGGAGAGGGGAGGAGGAGAGGGGGGAGAGGGAGATAGGGGAGGAGGGGGAGAGGAGAGGAGGAGAGTGGGCGAGAAGAGGGAGAGGGGGAGAGAAGGGGGAGAGGGGAGGAGGAGAGAAGGGGGAGAGGAGAGGAGGGGGAGAGGAGAGGAGGAGAGGGGCGAGAGAAGGGGGAGAGGAGAGGAGGAGAGAAGGGGGAGAGAAGGGGAAGAGGGGAGATGGGTGAGTTGAAATAAAAGGGGGAGAGAGGAGAGGAGGGGGAGAGGAGAGGAGGAGAGTGGGCGAGAAGAGGGAGAGGGGGAGAGAAGGGGGAGAGGAGAGGAGGAGAGAAGGGGGAGAGAAGGGGAAGAGGGGAGATGGGTGAGTTGAAATAAAAGGGGGAGAGAGGAGAGGAGGGGGAGAGAAGGGGGGAGAGAAAAACAGGTGAAAATCTGTCTTCAATCCCAAGACATTATACCCAAAGCAACCCGTGTTAATCTACTGTTGTTAAATCTGCTGCCTCTGCACCCAACTGTTCTCTACAGAGATTCACCTTTAGTACACTCACACAGGGAGAGAGGCCATGGGGTTCACCTGGGAAACCACTTCACAGGTGGGGTGGAGATAACATTGTAACAGGTGGTGTGGGGGTAACATTGTAACATGTGGAGATAACATTGTGTTACAGGTGGTGTGGGGATAACATTGTGTTACAGGTGGGGTGGAGATAATTGTGTTACAGGTGGGGTGGAGATAACATTGTGTTACAGGTGGGGTGGAGATAACATTGTGTTACAGGTGGGGTGGAGATAACAGGGTGTTACAGGTGGGGTGGAGATAATTGTGTTACAGGTGGGGTGGAGATAACATTGTGTTACAGGAGGGGTGGAGATAACATTGTGTTACAGGTGGGGTGGAGATAACATTGTTATAGGTGGAGATAACATTGTGTTACAGGAAGAGATAACGTTGTGTTACAGGTGGGGTGGAGATAACATTGTGTTACAGGTGGGGTGGAGATAACATTGTGTTACAGGTGGGGTGGAGATAACAGGGTGTTACAGGTGGGGTGGAGATAATTGTGTTACAGGTGGGGTGGAGATAACATTGTGTTACAGGAGGGGTGGAGATAACATTGTGTTACAGGTGGGGTGGAGATAACATTGTGTTACAGGTGGAGATAACATTGTGTTACAGATGGTGTGATTGATTAATTGATTGATGTTTATCGTTCTTCAAGAGGAAATTATTTTCACAGCTCATACACCAATCACATAGAAGCACAACAGGAAACAAAGGGCCGAAAGACATACAGGATAGTAGTACAAAAAGGACCGTAGTACATACAGGACCGTAGTACATACAGGACCGTAGTACATACAGGACAGTAGTACATACAGGACCGTGGTACATACAGGACCGTAGTACATACAGGACCGTAGTACATACAGGACCGTAGTACATACAGTGGTACATACAGGACCGTAGTACATACAGGACCGTAGTACATACAGGACAGTAGTAGCCCTTGCTGTCCAGGTGTGTGTGTGTGTGTGTGTGTGTGTGTGTGTGTGTGTGTGTGTGTGTGTGTGTGCGTTAACGATGCTAACCCGTTTAGCGATGGCCTTGCTGTCCAGCGTGTGTGTGTGTGTGTGTGTGTGTGTGTGTGTGTGTGTGTGTGTGTGTGTGTGTGTGTGTGTGTGTGTACGTTAGCGATGCTAACCTGTTTAGCGATGGCCTTGCTGTCCAGCTTGTGTGTGTGTGTGTGTGTGTGTGTGTGTGTGTGTGTGTGTGTGTGTGCGTACGTTAGCGATGCTAACCTGTTTAGCGATGGCCTTGCTGTCCAGCTTGTGTGTGTGTGTGTATGTGTGCGTACGTTAGCGATGCTAACCTGTTTAGCGATGGCCTTGCTGTCCAGCTTGTGTGTGTGTGTGTGTGCGTATGTTAGCGATGCTAACCTGTTTAGCGATGGCCTTGCTGTCCAGCTTGTGTGTGTGTGTGTGTGCGTATGTTAGCGATGCTAACCTGTTTAGCGATGGCCTTGCTGTCCAGCTTGTTGTAGACCTTGCGTATCTTGGCCACGGTGAGGGCAGAGACTGAGAGGGCGTACAGGCTGAAGGATACCTTCTCCTCTGGGACCAGGGCGACTGGATATGAAGGCTCTCCAGTCTTAGAGTCTTTACCTGAAGGGGAGAGATACACGAGAATCCCCCGTGGTTCCTCATACAACAACAGACAGATACTCACAGGACACGTAAACAGCCTGGACCCTGTGTAGTTGGCTTACAACTCTCTGTGTGTGTGTGTTCTCTCTGTGTGTGTATGTGTGTTCGCTCTGTGTGTGTGTGTGTTCGCTCTGTGTGTGTGTGTGTTCGCTCTGTGTGTGTGTGTGTGTGTGTTCTCTGTGTGTGTGTGTTCTCTGTGTGTGTGTGTGTGTGTTCTCTGTGTGTGTGTGTGTGTGTTCTCTGTGTGTGTGTGTGTGTGTGTGTGTTCTCTGTGTGTGTGTGTGTGTGTTCTCTGTGTGTGTGTGTGTGTTCTCTGTGTGTGTGTGTGTGTGTTCTCTGTGTGTGTGTGTGTGTTCTCTGTGTGTGTTCTCTGTGTGTGTGTGTGTGTTCTCTGTGTGTGTGTGTTCTCTCTGTGTGTGTGTGTGTTCTGTGTGTGTGTGTGTGTGTGTGTTCTCTGTGTGTGTGTGTGTGTTCTCTGTGTGTTCTCGCTCTGTGTGTGTTCTCTCTCTGTGTGTGTTCTCGCTCTGTGTGTGTTCTCGCTCTGTGTGTGTTCTCGCTCTGTGTGTGTTCTCTCTCTGTGTGTGTTCTCTCTCTGTGTGTGTTCTCTCTCTGTGTGTGTTCTCTCTCTGTGTGTGTTCTCTGTGTGTGTGTGTTCTCTGTGTGTTCTCCCTCTGTGTGTGTGTGTTCTCTGTGTGTTCTCTCTCTGTGTGTGTGTGTTCTCTGTGTGTGTGTTCTCCTCTCTACTCTCGTCCCGTGTGGCTCAGATGGCAGAGCGTGACACTTGCAACGTCAGGGTTGTCGGTTTGATTCCCACGGGGGGAATGTGTGAAAATGTGTCTCTCTGCTAAACGACTCAAATGTAAATCTAAAATGTACTCACAGAGCAGGTAGACGGCCTGAAAGCTTCCCGTGTAGTTGGGTCCCAGCTCGTACACCGCCGCAACGCTGGCAGCAGGAAGACCCTCCTCCAGGAAGTGTGTGGGCCCCAGGCGCCACACCAGATTGGACAGCTGTCTCTGGGCAGGGGGCGTGCCTATGTAGCTGTACACGGTGCTGACCACAGGGGGGTTCGTGCTACCAGACCCACCCGGAGAGCTATGGATGTAGTGGAGCTGGAGAGGACAGAGAATAGACCGCTGTTATTAAAACTAAAATATATGTTTTATTGTACCTTCCTCTGGTAGAGGGTCTGGGGGGGGGTAACGTTTAATACAGGTAGTCTTCACTCACTCACACTTTCAAATAGGCACACAGTCACATGCATACACATACGTGCACACACACGCTCTCACACACACACACACACACACTCTCTCACACACACACGCTCTCTCACACACACACGCTCTCTCACACACACACGCTCTCTCACACACACACGCTCTCTCACACACACACGCTCTCTCACACACACGCACACACACACACGCTATCACACACGCTATCACACACGCTCTCACACACACATGCTCTCACACACACACACGCTCTCACACACACACACACGCTCTCACACACACGCTCTCACACACACGCACGCACGCTCTCACACACGCACACACGCTCTCACACACGCACACACGCTCTCTCACGCACACACGCTCTCTCACGCACACACGCTCTCTCACGCACACACGCTCTCTCAAGCACACACGCTCTCTCACGCACACACGCTCTCTCACGCACACACGCTCTCTCACGCACACACGCTCTCACACACACACACGCTCTCACACACACACGCACACACACACACACACACACACACACACACACACACACACGCACCCTCTCTCACACACACGCACGCTCTCTCACACACACGCACACACGCTCTCTCACGCACACACGCTCTCTCACGCACACACGCTCTCTCACACACGCTCTCTCACACACGCTCTCTCACACACGCTCTCTCACACACGCTCTCACACGCTCTCTCACACACGCTCTCACACGCTCTCACACACACACACACACACACACACACACACACACACGCTCTCACACACGCTCTCACACACGCTCTCACACACGCTCTCACACACACACACACACACACACACACACACACACACACACTCACGCTCTCACACACAGCCCCTACCTTGGTGGTTTGGACCAGTTGTCCGTCGATGTATAGCGTGGCCATGCTGTTCTTCAACATGCCTTTACTCATGACTAACAGCAGGTGGTGCCACTGGCCCTCTCCGATCAGCTCTCCGCAGCGGAACCTGGCGCAGCACGGCAAAACCTCGAAGAACGAAGACTCCTCGCTGAAATCATCCACTGTTGGGGGTGGGGGGGGGGGGGGGGGGGGGGCATAGTAAAGTAGTTAACTTCATCGGGGTAGGGGGGCAGTATTTTGACGTCCGGATGAAAAGCGTGCCCGTAGTAAACTGCCTGCTACTCAGGCTCAGAAGGTAGGATATACATATTATAAGTAGATTTGGATAGAAAACACTCTGACGTTTCTAAAACTGTTTGAATGGTGTCTGTGAGTATAGCAGAACTCATATGGCAGGCAAAAACCTGAGAAAAAAATCCAACCAGGAAGTGTGGAAATCTGAGGTTTGCAGTTTTTCAAGTGATTGCCTATCTCATAACACAGTGTCAATGGGGACATTTTGTACTTCCTAAGGCTTCCACTAGATGTCAACAGTCTTTAGAACGTCGTTTCATGCTTCTACTGTGAATGGGGAGAGAATAAGAGCATATGGAGTCAGATGACTGAGAAAATGACATGAGCTCAATCTCGCGCGCTCCCGTGAGAGTTAGGTGTGTTCCTTTTCATTTCTGAAGACAAAGGAATCGTCCGGTTGGAATATTATGGAAGATTTATGATAAAAACATCCTAAAGATTGATTCTATACATCGTTTGACATGTTTCTACGAACTTTAATATAACTTTTTAGACTTTTCGTCTGAACTCACTGCGCGAGCACAGTGGATTTGGATTACTCGACTGAACGCGCGAACAAAATGGAGGTATTTGGACATAAAGATTAACTTTATCGAACAAAACAAACATTTATTGTGGAACTGGGAATCCTGGGAGTGCATTCCGATGAAGATCATCAAAGGTAAGTGAATATTTATAATGTAATTTTGGTCATTTCTGTTGACTCCAAAATGGCGGGTAACTGTATGGCTTGTTTTGATATCGGAGTGCTGTACTCAGATTATTGCAAAGTTTGCTTTCGCCGTAAAGCTTTTTTGAAATCTGACACAGCGGTTGCATTAAGGAGAAGTGTATCTATAATTCTTTGAATAACAGTTGAATATTTTATCAACATTTATGATGAGTATTTCTGTAAATTGATGTGCTCATTCACCGGAGGTTTTGGAGGCAAAACATTTCTGAACATCACACGCCGATGTAAAATGGGGTTTTTGGATATAAATATGAACTTTATCGAGCAAAACATACATGTATTGTGTAACATGAAGTCCTATGAGTGCCATCTGATGAAGATCATCAAAGGTTAGTGATTAATTTTAGCTGTATTTCTGGTTTTTGTGACGCCTCTCCTTGCTTGGAAAATGGCTATGTGGACACTAGCGTCCCACATACCCCAGAGAGGTTAACATAGTAAAGTTGTTAACATAGTAAAGTATTTAACATGGAAAAGTAGTTAACATGGTAAAGTAGTTAACATGGTAAAGTAGTTAACATGGTAAAGTAGTTAACATGGTAAAGTAGTTAATATGGTAAAGTAGTTAATATGGTGTTGTAAAAGTGTTTTCCACATGGGTTTGAAGCAGGGCTGGAACTTGAGGATTTTGGGGCACACGGCTGACTGGTAGACTACAGTTCTGACTCAAATCGATGCCATGAAATACTTGAAAAGACAATATTTCACTAGTCGGCTGGTAAGTTAGCCAGCATTTCTACTGGCCCAATCTGAATAGTACTAGCCTTGGGCTAGCTTCATTTCCATCCCTGGTTTGAAGAGTATTTTGGTGATGTTGGTTGTGGTTGTATATGTGTATGAGGGGGAGAGGAGAGGAGAGGAGGGAGAGAGGAGGGGTAGAGGAGGGAGAGAGGAGGGGTAGAGGAGGGAGAGAAGAGGGGGAGAGGAGGGGTAGAGAAGGGAGAGAGGAGGGAGAGAGCAGGGGGAGAGGAGGGGGAGAGGAGGGGGAGAAGAGGGAGAGAAGAGGGAGAGAAGAGGGGTATAGAAGGCGGAGGGAGGGAGGAGGGAGAGAGGAGGGGGAGATGAAGGAGAGAGGAGGGGGATAGGAGAGAGGAGGAGGGGTAGAGGAGGGGTAGAGGAGGGGTAGAGGAAGGAGAGAGGAGGAGGAGAGGAGGGAGAGAGGAGGGGTAGAGGAGGGAGAGAGGAGGGGTAGAGGAAGGAGAGAGGAGGGGTAGAGGAAGGAGAGAGGAGGGGTAGAGGAAGGAGAGAGGAGGGGTAGAGGAAGGAGAGAGGAGGGGTAGAGGAAGGAGAGAGGAGGGGTAGAGGAGGGGTAGAGGAGGGGTAGAGGAGGGGTAGAGGAGGGGTAGAGGAAGGAGAGAGGAGGGGTAGAGGAAGGAGAGAGGAGGGGGAGAGGAGGGGGAGAGGAGGGGTAGAGGAAGGAGAGAGGAGGGGTAGAGGAGGGGTAGAGGAGGGGTAGAGGAGGGGGAGAGGAGGGGTAGAGGAGGGGTAGAGGAAGGAGAGAGGAGGGGGAGAGGAGGGGGAGAGGAGAGGTAGAGGAAGGAGAGAGGAAGGAGAGAGGAGGGGTAGAGGAGGGGTAGAGGAGGGGGAGAGGAGGGAGAGAGGAAGGAGAGAGGAGGGGGAGAGGAAGGAGAGAGGAGGGGTAGAGGAGGGGTAGAGGAGGGGTAGAGGAGGGGTAGAGGAAGGAGAGAGGAAGGAGAGAGGAGGGGGAGAGGAAGGAGAGAGGAGGGGTAGAGGAGGGGTAGAGGAGGGGTAGAGGAGGGAGAGGAGGGGTAGAGGAGGGGTAGAGGAGGGGTAGAGGAGGGGGAGAGGAGGGGGAGAGGAGGGGGAGAGGAAGGAGAGAGGAGGGGTAGAGGAGGGGTAGAGGAGGGGTAGAGGAAGGAGAGAGGAGGGGTAGAGGAGGGGTAGAGGGAGAGAGGAGGGGTAGTGGAGGGGTAGAGGAGGGGTAGGGGAGGGGTAGAGGAAGGAGAGAGGAGGGGTAGAGGAAGGAGAGGAGGGAGAGAGGAGGGGTAGAGGAGTGTTAGGAGGTGTAGAGGAAGGAGAGAGGAGGGGTAGAGGAAGGAGAGGAGGGAGAGAGGAGGGGTAGAGGAGGGTTAGGAGGTGTAGAGGAAGGAGAGAGGAGGGGTAGAGGAGGGGTAGAGGAGGGGTAGAGGAGGGGTAGAGGAGGGGTAGAGGAGGGTTAGGAGGTGTAGAGGAAGGAGGAAGGAGAGAGGAGGGGTAGAGGAGGGGTAGAGGAAGGTTAGGAGGTGTAGAGGAGGGGTAGAGGAGGGGTAGAGGAGGGGTAGAGGAGAGTTAGGAGGTGTAGAGGAAGGAGAGAGGAGGGGGAGAGGAGGGGTAGAGGAGGGTTAGGAGGTGTAGAGGAGGGGTAGAGGAGGGTTAGGAGGTGTAGAGGAAGGAGAGAGGAGGGGGAGAGGAGGGGTAGAGGAGGGGTAGGAGGTGTAGAGGAAGGAGAGAGGAGGGGGAGAGGAGGGGTAGAGGAGGGGTAGGAGGTGTAGAGGAGGGGTAGAGTGGGGGGTAGAGGAGGGGTAGAGGAGGGTTAGGAGGTGTAGAGGAGGGGTAGAGGAGGGGTAGAGGAGGGGTAGGAGGGGTAGAGGAGGGGTAGAGTGGGGGGTAGAGGAGGGGTAGAGGAGGGTTAGGAGGTGTAGAGGAGGGGTAGAGGAGGGTTAGGAGGTGTAGAGGAGGGGTAGAGGAGGGGTAAGGAGGTGTAGAGGAGGGGTAGAGGAGGGGTAAGGAGGTGTAGAGGAGGGTTAGGAGGTGTAGAGGAGGTGTAGAGGAGGGGTAGAGGAGGGAGAGAGGAGGGTTAGGAGGTGTAGAGGAGGGGTAGAGGAGGGGTAAGGAGGTGTAGAGGAGGGGTAGGAGGTGTAGAGGAGGGTTAGGAGGTGTAGAGGAGGGGTAGAGGAGGGTTAGGAGGTGTAGAGGAGGTGTAGAGGAGGGGTAGAGGAGGGGTAAGGAGGTGTAGAGGAGGGGTAGAGGAGGGGTAGAGGAGGTGTAGAGGAGGGTTAGGAGGTGTAGAGGAGGTGTAGAGGAGGGAGAGAGGAGGGTTAGGAGGTGTAGAGGAGGGGTAGAGGAGGGGTAAGGAGGTGTAGAGGAGGGGTAGAGGAGGGTTAGGAGGTGTAGAGGAGGTGTAGAGGAGGGGTAGAGGAGGGGTAAGGAGGTGTAGAGGAGGTGTAGGAGGTGTAGAGGAGGTGTAGAGGAGGGAGAGAGGAGGGTTAGGAGGTGTAGAGGAGGGGTAGAGGAGGGGTAAGGAGGTGTAGAGGAGGGTTAGGAGGTGTAGAGGAGGTGTAGAGGAGGTGTAGAGGAGGGGTAAGGAGGTGTAGAGGAGGGGTAGAGGAGGGGTAGAGGAGGTGTAGAGGAGGGTTAGGAGGTGTAGAGGAGGTGTAGAGGAGGGAGAGAGGAGGGTTAGGAGGTGTAGAGGAGGGGTAGAGGAGGGGTAGAGGAGGTGTAGAGGAGGGTTAGGAGGTGTAGAGGAGGGAGAGAGGAGGGTTAGGAGGTGTAGAGGAAGGAGAGGAGGTGTAGAGGAAGGAGAGGAGGTGTAGAGGAGGGGTAGAGGAGGGGTAAGGAGGTGTAGAGGAAGGAGAGGAGGGGTAGAGGAGGGAGAGAGGAGGGGTAGAGGGAGAAGACTCCTCACTGAAGTCATCCACTGTGGAAGAGGGAAGGATGTTGTTCCAAGGTTCACATGATAAAACATCAGTGTTAATGTAGGGGTTGAGATTGGGTATGAAGTCATTCAGAGTGAAAGGAAAAGACAATGTCGTGTGAGCGTTGTAAAAACGTTGTGTGTTTGTGGTATAAAGGTTGGGTCGGTGTGGTAGAGAGAGGACCGTATTGGTTTGCGGAGTTGAGAGCAGCGTTAGAATGTACCAGTGTGTTTGATGTTTTCCACTGAATTATTTACAGAGACTGTGTGAATTATGTAGAGATGTTAATCTGGGGGAGTGATTCCAGTACTAGATCATTCATCTGGTTTACAAACCAGGAACAATATTTCAGTTTGGGTAAAGGGTGTGAGCGCGCGTGTACACCTGTATGTACGAGTGTGTTTTCCTGCGTGTGTGTGTTTTCACTGAATGTGTGTGTGTGTGTTTTCCTGCGTGTGTGTGTTTTCCTGCGTGTGTGTGTGTTTTCCTGCGTGTGTGTGTGTGTTTTCCTGCGTGTGTGTGTGTTTTCCTGCGTGTGTGTGTGTGTTTTCCTGCGTGTGTGTGTGTGTTTTCCTGCGTGTGTGTGTGTGTTTTCCTGCGTGTGTGTGTGTTTTCCTGCGTGTGTGTGTGTGTTTGTTTTCCTGCGTGTGTGCGTATGTTTTCGTGCGTGTGTGCGTGTGTTTTTGTGCGTGTGCGTTTGTGTTTTCGTGCGTGTGTGTGTTTTCGTGCGTGTGTGTGTTTGTTTTCGTGTGCGCGTATGTATGTATGTATGTATATGTGTGGTGTGTGTGTGTGTGTGTGTGTGTGTGTGTGTGTGTGTGTGTGTGTGTGTGTGTGTGTGTGTGTGTGTGTGTGTGTGTGTGTGTGTGTGTGTGTGTGCGTGCGTGCGTGCGTGCGTGCGTGTACCGTAGCTCTGCAGCAGTTCCTCCTTGGTAGACACCGTCAGGGACCGGTCTTTAGCAGACAGAACCACGGCCAGACAAACGTAGTGTTGCTCTGAGGAAGTGGCACGCCGGACCACCGTCAGCAGACGGACAGGGTGGGTGTGGGGGGCGGAGCTGAACCTCTCCACACAGAACCACGTAGAGTAGCTTAGACCAGACGGAGGGGGGAACAGACGCTCTCCTACAGGGAGGGAGGGAGAGGGAGAGGGAGGGAGAGAGAGCTGGTTAAATTAATGAGCCAATGATAACAGCATACTTCATACATGAGGACGAGAGGAGAGAGAAGGGCGAGAGGGAGAGGAGGAAGAGGAGAGAGAGGGGCGAGAGGGAGAGGAGAGAGAGGGGCGAGAGGGAGAGGAGGAAGAGGGGCGAGAGGGAGAGGAGGAAGAGGGGCGAGAGGGAGAGAGGGAGGGGCGAGACGGAGAGGTGAGAGAGGAGAGAGAGGGATGAGAGGGAGAGGAGAGAGAGAGAGGAGAGAGAGAGGAGAGAGAGAGGAGAGAGGGAGAAGAGAGAGAGAGGGATGAGAGGGAGAGGAGAGAGAGGAGAGAGAGGGATGAGAGGGAGGAGAGAGGAGAGAGGGAGAAGAGAGAGAGAGGGATGAGAGGGAGAGGAGAGAGGAGAGAGAGGGATGAGAGGGAGAGGAGAGAGAGGGGCGAGAGGGAGAAGAGAGAGAGAGGGATGAGAGGGAGAGGAGAGAGAGGGGCGAGAGGGAGAAGAGAGAGAGAGGGATGAGAGGGAGAGGAGAGAGAGGGGCGAGAGGGAGAAGAGAGAGAGGGATGAGAGGGAGAGGAGAGAGAGGAGAGAGAGGGATGAGAGAGAGGGGCGAGAGGGAGAGGAGAGAGGGAGAGAGAGGGATGAGAGGGAGAGGAGAGAGAGGGATGAGAGGGAGAGGAGAGAAGAGAAGAGAGAGAGGAGAGAAGAGAAGAGAGAGAGGGGCGAGAGGGAGAGGAGAGAGAGGGGCGAGAGGGAGAGGAGGAAGAGGAGAGAGTGGGGCGAGAGGGAGAGGAGAGAGAGGGGCGAGAGGGAGAGGAGGAAGAGGAGAGAGAGGGGCGAGAGGGAGAGGAGGAAGAGGGGAGAGAGGGGCGAGAGGGAGAGGAGAGAGAGGAGAGAGAGGGGCGAGAGGGAGAAGAGAGAGGCGAGAGGGAGAAGAGAGAGGCGAGAGGGATAGGAGAGAGAGGAGAGAGAGGGATGAGAGGGAGAGGAGAGAGAGAGAGGAGAGAGAGAGAGGAGAGAGGGAGAAGAGAGAGAGAGGGATGAGGGAGCAGAGAGGAGAGAGAGGAGAGAGGAGAAAGGAGAGAGGAGAGAGGAGAGAGGAGAGAGGGAGAAGAGAGGAGAGAGGGATGAGAGGGAGAGGAGAGAGAGAGGAGAGAGGGATGAGAGGGAGAGGAGAGAGAGGGATGAGAGGGAGAGGAGAGAGAGGAGAGAGAGGAGTGAGAGGGAGAGGAGAGAGAGGAGAGAGAGGGATGAGGGAGAGGAGAGAGAGGGAGAAGAGAGAGAGGGATGAGAGGGAGAGGAGAGAGAGGAGAGAGGGAGAAGAGAGAGAGGGATGAGAGGGAGAGTAAGCGGAGCTGTGTACATCCTCTGGATGTATGCTTTAGCGTCTGGGTCTGTAGATCAAAAATGAAGTATTATTATTATTATTATTATTATTATTGTTGTTATTATTGCTATTATTATTAACTATGTGTTTAGGTCCACGGAGTATATGATCGGGACAACAGGGGCCTGATTGGGTCAACGGGCAGATTGGGAGGAACCAGACTGGTTCGATGAATGAACTAGCCCTGATGACGTCGTACTACTACACTGAACAAAAAATATAAAACGCCAACATGCAAAAATGTAAACAATGTTACTGAGTTACAGTTCACAAAAGGAAATCATTCACTAGAAATAAATGATTAGGCCCTAATCTATGGATTTCACATGACTGGGAATACAGATATGCATCTGTTGGTCACAGAGACCTTAAACAAAAATGTAGTGGCGTGGATCAGAAACCCAGTCAGTATCTGCTGTGACCATTTGCCTCATGCTGGGCGATACATCGCCTTCACATAGAGTTGATCAGGCTGTTGATTGTGGCCTGTGGAATGTTGTCCCACTAATTCAATATCTGTGTGAAGTTGCTGGATATTGGCGGGAACTGGAACACGCTGTCATAAATGACAATCCAGAGCATCCCAAACATGCTCAATGGGTGACAGGTCTGGTGAGTACGCAGGCCATGGAAGAACTGGGACATTTTCATTTGGAAACTACATCAAATCAAATTTTATTTGTCACATGTACGGAATGCAACAAGTGTAGACCTTACCGGTTCAATGCAAATAGTCCAAGGCCATTTGATTAATTGTTCAGCAATCTTATGGCTTGGGGGTAGAAGTTGTTAAGGAGCCTTTTCGACATAGACTTGGGGCTCTGGTACCGCTTGCCGGGCGGGGGCAGAGAGAACAGTCTATGAGACTTAGGTGATCTGTAGCGCCTTACGGTTGGATGCCAAGCAGTTGCCATACCAGGCAGTGATGCAACCGGTCAGGATGCTCTCGATGGTGCAGCTTTATAACTTTTTGAGGATGTGGGGACCCATGCCAAATCTTCTCCTGAGGGGGAAAACACGTTGTTGGGCGCTCTTCACGACTGTCCTGGTGTGTTTGGACCATGATAGTTTGTTGGAACCAAGGAACTTGAAACTCTCCTCCCTATAGGCTGTCTCATCGTTGTCGGTGATCAGGCCTCCCTCTGTTGTGTCATCAGCAAACTTAATGATGGTGTTGGAGTCATGCCTGGCCACGCAGTTGTGGGTGAACAGGGAGTACAGGAGGGGACTGAGCATGTACCCCTGAGAGGCCCCCATGTTGAGGATCAGCGTGGCAGATATGTTGTTGCCTACCCTTACCACCTGGGGATGGCTCGTCAGGAAGTCCAGGATCCAGTTGCAGAGGGAGGTGTTTAGTCCCAGGGTCCTTAGATTAGGGATGAGCTTTGCGGGCTCTATGGTGTTGAACGCTGAACTGTAGTCAATAAACAGCATTCTCACATAGGTGTTCCTTTTGTCCAGGTGTGAAAGGGCAGTGTGGAGTGCGATTGAGATTGCGTCATCTGTGGATCTGCTGAGGTGGTATACGAATTGGAGTGGGTCTAGGGTTTCTGGGATGATGGTGTTGATGTGAGCCATGACCAGCCTTTCAAAACACTTCATGGCTACAGACGTGAGTGCTACGGGTCTGTAGTCATTTAGGCAGGTTACCTTCGATGTCTTGGCCACAGGCACTATGCTGGTCTGTTTGAAATATGTTGGTATTACAGACTCGGCCAGGGAGAGGTTGAAAATGTCAGTGAAGACATTTGCCAGTTGGTCAGCGCATGCTCTGAGTACACGTCCTGGTAATCCGTCTGGCCCTGCGGCCTTGTGAATGTTGACCTGTTTAAAGGTCTTGCTCACATCAGTTACAGAGAGTGTGATCACATCAGTCGTTCGGGACAGCTGGTGCTCTCATGCATGCTTCAGTGTTGCTTTCCTCGAAGTGACCATTAAAGGCATTTAGCCTGTCTGGTAGGCTCACATCACTTGGCAGCTTGCGTTTGGCTTTCCCTTTGTAGGCGATGCAGACTTTGTTTATGTGTGTCGTGATACTATGATTTGGGTTGGAGGCTAGCTTGGGGATGGTAGTCTAAGAATAGGCTTGTTGTGATACTGACCTGCTCCAATCCTATTGACCAGAGGAGAGGAAATTAGAGGAGAAAGGAGTAAGAGGATGGGAATGGGAGGCGGCTAACTAGGGGATGTAGATGAATAACTGTGTAGTGATACTAACCTGCTAGCTAGGGGACGAAGACTAGGCTAAGTTTAGGTTGTACTGATACTGACCTGCTAGTTAGGGGATGAAGACTAGGCTAAGTTTAGGTTGTAGTGATACTGACCTGCTAGTTAGAGGATGTAACCTAGGCTAAGTTTAAGTTGTAGTGATACTGACCTGCTAGTTAGGGGATGTAACCTAGGCTAAGTTTAGGTTGTAGTGATACTGACTTGCTAGCTAGGGGATGTAACCTAGGCTAAGTTTAGGTTGTAGTGATACTGACCTGCTAGTTAGGGGATGAAGACTAGGCTAAGTTTAGGTTGTAGTGATACTGACCTGCTAGGTAGGGGATGAAGACTAGGCTAGGTTTAGGTTGTAGTGATACTGACCTGCTAGTTAGGGGATGAAGACTAGGCTAAGTTTAGGTTGTAGTGATACTGACCTGCTAGTTAGGGGATGAAGACTAGGCTAAGTTTAGGTTGTAATGATACTGACCTGCTAGTTAGGGGATGAAGACTAGGCTAAGTTTAGGTTGTAGTGATACTGACCTGCTAGTTAGGGGATGAAGACTAGGCTAAGTTTAGGTTGTAGTGATACTGACCTGCTCCAATCCCAGAGACCACGGCTCCATCGCTGACTCCTCCTGTGTTGGCATTGTTAGAGGGAGCGTTGTGAGGAGCCAGGCTTGGCTGGAACAGACACCTAGAGACAGGAGGAATATACAGTACACTATATTACTATATCTAATATAATCTGATACACAGTACACTGAGGGTAAAAAACATTAAGAACACCTTCCTAATCATTTTCCCTCAGAACAGGCCGTCACTGTAAATAAGAATTTGTTCTGAACTGGCTTGCCTAGTTAAATAAAGGTTAAATAAAAATAAATACAGCCTCAATTCGTCGGGGACATGGACTCTACAAGGTGTCAAAAGCGTTCCACAGGGATGCTGACCCATGTTGACTCCAATGATTCCCACAGTTGTGTCAAGTTGGCTGGATGTCCTCTTGGTGATGGACCATTCTTGATACACACAGAAAACTGTTGAGGGTGAAAAACCCAGCAGCGTTGCAGTTCTTGACACAAACCGGTGCGCCTGGCACCTACTAACATACCCCGTTCAAAGGCACTTCAATTCACAATATTTTGTCTTTCCCATTCACCGTCTGAATGGCACACATACACAATCCACGTCTCAATTGCCTCTAGGCTTGAAAATCCTTCTTTAACCGGTCTACTCCCCTTCATCTACACTGATTGATGTGGATTTAACAAGTGACATCAATAAGGGATCATAGCTTTCACCTGGACAGTCTATGTCAAGGAAAAAGCAGGCGTACTTAATGTTTTGTCCACTCAGTGTAATATATATATATATATATAAGGGCCAGGCTGGGCAGGAACAGACAGCTAGAGATGGAAAGAATGTACATTACATGTAAATATAGTTGTTATTGCTGTTTTAACTGTCATTATAAGCAGGTATGGAAATTGAAAAAAAAGTCACTGTGGGAAACCACCAAAGTAAAATCCTTAAATTAATCTTGAAAGAAAAATCATATTTTTACACGTCAAAATGAATTCGCTCCCAGTTCCACCCTTGATTTAGTTTTACAGTAAGTACATCCAACAGGAGTCTAGACCAACAACAAAAAGACCTGTCATGTCTGCTCAGTGTTTGCTTCACAACTCCTAGGTTTATTACAGACCGCTGGTGGAGACAGAAAATAAAAGTGAGTAGACATAACTCTTTTCTTCACAGTAAATCACTGACATTACATGTCAATGACAGGATCTTAGCTTCTAAGTACATGTGACTAAAGTAGACTCCTAGCAATCGGCTAGCTGTTATTTTCTCTCAACCTGACATCAGCTAGCTCAGGGATGGACAACTGGCAACCCGCGGCTTTTGTAGGCTAGCTTTAGAAATGCACCATTTTCTCGCCGTGGCAAAATGGCAAAATGTGTAGAATTGCAGGAAATTAACCCTAAAAGTATGTTTTTTCTCTCTCCACTGTCAAGAGGGAGGCCACTGAAATGTTTTGCTCGCAAGGGGGTTCCCCTCAACAAAATTTCACTTAGGCTAGGGCCGTCTCTGACTGCATATGTGGATACGCAGACCCACAAGCCACTGCAGACCCCTCATGAGTTTAGATTTTTTTTGTAGCACTCACCCCCGTTCAAGTTGCCCATCCCTGAGCTTAACCGTTCTGTTTCTCTCTCAACATGAAAACATTGTTGTCGTCGTCACCCTGAATACCCACTTTGGGGATATCTGGTCTACCTTCTGACAAATCTTGAGGAAGAATGAAAAGAACGGTGTCAAATTGTAGGCCGACTGTAAAACATTAGCTTAACATTTAACGTAAACATGAAAAGCACAGGCAGCGTTCTGTCCTGACGAAATAAAAGTGTACAACTATAAGAATTAAAAGAGCAGTAATGGAATTGGAAAACACTAAAGACCAGGGGCCTCATTTATAACCATGGCGTAAGTTTCACACAAAATATTTGCGTGCACCATTTTCTTTTTAAAGACAACATATGTACAAAAATGTTGATTTCTAAACTTGACGCTACACATGTTCCCCGTTATAGTCAGACCTGTCCTGAAACTGTGTATGCATGAATGAGCATTAAAACTGAAGAAAAAAAACATCATTCACCTTTTAAAGGTGAAAATAACACCCTTATTTGCTATATACTTTGGAAGTATTGGAATTAAACAGAAGCAGTTTTCTAAAGGAAATAGCAAATGGCGAACGTGATCAAATGTCTTTGGGGGGTGAGGGCAGAATATTAGACTTATAGCAAATGGCATGGCAAAGTTTATCTGACAGACAAAAAAGTTTATGAAAGACAAAAAAAAACGATTGCAAAAATGTTGTGGACCTGTAAACAGATTGTATGAATTGAAAAAAGCCTAATGTTTTGCTTTGACTTTTTCTCAAATTTATATGAAGCACTAAAACATTGTCTACTGACACACTACAATGTAAAAGATCAACTGTCTGTAAATTCACTCTGTTATAAATCACACCTCCATTCTGAAGCACAGAACAAAATACTTCAAATAATATCCTATCTAATAGACCCAATTAAATGAGGGATCCACATGGTACATTTTTTTGTAGGCTACGACTACTTTGGGAATACGAACATGTCATGCATGGCCAGACAAGGTGAGACATTTATTCTGCAAATGTTATGAAAATATGTATTATGTTTCTAAATGAAATAGTCAACTTGAGATATTTTAAAATTACAGTATTCAGATGTATCCTACAACAGTCTGTTCTACCGTTAATAAACTACGCTCAGGATCCAAAGTGAGTAAAATACCGTGAAATAGATTTAATGTATTTACTACTGTGAAGTGGGTCCAACTAAACGAGAGACGGGATGAATAGTATCCTAAGTTGCTGTGAGTATGAAACCATCACAGAAAGGGGGAGGAATTTATTATGCAATGATCATGGAAATTAAATATTAGCCTAGGAAATAGATGCCTATTTATAATTATTAAAAAAATTTAAAACGCAAGGATAAACGACATTGAACAAAAATATAGACGGAGTTACCGTTCATACAGGCCCTAATCTATGGATTTTATATGCATCTGTTGGTCATAGATACCTTAAACAAAGGCAGAGGCATGGATCAGAAAACCAGTCTGTATCTGGTGTGACCACCATTTGCCTCAAGCAGCGCGACATATCTCCTTCACAATGGCTGTGTGAAGTTTCTGGATATTGGTGGGAACAGGAACAAGCTGTCGTACAGGTCGATCCAGAGCATCCCAAACATGCTCAATGGGTGACAAGTCTGGTGAGTATGCAGGCCATGGAAGAACTGGGACATTTTCAGCTTTCAGGAATTGTGTACAGATCATTGCGACATGGGGCTGTGCATTATCATGCTGAAACATGAGGTGATGGCGGTGGATGAACAGCACGACAACGGGGCCCCAGGATCTCGTCACAGTATCTCTGTGCATTCAAATTGCCATTGATAAAATGCATTTGTGTATGTTGTCCGTAGCTTATGCCTGCTCGTAACCATAACCCCACCGCCACCATGGGGCACTCTGTTCACAACGTTGACATCAATAAACCGCTCGCCCACATGACGCCATACACGCTGTCTGCCATCTGCCCGGTAAAAACAGTTGAAACCGGGAATCATCCGTGAAGAGCACACTTCTCCAGCGTGCCAGCTGCCATTTGAAGGTGAGCATTTGCCCACTGAAGCCGGTTATGACGCCGAACTGCAGCCAGGTCAAGATCCTGGTGAGGAACGACGAACACGCTGATGAGCTTCCCCCTGATACGGTTTCTGACAGCAAACCCACAGTTTCATCAGCTGTTTGAGGGTGGCTGGTCTCAGACGATCCAGCAGGTGAAGAAGCCCGGATGTGGAGGTCCTGGGCTGACGTGGTTACTTACACGCGGTCTGCGGTTGCGAGGCACGTTGGATGTACTGCCAAATTCTCTAAAAACGACATTGGAGGCGGCTTATGGTAGACACACGGTTTCTAAATGAGGCCCCTGGCCCCTTCCTCCTCTGTGGTTTGCTAATAACCATAGCTATCCTATCTACAGAAACAACAGTGTCTCTTGAATAGACACACACACACACGTTTGCACTCCCCATTTACACACACTGACTGGTCCCGGGTGTGTTGTGACAGACCAGTTAATGACGCCCTAACCATGTAGCACCGACCTACCAGCTGCCCCTGAACCTTCCCTATATGAGCCAGCTGTGTGTGTGGAAGCGGGGGATGGGTCCTAAACAAGGGGGTGGGGTATTAATATTTCATAGTGACAGATGGGGTAGAGTGGACGGGGTGTGTGTGCGGTGTGGATAGTGTAGTCTCGTGTGCGTTTGTGTTTGTGTTGAACAAAAGTGGGACAGTGCCTCCTGCCTGTTTTGCTTCCAGAGACAACATGTACTATTCTGACGCAGCTGGGCACAGCGGGATGGAGATGGGGTTGGACTGGATGACTTTAACCATAGAAATAAATAATAATAATAATAATAAGAGCAAGCAGCAACAAACAACAGGGTTCACAGGATGACCCAAAGGACACAAGATCAGTTGGATAACAAAGCAAGCACTGTATCATGTAGGAATTACAGAAAGTATTCAGACCCCATGACTCTTTCCACATTTTGTTACGTTACAACTTTATTCTAAAATGGATTAAATTTGAGAAAAAAATTTCCTCATCAATCTACACATAATACTACATAATGACAAAGTGAAAACAGGTTTTTATACATTTTTCCAAATTAATAAAAAAAAAAAAAACACTGAATTCAGACCCATTGCTATGAAACTCAGCTCAGGTGCGTCCTGTTTCTATTGATCAACTTGATTGGAGTCCGCCTGTGGTAAATTCAACTGATTGGACATGATTTGGAAAGGCACACGCCTGTCTATATAAAGGTCCCACAGTTGACAGTGCATGTCAGAGTAAAAACCAAGCCATGAATGGCGTCAAAGGAATTGCCCGTAGAGCTCAGAGACAGGATTGTGTCGAGGCACAGATCTGGGGGAAGAGTAACCAATGGCGCTGACAGAGATGGCAGAATCGCAACTAGCTCCGATAAAACTTTGCAGTATTTAGATTTTTTTTATGTCCTATTTCTTACATAATTAGCTCAGGAAATGCTTTGTGTCATTACATACAGCACGGGAAGAACTATTGGATATTAGAGTGGTGGTAACTCACCAGAACTACCAGCATTACAACCAGGAATACGACTTCCCTGGAGCAGATCCTTTGTTCACTCTCCCCAGAGCCCGACCCAAAACATCACCAGCGGAAGAGAGGCACTCAAGGCAGCCTGCTGGTTCGACTTAGGAGGCCCGCACACCACCCACTGCTTCCGAGTATATTACTCGCTAATGTTCAGTCTTTGGATAACAAAGTTAATGAGCTTAGAGCAAGGATTTCTTTCCAGAGAGACATCGGGGCCTGTAACATACTTTGTTTCACGGAAACATGGCTCTCTCGGGATACTCTGTCAGAGTCAGTAAAGCCAGCAGGATTCTCAGTACATCGTGCAGACAGGAATAAAAATCTCTCCGAGAAGCAGAAGGCCCGGGGTTTAATGATTAATGACTCATGGTGTAATTCTAGGCACATAGAGGAACTAGAGTCATTTTGTAAACCTGACCAAGAATACCTCACTATTAAATGCCGACCATATTACCCTCCCAAGACAATTCTCCTCAGTCATCGCCACGGAAGTTTCCATCCGACCTCAATCCAATACCACGATGGCCCTCAAAGAACTTCACTGGACATTATGCAAACTGGAAACCATATATCCTGAGGCTGCATTTATTGTAGCTGGGGACTTTAACAAAGCAAATTTAAGGACTATACTGCCAAAATTCAATCAACATATTGACTGTCCTACTCGCTCTACTAAGACTCTGGACTATTGCTATTCAAACTTCCGGGATGCTTACAAGGCCCTCCCCCGCCCTCCTGTCGGCAAATCTGACCACGACTCCAGAAACTCAAACAGGAAGTGCCCATGCTTCGTACTATTCAAACCTGGTCTGACCAATCAGAATCGACGCTTCAGGATTGTTTTGCGAAAATAATCTAGACGCATACATGGATACAGTGACTGAGTTCATAAGGAAGTGTATAGGAGATGTAGTACCCACTGTAACTATTAAAACCTACCCTAACCAGAAACCGTGGATAGACGGAAGTATTCACGCGAAACTGAACGCAAACTAATGCATTTAACAATGGCAAGACGACTGGTAATATGGCAGAATATAAACAGTGTAGTTATTCACTCCGCAAGGCAATCAAACAAGCTAAACGTCAATATAGAGATAAAGTGGAGTCACAATTCAACGGCTCAGACACGAGACGTATGTGGCAGGGACTACAGACAATCATAGACTACAAAAGGAAAACCAGCCACATGGCCCGAGACCGATGTCTTGCTTCCAGACAGGCTAAACACATTCTTCGCTCACTTTGAGGATAACACAGTGCCGCCGACGCGGCCCGCTACCATGGACTGTGGGCTCTCCTTCTCCGTGGACGACGTGAGTAAAACATTTAAAGGTGTTAACCCTCGCAGAGCTGCCGGTCCAGACGGCATCCCTAGCCGCGTCAAAAGAGTATGCGCAGGCCAGCTGGCCGGTGTGTTTACGGGCATATTCAACCTCTCCCTATCCCAGTCTGCTGTCCCCACATGCTTCAAGATGGTCACCATTGTTCCTGTACCCAAGAAGGCAAAGGTAACTGAACTTAATGATATCGCCCCGTAGCACTCACTTCCGTCATCATGAAGTGCTTTGATCAACAAGTCAAGGATCATATCACCTCTATCTTACCTGCCACCCTAGACCCCCTTCAATTTGTTTACCGCCCCAATAGATCCACAGACGATGCAATCGCCATCACACTGCCCTAACCCATCTGGACAAGAGGAATACCTATGTAAGAACGCTCTTTATTGACTATAGCTCAGCATTCAACACCATAGTACCCTCCAAACTCATCACTAAGCTCGAGGCCCTGGTTCTGAACTCCGCCCTGTGCAACTGGGTCCTGGACTTCCTGACGGGTCACCCCAGGTGGTGAAGATAGAAAACAACACCTCCACTCCGCTGATCCTCAACAATGGGGCCCCGCAAGGGTGCGTGCTCAGCCCCTTCCTGTACTCCCTGTTCACCCATGACTGCGTGGCCATGCACACCTCCAACTCGATCATCAAGTTTGCAGACGACACAACAGTAGTAGGCTTGATTACCAACGATGACGAGGGAGGAGGTGAGGGCTCTGGGAGTGTGGACTTCAGGAAACAGCAGAGGGTGCACCCCCCGCCCCCCCCCCCATATCTACATCGACGGGACCACAGTGGAGAAGGTGGAAAGCTTCAAGTTCTTCAGCGTACACATCACTGACAAACTGAAATGGACCACCCACACAGACAGTGTGGTGAAGAAGGCACAACAGAGCCTCTTCAACCTCAGGAGGCTTAAAACATTTGGCTTGTCACCTAAAACCCTCACAAATTTTTACAGATGCACAATTGAAAGCATCCTGTTGGGCTGTATCACCGCCTGTATCACCGATTACAAAGAACCTGATGGTCACTCTTGACAGAGCTGGGAGAACCTTCCAGAAGGACAACCATCTCTGCAGCACTCCACTAATCAGGACTTTATGGTAGAGTGGCCAGACAGAAGCCACTCCTCAGTAAAAGGCACATGACAGCCCGCTGGTCTGGACAGTCAGTTTTGTGAGAAGACCCGTTTTTTTCGAAATGAGGATGTCCACGACAGAGTGTTTACAGACGGCTGCTGTAAAGCTTGTGGATGTGTTGTAGAGCCAAACACACAGACACTGTCGTGTTGGTGACAGTATCATCTTCCTTATTAGTTTTGTAGCTCAAAGGGTTCTGGTTTTAGAGAGTATTTAGTGACAGATTTCTTGTCCAGATCCTCTCGTGTAGAAAAAGACAGCTTTCACAAGCCCCATGTTATGGAATAGACGCAAACTTTACATATCGACGGAAATAGGGGATTGAGCTGCCAGCTTATTCAATATCCAAAATGACATCACCGGGGGGGGGGGGGGGGGGGGTGGGGGGGGGGGGGGTAACCGTTAGAGTCTAGGATTACCTGAATGGGTGACAGAGTGTGTTTTATAAATAACCTCCCTGCTGAGACAGACAGGTGTTCCTGACATAAATAACCTCCCTGCTGAGACAGACAGGTGTTCCTGACATAAATAACCTCCCTGCTGAGACAGACAGGTGTTCCTGACATAAATAACCTCCCTGCTGAGACAGACAGGTGTTCCTGACATAAATAACCTCCCTGCTGAGACAGACAGGTGTTCCTGACATAAATAACCTCCCTGCTGAGACAGACAGGTGTTCCTGACATAAATAACCTCCCTGCTGAGACAGACAGGTGTTCCTGACATAAATAACCTCCCTGCTGAGACAGACAGGTGTTCCTGACATAAATAATATGCAATAAAAAAAGGAATAATGAAAAGGAAAACTGAAGGTAACAAAACAAGCACCATGAAATCTGTCTTGTGGAACCAACAGAACCAAAGGAATAAGCCCAAAAGTGCAAGTCACGACAGTAAGGGTTGCAAAATTCTAACAACTTTCGCAAAATTCCCAGGTTTGCCAGAAATCCCAGTTGGAGGATTCAGAGAATCAGAAGAGAATAACGCAGGGAGGAATTTCTGGAAATCTCAGGGAATTTTAGGAACATTTTTGCAACCACTGACAACAGTGAAAAAAGAAATGTGTGTATACCCAAAAGCCCTGTGTGTGTGTGTGTGTGTGTGTGTGTGTGTGTGTGTGTGTGTGTGTGTGTGTGTGTGTGTGGTGTGTGTGTGTGTGTGTGTGTGTGTGTCCGTGCATCTTCTTACCCAAAGCCCTCCAGCGAGGTGTCAAATTCCACGAAGGCTGGAGTGACGGCCGAGCCGTGAAGGCGGATGTCATGGGGCGTTGTCATGGAGACCAGGCACTTGACGCGTGTGAGCGGCACGGTGCTCCCCTCGGCCGACCGCACCAGGCTACGGCTGATTCGGTACTGACTGTTGTCTTCACCGGCCGCTGTGAACACGGTGTCGGGACCAAAACAGCCCTCCATCGATATAGTCATAGAGTCTGTGGGACAAGAGATGAAACGTTACCACACACGTCACGTGCTACAGGGAATTATTGAAACAGGGCCTGAGAGTAGAGGAAGGATGTACTGTTAAGACTATTGAAACAGGGCCTGAGAGTAGAGTAAGGATGTACTGTTAAGACTATTGAAACTGGGCCTGAGAGTAGAGGAAGGATGTACTGTTAAGACTATTGAAACAGGGCCTGAGAGTAGAGGAAGGATGTACTGTTAAGACTATTGAAACAGGGCCTGAGAGTAGAGGAAGGATGTACTGTTAAGACTATTGAAACAGGGCCTGAGAGTAGAGGAAGGATGTACTGTTAAGACTATTGAAACAGGGCCTGAGAGTAGAGGAAGGATGTACTGTTAAGACTATTGAAACAGGGCCTGAGAGTAGAGGAAGAATGTACTGTTAAGACTATTGAAACAGGGCCTGAGAGTAGAGGAAGGATGTACTGTTAAGACTATTGAAACAGGGCCTGAGAGAAAAGGAAGAATGTCATTGTTTAGCTATTGAGAGAAAATTAGGTAATTTTCATTTGGATAATATCCCATTACAGTGAGGGAAGGACAATTTAGAGATTGATGTTACAGCTAAATAACCATCCCCACATTGCAAACGTTCCCTTACTAAATAGACAACATTTAATCAAACATGATCATTAGTCTGACAAACCCAGGCTTTCCCCGTTATGTTTTGACTAGACTGGCAGTTTACATGAAATGACCTAGAGCCTGTAAATTGAGCCTAATTGGTAATTAAGATAGTCAAGACATGAACTTTTACGGACAGTAGTGCTGAGCGATTAGTGCTTTTTTTTTAGGTCAGTTTGGGTTTGGGTTCGGTTATTAAAAAAAATTGTTTTTTTTCCAGATTTTGGTTTTGTTAAAAAAAATGTTTACATTAAATGCGTTATGAAATAATGACATTAGAATGATTTTAGAGCTTTTTAAAGGAAATTCCAAACACCAAAAATAGTGAACATTCAATTGCCAAAACATTGAAAATATTCCATTGTCTAAGTCAGGTCCACATTGGGTAGACATCAATAGAAAAACAGGACTATGAAATTAATGACTATGAAATAATATTTCAGTTGTGTGTATTACTTAGTTTTTATTTCATGACTTTATTAATGTTCATTCCTCAAAGTCATCATCTCTGCTCAGGCAGTATCAGCCAGCCAGATCATCTAGGTTATCTCTGTGCTCTCCTTAAAGTCATCATCTCTGCTCAGGCAGTATCAGCCAGCCAGATCATCTAGGTTATCTCTGTGCTCTCCTTAAAGTCATCATCTCTGCTCAGGCAGTATCAGCCAGCCGGCCAGATCATCTAGGTTATCTCTGTGCTCTCCTTAAAGTCATCATCTCTGCTCAGGCAGTATCAGCCAGCCAGATCATCTAGGTTATCTCTATGCTCTCCTTAAAGTCATCATCTCTGCTCAGGAAGTATCAGCCAGCCAGCCAGATCATCTAGGTTATCTCTGTGCTCTCCTTAAAGTCATCATCTCTGCTCAGGCAGTATCAGCCGGCCAGATCATCTAGGTTATCTCTATGCTCTCCTTAAAGTCATCATCTCTGCTCAGGAAGTATCAGCCAGCCAGCCAGATCATCTAGGTTATCTCTATGCTCTCCTTAAAGTCATCATCTCTGCTCAGGAAGTATCAGCCAGCCAGCCAGACCATCTAAGGATATTTCTGTGCTCCCCACACTGTACTGTCTGTAGTCATGCTATTTAGCTAGGCTAGCCTGCCTAAGTATGCTGCAGAGCTGTCTGAGGAAATCATTCTTCTAGTTGTTCACAGTAGATAAGGAACACTTTCACAAACTGTCTCTGTCCCCCTCATCGTTGTGTAGGTTTATCTCTCATGCAGTCTGTGTGTGTATCTATCCTAACGTAGCAGGCGTAAAAGTGTATCCATCTCTGTCCAAGACGGAAATAACAGGTAATTGTAGTTTATTACCACGTTTCTGCGCTGAACTAGGTTGAATATTTGGTTAATGAAAACTACAACTACCTTCAAGCCCAGCATCCCACAATGGTTCTTGACATGATTTCTCTCGTGAATGATTTGATTTATCTCTAGAGAAACGGCGCCTTGGGCTAACAAAAAATAAAAATAAAAATGGAATTCAAGTAATTGAAACCGACGTCAGTCAATTAGTTGTTTAATAACAGAAAGAGAAAAATGAAATGTAAGTTTAAATCGCTCGTCACTAACGGACAGATTCACCTCAGGTAATTATCTGAAGGTGATTAGTCTAGGAGGCAGCCCACATAACAGTGTTGGTTTAGGTTGCAGCGACATTTCAATAACGTTATAATAGGCTCGTTCTGGTGTGCAATCATGAAGGATTACCGACTCCAGAAAGTCATTTCCACTGGCAATTAAAGCTAGAGAAAGCTCATCTCCTGGCAACCCCCCCCCCCCCCCCAATCTATTCTCCACTACAGTAACTGCCTGGATGCAGCCGAATGGATCAACTAACAGCAGGAGGAAAAATAATTTGCTGGGAGTAATTGTTGGCCTTTTCAAACTGCACGTCTTTCTCCTGTCCATCTAGCCCCGCAGAAAACTTTATGGTAACATTTTCTATGACGCACGCACACATGCCTTATGCTGCATCTATAATGCCTTACGCTGCCTCTATAATGCCTTACGCTGCCTCTATAATGCCTTACGCTGCATCTACAATGCCTTATGCTGCATCTATAATGCCTTACGCTGCCTCTATAATGCCTTACGCTGCCTCTATAATGCCTTACGCTGCCTCTATAATGCCTTACGCTGCCTCTACAATGCCTTACGCTGCATCTGCAATGCCTTATGCTGCATCTATAATGCCTTATGCTGCATCTATAATGCCTTACGCTGCCTCTATAATGCCTTACGCTGCCTCTATAATGCCTTACGCTGCCTCTACAATGCCTTACGCTGCATCTGCAATGCCTTACGCTACATCTGCAATGCCTTACGCTACATCTACAATGCCTTACGCTGCCTCTATAATGCCTTACGCTGCCTCTATAATGCCTTACGCTGCCTCTATAATGCCTTACGCTGCCTCTATAATGCCTTACGCTGCATCTACAATGCCTTATGCTGCATCTATAATGCCTTATGCTGCATCTATAATGCCTTACGCTGCCTCTATAATGCCTTACGCTGCCTCTATAATGCCTTACGCTGCCTCTACAATGCCTTATGCTGCATCTGCAATGCCTTACGCTACATCTACAATGCCTTACGCTACATCTACAATGCCTTACGCTACATCTACAATGCCTTACGCTACATCTACAATGCCTTACGCTACATCTACAATGCCTTACGCTACATTTACAATGCCTTATGCTACATTTACAATGCCTTATGCTACATTTACAATGCCTTATGCTACATTTACAATGCCTTATGCTACATTTACAATGCCTTATGCTACATTTATAATTACTTATAAGTAAATGTATAGGGCATTATTACAGTTGCTATAAGCGGTCATAACTCATAAGTACAGTGCCTTCAAAAAGTATTTATACCCATTGACTTATTACAAATTGTGTTGTTACAGCCTGAATTCAAAATGAATGAAATATTTTTTTCTACACACAATAACCCATAATGACAAAGTGAAAACATGTTTTTAGAAATGTTTGCAAATTTATTGAAAATGAAATGCAGAAATATCGAATTTACAGAAGTATTCACACCCCTGAGTCAATACATGTTAGAATCACATTTGGCAGTGATTACAGCTGTGAGTCTTTCTGGGTAAGTTTCTAAGAGCTTTACACACCTGGATTGTAAAATATTTGCCCGTAATTCTTTAAAAATTCTTCAAGTTGGTTGTTGATCATTGCTAGACAACCATTTTCAAGTCTTGCCATAGATTTTCAAGCCGATTTATGTCTAAACTGTATTTAGGCCACTCAGGTACATTCAATGTTGTCTTGGTAAGCAACTCCAGTGTATATTTGGCTTTGTGTTTGAGGTTATTTTCCTGCTGAAAGGTGAATTTGTCTCCCAGTGTCAATTGGAAGGATTTTGCCTGTGCTAAGCTCTATTCCGTTCCTTTTTATCCCCCCCAAAAAACTCTGTAGTCCTTGCCTGATGACAAGCATACCCATAACATGATGCAGCCACCACCATGCTTGAAAATATGAAGAGTGGTACTCAGTGATGTGTTGTGTTGGATTTGCCCCAAACATAACGCTTTGTATTCAGGACCATAAAGTGTATTTATTTTCCACATGTTTTGTAGTTTTACTTTAGTGCCTTATTGCAAACAGGATGCATGTTTTGGAATATGTTTATTCTGTACAGGCTTCCTTCTTTCACTCTGTCAATTAGGTTAGTATTGTGGAGTAACTGTCACGTCCTGACCATAGTAAGATGTTATTTTCTATGGTAGAGTAGGTCAGAGCGTGACAGGGGGTGTTTTGTGTTTTTCTATGTTTTGTATATCTATGTTTAGGTTCTAGTTTTTCCATTTCTATGTTGTTGTTTTTTGGGATGATCTCCAATTAGAGGCAGCTGGTCCTCGTTGTCTCTAATTGGAGATCATACTTAAGTAGGGTTTTTTTTCCACCTGTGTTTGTGGGTAGTTGTCTTCTGTTTAGTCTATGTACCTGACAGAACTGTACGCTTTCGTTTTCTCTTTGTTATTTTTCCTTTAGTGTTTTGAGTTATAATAAATATTCATCATGAGCAATCAACACGCTGCGCTTTGGTCCCCTCTCTACAACAGCCATTACAGTAACTACAATAAATGTTGATCCATCCTCAGTTGTTTTCTCCCATCACAGCCATTCAACTCTAACTGTGTTAAATTGCTGCAAGAAACCACTACTAAAGGACACCAATAATAAGAGACTTATTTGGGCCAAGAAACACGAGCAATTAACATTAGACCAGTGGAAATCAGTCCTTTGGTCTGATGAGCCCAAATTTTAGATTTTTGGTTCCAACCAGCCGTGTCTTTGTGAGACGAAGAGTAGGTGAACGGATGATCTCTGCATGTGTGGTTCCCACAGTGAAGCATGGAGGAGGAGGTGTGATGGTGCTTTGCTGGTGACACTGTGTGATTATTTAGAATTCAAGGCACACTTAACCAGCATGGCTACCACAGCATTCTGCAGTGAAACGCCATCCCATCTGGTTTGGTCTTAGTAGGACTATCCTTTGTTTTTCAACAGGACAATGACCCAACACACCTCCAGGCTGTGTAAGGGCTATTTGACCAAGAAGGAGAGTGATGGAGTGCTGCATCAGATGACCTGTCCTCCACAATCACCCGACCTCAACCCAATTGAGATGGTTTTGGATGAGTTTGACCGCAGAGTGAAGGAAAAGCAGCCGCCAACAAGTGCTCAGCATATGTGGGAACTCCTTCAAGACTGTTGGAAAAGCATTCCAGGTGAAGCTGGTTGAGAGAATGCCAAGAGTGTGCAAAGCTGTCATCAAGGCAAAAGGTGGCTACTTTGAAGAATCTCAAACATAAACAAATCAAAATATGTTTTAACACTTTTTTAGGTTACTACATGATTCCATATGTGTTATTTCATAGTTTTGATGTCTTCACTATTATTCTACAATGTAGAAAATAGTAAAAAATAAAGAAAAACCCTGTAATGAGTAGGTGTGTCCAAACGTTTGACTGGTAGTGTGTGTGTAATAGATAGAGTGGTGTCTTACTTCTCATCTCTGCGTCGTAGCTAAGGGAGGAGGGTTTGTGGACGCGGTACTGTTTCAGCAGCTTCTTGTCCCAGGCTCCACAGTTCAGAGGGTTACCCAGCCGGAGGAACTCTCTGTGGGGGAAAAAAACTATATGAATTAGATGTTATGTTTATTTTGGGGGTGACATGAAAACATACATAGACAAGATGTGCATGTTGAATCCCTGTGGATGACACATGAATGAAAACACTTATTTCCAAATTGGTCCTTGATCACTTGGCATTCACTGGCATCGCCTTTCCCCTCGAAGAACAATAAACATCATCGCAGACTCGGCCTTAATTGATATGCTCTCTGTCACCTGGAGCTGCATGGCAAATGGTCCAGAAACACAAGGAAAGCATAAAGGACAATGCCCATGGACTAGTCAGCCATTCCCCCTCCGAGGGGTCAAAATGTATCTCTGTTACAGTATCCACAGGACTGACTATCTCTCTGTTACAGTATCCAGAGGACTGACTATTGAATGTATCTCTGTTACAGTATCCAGAGGACTGACTATTGAATGTATCTCTGTTACAGTATCCAGAGGACTGACTATATCTCTGTTACAGTATCCAAAGGACTGACTATTGAATGTATCTCTCTGTTACGGTATCCAGAGGACTGACTATTGAATGTATCTCTCTGTTACGGTATCCAGAGGACTGACTATTGAATGTATCTCTCTGTTACGGTATCCAGAGGACTGACTATCTCTCTGTTACAGTATCCAGAGGACTGACTATTGAATGTATCTCTGTTACAGTATCCAGAGGACTGACTATTGAACGCATCTCTGTTACGGTATCCAGAGGACTGACTATCTCTGTTACAGTATCCTGACTATTGAATTTGTGATTGAATAATGATATATTATCTGTGTCTGGTATCTGAAACGTGTTCACTGAGGAGAACTCTGAAGCTATCTATATGGGAAGAGAAAGGGAGGGATACCTAGTCAGTTATACAACAGAAAGGAAAGGGGGAAACCTTGTCAGTTGTACAACTGAAAGGAAAGGGGGATACCTAGTCAGTTATACAACAGAAAGGAAAGGGGGTACCTAGTCAGTTATACAACAGAAAGGGAAAGGGGGATACCTAGTCAGTTATACAACAGAAAGGAAAGGGGGATACCTAGTCAGTTGTACAACTGAAAGGAAAGGGGGATACCTAGTCAGTTATACAACAGAAAGGGAAAGGGGGATACCTAGTCAGTTATACAACAGAAAGGAAAGGGGGTACCTAGTCAGTTATACAACTGAAAGGAAAGGGGGGATACCTAGTCAGTTATACAACGGGAAGAGAAAGGGAGGGATACCTAGTCAGTTATACAACAGAAAGGAAAGGGGGATACCTAGTCAGTTATACAACAGAAAGGAAAGGGGGATACCTAGTCAGTTATACAACAGAAAGGAAAGGGGGAAACCTAGTCAGTTGTACAACTGAAAGGAAAGGGGGATACCTAGTCAGTTATACAACAGAAAGGGAAAGGGGGATACCTAGTCAGTTATACAACAGAAAGGAAAGGGGGATACCTAGTCAGTTGTACAACTGAAAGGAAAGGGGGATACCTAGTCAGTTATACAACAGAAAGGGAAAGGGGGATACCTAGTCAGTTATACAACAGAAAGGAAAGGGGGTACCTAGTCAGTTATACAACTGAAAGGAAAGGGGGGATACCTAGTCAGTTATACAACAGAAAGGAAAGGGGGAAACCTAGTCAGTTGTACAACTGAAAGGAAAGGGGGGATACCTAGTCAGTTATACAACAGAAAGGAAAGGGGGGATACCTAGTCAGTTATACAACAGAAAGGAAAGGGGGATACCTAGTCAGTTATACAACAGAAAGGAAAGGGGGGATACCTAGTCAGTTATACAACAGAAAGGGGGGATACCTAGTCAGTTGTACAACAGAAGGGAAAGGGGGATACCTAGTCAGTTGTACAACAGAAAGGAAAGGGGGGATACCTAGTCAGTTATACAACAGAAAGGAAAGGGGGGATACCTAGTCAGTTATACATCTGAAAGGGGGGATACCTAGTCAGTTGTACAACTGAAACGAAAGGGAGATACCTAGTCAGTTATACAACTGAAAGGAAAGGGGGAAACCTAGTCAGTTATACAACTGAAAGGAAAGGGGGATACCTAGTCAGTTATACAACAGAAAGGAAAGGGGGATACCTAGTCAGTTGAACAACTGAAAGGAAAGGGGGGATACCTAGTCAGTTGTACAACTGAAAGGAAAGGGGGGATACCTAGTCAGTTGTACAACAGAAAGGAAATGGGGATACCTAGTCAGTTATACAACTGAAAGGGGGGTACCTAGTCAGTTATACAACAGAAAGGAAAGGGGGATATCTAGTCAGTTGTACAACAGAAAGGAAAGGGGGGATACCTAGTCAGTTGTACAACAGAAAGGAAATGGGGATACCTAGTCAGTTGTACAACTGAAAGGAAAGGGGGGATACCTAGTCAGTTATACAACTGAAAGGAAAGGGGGATACCTAGTCAGTTATACAACTGAAAGGAAAGGGGGATACCTAGTCAGTTATACAACAGAAAGGAAAGGGGGATACCTAGTCAGTTGAACAACTGAAAGGAATAGGGGGATACCTAGTCAGTTGTACAACTGAAAGGAAAGGGGGGATACCTAGTCAGTTGTACAACAGAAAGGAAATGGGGATACCTAGTCAGTTATACAACTGAAAGGGGGGTACCTAGTCAGTTATACAACAGAAAGGAAAGGGGGATATCTAGTCAGTTGTACAACAGAAAGGAAAGGGGGGATACCTAGTCAGTTGTACAACAGAAAGGAAATGGGGATACCTAGTCAGTTATACAACTGAAAGGGGGGTACCTAGTCAGTTGTACAACTGAAAAGGAAAGGGGGATATCTAGTCAGTTGTACAACAGAAAGGAAAGGGGGATACCTAGTCAGTTATACAACTGAAAGGTAAAGGGGGATAGCTAGTCAGTTGTACAACAGAAAGGAAAGGGGGATACCTAGTCAGTTATACAACTGAAAGGTAAAGGGGGATAGCTAGTCAGTTGTACAACAGAAAGGAAAGGGGGATACCTAGTCAGTTGTACAACTGAAAGGAAAGGTGGATACCTAGTCAGTTGTACAACAGAAAGGAAAGGGGGATACCTAGTCAGTTGTACAACAGAAAGGAAAGGGGGATATCTAGTCAGTTGTACCACTGAAAGGAAAGGGGATACCTAGTCAGTTGTACAACAGAAAGGAAATGGGGATACCTAGTCAGTTATACAACAGAAAGGAAAGGGGGATATCTAGTCAGTTGTACAACAGAAAGGAAAGGGGGGATACCTAGTCAGTTATACAACAGAAAGGAAAGGGGGATATCTAGTCAGTTGTACAACAGAAAGGAAAGGGGGATACCTAGTCAGTTATACAACAGAAAGGAAAGGGGGATACCTAGTCAGTTATACAACAGAAAGGAAAGGGGGATACCTAGTCAGTTATACAACAGAAAGGAAAGGGGGGATACCTAGTCAGTTATACAACTGAAAGGAAAGGGGGGATACCTAGTCAGTTATACAACAGAAAGGAAAAGGGGATACCTAGTCAGTTATACAACTGAAAGGAAAGGGGGGATACCTAGTCAGTTATACAACAGAAAGGAAAGGGGGATACCTAGTCAGTTGAACAACTGAAAGGGAAAGGGGGATACCTAGTCAGTTATACAACAGAAAGGAAAGGGGGATATCTAGTCAGTTACACAACAGAAAGGTAAAGGGGGATACCTAGTCAGTTATACAACTGAAAAGGGGGAAACCTAGTCAGTTATACAACTGAAAGGAAAGGGGGATACCTAGTCAGTTGTACAACAGAAAGGAAAGGGGGGATACCTAGTCAGTTGTACAACAGAAAGGAAAGGGGGGATACCTAGTCAGTTGTACAACAGAAAGGAAAGGGGGGATACCTAGTCAGTTGTACAACAGAAAGGAAAGGGGGGATACCTAGTCAGTTATACAACAGAAAGGAAATGGGGATACCTAGTCAGTTGTACAACAGAAAGGAAAGGGGGGATACCTAGTCAGTTGTACAACTGAAAGGAAAGGGGGATACCTAGTCAGTTGTACAACAGAAAGGAAAGGGGGATACCTAGTCAGTTATACAACTGAAAGGAAAAGGGGATACCTAGTCAGTTGTACAACAGAAAGGAAAGGGGGGATACCTAGTCAGTTGTACAACTGAAAGGAAAGGGGGATACCTAGTCAGTTGTACAACTGAAAGGAAAGGGGGATACCTAGTCAGTTGTACAACAGAAAGGGGGGATACCTAGTCAGTTATACAACTGAAAGGAAAGGGGGATACCTAGTCAGTTGTACAACAGAAAGGAAAGGGGGATACCTAGTCAGTTATACAACTGAAAGGAAAGGGGGGATACCTAGTCAGTTATACAACTGAAAGGAAAAGGGGATACCTAGTCAGTTGTACAACAGAAAGGAAAGGGGGGATACCTAGTCAGTTGTACAACTGAAAGGAAAGGGGGATACCTAGTCAGTTGTACAACTGAAAGGAAAGGGGGATACCTAGTCAGTTGTACAACTGAAAGGAAAAGGGGATACCTAGTCAGTTGTACAACAGAAAGGAAAGGGGGGATACCTAGTCAGTTGTACAACAGAAAGGAAAGGGGGATACCTAGTCAGTTGTACAACAGAAAGGAAAGGGGGATACCTAGTCAGTTATACAACTGAAAGGAAAAGGGGATACCTAGTCAGTTGTACAACAGAAAGGAAAGGGGGGATACCTAGTCAGTTGTACAACTGAAAGGAAAGGGGGATACCTAGTCAGTTGTACAACTGAAAGGAAAGGGGGATACCTAGTCAGTTGTACAACAGAAAGGGGGGATACCTAGTCAGTTATACAACTGAAAGGAAAGGGGGATACCTAGTCAGTTGTACAACAGAAAGGAAAGGGGGATACCTAGTCAGTTGTACAACTGAAAGGAAAGGGGGGATACCTAGTCAGTTATACAACAGAAAGGAAAGGGGGATACCTAGTCAGTTGTACAACAGAAAGGAAAGGGTGATACCTAGTCAGTTGTACAACAGAAAGGGGGATACCTAGTCAGTTATACAACAGAAAGGAAAGGGGGGATACCTAGTCAGTTATACAACAGAAAGGAAAGGGGGAAACCTAGTCAGTTATACAACTGAAAGGGGGGATACCTAGTCAGTTATACAACTGAAAGGAAAGGGGGATACCTAGTCAGTTATACAACAGAAAGGAAAGGGGGGATAACTAGTCAGTTGAACAACTGAAAGGAAAGGGGGGATACCTAGTCAGTTATACAACAGAAAGGTAAAGGGGGATACCTAGTCAGTTATACAACAGAAAGGAAAGGGGGGATAACTAGTCAGTTGAACAACTGAAAGGAAAGGGGGAAACCTAGTCAGTTGTACAACTGAAAGGAAAGGGGGATACCTAGTCAGTTGTACAACAGAAAGGAAAGGGGGATACCTAGTCAGTTATACAACTGAAAGGAATGGGGGGATACCTAGTCAGTTATACAACTGAAAGGAAAGGGGGATACCTAGTCAGTTCTACAACTGAAAGGAAAAGGGGATACCTAGTCAGTTGTACAACAGAAAGGAAAGGGGGGATACCTAGTCAGTTGTACAACTGAAAGGAAAGGGGGGATACCTAGTCAGTTATACAACAGAATGGAAAGGGGGATACCTAGTCAGTTGTACAACAGAAAGGAAAGGGGGATACCTAGTCAGTTGTACAACTGAAAGGAAAGGGGGATACCTAGTCAGTTGTACAACTGAAAGGAAAAGGGGATACCTAGTCAGTTGTACAACAGAAAGGAAAGGGGGGATACCTAGTCAGTTGTACAACAGAAAGGAAAGGGGGATACCTAGTCAGTTGTACAACAGAAAGGAAAGGGGGATACCTAGTCAGTTATACAACTGAAAGGAAAAGGGGATACCTAGTCAGTTGTACAACAGAAAGGAAAGGGGGGATACCTAGACAGTTGTACAACTGAAAGGAAAGGGGGATACCTAGTCAGTTGTACAACTGAAAGGAAAGGGGGATACCTAGTCAGTTGTACAACAGAAAGGGGGGATACCTAGTCAGTTATACAACTGAAAGGAAAGGGGGATACCTAGTCAGTTGTACAACAGAAAGGAAAGGGGGATACCTAGTCAGTTGTACAACAGAAAGGAAAGGGGGGATACCTAGTCAGTTATACAACAGAAAGGAAATGGGGATACCTAGTCAGTTGTACAACAGAAAGGAAAGGGGGGATACCTAGTCAGTTATACAACTGAAAGGAAAGGGGGGATACCTAGTCAGTTATACAACTGAAAGGAAAAGGGGATACCTAGTCAGTTATACAACTGAAAGGAAAGGGGGATACCTAGTCAGGTATACAACAGAAAGGAAAGGGGGATACCTAGTCAGTTGAACAACAGAAAGGAAAGGGGGGATACCTAGTCAGTTATACAACTGAAAGGAAAGGGGGGATACCTAGTCAGTTATACAACTGAAAGGAAAAGGGGATACCTAGTCAGTTATACAACTGAAAGGAAAGGGGGGATACCTAGTCAGTTATACAACTGAAAGGAAAAGGGGATACCTAGTCAGTTGTACAACAGAAAGGAAAGGGGGGATACCTAGTCAGTTGTACAACTGAAAGGAAAGGGGGGATACCTAGTCAGTTGTACAACTGAAAGGAAAGGGGGATACCTAGTCAGTTGTACAACAGAAAGGGGGGATACCTAGTCAGTTATACAACAGAAAGGAAAGGGGGATACCTAGTCAGTTGTACAACAGAAAGGAAAGGGGGATACCTAGTCAGTTGTACAACAGAAAGGGGGGATACCTAGTCAGTTATACAACAGAAAGGAAAGGGGGGGATACCTAGTCAGTTATACAACAGAAAGGAAAGGGGGAAACCTAGTCAGTTATACAACTGAAAGGGGGGATACCTAGTCAGTTATACAACTGAAAGGAAAGGGGGATACCTAGTCAGATGTACAACAGAAAGGGAAAGGGGGATACCTAGTCAGTTATACAACTGAAAGGAAAGGGGGATACCTAGTCAGTTATACAACAGAAAGGAAAGGGGGGATACCTAGTCAGTTATACAACAGAAAGGAAAGGGGGATACCTAGTCAGTTATACAACTGAAAGGAAAGGGGGATACCTAGTCAGTTATACAACTGAAAGGAAAGGGGGATACCTAGTCAGTTATACAACTGAAAGGAAAGGGGGATACCTAGTCAGTTGTACAACTGAAAGGAAAGGGGGTACCTAGTCAGTTATACAACTGAAAGGAAAGGGGGATACCTAGTCAGTTATACAACTGAAAGGAAAGGGGGATACCTAGTCAGTTATACAACTGAAAGGAAAGGGGGATACCTAGTCAGTTATACAACTGAAAGGAAAGGGGGATACCTAGTCAGTTGTACAACTGAAAGGAAAGGGGGGATACCTAGTCAGTTATACAACAGAAAGGAAAGGGGGATACCTAGTCAGTTATACAACAGAAAGGAAAGGGGGATACCTAGTCAGTTATACAACTGAAAGGAAAGGGGGATACCTAGTCAGTTATACAACTGAAAGGAAAGGGGGATACCTAGTCAGTTATACTACTGAAAGGAAAGGTGGATACCTAGTCAGTTATACAACTGAAAGGAAAGGGGGATACCTAGTCAGTTGTACAACTGAAAGGAAAGGGGGATACCTAGTCAGTTGTACAACAGAAAGGAAAGGGGGGATACCTAGTCAGTTGTACAACAGAAAGGGGGATACCTAGTCAGTTATACAACAGAAAGGAAAGGGGGATACCTAGTCAGTTATACAACAGAAAGGAAAGGGGGATACCTAGTCAGTTATACAACAGAAAGGAAAGGGGGATACCTAGTCAGTTGTACAACTGAAAGGTAAAGGGGGGATACCTAGTCAGTTGTACAACTGAATGCCTTCAACTGAAATGTGTCTTCTGCATTTAACCCAAATCAGAGAGGTGCCCGGGGAACAGTGGGTTAACTGCCTTGTTCAGGGGCAGAACGACAGATTTTTTACCTTGTCAGCTCGGGGATTCGATCCAGCAACCTTTCAGTTACTGGCCCAACACTCTAACCACTAGGCTACCTGTATGATCTCTGTGGTAACTTGTATCTGGACAGGGTGAACTCTGAATTACTATATGCAAAGGGTTTTCATTGTCTTCACAGGAATTCTGTCTTATTTCCATTGGTCTCATCCACCACACAAGTATTTAAATGCTGTGACTCTCAGGTGGTGATTGGGCCTTGGGGGTCAGGTTACACTGTAAACTTGGTATCGTTTGATTGGTCAATGGTGGTTGATTTTGGGTTGAAAGGTTACACCTTCAGTTGTTCTAAATGGAATTAAATGTATTTTGTTCTCTCTCTTATCCTGTAGGAAGATTGTATGATTCATTCTCATTTCCTAGACTTCTAAGGCATCTCTTTGTTCATGCTTTGTCCTGTAAGTTAACTTTAGTATCTATATGCTTAGAATAATACCTCTTAATTCTTGCTAAAGCTTTGAAGATTACACCGTTATGCCTTGTATTGTGAATCAATTCATTTTCACCGAGTCATTAAATAATACTTGCTTTGATATTTGGCTTCTCATGACCAGTCCTTTGCCTTAGTCAGCTAAACCCATTATACTTTATGGCACATGGTTCAACTGTAGTCTCTTGCATATTGCTAATTATCTTATGGAGTAAAATAAACATTTTAATGGGCTAATTGATTCATTTTTTTATGAATTGATTAATTGTTTGATTCATTGAGTCTACAGAGGAGGAACACGGGAGTCTACAGAGGAGAAACAGGGGAGTCTACAGAGGAGAAACAGGAGGGTCTACAGAGGAGAAACAGGAGGGTCTACAGAGGAGAAACAGGAGGGTCTACAGAGGAGAAACAGGAGGGTCTACAGAGGAGAAACAGGCGGGTCTGCATCAGACCCAGTAATGTTCCCATGTCATCATCTCCACTAGAGGACAGAACCAGCTGCTGGATGATCATCAGAGCATGGTCCCTGCACTGATCATACTTCACTATGTTGTGGACACAACGCGCTCCTCCAAACTCTCTGAACAGACCTGGGGGGGGGGGATGGGGAGAGGAGAGAGGGGAGAGGAGAGAGGGATGGGGGAGAGCAGAGAGGGGAGAGGGATGGGGGAGAGGGATGGGGGAGAGCAGAGAGGAGAGAGGGGATGGGGGAGAGCAGAGAGGGGAGAGGGATGGGGGAGAGCAGAGAGGGGAGAGGGATGGGGAGAGCAGAGAGGGGAGAGGGATGGGGGAGAGGGATGGGGGAGAGCAGAGAGGAGAGAGGGGATGGGGGAGAGAAGGAGAGAGGTGAGAGGGATGGGGAGAGAAGGAGGGATGGACGAGGGATGGGGGAGAAGGAGAGAGGGGATGGAGGAGAGAAGGAGAGAGGGGATGGGGAGAGAAGGAGGGATGGACATTGGAAGAGACACAATAAGAGATGATACTAATAATAATCTTTATTCACCCATCACACTCCCTCCCTCACACTCATTTATCATACACATCTCTGAGTCTCCATCTCTCCATCTCTGCTGGAGAACACTGACTCATCATATTAGTCTGGCCTCCACTACCGCTCCTTACTCAGACCAGGATAGTGGGAGAGAGAGACAGAGAAAAAAGAGAGATCGAGACAGAGACTAACACACTATGTTGTAGAGGGAGAGGAAGAGGAAGGGGTTAATATCATAACACACTATGTTGTAGAGGAAGAGGAAGAGGAAGGGGTTAATACCATAACACACTATGTTGTATAGGGAGAGGAAGAGGAAGGGGTTAATATCATAACACACTATGTTGTAGAGGAAGAGGAAGGGGTTAATACCATAACACACTATGTTGTATAGGGAGAGGAAGAGGTTAATAACATAACACACTATGTTGTAGAGGAAGAGGAAGGGGTTAATATCATAACACACTATGTTGTAGAGGAAGAGGAAGGGGTTAATATCATAACACACTATGTTGTAGCGGAAGAGGAAGAGGAAGGGGTTAATACCATAACACACTATGTTGTAGAGGAAGAGGAAGAGGAAGGGGTTAATATCATAACAGACTATGTTGTAGAGGAAGAGGAAGAGGTTAATACCATAACACACTATGTTGTAGAGGAAGAGGAAGGGGTTAATACCATAACACACTATGTTGTAGAGGAAGAGGAAGAGGTTAATATCATAACACACTATGTTGTAGAGGAAGAGGAAGAGGAAGGGGTTAATATCATAACACACTATGTTGTAGAGGAAGAGGAAGAGGAAGGGGTTAATATCATAACACACTATGTTGTAGAGGAAGAGGAAGAGGAAGGGGTTAATATCATAACACACTATGTTGTAGAGGAAGAGGAAGAGGTTAATATCATAACACACTATGTTGTAGAGGAAGAGGAAGGGGTTAATACCATAACACACTATGTTGTAGAGGAAGAGGAAGAGGAAGGGGTTAATATCATAACACACTATGTTGTAGAGGAAGAGGAAGGGGTTAATATCATAACACACTATGTTGTAGAGGAAGAGGAAGAGGTTAATATCATAACACACTATGTTGTAGAGGAAGAGGAAGAGGAAGGGGTTAATATCATAACACACTATGTTGTAGAGGAAGAGGAAGAGGAAGGGGTTAATATCATAACACACTATGTTGTAGAGGAAGAGGAAGGGGTTAATAACATAACACACTATGTTGTAGAGGAAGAGGAAGGGGTTAATACCATAACACACTATGTTGTAGAGGAAGAGGAAGAGGTTAATAACATAACACACTATGTTGTAGAGGAAGAGGAAGGGGTTAATATCATAACACACTATGTTGTAGAGGAAGAGGAAGAGGAAGAGGTTAATATCATAACACACTATGTTGTAGAGGAAGAGGAAGGGGTTAATATCATAACACACTATGTTGTAGAGGAAGAGGAAGAGGAAGGGGTTAATACCATAACACACTATGTTGTAGAGGAAGAGGAAGGGGTTAATATCATAACACACTATGTTGTAGAGGAAGAGGAAGGGGTTAATATCATAACACACTATGTTGTAGAGGAAGAGGAAGAGGAAGGGGTTAATACCGTAACACACTATGTTGTAGAGAAAGAGGAAGGGGTTAATATCATAACACACTATGTTGTAGAGGAAGAGGAAGAGGAAGGGGTTAATATCATAACACACTATGTTGTAGAGGAAGAGGAAGGGGTTAATATCATAACACACTATGTTGTAGAGGAAGAGGAAGGGGTTAATAATCATAACACACTATGTTGTAGAGGAAGAGGAAGGGGTTAATATCATAACACACTATGTTGTAGAGGAAGAGGAAGGGGTTAATATCATAACACACTATGTTGTAGAGGAAGAGGAAGGGGTTAATATCATAACACACTATGTTGTAGAGGAAGAGGAAGGGGTTAATACCATAACACACTATGTTGTAGAGGAAGAGGAAGGGGTTAATATCATAACACACTATGTTGTAGAGGAAGAGGAAGAGGAAGGGGTTAATATCATAACACACTATGTTGTAGAGGAAGAGGAAGAGGAAGGGGTTAATATCATAACACACTATGTTGTAGAGGAAGAGGAAGAGGTTAATATCATAACACACTATGTTGTAGAGGAAGAGGAAGGGGTAATAATATCATAACACACTATGTTGTAGAGGAAGAGGAAGGGGTTAATATCATAACACACTATGTTGTAGAGGAAGAGGAAGGGGTTAATACCATAACACACTATGTTGTAGAGGAAGAGGAAGAGGAAGGGGTTAATATCGTAACACTGTTCAGAACATCTCTACACTACTGTCATCAATGACCTGCTCCAGCCTGGGGGGAGATGGAGTTGTTGATATTGAAACACACACACACACACACTCTAATATGAGCCTACCTGAGCATGAGGTCACAGAGGAATGTGTATCCCTGACACATCCTGAAGTCGTCCAGCAGGGTCTGAGACACGTCGCTGGAGTCCTTCAGGAAGCAGGACAGACCAGCAAACATCTCTACGATCTCTAAAGGTGAGAGGTCATCTGACTGCTGCATGTTCTGGATACACGTGGCCAGGCACTCTTTCTCTGAGGGAGGGAGGGAGGGAGGGAAGGAGGGAAGGAGGGAAGGAGGTTAATATGGCAGCAGCCACACACACACACACACACACACACACACACACACACACACACACACACACACACCATCAATCTGTATTTTCTCGGTACACAGACACCAACCATTTAGGGTTGTAAAAATTCTGAAAACATTCCCAAAATGCAGTTTTTTTCCCAGAATTCCCATTTGGAGGCTTGACAAATTTAGGAGGGAATAAAACTGGAATTGATTTAACAATTACAAGTGGAAATCCTCTCAACAAATTTTTGGGAAAATAAATGGGAATGTTTTCTGAATTTGGCCAACCTTACAACAAAAACACAACCAACACCAAACTCTCACCGTGGATATACTTGATGACGTTGACGCTGAGTCCGTGTCGTGAGATGGTGGTGAGGACCTGGCCGGCGCTCTTCCTCCAGGGCAGGTTGTGGGGGGGGCACCACGACGTGATGGCGGAGAAGAGTAGCTGGAGGTCATCTTTCTGGGCCAGTTCCTCCGCAGGAGAGACAAAGCTACACAGCTTCACAAGGATCTAGTGACAACACAGAAATAAAAGAGTTTCAACATATTAAAAAACACTTCACCAGGATACCCCTTACCCCCTTACCCCACATAGCTTCACTAGGATACCCCTTACCCCACATAGCTTCACTAGGATACCCCTTACCCCACATAGCTTCACTAGGATACCCCTTACCCCACATAGCTTCACTAGGATACCCCTTACCCCACATAGCTTCACTAGGATACCCCTTACCCCACATAGCTTCACTAGGATACCCCTTACCCCCTTACCCCACATAGCTTCACTAGGATATGGGGGAACTGAGCTAGAGAAGGGGGGCTAGAGGCCAGGATGGAAGGGCTAGGGAGAAGGGGCTAAGGAGTAGTGTTTAGGGAATAGGCGTTGATTACAGACCTGTGCGAAGACCTTCTGCAGCAGGGCCCGACGGTCAGCCTGGGGCAGCTCTGAGGTCTGGGTCTGTGAGGTCCCAGGGGCCTCGGCCATGTGAGGAAGGTCAAAGAACAGATACAGACACTTCACCAGGGTGGACGGCACCGACATGGTGGTCATGCAGTCCACCGTTTTCTACAGGGAGGAGAAAGCCCCCCCCCCACACACACACACACACACACACACACACACACACACGTTACAGAAAGCCCCAGCAAAATCAGCCTTGCAATTACCAGTTATGTACTCAGACAGTGACTCACTCTTACCTGTGAAAAGTGTGCTTGTGTGTGTGTGTGTTCATTAAGTTCATGTTTTCACCGTGTGTGTGTGTGTGTGTGTGCGTGTGTGCACCATGTGTGTGTGTGTGTGCACCATGTGTGTGTGTGTGCACCATGTGTGTGTCTCTCATGCGGCAGGCTTTGAACTTTGATAACACTGTCAACCTCAGTGACAGTAATGAGACTAGTTCTCCCCAAACCTCTGTCTGTCTCTCTCTGTGTGTGTGTGTGTGTGTGTGTGTGTGTGTGTGTGTGTGTGTGAGAAAATCATGGCTGTTTATTGACGCAGAGGGAAAAACACAGGAACAGAGGGGTTCGTGCTTATTCATGTAAATGATTCACGCAATCAAACGCTAACTCCCACACACACACACACACACACACACAGGTGTATATGTGCATGGCTGCTGTGTTGTGCTGTGAGCTGAGCTCCCCTCCATTCATTACTGAGATGCCTGGGAGAGGACTCATATCGCTGAATCTTTGAGAAGAGCAGTAACACAAAGACACACACAGCAAAACAGAACAGAACAGAGGGGAGGGGAGGAAAAGAGGAGAGGAGAGGGGAGGAGAGGAGAGAAAAAAAACAAGTGTTCCTGATGAGGAAGCAGCAGAGAGGAGAGAGGAGGGGACGGTAGAGGGTGGTTGGACTGAACGGTAGAGGGTGGTTGGACTGAACGGTAGAGGAGGAGACAGTAGAGGGTGGTTGGACTGAACGGTAGAGGAGGAGACAGTTGTTTGTGTATATCTGGGTGTAATGTGTGTTGTTTGTGTATATCTGGGTGTAATGTGTGTTGTTTGTGTATATCTGGGTGTAATGTGTGTTGTTTGTGTATATCTGGGTGTAATGTGTGTTGTTTGTGTATATCTGGGTGTAATGTGTGTTGTTTGTGTATATCTGGGTGTAATGTGTGTTGTTTGTGTATATCTGGGTGTAATGTGTGTTGTTTGTGTATATCTGGGTGTAATGTGTGTTGTTTGTGTATATCTGGGTGTAATGTGTGTTGTTTGTGTACATCTGGGTGTAATGTGTGTACTGTTCTTTTCTTCTGAAAAGAAAGGAGAGAAGAGCAGAGAGGAGAGGAGAGGGGAGGAAAGCAGAGGGGAGGGGAGGGGAGGAGGCAGAATTTAGAATGTGTTGGAGGATGAACCGAGAGAGAGAGAGAGCGCGAGAGAGAGAGAGCGCGAGAGCGAGAGAGAGCGCGAGAGCGAGAGCGAGAGAGAGAGAGAGGAGAGAGAGAGAGAGAGAGAGAGAGAGAGAGAGAGCGAGAGAGAGAGCTGTTGTTGCTATGACGTCAGGTGGAAGCGAGGGCGCCAAGAGGCCCTTTGTTTTACTCTCTGAGACCGCCGAGCTGGGTGGGTGTGTGTGTGTGTGTGTGTGTGTGTGTGTGTGTGTGTGCGACAACAGAGCAGGGAACACACACACATCCATTACCCCAGCCAATCAGTCAGTCAGTCAGGGTAGAAAGATGCTCGACACAGAAACAGTAGAAATAGACTGTTCTGTCCCGTTTTGCTTTACAGTCCTGCAATGACCTGTTCTTCACACACATGCTGCCATATAATCACATTACATTATAATGACATTATATTGAGCAATTACTTACATCTACCAACTGAATGAGAATCAAGATTAGTAGATACAGGCTCTCATTGTCTGTACGTTGGTTCATTCTATGAAAGGGATCAAACTACATATTTTAGTCAAGTCAAGTCTAGAAGGGTCAAAAGTTGGGTGAAGGCCACAATTGAAAAGAGGTTACTTGCTGTGTGGACGTGCAACAGGCTACTATTTAATTTCCCTGCTGTGTGGACGTGCTACAGGCTACTATTTAATTTCCCTGCTGTGTGGACGTGCTACAGGCTACTGTTTAATTTCCCTGCTGTGTGGACGTGCTACAGGCTACTATTTAATTTCCCTGCTGTGTGGACGTGCTACAGGCTACTGTTTCATTTCCCTGCTGTGTGAACGTGCTACAGGCTACTGTTTCATTTCCCTGCTGTGTGGACGTGCTACAGGCTACTGTTTCATTTCCCTGCTGTGTGGACGTGCTACAGGCTACTGTTTCATTTCCCTGCTGTGTGGACGTGCTACAGGCTACTGTTTAATTTCCCTGCTGTGTGGACGTACTACAGGCTACCATTTAATTTCCCTGCTGTGTGGACGTGCTACAGGCTACCGTTTCATTTCCCTGCTGTGTGGACGTGCTACAGGCTACCGTTTCATTTCCCTGCTGTGTGGACGTGCTACAGGCTACTGTTTCATTTCCCTGCTGTGTGGACGTGCTACAGGCTACTGTTTCATTTCCCTGCTGTGTGGACGTGCTACAGGCTACTGTTTAATTTCCCTGCTGTGTGGACGTACTACAGGCTACTATTTAATTTCCCTGCTGTGTGGACGTGCTACAGGCTACCGTTTCATTTCCCTGCTGTGTGGACGTGCTACAGGCTACCGTTTCATTTCCCTGCTGTGTGGACGTGCTACAGGCTACTGTTTCATTTCCCTGCTGTGTGAACGTGCTACAGGCTACTGTTTCATTTCCCTGCTGTGTGGACGTGCTACAGGCTACTGTTTCATTTCCCTGCTGTGTGGACGTGCTACAGGCTACTGTTTCATTTCCCTGCTGTGTGGACGTGCTACAGGCTACTGTTTAATTTCCCTGCTGTGTGGACGTACTACAGGCTACTATTTAATTTCCCTGCTGTGTGGACGTGCTACAGGCTACCGTTTCATTTCCCTGCTGTGTGGACGTGCTACAGGCTACCGTTTCATTTCCCTGCTGTGTGGACGTGCTACAGGCTACTGTTTCATTTCCCTGCTGTGTGGACGTGCTACAGGCTACTGTTTCATTTCCCTGCTGTGTGGACGTGCTACAGGCTACTGTTTAATTTCCCTGCTGTGTGGACGTACTACAGGCTACTATTTAATTTCCCTGCTGTGTGGACGTGCTACAGGCTACCGTTTCATTTCCCTGCTGTGTGGACGTGCTACAGGCTACCGTTTCATTTCCCTGCTGTGTGGACGTGCTACAGGCTACCGTTTCATTTCCCTGCTGTGTGGACGTGCTACAGGCTACCGTTTAATTTCCCTGCTGTGTGGACGTGCTACAGGCTACTGTTTCATTTCCCTGCTGTGTGGACGTGCTACAGGCTACTGTTTCATTTCCCTGCTGTGTGGACGTGCTACAGGCTACTGTTTCATTTCCCTGCTGTGTGGACGTGCTACAGGCTACTGTTTCATTTCCCTGCTGTGTGGACGTGCTACAGGCTACTGTTTCATTTCCCTGCTGTGTGGACGTGCTACAGGCTACTATTTAATTTCCCTGCTGTGTGGACGTGCTACAGGCTACTATTTAATTTCCCTGCTCTGTGACATTAAATAAGAAGACGTCCTGTAGCACGTCACACAGCTGATTAATTAAACTGTAGAGAGTGAGAGGGAGAGAATCCATGTACACAAACAAGTGTGTGGTTAAAATTGGCCAAAAAAAACACATTCCTTTCCACAGAGCCGTGGGTTGAGACAGGGATGCAGCTTGAGCCCCACCCTCTTCAACATATATATCAACAAATTGGTGAGGGGAACTAGAACAGTCGGCAGCACCTGGGCTCAACCTACTAGAATCTGTCTACTGTTTGCTGACGATCTGGTGCTTCTGTCCCCAACCAAGGAGGGCCTACAGCAGAACCTAGATCTTCTGTCAGACCTGGGCCCTGACAGTAAATCTCAGACAAAAATAATGGTGTTCCAAAGAAGGTCCAGTCGCCAGGACCACAAATACAAATTCCATCTAGATACCGTTGCCCTAGAGCACACAAAAAACTATACATACCTCGGCCTAAACATCAGCCCCACAGTTAACTTCCACTAAGCTGTGAACGATCTGAGAGACAAGGCAAGAAGGGCCTTCTACGCCATCAAAAGGAACATCAAATCTGACACACCAATTAGGATCTGGCTAAAAATACTTGAATCAGTTATAGAACCCATTGCCCTTCATGGTTTTGAGGCCTGGGGTCCGCTCACCAACCAAGAATTCAGAAAATGGGACAAACACCAAATTGAGACACCGCATTCAGACTTCAGTAAAAATATCCTCTGTGTACAACGTAGAACACCAAATAATGCATGCAGAGCAGAATTAGCCCGATACGCGCTAATTATCAAAATCCAGAAAATAGCCGTTAAATTCTACAACCACCTAAAAGGAAGCGATTCCCAAACCTTCCATAACAAAGCCATCACCTACAGAGAGACGAACCTGGAGAAGAGTGCCCGAAGCAAGTTGGTCCTGGGGCTCTGTTCACAAACACAAACAGACCCCACAGAGCCCCAGGACATCAGCACAATTAGACCCAACCAAATCATGAGAAAACAAAAAGATAATTAATTGACACATTGGAAATAACTAACAAAAAAACTACCAGCCAAATGTATGACCATATTAGAAACCCATATTTCCCTCAGATTACACAGATCCACTAAGAATTCCACATAAAAAACATTTTGATAAACTCCCATATCTACTGGGTGAAATACCCCAGTGTGCCATCACAGCAGCAAGATTTGTGACCGGTTTCCACAAGAAAAGGGCAACCAGTGAAGAATAAACACCATTGTAAATACAACCCATGTTTATTTATTTTCCCTTTTGTATTTTTACTATTTGCACATCGTTACAGCACTGTATATTATAATATATATATATAAAATATGACATTTGAAATGTCTTTATTCTTTTGGAACTCTTGTGATGTAATGTTTACTGTTAATTTTATATTGTTTATTTCACTTTTGTTTGTCTATTTCACTTGCATTGGCAATGTAAACATATGTTTCCCATGCCAATAAAGCCCTGTGAATTGAATTGAGAGACAGATAGAAAAAGAGAGAGGAGAGAGACAAACTGAGGAGGAGAGAAGGAGAAGGGCCTCTAAAAAAGGAAACCGAGGCTCCGAGTCTCCAACCAATCCGACAAAAGAAGATTTTCAGCATTTCAGATCTTCAGTGAAGCAAGAGAAGCCTCCTCCCACCTCTCTGAAGACTCTCGGACCAATTGAAATGAAGTTTTTAAACAATGTCCTTCCAGTTTAAAGAATGTCTGTGATGATTGAGGGAGATAAAAACAAGTGCATGACAGCGTCCCAAAATGCACCCTATTCCCTATGGACCCTGGTCAAAAGCAGTGCAATACATAGGGAATAGGGTGCCATAGGGCCCTGGTACAAAAGTAGTGCACTACAAAGATAATTGGGTGCTATTCGGGACGCAATTCTTAAGTGACGACATTCCTCCCCTATGGCTCCCCTATGGTTCCCCTATGGCTGCTTGACAAATCACCGCATTTGTAATAATGAACAACCTTCCCACAACGTTCTGGGAACGGTGCAGGATAGTTGCTTGGCTTTGGAACATTCTTAGTGTGGAGTCATTAAAACTCGTTTTTCAACCACTCCACAAATTTCTTGTGAACAAACTATAGTTTTGGCAAGTCGGTTAGGACATCTACTTTGTGCATGACACAAGTACTTTTTACAACAATTGTTTACAGACAGATTATTTCACTTATAATTCACTGTATCACAATTCCAGTGGGTCAGAAGTTTATATACACTAAGTTGACTGTGCCTTTAAACAGCTTGGAAAATTCCAGAAAATGATGTCATGGCTTAAGAAGCTTCTGATAGGCTAATTGACATCATTTGAGTCAATTGGTGGTGTAGTTGTGGATGTATTTCAAGGCTTGGCTTCAAACTCAGTGCCTCTTTGCTTGACATCATGGGAAAATCAAAAGAAAACAGCCAAGGCCTCAGAAAAGAAATTGTAGACCTCCACAAGTCTGGTTCATCCTTGGGAGCAATTTCCAAACGCCTGACGGTACCACGTTCATCTGTACAAACAATAGTATGCAAGTATAAACACCATGAGACCACGCAGCCGTCATACGCTCAGGAAGGAGATGTGTTCTGTCTCCTAGAGATGAATGTACTTTGGTGCGAAAAGTGACAATCAATCCCAGAACAAGAGCAAAGGACCTTGTGAAGATGCTGGAGGAAACTTGTACAAAATTATCTAATATCCACAGTAAAACGAGTCCTATATCGACATAACCTGAAAGGCCGCTCAGCAAGGAAGAAGCTACTGCTCCAAAACTGCCATAAAAAAGCCAGACTACGTTTTGCAACTGCACATGGGGACAAAGATCATACTTTTTGGAGAAATGTCCTCTGGTCTGATGAAACAAAAATAGAACTGTTTGGCCATAATGACCGTCGTTATGTTCGAAGGAAAAATGGTGAGACTTGCAAGCCGAAGAACACCATCCTAACCGTGAAGCACGGGGGTGGCAGCATCATGTTGTGGGGGTGCTTTGATGCAGGAGGGACTGGTGCACTTCACAAAATTGATGGCATCATGAGCAGGGAAAATTATGTGGATATATTGAAGCAACATCTCAAGACATCAGTCAAGAAGAAAAAGCTTGGTTGCAAATGAGTCTTCCAAATGGACAATGACCCCAAGTATACTTCCAAAGTTGTGGCAAAATGGCTTAAGGACAACAAAGTAAAGGTATTGGAGTGGCCATCACAAAGCCCTGACCTCAATCCTATAGAAAATTGTGGGCAGAACTGAAAAAGCGTGTGTGAGCAAGGAGGCCAACAAACCCGACTCAGTTACACCAGCTCTGTCAGGAGGAATGGGCCAAAATTCACCCAATTTATTGTGGGAGGCTACCCGAAACGTTTGACCCCAAGTTAAACAATTTAAAGGCAATGCTACCAAATACTAATTGAGTGTATGTAAACTTCTGACCCACTGGGAATGTGAAGAAATAAATAAAAGCTGAAATAAATAATTCTCTCTACTATTATTCTGACATTTCACATTCTTAATGAAGTGGTGATCCTAGCTGACCAAAGACAGGGAATTTATACTAGGATTAAATGTCAGGAATTGTGAAAAACTGAGTTTAAATGTATTTGGCTAAGGTGTATGTGAACTTCCGACTTCAACTGTGTGTGTGTGTATATATATACTTCTCAAAAAAATAAAGGGACCCATGGAGGCCTGGATTTGGAGTCACACTCAAAATTAAAGTGGAAAACCACACAACAGGCTGATCCAACTTTGATTTAATGTCCTTAAAACAAGTCAAAATGAGGCTCAGTAGTGTGTGTGGCCTCCATGTGCCTGTATGCCTGGGCATGCTCCTGATGAGGTGGTGGATGGTCTCCTGAGGGATCTCCTCCCAGACCTGGACTAAAGCATCCGCCAACTCCTGGACAGTCTGTGGTGCAATGTGGCGTTGGTGGATGGAGCGAGACATGATGTCCCAGATGTGCTCAATTGGATTCAGGTCTGGGGAACGGGCGGGCCAGTCCATAGCATCAATGCCTTCCTCTTGCAGGAACTGCTGACACACTCCAGCCACATGAGGTCTAGCATTGTCTTGCATTAGGAGGAACCCAGGGCCAACCGCACCAGCATATGGTCCCACAAGGGGTCTGAGGATCTCATCTCGGTACCTAATGGCAGTCAGGCTACCTCTGGCGAGCACATGGAGGGCTGTGCGGCCCCCCAAAGAAATTCTACCCCACAACATGACTGACCCACCGCCAAACCGGTCATGCTGGAGGATGTTGCAGACAGCAGAACGTTCTCCACAGCGTCTCCAGACTCTGTCACGTCTGTCACGTGCTGTGTGAACCTGCTTTCATCTGTGAAGAGCACAGGGCGCCAGTGGCGAATTTGCCAATCTTGGTGTTCTCTGGCAAATGCCAAACGTCCTGCACGGTGTTGGGCTGTAAGCACAACCCCCACCTGTGGACGTCGGGCCCTCATACCACCCTCATGGAGTCTGTTTCTGACCGTTTGAGCAGACACATGCACATTTGTGGCCTGCTGGAGGTCATATTGCAGGGCTCTGGCAGTGCTCCTCCTGCTCCTCCTTGCACAAAGGCGGAGGTAGCGGTCCTGCTGCTGGGTTGTTGCCCTCCTACGGCCTCCTCCACGTCTCCTGATGTACTGGCCTGTCTCCTGGTAGCGCCTCCATGCTCTGGACACTACAACGCTGACAGACACAGCAAACCTTCTTGCCACAGCTCGCATTGATGTGCCATCCTGGATGAGCTGCACTACCTGAGCCACTTGTGTGGGTTGTAGACTCCGTCTCATGCTAACACTAGAGTGAAAGCACCGCCAGCATTCAAAAGTGACCAAAACATCAGCCAGGAAGCATAGGAACTGAGAAGTGGTCTGTGGTCCCCACCTGCAGAACCACTCCTTTATTGGGGTGTCTTGCTAATTGCCTATAATTTCCACTTGTTGTCTATTCCATTTGCACAACAGCATGTGAAATTTATTGTCAATCAGTGTTGCTTCCTAAGTGGACAGTTTGATTTCACAGAAGTGTGATTGACTTGGAGTTACATTGTGTTGTTTAAGTGTTCCCTTTATTTTTTGGAGCAGTGTACATACATACATACATACATACATACATACATACATACATACATACATACATACATACATACATACATACATACATACATACATACATACATACATACATACATACATACATACATACATACATACATACATACATACATACATACATACATACATACATACGTCTTTTTTTCTTTTCTTTTTTTTTCTGTAGTATTGAGGTTTGTGCCGTAGGCTATAGGCCCAATACATTAACATATTGGCTAAGATTGACTTGCCCTGCCATTGTTGTTGTTCTCAAAACATTTAGAAATTACACTAAACAAAAGTATAAACGCAACATACAACAAGTTTATTTTAAAGTAAAGGGTTTGGATCAGAAAACTAGTCAGTCTCTGCTTCATGACACATCTCCTTCACATAGAGTTGATCAGGCTGTTGATTGTGGCCTGTGGAATGTTGTCCCACTCAATGGCTGTGCGAAGTTACTGGATATTGGCGGACACTGGAACACGCTGTCTTAGACCTCGATCCAGAGCATCCCAAACATGCATAATGGGTATTGGCATGTCTGGTGGGTATGCAGGCCATGGAAGAATTGGGGCATTTTTAACTTCCGGGAATTTTGCACAGATCCTTGCGACATTGGGCCCTGTGCATTATCATACTGAAACATTTGTATTTGTAGTTATTATGGATTCCAGTTAGCTGCTGCCCATACTCCACTACCACATATCTACAACACAAAATCCACGTGTACGGTGTGTATAGTGCATATGTTTGTGTTGCTTCACAGTCCCCGTTGTTCCATAAGGTGTATTTTTAAAAATGTTTTTTAAATCTGATTCTACTGCTTGCATCAGTTACTTCATGTGGAATAGAGTTCCATGTAGTCATGGCTCTATGTAGTACTGTGCGCCTCCCATAGTCTGTTCTGGACTTGGGGACTGTGAAGAGACCTCGTGGCATGTCTTGTGGGGTATCCATGGGTGTACGAGCTGTGTGCCAATAGTTTAGACAGACAGCTCGGTGCATTCAACATGTCAATACCTCTCATAAATACAAGCAGTGATGAAGTCAATCTCTCCTCCACTTTGAGCCAGGAGAGATTGACATGCATATTATTAATATTAGCTCTCTGTGTACATCCAAGGACCATCTGTGCTGCTCTGTTCTGAGCCAATTGCAATTTTCCTCAGTCCCTCTTTGTGGCACCTGACCACACGACTGAACAGTAGTCCAGGTGTGACAAAACTAGCGTCTGTAGGATCTGCCTTGTTTATAGTGTTGTTAAGAAGGCAGAGCATGGCTTTATTATAGACAGACATCTCCCCATCTTAGCTACTGTTGTATCAATATATTTTGACCATGACAGTTTACAATCCAGGGTTACTCCAAGCAGTTTAGTCACCTCAACGTGCTCAATTTCCACATTATTTATTACAAGATTTAGTTGAGGTTTAGGGTTTAGTGAAAGATTTCTTCCAAATACGATGCTTTTAGTTTTAGAAATATTTAGGACTATCTTATTCCTTGCCACCCACTCTGAAACTAACTGCAGCTCTTTGTTGAGTGTTGCAGTCATTTCAGTCACTGATGTGTATAGTGTTGAGTCATCCGCATACATCAACACACTGACTTTACTTAAAGCCAGTGGGATGTCGTTAGTAAAGATTGAAAAAAGTAAGGGGCCAAGACAGCTGCCTTGGGGAATTCCTGATTCTAACTGGATTATGTTGGAGAGGCTTCCATTAAAGAACACCCTCTGTGTTCTGTTAGACAGGTAACTCTTTATCCACATTATAGCAGGAGGTGTAAAGCCATAACACACACGTTTTTCCAGCAGCAGACTATGATCAATAATGTCAAAAGCCGCACTGAAGTCTTAGAAAACGGCCCCCACAATTTTTTTCTCATCGATTTCTCTCTGCCAATCATCAGTCATTTCTGTAAGTGCTGTGATTGTTGAATGTCCTTCTCTATAAGCGTGCTGAAGGTCTGTTGTCAATTTGTTTACTGTAAAATCACATTGTTATCTGGTCAAACAACTTATTTTTTTGCAAAACTTTACTAACGGTTGGTAACAGACTGATTGGTCGGATAATTGAGCCAGTAAAGGGGCTTTACTATTCTTAGGTAGCGGGATTACTTTAGATTCCCTCCAGGCCTGAGGACAAACACTTTCTAGTAGGCTTAAATTGAAGATGTGGCAATATCATTCACTATTATCCTCAGTAATATTCCATCCAGATTGTCAGACCCCGGTGGCTTGTCATTGTTGATAAAACAACAATAATTTTTTCCACCTCTTCCACACTCACTTTACGGAATTCAAAAGTACAATTCTTGTCTTTCATAATTTGGTCTGATATACTTGGATGTGTAGTGTCAGCGTTTGTTGCTGGCATGTCATGCCTAAGTTTGCTAATCAAATTTTATTGGTTAGCAGATGTTAATGCGATTGTAGCGAAATGCTTGTGCTTCTGGTTCCGACAGTGCAGTAATATCTAACAAGTAATCTAACATTTTCCCCAACAACTACCTAATACACACAAATCTAAAGGGATGGAATAAGAATATGTACATATAAATATATGGATGAGCGATGGCCGAGCGCCATAGGCAAGATACAGTAGATAGTATAGAATACAGTATATACATATGAGATGAGTAATGTAAGATGTGTAAACATTAAAGTGACTAATGATTTGAGTCTTGCCAATCTTGCCAATTAAAGAATCATTAACCTGTTGGGTCTAGGGGGCAGCATTTGCACGTCTGGATAAAAAAAATGTACCCGATTTAATCTGGTTACTAATCCTACCCAGTAACTAGAATATGCATATACTTATTATATATGGATAGAAAACACTCTAAAGTTTCCAAAACTGTTTGAATGGTGTCTGTGAGTATAACAGAACTCATTTGGCAGGCAAAACCCTGAGACATTTTCTGACAGGAAGTGGATACCTGATGTGTTGTATTGACTTTAAACCTATCCCATTGAAAAACACAGGGGTTTAGGAATATTTTGGCACTTCCTATTGCTTCCACTAGATGTCACCAGCCTTTACAAAGTGTTTTGAGTCTTCTGGAGGGAGATCTGACCGAACAAGAGCCATGGAACGGTGATGTCCCATTAGACACCTGGCGCGCTACTTCATGTTGGGTACCCTCGTTCCAATACGTTATAAAAGACTATGCATTCGTCCACCTTGAATATTATTCATGTTCTGGTTAAAAAAGGCCCTAATGATTTATGCTATACAACGTTTGACATGTTTGAACGAACGGAAATATATTTTTTCCCCTCGTTCATGACGAGAAGTCCGGCTGGCTTACATCATGTGCTAACGAGACGGAGATTTTTGGACATAAATGATGAGCTTTTTTGAACAAAACTACATTCGTTATGGACCTGTGATACCTGGAAGTGACATCTGATGAAGAGAATCAAAGGTAATGGATTATTTACATAGTATTTTCGATTTTAGATCTCCCCAACATGACGTCTAGTCTGTATCGCAACGCGTATTTTTCTGGGCACAGTGCTCAGATTATTGCAAAGTGTGATTTCCCAGTAAGGTTATTTTTAAATCTGGCAAGTTGATTGCGTTCAAAAGATGTAAATCTATAATTCTTTAAATGACAATATAATATTTTACCAATGTTTTCTAATTTTAATTATTTAATTTGTGACGCTGACTTGACTGCCGGTTATTGGAGGGAAACGATTTCCTCAACATCAATGCCATAGTAAAACGCTGTTTTTGGATATAAATATCAACTTGATAGAACTAAAAATGCATGCATTGTCTAACATAATGTCCTAGGAGTGTCATCTGATGGAGATTGTAAAAGGTTAGTGTATCATTTTAGCTGGTTTTATGGTTTTGGTGACCCTGTCTTTGACTTGACAAAACATTACACACAACTCTTGTAAATGTACTGTCCTAACATACTCTAAATTTATGCTTTCGCCGTAAAACCTTTTTGAAATCGTAAAACGTGGTTAGATTAAGGAGATGTTTATCTTTCAAATGGTGTAACATAGTTGTATTTTTGAAAAATTTGAATTTTGACATTTATTTGGATTCAAATTTGCCGCTCTTGAAATGCACCTGCTGTTGATGGAGTGCACCACGGGTGGCACGCTAGCGTCCCACCTAGCCCCAAGAGGTTAAAGTAGTTGGCAATATCAGTTTGTTTTGTAATGAACGAGCCATCTGATTCAATGAATGATGGCGCCGAGTTAGCTTTTTGTTACCAAATTTTAATTGTAATTTAAGCTTTAAATCTTTTTACGATCATTCTTTATGTCATTTATCTTTGTTTCATAGCGTAGTTTCTTCTCTTTTTATTTAATTGAGTTTAGTCACATGATTTCTCTATTTGTAGTACGTTTGCAAATCGGTTGTGCAGCCAGATTTATTTGCCATACCTTTTGCCTCATCCCTCTCAACCATACAATTTTTCAATATCTCATCAATCCACGGGGATTTAAGTTGTTACAGTCATTTTCTTAATGGGTGCATGCCTATTAGTAACTGGGATAAGCAATTTCATAAATGTGTCAAGTGCAACATCTGGTTGTTCCTCATTACACACCACAGACCAACAGATATTATTTACATCAACAACATAGGAATCACTACAAAACTTGCTGTATGACCTCTTATACACTATATTAGGCCCAGCCTTTGGAACTTTGGTTTTCCGAGAAATGGCTACTATAATGTGATCACTACATCCAATGGATTTGCAGCATTAGTAAAGATGTGATCAATACATGGTGATGATTTCATTCCTGTGTTTGTAAATACCCTGGTAGGTTGACTGATAACCTGAACCAGGTTGCAGGCACTGGTTAAAGTTTAAAGCTTTTTCTTTAGTGGGCAGCTTGATGAAAGCCAGTCAATATTTAAATCACCCAGAAAATATACCTTTCTGTTGATATCACATACTGTACATTATCAAGCATTTCACACGCTATCCGGATACTGACTGTTAACACTTGGTGGTCTATAGCAGCTTCCCACCAGAATGGGCTTTAGGTAAGGCAGATGAACCTGTAGCCATATTACCTCAACAGTATTTAACATGAGATCCTCTCTAATCTTTACAGGAATGTGGTTCTGAATGTAAACAGCAACACCTCCACCACTGGCATTTCTGTATTTTCTGTAAATGTTATAACCTTGTATTGCTACCACTATATCATCAAATGTATTGTCTAAGTGGGTTTCAGAGAGTCAAAATATGAATGTCATCTGTTACTAGCAAGTTATTAATTTCATTCAACTTGTTTCTTAAGCTACATATGTAAACGTGGGCTATTTTGAGCACCTTTCTGGGATGCTTGCTTGTTTTCATTGCTTTACTGGGAAGCTTAGCAGAAGTACATATGCTCAAGTTATTTATGCTACTAGGGCACACAGCCTCAGTGTTAACATCATAAAACTGGTTCATAGGCACATGATTACTGCATACAATAGCTGCAGGATCAGCAGAGGTATTCAGGGCAGTTAGAGGGACATAAATTAGGTTACTTACAATGTCTGCCAACGCCCCTGGGATAATATACATTTACTGAAGCATTATGACGACTCAGCGACACAATGGTAGGGATTAAATGAGCTGGACTTGGGTCATTGATAAGTCATTGTCTCAACGCAGCCTTATAATCCTGTGGAAGGATCCAGGATCCCATATGATTTGGGTGGATCCTATCCTCCTTATGAAACCTGTTTTCAAAAGGTATCGAAAGTCAACAAAAGTTACAGATATGATGGGTCTTTTATTAGTGTCTAGCAGAGAGTCAATCAATCAGCTCTTTGAAATCCAGTTTCAACTGTTCAGAGCTGCCCTTCATTATGTCATTAGAACCCAACTGGACTACGATAGAATCGATTTCAATGTCCTGGTGTAGTACATTCACTGAGCAGCTTAGTAATGTAATTAAAACCCACATGGACTAGGATAGAATCTATGTCCATGTCCTGGTGTAGTACATTCAGTGAGCAGCTTAGTAATGTCATTTACTCGAGTTCTGGGATAGGACATTGTTTTTGCACCAGGAACAGTCACATTTCTTACTGTGGAACACACTTCTCCATGTGTGTCAGTGGCCATTTGAAGGTGAGCATTTGCCCACTTAAATTGGTTATGACTCCGAACTGCGGTGAAGACCCTGGTGAGGATGACGAGCACGCTGATGGTCTTCCTCAGACAGTTGCTGACCGTTTGTGAAGAAATTCTTCGGTTGTACAGTTTCATCAGCTGTCCGGGTGGCTGGTCTCAGATGATGCAGCAGGTGAAGAAGCCGGATGTGGAGGATCTGGGCTGGTGCGGGTACACCTGGTCTGGGTTGTGAGGCCGGTTGGACATTCTGCCAAATTCTTTAAAACGATGTTGGAGGTGGCTTATGGTAGAGAAATGAACATTAAATTCTGTGAAAACTGTTCTGGTGGACATTCCTCCAGTCAGAGTGCTAATTGCACGCTCCCTCAAAACTTGAGACATCTGTGGTATTGCGTTGTGACAAATCTGCACTTTTTAGTGTCCACATTTTGTCCACAGCACAAGGTGCACCTGTGTAATGATCATGCTGTTTTATCAGCTTCTTGATATGCCATACCTGTCAGGTAGATGGATTATCTTGGCAAAGGAGAAATGCTCACTAAAAGGGATGTAAACAAATTTGTGCACAACATTTGAGAGAAATAAGCTTTTTGTGCTTATGGAACATTTCTGGGATCTTTTATTTCAGCTCATGAAACATGGGACCAGCACTTACATGTTGCGTTTATATTTTTGTTCAGTATATATATATATATATATATATATATATATATATATATATATATATATATATATATATATATATATATATATACACACAGTTGAAGTCAAAGGTTTACATGCACCTTAGCCAAATATATTTAAACTCAGCTTATCACCATTCCTGACATTTAATCCTAATAACAATGTCCTGTTTTAGGTCAGTTAGGATCACCACTTTATTTTAAGAATGTGAAATGTCAGAATAATAGTAGAGAGAGTGATTTATTTCAGCTTTTGTTTCTATCATCACATTCCCAGTGGGTCAGAAGTTTACATACACTCAATTAGTATTTGGTAGCATTCCCTTTAAATTGTTTAACTTGGGTCAAACATTTTAGGAAGCCTTCCACAAGCTTCCCACAATAAGTTGGGTGAATGTTGGCCCATTCCTCCAGACAGAGCTGGTGTAACTGAGTCGGGTTTGTAGGTCTCCTTGCTCACACATGCTTTTTCAGTTCTGCCCACAAATTTTCTATAGGATTGAGGTCAGGGCATTTGTGATGGCCACTCCAATACCTTTACTTTGTTGTCCTTAAGCCATTTTGCCACAACTTTGGAAGTATGCTTGGGGTCATTGTCCATTTGGAAGACTCATTTGCAACCAAGCTTTCTCTTCCTGACTGATGTCTTGAGATGTTGCTTCAATATATCCACATAATTTTCCCTGCTCATGATGCCATCAATTTTGTGAAGTGCACCAGTCCCTCCTGCATCAAAGCACCCCCACAACATGATGCTGCCACCCCCGTGCTTTACGGTTGGGATGGTGTTCTTCGGCTTGCAAGTCTCCCCATTTTTCCTCCAAACATAACAATGTTCATTATGGCCAAACAGTTCTATTTTTGTTTCAGTCGACCAGAGAACATTTCTCCAAAAAGTACGATCTTTGTCCCAATGTGCAGTTGCAATCCGTAGTCTGGCTTTTTTATGGCGGTTTTGGAGCAGTGGCTTCTTCCTTGCTGAGCGGCCTTTCAGGTTATGTCGATATAGGATTAGTTTTACTGTGGATATAGATACTTTTGAAACTGTTTCCTTCAGCATCTTCACAAGGTCCTTTGCTCTATTTCTGGGGTTGATTTGCACTTTTCGCACCAAAGTATGTTAATCTCTAGGAGACAGAATGCGTCTCCTTCTTGAGCGGTATGACAGCTGCGTGGTCCCATGGTGTTTATACTTGAGTACTATTGTTTGTACAGATGAACGTGGTACCTTCAAGTGTTTGGAAATTGTGCCCAAGGATGAACCAGACTTGTGGAGGTCAACAGTTTTTTTTTCTGAGGTCTTGGCTGTTTTCTTTTGATTTTCCCATGATGTCAAGCAAAGAGGCACTGAGTTTGAAGGTAGGCCTTGAAATACATCCACAGGTACACCTCCAATTGACGTCAATTAGCCTATCAGAAGCTTCTAAAGCCATGACATCATTTTGTGGAATTTTCCAAGCTGTTAACTTAGTGGATGTAAACTTCTGACCCACTGGAATTGTGATACAGTGAATTATAAGTGAAATAATCTGTCTGTAAACAATTGTTGGAAAAATTACTTGTGTCATGCACAAAAGTAGATGTCCTAACCGACTTGCCAAAATTATAGTTTGTTAACAAGAAATTTGTGGAAATTGTTTACAGACAGATTATTTCACTTACAATTGAAAAATGAGTTTTAATGACTCCAACCTAAGTGTATGTAAACTTCTGACTTCAACTAATATATATATATACGAACTCGGGAGAGGCGAAGGTCGAGAGCCGTGCGTCTTCCGAAACAACCCAGCCAAGCCGCACTGCTTCTTGACACAACGCCCACTTAATCAATGTGTCGGAGGAAACACCGTACACCTTGCGACCGTGTCATCGTGTATTGCGCCCGGCCCGCCACAAGAGTCGCTAAAGCACGATGGGACAAGAACATCCCTGCCGGCCAAACCCTCGTCTAACCCGGACAACGCTGGGCCAATTGTGCGCCGCCCGATGAGTCTCCCGGTCGCGGCCGGCTGCGACAGAGCCTGAACTCGAACCAGGATCTCTAGTGAGCACAGCTAGCACTGTGATGCAGTGGCTTAGACCACTGAGACAGAACCTGGACTCTAACCCAGAATCTCTAGTAACACAGCTAGCACTGAGATGCAGTGCCTTAGACCACTGGGACAGAGCCTGGACTCTAACCCAGAATCTCTAGTAACACAGCTAGCACTGAGATGCAGTACCTTAGACCACTGAGACAGAGCCTGGACTCTAACCCAGAATCTCTAGTAACACAGCTAGCACTGAGATGCAGTACCTTAGACCACTGAGACAGAGCCTGGACTCTAACCCAGAATCTATAGTAACACAGCTAGCACTGAGATGCAGTACCTTAGACCACTGAGACAGAACCTGGACTCTAACCCAGAATCTCTAGTAACACAGCTAGCACTGAGATGCAGTGGCTTAGACCACTGAGACAGAACCTGGACTCTAACCCAGAATCTCTAGTAACACAGCTAGCACTGAGATGCAGTGGCTTAGACCACTGCGCCACTCGGGAGGCCCTAGAACTGTTGTTAATTGGTTAATGTTGCATAGGCCAATGTTTTTTATGTAATGTTTAAAAAACATCTGAGCGGTAGAGCTCTGCTTGCATTTTGACTCAGAAAAGGTTGGTGACCTCTGCTTTAACAGAACTTTCCAGAAAAGTTATAACATTTCATTTCAATGTTAGTAATGTTCTAGAAACCTTCTCCAAATAGTTCAAAGAACATTAAGAAACAAAATGTTCATCTGTGGGAATTTCAGTACTTCAGCATAACGTTTCCTACAGGTTTCCTCCTGGTTATATTTAAAGTCATGTTCTCAAAGGGTTCCGAAGGCGTTAAGAAAACGTTCCATAAAAAAAAAAAAAAAAAACACAAGAAAACATTCTAAGAACGTTCTCTGAATGTGACTAATAATTGATTGCATGGTGCAAGAATGACTGCTATTAATTGATTATTGAATGTTATGATGGACACAGCTTTGTAGAACCAAAACATACATACACAGCCTCTGCTCAACAAACTCAAACTCGAGAACAAATCGTTTCGGGTCTGCAGTTTGCAAATGACTGTGCTTTATCACCTTGCCTGGATACCCAGACTACTTCCTCCGGCCAAACGCTAAGCCATGGATGTTTTTTTCTCCCCGCAACGGAATGTATGTAGCGAACGACAGAGCAGAGGAAGAGTCGTCAGGCTACTTACCGCCCTCATGGAGCATTACGCCAAGAGTCGTTCACAATCTAGTCCGGTTGTGGCCACAACTAGATCTCGTTTCAAATGTATTAAGATTTATATGCCTTCAATCGACAAAAGTACATTGTTTAAAGCACAAGTCTCAGTCACAAATGACTGAGACTTATGCTTTAAAGTCTCAGCTCCAATAACCCTTCTACGGTGAACGACATGTGAACTAAAAGGCTCGTAGAATCATGACTCTTTCGAGTTTTCAGTTCATCGTTTGCCATTAGGGGTTCCTGCTCTGGACATTACTAACTCAAATGAGTCGAAATATTCGTTTGACTTAACGACTCGAAAAGATCCAAATCAGCCGAACTTCCAATCACTACAAAATAACCTATTATTTGCGTAAAACGTTGTCAGAACCTCCCTGCAACGTCAAAATAGCCATTCCCAGAACAGGCTATTTTTGTTTGTTTGTTTGTTTGTTTTATCGGTCAGGAAACGTATGGATTCGTTCCCACAATCGATGTAAAACGAAAAACATACGTTCCGACAACCTCCAAGGAACCCAATGTGCTAGCTGGGTTACTGTGCCTGGAAAAGGTTCTCTTCCTACCTCTCCAATAAGAGGCAATACATCACTATTGGAGAGTCCAGATCGGAGGACACTGCAGTCCCACAGGGGTCAGTGCATTTTTAAATTTTTGTCATTTAGCAGACGCTCTTATCCAAAGCGACTTACAGTAGTGAATGCATACATTTCATTAAAAAAAAAAAATCCGTACTGGTCCCCTGTGGGAATTGAACCCACAACCCTGGCGTTGCAAACATGTTGCAAACACCCTGTGGGTCAGTCCCACAGGGGTCAGTGCTGGGGCCTACACTGTTTTTAACCGACATGCTCCCTCTCAGACAAATCCTCAGATACTATAACATCAACATCCATCGCTACACTCACAATAACCAGGTTACAGTGAGGGAAAAAAGTAATTTGATCCCCTGCTGATTTTGTACGTTTGCCCACTGACAAAGAAATGATCAGTCTATAATTTTAATGGTAGGTTTATTTGAACAGTGAGAGACAAAATAACAACAAAAAAATCCAGAAAAACACATGTCAAAAATGTTATAAATTGATTTGCATTTTAATGAGGGAAATAAGTATTTGACCCCCTCTCAATCAGAAAGATTTCTGGCTCCCAGGTGTCTTTGATACAGGTAACGAGCTGAGATTAGGAGCACACTCTTAAATCTCAGTTTGTTACCTGTGTGTGTGTGTGTGTGTGTGTGTGTGTGTGTGTGTGTGTGTGTGTGTGTGTGTGTGTGTGTGTGTGTGTGTGTGTGTGTGTGTGTGTGTGTGTGTGTGTGTATGTGTGTCCAAACATCCCAGTACACACAAGGGGTGCAATTTCTTTCCAAACGTAATTATAAACTTTTGTTTTTTTAACGCACATAACAATTTAGACAGCAACGATCTTGATCCAGGAAGGGATGGATGGTCTCTGCTGTAACCAAGAAACTTGATATCGCAAGCTAGCAACCTAGCTAACAAGTTAGCAAACCAAATGCATAGCTGGAGCCCTGAACCCCCCCCCCGTATTGAAAATCATACTGTCGGTATTTCCAAATACCCCGGTATACCGCCCAAGCCTAGGAGATACACACAAAAACACACTCAGTTCAGTAACACACACACACACACCTGTCCGGTACCACCCACCTGTCCGGAGGATGCTAGCAGGTTGATGGTGGTCAGTAACATCCAGCCACGTGATGCCTCTTCACTCTGGTTCACCTCCAGGAACTGGACTATGGCTCTACTGGCTGCCTCTGTGGAGAGAACACACACACACACACACACACACACACACACACACACACGTTGTTCATAGCATAATGTCATTCCAGAAGTCTTAGAGCAGGTGGCAGAGAGAGAACGAGAATTCCTTACATTCAGCGGGGTGTGTGTGTGTGTGTGTGTGTGTGTGTGTGTGTGTGTGTGTGTGTGTGTGTGTGTGTGTGTGTGTGTGGCACGTCCTGACCAGTATAAGGAGTTATTTGTTATTGTAGTTTGGTCAGGGCGTGGCAGTGGGTGTTTGTTTTGTGTGTTTCGGGGTTTTGACGTGTGTTCTATATTTTCCATTTCTATGTTCATTCTATGTTCCCTATCTATGTTTGGTATTTCTGTGTTTTGGCCTGGTATGGCTCTCAATCAGGGACAGCTGTACTTCGTTGTCGCTGATTGGGAGCCATACTTAGGTAGCCCTTTTTCCACCTGACTGGTGTGGGAAGTTGTTTTTGCATTGCTGTGAGTAGCCTGCGAAACTGTTCGTTCGTTGTGTTGCTTCTTGTTTTTGTTTTTTGCTGGTTCACCGTTTATATTACCTGGAGAGAGAGAACTGATGACAGACTGATAACACACACTGACCTGGAGAGAGAGAACTGATGACAGACTGATAACACACACTGACCTGGAGAGAGAACTGATGACAGACTGATATACACACACTGACCTGGAGAGAGAGAACTGATGACAGACTGATATACACACACTGACCTGGAGAGAGAAAACTGATGACAGACTGATAACACACACTGACCTGGAGAGAGAGAACTGATGACAGACTGATAACACACACTGACCTGGAGAGAGAGAACTGATGACAGACTGATAACACACACTGACCTGGAGAGAGAGAACTGATGACAGACTGATAACACACACTGACCTGGAGAGAGAGAACTGATGACAGACTGATAACACACACTGACCTGGAGAGAGAGAACTGATGACAGACTGATAACACACACTGACCTGGAGAGAGAGAACTGATGACAGACTGATAACACACACTGACCTGGAGAGAGAGAACTGATGACAGACTGATAACACACACTGACCTGGAATGACAGACTGATAACACACACTGACCTGGAGAGAGAACTGATGACAGACTGATAACACACACTGACCTGGAGAGAGAGAACTGATGACAGACTGATAACACACACTGACCTGGAGAGAGAACTGATGACAGACTGATAACACACACTGACCTGGAGAGAGAGAACTGATGACAACAGAGGAAACACTAGCAGGAGTTTTTGAAAGCTTTTGGTTGGGGCCAATTTTTCATACAGGGGAATCATGAACGAACAGCTTCCCATTCAGGGGAATCATGAACGAACAGCTTCCCATCCTGTTTTCATACAGGGGAATCATGAACGAACAGTTCCCCATTCTGTCTTCATACAGGGGAATTCACTGCATTTGACCCTAATCAACATGCCCTTGAACAAGCCTATATTTCTGGAAGATAATAACATTGTAATAAAATCTAGATACGTACCGTTATCTAGACACACGGTTTCCGATACAGGAACCATATGTTTTAGTTTCAAACGAATCCGGTGTGATTCGTTTTTTTTTTTTATTCGAGGGATCGAATCAATGCGATTCGTGTTAGACATTCGTTGTATTAAACACATTCATACTTTCCATCCTCAATTAAAATCTGCTGCTGACAGAGATCACGAGCTAGGCCTGAATCGTTCCATCTCTAGCGGGTGGCATTACAGCAGACAGACCAGTATATGAATTCCAAGGTGATGAATTACATTTTACATTTTTACATTTTAGTCATTTTAGCAGACGCTTTTATCCAGAGCGACTTACAGTAGTGAATGCATACATTTCATTTTTTCTGTGCTGGCCCCCCGTGGGAATTGAACCCACAACCCTGGCGTTGCAAACACCATGCTCTACCAACTGAGCTACAGGGAAGGCTGTAGCTCAGTTGGTCCGTGATCAGTAACAAAGCCATGTGGGGAAGTCTTGCGGTGAAAAGTGTGGAGCCTGGACTCATGTAAAGATATCCTTTGCAGTCACAGTGTACTCTCCAGGACGGAAAAACACTACATGGCCAAAAGTATGTGGATACCCCTTTAAATTAGTCGATTCAGCTATTTCAGCCACACCCCTTGCTTACAGCTGTATAACATTGAGCGCACAGCCATGCAATCTCCATAGACAAACAATGGCAGTAGAATGGCCTTACTGAAGAGCTCAGACTTTCAACATGGCACCGTCATAGGACAGTTAGTCAAATTTCTGCCCTGCTAGAGCTGCCCCGGTCAACTGTCAGTGCTGTTATTGTGAAGTGGAAACGTCCAGGAGCAACAACGGCTCAGCCGCGAAGTGGTAGGTCACATAAGCTCACAGAACTGGACCGCCGAGTGCTGACCTCGGTTGCAACACTCACTACCAAGTTCCAAACTGCCTCTTGAAGCAACATCAGCACAAGAATTGTTAGACTGGAGCTTCATGAAAAGGGTTTCCATGGCCGAGCAGCCACACACAAGCCTAAGATCACCATGCACAATGCAAAGTGTTGGCTTGAGTGGTGTAAAGCTTGCCTCCTTTGGACTCTGGAGCAGTGGAAACGCGTTCTCTGGAGTGATGAATCCCGCTTCACCATCTGGCAGTCCAACAGACGAATCTGGGTTTGGTGGATGCCAGGAGAACGCTACCTGCCCCAATGCATAGTGCCAACTGTAAAGTTTGGTGGAGGAGGAATAATGGTCTGGGGCTGTTTTTCATCGTTTGGGCTAGGCACCTTAGTTCCAGTGACGGGAAGCCCTAACGCTACAGCATACAATAACATTCTAGATGATTCTGCGCTTCCAACTTTGAGGCAACAGTTTGGGGAAGGCCCTTTCCTGTTTCAGCATGACAAGGCCCCCGTGCACAAAGCAGGGTCCATACAGAAATGGTTTGTCGAGATCAGTGTGGAAGAACTTGACTGGCCTGCACAGAGCCCTGACCTCAACTCCATCGAACATCTTTGGGATGAATTGGAACGCCGACTGAGAGCCAGGCCTTATCGCCCAACATCAGTGCCTGACCTCACTAATGCTCTTGTGGCTGAATGGAGGCAAATCCCTGCAACAATGTTCCAACATCTAGTGGAAAGCCTTCCCAGAAGAGTGGAGGCTGTTATAGCAGCAAAGGGGGGGGGGGACCAACTCCATATTAATACCCATTGATTTTGGAATGAGATGTTCCTACGAACAGGTGTCCACATACTTTTGGTCATGTAGTATTTAACAAAGGATGGTCAAGCTGTGTATAAATCATCACCAGGGGCCACTTCATCCATCCATCCAGCATACGAGCTCCAACACTGAGCAGTGAGAATCAAGGTAATTAATTAAGTAAGTTGGTAATGTTGCTCAGACACCTATCTGAGCTAGCCGAATAGCAAGACAGCTCCACGTATACTGACGAGCTGTAGCGTCAGATCAGAAGATGTGAAGGGCTGTAGCGTCAGATCAGAAGCTGAAGGGCTGTAGCGTCAGATCAGAAGCTGTGAAGGGCTGTAGCGTCAGATCAGAAGCTGTGAAGGGCTGTAGCGTCAGATCAGAAGCTGTGAAGGGCTGTAGCGTCAGATCAGAAGCTGTGAAGGGCTGTAGCGTCAGATCAGAAGCTGAAGGGCTGTAGCGTCAGATCAGAAGCTGTGAAGGGCTGTAGCGTCAGATCAGAAGCTGTGAAGGGCTGTAGCGTCAGATCAGAAGCTGTGAAGGGCTGTAGCGTCAGATCAGAAGCTGTGAAGGGCTGTAGCGTCAGATCAGAAGCTGTGAAGGGCTGTAGTGTCAGATCAGAAGCTGTGAAGGGTTGTAGCGTCAGATAAGAAGCTGTGAAGGGCTGTAGCATCAGATCAGAAGCGTGAAGGGCTGTAGCATCAGATCAGAAGCTGTGAAGGGCTGTAGCGTTAGATCAGAAGCTGTGAAGGGCTGTAGCGTCAGATCAGAAGCTGTGAAGGGCTGTAGCGTCAGATCAGAAGCTGTGAAGGGCTGTAGCGTCAGATCAGAAGCTGTGAAGGGCTGTAGCGTCAGATCAGAAGCTGTGAAGGGCTGTAGCATCAGATCAGAAGCTGTGAAGGGCTGTAGCGTCAGATCAGAAGCTGTGAAGGGCTGTAGCGTCAGATCAGAAGCTGTGAAGGGCTGTAGCATCAGATCAGAAGCTGTGAAGGGCTGTAGCCTTAGATCAGAAGCTGTGAAGGGCTGTAGCATCAGATCAGAAGCTGTGAAGGGCTGTAGCCTTAGATCAGAAGCTGTGAAGGGCTGTAGCGTCAGATCAGAAGCTGTGAAGGGCTGTAGCGTTAGATCAGAAGCTGTGAAGGGCTGTAGCGTCAGATCAGAAGCTGTGAAGGGCTGTAGCGTTAGATCAGAAGCTGTGAAGGGCTGTAGCGTTAGATCAGAAGCTGTGATTAAGAACTGCTATGCTCAGACAAACCTGACATGATCTAAATTGAGGAGACTTTAACCACCCACACTATGTTTAATTAGTACGGGGTGGCAGTTTAGCAACAGCCCTGGCGATGGACTGTAGCAGGCAAAAACGTTGCAGCGAATTTGACTTAAGACGGACACATGAAATAGGCCAAAATATAACTTTTAGGGGAACAGTGAGACAGACACGTGTAGCCTCCCTTGGGAAAGAGTTCTTCTGACCTCAATGGGACGATCTGGTTAAATAAATCCACTGACCTGTGGACTTGTTGGAGGCCCTCCGTCTGATCTCAGTGACCATGAGCCGGGACACCTGGGTAGTGAACTGGAGGAGGTCCTGGAACTTCTCTGTCATGGTGCTGGGGGGAGCGTTACCAAACACCTGCAAAAGGTAAAAGATTAACAGTCAGATGTAGGCCTAGCCACCCTAGTCATAGACTGTTCTCTCTGCTACCACAAGGCAAGCGGTACCGGAGCGCCATGTCTAGGTCCAAGAGGCTTCTAAACAGCTTCTACCCCCAAGCAATAAGACTCCGGAACATCTAGTCAAATGGCTACCCAGACTATTTGCATTGTCCCCCTCCCCTCTTCACACCACTGCCACTCTCTGTTATTATCTCTGCATAGTCACTTTAGTAACTCTACCTACATGTACATATTACCTCGACACCGGTGCCCCTGCACATTGACTCTGTACCGGTACCCCCCTGTATATAGCCTCCACATTGACTCTGTACCGGTACCCCCTGTATATAGTCTCCACATTGACTCTGTACCAGTACCCCCCTGTATATAGCCTCCACATTGACTCTATACCGGTACCCCCTGAATATAGCCTCCACATTGTACCGGTACCCCCTGTATATAGCCTCCTCATTGACTCTGTACCAGTACCCCCCTGTATATAGCCTCCACATTGACTCTGTACCGGTAGCCCCTGTATATAGCCTCCACATTGACTCTGTACCGGTAGCCCCTGTATATAGCCTCCACATTGACTCAGTACCAGTACCCCCCTGTATATAGCCTCCACATTGACTCTGTACCGGTAGCCCCTGTATATAGCCTCCACATTGACTCTGTACCGGTTGCCCCTGTATATAGCCTCCACATTGACTCTGTACTGGTACCCCCCTGTATATAGCCTCCACATTGACTCTGTACTGGTACCCCCTGTATATTGTTATTTACTGCTGCTCTTTAATTATTTGTTATTCTTAACTCTTACATTTTTTTGTTGGGGGGGGGTATTTTCTTAAACTGCATTGTTGGTTAAGGGCTTGTAAAGTAAGCATTTCACTGTAAGGTTGTTGTATTCGGCGCATGTGACAAATATAATGTGATTTGATTTGAACAGTCACACATGGACACACACACACACCAAGGCCCACCTAATGTTTTACATTCTAGTCATTTAGCAGATGCTCTTATCCAGAGAGACTTAAAGGTAGTGCATTCATCTTAAGATAGCTAGGTGGGACAACCACACATCACAGTCAGAAGCTAGGGTTCAGTAGCTGGGGGGTTCAGTAGCTGGGGGGTTCAGTAGCTGGGGGGTTCAGTAGCTAGGGGTTCAGTAACTAGGGGTTCAGAAGCTAGGGTTCAGTAGCTAGGGGTTCAGTAGCTAGGTGGGACAACCACACATCACAGTCAGAAGATAGGGGTTCAGTAGCTAGGGGTTCAGTAGCTAGGGGTTCAGTAGCTAGGGGTTCAGTAGCTAGGTGGGATAACCACACATCACAGTCAGAAGCTAGGGGTTCAGTAGCTAGGGGTTTAGTAGCTAGGCGTTCAGTAGCAAGGGGTTCAGTAGCAAGGGGTTCAGTAGCAAGGGGTTCAGTAGCAAGGGGTTCAGTAGCTAGGGGTTTAGTAGCTAGGGGTTTAGTAGCAAGGGGTTCAGTAGCAAGGGGTTCAGTAGCAAGGGGTTCAGTAGCTAGGGGTTTAGTAGCTAGGGGTTTAGTAGCTAGGGGTTTAGTAGCTTGGGGTTCAGTAGCTAGGGGTTCAGTAGCTAGGGGTTCAGTAGCTAGGGGTCAGTAGCTAGGGGTTCAGTAGCTAGGGGTTCAGTAGCTAGGGGTTCAGTAGCTAGGGGTTCAGTAGCTAGGTGGGACAACCACACATCACAGTCAGTAGCTAGGGGTTCAGTAGCTAGGGGTTCAGTAGCTAGGGGTTCAGTAGCTAGGGGTTCAGTAGCTAGGGGTTCAGTAGCTAGGGGTTCAGTAGCTAGGTGGGACAACCACACATCACAGTCAGTAGCTAGGGGTTCAGTAGCTAGGGGTTCAGTAGCTAGGGGTTCAGTAGCTAGGGGTTCAGTAGCTAGGGGTTCCAGTAGCTAGGGTTCCATTCAATTGGCGACAGATGTATGCAAATATTCTGAAATCTGCATAAAGAAAATACCAAACAGTGGTGTGTTTCCACAAAACTGAATTGTTGAGAATAAAAATCAGTGCGTGATGACATAGTGATGACGTAGTGATGACGTAATGCATCATTTAAATTTCCATGTACTGAATAAAAATCTAATATTCAATGTTTCCATGTACCGAATAAAAATCTAATATTCAATGTTTCCATGTACCGAATAAAAATCTGATCGCATTCTCACAAAAAAAACTGTTAAATAGTAAATGTGACTAGTCCGTTCTTGGCACGTGCTCTCTAGCCACCAGCTGGAAGATCCAGTGGGGGGGATAGGGGATCCAGTGGGGGGGGGGGGGGGGGGGGGGAATAGGGGATCCAGTGGGGGGGCGGGGGAATAGGGGATCCAGTAGGGGGGGAATAGGGGATCCAGTAGGGGGGAATAGGGGATCCAGTAGGGGGGGAATAGGGGATCCAGTAGGCGGGGAATAGGGGATCCAGTGGGGGGGAATAAGGGATCCAGTGGGGGGGGAATAGGGGATCCAGTGGGGGGGAATAGGGGATCCAGTAGGGGAGAATAGGGGATCCAGTAGGGGGGGAATAAGGGATCCAGTGGGGGGGTAGGGGATCCAGTGGGGGGAATAGGGGATCCAGTAGGGGGGGAATAGGGGATCCAGTAGGGGGGGAATAGGGGATCCAGTAGGGGGGGAATAGGGGATCCAGTAGGGGGGGAATAGGGGATCCAGTAGGGGGGGGTAGGGGATCCAGTGGGGGGGTAGGGGATCCAGTGGGGGGGTGGGAATAGGGGATCCAGTGGGGGGGTGGGTAGGGGATCCAGTGGGGGGGTGGGTAGGGGATCCAGTGGGGGGGGAATAGGGGATCCAGTGGGGGGGGAATAGGGGATCCAGTGGGGGGGTGGGATAGGGGATCCAGTGGGGGGGTGGGATAGGGGATCCAGTGGGGGGTGAATAGGGGATCCAGTGGGGGTGAATAGGGGATCCAGTGGGGGGGTAGGGGATCCAGTGAGGGGGTAGGGGGATCCAGTGGGGGGAATAGGGGATCCAGTGGGGGGAATAGGGGATCCAGTGGGGGGAATAGGGGATCCAGTAGGGGGGTGAATAGGGGATCCAGTGGGGGGGGGGTGAATAGGGCATCCAGTGGGGGGGGTGAATAGGGCATCCAGTGGGGGGGTGAATAGGGCATCCAGTGGGGGGGAGAATAGGGGATCCAGTGGGGGGGAGAATAGGGGATCCAGTGGGGGGGTGAATAGGGGATCCAGTGGGGGGGTGAATAGGGGATCCAGTGGGGGGGAATAGGGGATCCAGTGGGGGGGAATAGGGGATCCAGTGGGGGGGAATAGGGGATCCAGTGGAGGGGGTAGGGGATGCAGTGGTGGGGGGGGGGGGTTAGGCTCTCCGGGTCGGTTTGTCTACAATACATGAAGATTATTATGAGCGAGAATATTTGTATTTGTCAAAACGGCGGACAAGCATCGATCATCATGCCACCAGAATCAGATCCTCAACATTTATTGGAAAGGAGAATCAAGTTAATAATCACTGTGCACTTTCACCACCCTGTGAGGTTCATCATAACTTATAGGCCATTTCTTACATCATTAATTTTACAGATAGAAAAAAAAAAAGATCACAAATGATTTAGACGGAATTTATAAAAATTGTAGCCGAAACTTCCTGTTTCCATTACAGCAGGTTGTGATGCATTTGTATACGGTATGACTTTACTCGCATAGAAACCGTGGATTAAAAAGGTGGTTAGTGTCAGTAAATTTTCCCTCAATAAAGTAGCTATCAGCAAATTCAGCGCTAGTGGGGGGGGAGAGAAGTCAAGAGTGGGTGTTCGTTCACAAAATTATTATTTTTTTAATTTGGGGGGGGGGGGGGGGGGGGGTGCTGTGGGATTATTTAAGATACTCTTTGAAGAGGTAGGGTTTCAGATGTTCTCGGGAATATGGCCAGGGACTTTTGCTGTCCTAGTTTCAGGGAGAAGCTGGTTCCACCATTGGGGTGGGCCAAGAGAACAGAGTGCTCGGGTTGGGGTGTAGTGTTTGAGCATAGCCTGAAGATAGGGAGGGGCAGTTCCTCTTGCTGCTCCGTAGGCAAGTGCGGTAGGACTTGATGTGTATCTCTGCTTTCTTTTCTCTAATTCACATTCACTAAAAGTTTAACACATGAACTTAACCTTCACAGAGATCTATTTAGTGAGACGCAAGCCAAGCCACCAAGCACTGAGTTTGACTCTCACCATGTTGAAGATGGGCAACATCATGTAGAGCTTGTCCTCCAATCAATCAATCAACCAACCAACCAACCAATCATAACTCCTACTCACCCTGTTGAAGACGGGCAACATCATGTATAGTTTTTCCTCCTGCTCCTTCTGGGTCATGTGACGTGGTGGGTGGCAGAGCTCTGAGAAGAGGCGTCTGAGGTGCATGAGGCCAAGTGCATTGTCTTGCGGGCTACACTCCTCCTGCCGCGGCCTACCCATGATCCTCTTCACCATGTTCATCTTGAGCGGCTTCGTCCGGCCAAAGCCAGCCCTGAAAGGATGAGGAAGGAGGAGGAAAATGACTTAATTTCCATTTCATTTTACTGTACCTTTCCAGGAAGTGCTTTGAACCATTTCTTTTCTTTTTTTAAATCTATTGAATTAAAAATGTATTGTCAGTAGCAACAGATAATCTGTTCAGCAGTCTAAAATCCACGGTCACCTTAACCAACTCAAATATAGAGGGAGGATTGAGGAGTGAACAGAAAGAGGAGTAGAGACGGAATCGATGGATGGATGAAAAGAGGGATAGAAAGTCTAGAGATAAAGAAAGAGAGAGAGAGAGACAAGGGACGGTGGATGATGGAGAAAAAAATCCTGTGGAAAAAATGGAAGGAGGGAAAATAGAGAACGAGAGAGGAGGGGCAGTAAGAGAGGAGGGGCAGTAAGAGAGGAGGGGCAGTAAGAGGGGAGAGGCAGTAAGAGGGGAGAGGCAGTAAGAGGGGAGAGGCAGTAAGAGGGGAGAGGCAGTAAGAGGGGAGAGGCAGTAAGAGGGGAGAGGCAGTAAGAGGGGAGAGGCAGTAAGAGGCGAGAGGCAGTAAGAGGGGAGAGGCAGTAAGAGGCGAGAGGCAGTAAGAGGGGAGAGGCAGTAAGAGGGGCGAGGCAGTAAGAGGGGAGAGGCAGTAAGAGGGGAGAGGCAGTAAGAGGGGAGAGGCAGTAAGAGGGGAGAGGCAGTAAGAGGCGAGAGGCAGTAAGAGGCGAGAGGCAGTAAGAGGGGAGAGGCAGTAAGAGGGGAGGGGCAGTAAGAGGGGAGGGGCAGTAAGAGAGGAGAGGCAGTAAGAACGAAGGCACATTTTTGTCTCCCAACCAAATTTCACTTAGGGCCCTTTCACAAAAGACTATGACCGGCACCGACTGCATGTGGGTACACAGACCCACGAGCCACTGTGGCCCCTCAAGATGAGTTCAGATTTGTTGTGCCCCCCCCAATCAAAGTTCCCCATCCCTGATATTCAGTACCAAAAGTTTGGATACCTATTCATTCAAGGGTTTTTCTTTATTTTCTACATCATGTAGTAATCAAAAAAAAGTGTTAAACGAATCAAAATATATTTTAATATTTGAGATTCTTCAAAGTAGCCACCCATTGCCTTGCTGACAGCTTTGCACAGCTTCTCCTTGCACCCTTGATTGAGTACCTGTGTCCAAACGTTTGACTGGTACTGCAGTTGTTTACTGTGGCTACAGTGTAGAATACACTGTAGGATAAAGACACACATATATCCATTATTGTTGCTATGAGGAAATGTACTAAGCTAAATTCTTGCAAAAACTACTGGCAATAAAAACTACTTCCATGAGTATTGGGGCATTCTGCATGAACTTGGCCAAAAAATTATTATTATGAATTTGGATCTTTCTCAAATGGAATTAGGGCTGGGAATTGCCAGGGACCTCACGATTCGATACTGTGATTTTATTGCGCTTCAAAAGTTCACAAAAATATATCGATCACCGTATGTCTGCTGCAGAAGGGGCAAGAGAGATCCGTGAGAAAACGAGTTTTGATCAGTCATGGAAATTAAAGTGCTGCAATCAAAATGGTTCCCTATTTATAAAGAAGATGAAGAAGCTATGAAGTAAAAAATACTGGAGTTGCAGGTGCAGTACACCTGTTATTGTCAAGATGATACGATATATAGTCAAAAAGAATAACTATATCGATTTTCTTCCCCCCGATTTTTTAAACTCCCCAAATCAAAAAAATGTATATACACTGAACAAAAATATAAATGCAACATTCCTCATACGAACTGTAACTCAGTAAAAATCTTTGAAATTTTATCATGTTGCGTTTCTATTTTTTGTTCAATGGTTGAAAGGTCCTTTTACGAGAAGGATGGTTTGCAAAAGTCTACATTTTATTTTAAACTTAGGCTAAATCATGAACCAACACCAGCTTAATTTACGCATAGTTATCTGCTTCTTTCCTTATTTAGGCCGACACATTTAAGTCCACACATGGGCGGTAGCCGGTGTGATAAGAGTGACAGACCCACCCTTCCCTTCCCTTCCTGCCATCCCCTCATGGTTAGCGCGCCTCTGACACCCTCACTGTGACACATGAAGAGAATTGAACTAGTACAGACAGATTAAATGGCATGCTGAACTTCTGTGTATTGAGAAGTCACAGCGCAAAAAAACTAAAAAAGTTGGAGCTTAAAATGATCAACTTTATGTTACAACCTCTCTATTTTGCCAACATATATAGCCTGAAAGAAATACAAAATAAATACAAAAATAAATAAATCGATGCCTTGCATTAATTTGTGTTTTTATTTAACTAGGCAAGTCAGTTAAAAACAAATTATTATTTATAATGACGGCCTACCGGGGAACAGTGGGTTAACTTCCTTGTTCAGGGGCAGAAAGACAGATTTTTACCTTGTCAGCTCGGGGGATTCGATCTAGCAACCTTTCGGTTACTAATCCAACGCTCTAACCACAAGGCTACCCACCTGCATCTCCTTCCACTGAAAACGACATACAGCACCTTGGTCTCTGAAAGTAGTGGGTTGTGTACCTTACGAGTGTAACAAAAAGATTTTGGTCTCAGACACAGTTCAGACAAAAATCAGCCAATCTTAGTCAGCGGCACATATTAACAGCCGTCGCTCATGTTCCCTATTCACGATGCTACGGTAGCTGAGAGTCTATTGTTTCACTGCAAGCTAGAACAATGTCTCCTCTCTGTTAACATCCCCTTTGTAAAGCCCTACCAATAACACTGCCTGTATGAGATAGTAGCCATAGTAGCTAGGAAGGCTAAAATATGTTTATTCCTGGAGAAACAAAACGTTACCGAGGCCTGCAGAATGTGATAAGACTAGGTTTAGTTCGCCAACATGTGATGGATTTTCGGTTCATTTTCAATGACAGGTTTACGTTTATAGTCAGTAACTCATTAGTAAATTCTTTGTTCTTTCCCTGAAAATGCTGTGAATGATTGAAGCCTAAATCAGTTTTATGTTTGTTCAATGTTAACCCATTACAGACTAAGCCCTGCCTCCAAAAGACATACATACATACGGGTTTTGGACAGGTGTAGGGGGCTGACACTGGGCACACTGGTGCCCGGGGAGCTGTTGTAGGGGGGGTTAAGTGCCTTGATCAAGGGCACAATGGCAGGAAATTCCAACTTGGATTTGATATCAGCAACTCTCCGGTTGCCAGATTACTTCCCGCCAGATTTTTTCTGTTGGACCCGGGATTTGAACTGGCAACCCACTAGTTGCAAGCTCGCCTCTCTAACCGGCTAGGCTACCTGCCGATCCAGAGATTTGGTTTCAGAGATTATGGACAATCAATGACTCAATAGTTTACCATGGCAAACCAAACCATATCTCTAGCAGTGAGGCCTGAAAGCAGGATATGATGTAAAAGGAAGGGTCGGTTTAGGACATGTTAAATAAAAGCCATGATCACCCCAGTCAGGGTTAACTGTGTCAGGACGACTGTACGACTGTCAGATCAGAATGTAGGCCTAGGTTATATGACGTTAACCTACATAGTGACGATGAGGCTAAACAATGGAGCCAAGTCTTCTTTCACTTTACCCCTTTTTCTACCCAATTAATTGGTAGTTACAGTCTTGTCTCATCGCTGCAATTCCCGTACTGACTCAGGAGAGGCGAAGGCCGAGAGCCGTGCGTCCTCCGAAACACAACCCCAACCAAGCCGCACTGCTTCTTGACACAACGCCCGCTTAACGCGGAAGCCAGCCGCACCAATGTGTTGGAGGAAACACCGTGGTGTCAGCGTGCACTGAGCCCGATCCGCCACAGGAGTCGCTAGTGCGCGATGGGACAAGGATATCCCTGCCGGGCCAAACCCTCCCCTAATCCGGACGACGCGGGGCCAATTGTGCACCGCCCCATGGTCTCCCGGTCACGGTCAGCTGGGACAGAGCCTAGACTCTAACCCAGAACCTCTAGTAACACACCTAGTACTGCGATGCAGTACCTTAGACCACTGAGACAGAGCCTGGACTCTAACCCAGAATCTCTAGTAACACAGCTAGCACTACGATACAGTACCTTAGACCACTGAGACAGAGCCTGGACTCTAACCCAGAATGTCTAGTAACACAGCTAGCACTGAGATGCAGTACCTTAGACCACTGAGACAGAACCTGGACTCTAACCCAGAATCTCTAGTAACACAGCTAGCACTGTGATGCAGTACCTTAGACCACTGAGACAGAGCCTGGACTCTAACCCAGAATCTCTAGTAACACAGCTAGCACTGAGATGCAGTGTCTTCGACCACTGAGACAGAGCCTGGACTCTAACCCAGAATCTCTAGTAACACAGCAAGCACTGTGATGCAGTACCTTAGACCACTGAGACAGAGCCTGGACTCTAACCCAGAATCTATAGTAACACAGCTAGCACTGAGATGCAGTACCTTAGACCACTGAGACAGAGCCTGGACTCTAACCCAGAATCTCTAGTAACACAGCTAGCACTACGATGCAGTACCTTAGACCACTGAGACAGAGCCTGGACTCTAACCCAGAATCTCTAGTAACACAGCTAGCACTGAGATGCAGTACCTTAGACCACTGAGACAGAGCCTGGACTCTAACCCAGAATCTCTAGTAACACAGCTAGCACTGCGATGCAGTACCTTAGACCACTGAGACAGAGCCTGGACTCTAACCCAGAATCTCTAGTAACACAGCTAGCACTGCGATGCAGTACCTTAGACCACTGAGACAGAGCCTGGACTCTAACCCAGAATCTCTAGTAACACAGCTAGCACTACGATACAGTACCTTAGACCACTGAGACAGAGCCTGGACTCTAACCCAGAATCTCTAGTAACACAGCTAGCACTACGATACAGTACCTTAGACCACTGAGACAGAGCCTGGACTCTAACCCAGAATCTCTAGTGGCACAGCTAGCACTGAGATGCAGTGCCTTAGACCACTGAGACAGAGCCTGGACTCTAACCCAGAATCTCTAGTAACACAGCTAGCACTGAGATGCAGTGGCTTAGACCACTGAGACAGAGCCTGGACTCTAACCCAGAATCTCTAGTAACACAGCTAGCACTGAGATGCAGTACCTTAGACCACTGAGACAGAGCCTGGACTCTAACCCAGAATCTCTAGTAACACAGCTAGCACTGACGATGCAGTGGCTTAGACCACTGAGACAGAGCCTGGACTCTAACCCAGAATCTCTAGTAACACAGCTAGCACTGAGATGCAGTACCTTAGACCACTGAGACAGAACCTGGACTCTAACCCAGAATCTCTAGTAACACAGCTAGCACTGAGATGCAGTACCTTAGACCACTGCGCCACTCGGGAGGCCCTCTGAGAGACTTTCTATAGTCCTTCTATTTCCTGACTCACAGAATAAAGAGAAAAGGCCTAGACATAATTAATTCTCACCATTTGCAGCCAAATCAGGTTTTTGCAATTACTGCTTACTCAGCTCTCTTTATTTCTCCTCTCTCAATAAATGGGCATCGAAGCTTTTACAGCTTCGTTCCAAAACATACTGGCTCATCTCATTTGATAATGAATTGGAGGGAGAACGAGGTCACGTCATAGTAAAGTGTAGTAAGTTAGTGTCCCATTACCCAACCAGCTGTGGTTTCAGGGATAAGACAAAAGTAGGGACGTTAACGGTTAACGGTCACTCATGTCGGTCTACAGGTTAGTTTACACCATTTTGTGGAATTAAATTGGCACCTGTCAGACAGCACACAGAGACTAGTTAGAGGAATACCACCTGTCAGATAGCATACAGAGACTAGTTAGAGGAATACCACCTGTCAGACAGAGACTAGTTAGAGGAATACCACCTGTCAGACAGAGACTAGTTAGAGGAATATCACCTGTCAGACAGCATACAGAGACTAGTTAGAGGAATACCACCTGTCAGACAGAGACTAGTTAGAGGAATATCACCTGTCAGACAGCAGACAGAGACTAGTTAGAGGAGTACCACCTGTCAGACAGCATACAGAGACTAGTTAGAGGAATACCACCTGTCAGACAGCATACAGAGACTAGTTAAGAGGAATACCACCTGTCAGACAGCATACAGAGACTAGTTAGAGGAATAACATCTGTCAGACAGCATAAAGAGACTAGTTAGAGGAATATCACCTGTCAGACAGCATACAGAGACTAGTTAGAGGAGTCCGGACAGTGGGATCCACCTGTAAGACAGCAGACAGAGAGTAGTTAGAGGAAGATCACCTGTCAGACAGCATACAGAGACTAGTTAGAGGAATACCAGAGACTAGTTAGAGGAATACCACCTGTCAGACAGCAGACAGAGACTAGTTAGAGGAATACCACCTGTCAGACAGAGACTAGTTAGAGGAATACCACCTGTCAGACAGCAGACAGAGACTAGTTAGAGGAGTACCACCTGTCAGACAGCATACAGAGACGAGTTAGAGGAGAGGAATATCACCTGTCAAACAGCATACAGCGACTAGTTAGATGAATATCACCTGTCAGACAGCATACAGCGACTAGTTAGAGGAATATCACCTGTCAGACAGCATACAGAGACTAGTTAGAGGAATACCACCTGTCAGACAGAGACTAGTTAGAGGAATACCACCTGTCAGACAGAGACTAGTTAGAGGAATACCACCTGTCAGACAGAGACTAGTTAGAGGAGTACCACCTGTCAGACAGCATACAGAGACGAGTTAGAGGAGAGGAATATCACCTGTCAAACAGCATACAGCGACTAGTTAGATGAATATCACCTGTCAGACAGCATACAGCGACTAGTTAGAGGAATATCACCTGTCAGACAGCATACAGAGACTAGTTAGAGGAATACCACCTGTCAGACAGAGACTAGTTAGAGGAATACCACCTGTCAGACAGAGACTAGTTAGAGGAATACCACCTGTCAGACAGAGACTAGTTAGAGGAATATCACCTGTGAGACAGCATAAAGAGACTAGTTAGAGGAATACCACCTGTCAGACAGCATATAGAGACTAGTTAGATGAATATCACCTGTCAGACAGCAGACAGAGACTAGTTAGGAGGAATACCACCTGTCAGACAGCATACAGGGACTAGTTAGAGGAATACCACCTGTCAGACAGAGACTAGTTAGAGGAATATCACCTGTGAGACAGCATACAGAGACTAGTTAGAGGAATACAACCTGTCAGACAGCATATAGAGACTAGTTAGATGAATATCACCTGTCAGACAGCAGACAGAGACTAGTTAGAGGACTACCACCTGTCAGACAGCATACAGAGACTAGTTAGAGGAATACCACCTGTCAGACAGAGACTAGTTAGAGGAATATCACCTGTCAGACAGCAGACGGAGACTAGTTAGAGGAATATCACCTGTCAGACAGCAGACGGAGACTAATTAGAGGAATATCACCTGTCAGACAGCATACAGAGACTAGTTAGAGGAATACCAGAGACTAGTTAGAGGAATACCACCTGTCAGACAGCATACAGAGACTAGTTAGAGGAATACCACCTGTCAGACAGAGACTAGTTAGAGGAATATCACCTGTCAGACAGCATACAGCGACAAGTTAGATGAATATCACCTGTCAGACAGAGACTAGTTAGAGGAATATCACCTGTCAGACAGCAGACAGAGACTAGTTAGAGGAATATCACCTGTCAGACAGCAGACAGAGACTAGTTAGAGGAGTACCACCTGTCAGACAGAGACTAGTTAGAGGAATACCACCTGTCAGACAGAGACTAGTTAGAGGAATATCACCTGTCAGACAGCATACAGAGACTAGTTAGAGGAATACCACCTGTCAGACAGCATATAGAGACTAAGTTAGAGTGAATATCACCTGTCAGACAGCATACAGAGACTAGTTAGAGGAATACCACCTGTCAGACAGCATAAAGAGACTAGTTAGAGGAATACCACCTGTCAGACAGAGACTAGTTAGAGGAATATCAGCTGTCAGACAGCAGACGGAGACTAGTTAGAGGAATATCACCTGTCAGAGAGCAGACAGAGACTAATTAGAGGAATATCACCTGTCAGACAGCATATAGAGACTAGTTAGAAGAATACCACCTGTCAGACAGAGACTAGTTAGAGGAATATCACCTGTCAGACAGCAGACAGAGACTAGTTAGAGGAATATCACCTGTCAGACAGAGACTAGTTAGAGGAGAGGAATATCACCTGTCAGACAGCATACAGCGACTAGTTAGATGAATATCACCTGTCAGACAGCATACAGAGACTAGTTAGAGGAATACCACCTGTCAGACAGCATACAGAGACTAGTTAGAGGAATACCACCTGTCAGACAGAGACTAGTTAGAGGAATATCACCTGTCAGACAGCATACAGAGACTAGTTAGAGGAATACCACCTGTCAGACAGCATACAGAGACTAGTTAGAGGAATACCACCTGTCAGACAGCATACAGAGACTAGTTAGAGGAATACCACCTGTCAGACAGAGACTAGTTAGAGGAATATCACCTGTCAGACAGCAGACAGAGACTAGTTAGAGGAGTACCACCTGTCAGACAGCATACAGAGACGAGTTAGAGGAATACCACCTGTCAGACAGAATACAGAGACTAGTTAAGAGGAATACCACCTGTCAGACAGAGACTAGTTAGAGGAATATCACCTGTCAGACAGCAGACAGAGACTAGTTAGAGGAATAACACCAGTCAGACAGCATACAGAGACTAGTTAGAGGAATACCACCTGTCAGACATAGACTAGTTAGAGAAATATCACCTGTCAGACAGAGACTAGTTAGAGGAATACCACCTGTCAGACAGAGACTACTTAGAGGAATACCACCTGTCAGACAGAGACTAGTTAGAGGAATACAACCTGTCAGACAGAGACTAGTTAGAGGAATACCACCTGTCAGACAGCAGACAGAGACTAGTTAGAGGAATACCACCTGTGAGACAGAGACTAGTTAGAGGAATATCACCTGTCAGACAGCATACAGAGACTAGTTAGAGGAATACCACCTGTCAGACAGAGACTAGTTAGAGGAATACCACCTGTCAGACAGCACACAGAGACTAGTTAGAGGAATACCACCTGTCAGACAGAGACTAGTTGGAGGAATACCACCTGTCAGACAGCAGACAGAGACTAGTTAAAGGAATACCACCTGTCAGACAGAGACTAGTTAGAGGAATATCACCTGTCAGACAGCATACAGAGACTAGTTAGAGGAATACCACCTGTCAGACAGAGACTAGTTAGAGGAATACCACCTGTCAGACAGCACACAGAGACTAGTTAGAGGAATACCACCTGTCAGACAGAGACTAGTTGGAGGAATACCACCTGTCAGACAGCAGACAGAGACTAGGTAGAGGAATATCACCTGTCAGACAGAGACTAGTTAGAGGAATACCACCAGTCAGACAGAGACTAGTTAGAGGAATACCACCTGTCAGACAGCAGACAGAGACTAGTTAGAGGAGTACCACCTGTCAGACAGAGACTAGTTAGAGGAATACCACCTGTTAGACAGAGACTAGTTAGAGGAATACCACCTGTCAGACAGAGACTAGTTAGAGGAATACCACCTGTCAGACAGAGACTAGTTAGAGGAATACCACCTGTCAGACAGAGACTAGTTAGAGGAATATAACCTGTCAGACAGCATACAGAGACTAGTTAGAGGAATACCACCTGTCAGACAGAGACTAGTTAGAGGAATATCACCTGTCAGACAGCAGACAGAGACTAGTTAGAGGAGTACCACCTGTCAGACAGCATACAGAGACTAGCTGGAGGAATACCACCTGTCAGACAGCATACAGAGACTAGTTAAGAGGAATACCACCTGTCAGACAGCATACAGAGACTAGTTAGAGGAATAACATCTGTCAGACAGCATAAAGAGACTAGTTAGAGGAATATCACCTGTCAGACAGCATACAGAGACTAGTTAGAGGAGTGGAATATCACCTGTAAGACAGCAGACAGAGAGTAGTTAGAGGAAGATCACCTGTCAGACAGCATACAGAGACTAGTTAGAGGAATACCAGAGACTAGTTAGAGGAATACCACCTGTCAGACAGCAGACAGAGACTAGTTAGAGGAATACCACCTGTCAGACAGAGACTAGTTAGAGGAATACCACCTGTCAGACAGCAGACAGAGACTAGTTAGAGGAGTACCACCTGTCAGACAGCATACAGAGACGAGTTAGAGGAGAGGAATATCACCTGTCAAACAGCATACAGCGACTAGTTAGATGAATATCACCTGTCAGACAGCATACAGCGACTAGTTAGAGGAATATCACCTGTCAGACAGCATACAGAGACTAGTTAGAGGAATACCACCTGTCAGACAGAGACTAGTTAGAGGAATACCACCTGTCAGACAGAGACTAGTTAGAGGAATACCACCTGTCAGACAGAGACTAGTTAGAGGAATATCACCTGTGAGACAGCATAAAGAGACTAGTTAGAGGAATACCACCTGTCAGACAGCATATAGAGACTAGTTAGATGAATATCACCTGTCAGACAGCAGACAGAGACTAGTTAGGAGGAATACCACCTGTCAGACAGCATACAGGGACTAGTTAGAGGAATACCACCTGTCAGACAGAGACTAGTTAGAGGAATATCACCTGTGAGACAGCATACAGAGACTAGTTAGAGGAATACAACCTGTCAGACAGCATATAGAGACTAGTTAGATGAATATCACCTGTCAGACAGCAGACAGAGACTAGTTAGAGGAGTACCACCTGTCAGACAGAGACTAGTTAGAGGAATACCACCTGTCAGACAGAGACTAGTTAGAGGAATATCACCTGTGAGACAGCATACAGAGACTAGTTAGAGGAATACCACCTGTCAGACAGCATATAGAGACTAGTTAGATGAATATCACCTGTCAGACAGCAGACAGAGACTAGTTAGAGGACTACCACCTGTCAGACAGCATACAGAGACTAGTTAGAGGAATACCACCTGTCAGACAGAGACTAGTTAGAGGAATATCACCTGTCAGACAGCAGACGGAGAGTAGTTAGAGGAATATCACCTGTCAGACAGCAGACGGAGACTAATTAGAGGAATATCACCTGTCAGACAGCATACAGAGACTAGTTAGAGGAATACCAGAGACTAGTTAGAGCAATACCACCTGTCAGACAGCATACAGAGACTAGTTAGAGGAATACCACCTGTCAGACAGAGACTAGTTAGAGGAATATCACCTGTCAGACAGCATACAGCGACAAGTTAGATGAATATCACCTGTCAGACAGAGACTAGTTAGAGGAATATCACCTGTCAGACAGCAGACAGAGACTAGTTAGAGGAGTACCACCTGTCAGACAGAGACTAGTTAGAGGAATACCACCTGTCAGACAGAGACTAGTTAGAGGAGTACCACCTGTCAGACAGAGACTAGTTAGAGGAATACCACCTGTCAGACAGAGACTAGTTAGAGGAATACCACCTGTCAGACAGCATACAGAGACTAGTTAGAGGAATACCACCTGTCAGAGAGCAGACAGAGACTAATTAGAGGAATATCACCTGTCAGACAGCATACAGAGACTAGTTAGAAGAATACCACCTGTCAGACAGCAGACAGAGACTAGTTAGAGGAATATCACCTGTCAGACAGAGACTAGTTAGAGGAGAGGAATATCACCTGTCAGACAGCATACAGCGACTAGTTAGATGAATATCACCTGTCAGACAGCATACAGAGACTAGTTAGAGGAATACCACCTGTCAGACAGCATACAGAGACTAGTTAGAGGAATACCACCTGTCAGACAGAGACTAGTTAGAGGAATATCACCTGTCAGACAGCATACAGAGACTAGTTAGAGGAATACCACCTGTCAGACAGCATACAGAGACTAGTTAGAGGAATACCACCTGTCAGACAGCATACAGAGACTAGTTAGAGGAATACCACCTGTCAGACAGAGACTAGTTAGAGGAATATCACCTGTCAGACAGCAGACAGAGACTAGTTAGAGGAGTACCACCTGTCAGACAGCATACAGAGACGAGTTAGAGGAATACCACCTGTCAGACAGAATACAGAGACTAGTTAGAGGAATACCACCTGTCAGACATAGACTAGTTAGAGAAATATCACCTGTCAGACAGAGACTAGTTGGAGGAATACCACCTGTCAGACAGCAGACAGAGACTAGGTAGAGGAATATCACCTGTCAGACAGAGACTAGTTAGAGGAATACCACCTGTCAGACAGAGACTAGTTAGAGGAATACCACCTGTCAGACAGAGACCAGTTAGAGGAATACCACCTGTCAGACAGAGACTAGTTAGAGGAATACCACCTGTCAGACAGAGACTAGTTAGAGGAATACCACCTGTCAGACAGAGACTAGTTAGAGGAATACCACCTGTCAGACAGAGACTAGTTGGAGGAATACCACCTGTCAGACAGCAGACAGAGACTAGGTAGAGGAATATCACCTGTCAGACAGAGACTAGTTAGAGGAATACCAAATGTCAGACAGAGACTAGTTAGAGGAATACCACCTGTCAGACAGAGACCAGTTAGAGGAATACCACCTGTCAGACAGCAGACAGAGACTAGTTAGAGGAGTACCACCTGTCAGACAGAGACTAGTTTGAGGAATACCACCTGTTAGACAGAGACTAGTTAGAGGAATACCACCTGTCAGACAGAGACCAGTTAGAGGAATACCACCTGTCAGACAGAGACTAGTTAGAGGAATACCACCTGTCAGACAGCAGACAGAGACTAGTTAGAGGAGTACCACCTGTCAGACAGAGACTAGTTTGAGGAATACCACCTGTTAGACAGAGACTAGTTTGAGGAATACCACCTGTCAGACAGAGACTAGTTAGAGGAATATCACCTGTCAGACAGCATACAGAGACTAGTTAGAGGAATACCACCTGTCAGACAGCATATAGAGACTAGTTCGTGAATATCACCTGTCAGACAGCATACAGAGACTAGTTAGAGGAATACCACCTGTCAGACAGAGACTAGTTAGAGGAACACCACCTGTCAGACAGCACACATAGACTAGTTAGAGGAATACCACCTGTCAGACAGAGACTAGTTGGAGGAATACCACCTGTCAGACAGCATAGAGAGACTAGTTAGAGGAATACCACCTGTTAGACAGAGACTAGTTAGAGAAATATCACCTGTCAGACAGCACACAGAGACTAGTTAGAGGAATACCACCTACAGACAGAGACTAGTTAGAGGAATACCACCTGTCAGACAGAGACTAGTTAGAGGAATACCACCTGTCAGACAGCATAGAGAGACTAGTTAGAGGAATACCACCTGTCAGACAGAGACTAGTTCGTGGAATACCACCTGTCAGACAGCATACAGAGACTAGTTAGAGGAATACCACCTGTCAGACAGAGACTAGTTAGAGGAATACCACCTGTCAGACAGCACACAGAGACTAGTTAGAGGAATACCACCTGTCAGACAGAGACTAGTTGGAGGAATACCACCTGTCAGACAGCATAGAGAGACTAGTTAGAGGAATACCACCTGTCAGACAGAGACTAGTTAGAGGAATATCACCTGTCAGACAGCATACAGAGACTAGTTAGAGGAATATCACCTGTCAGACAGCATATAGAGACTAGTTAGATGAATATCACCTGTCAGACAGCATACAGAGCCTAGTTAGAGGAATACCACCTGTCAGACAGCAAACAGAGACTAGTTAGAGGAATACCACCTGTCAGACAGCAAACAGAGACTAGTTAGAGGAATACCACCTGTCAGACAGAGACTAGTTAGAGGAATATCACCTGTCAGACAGCAGACGGAGACTAGTTAGAGGAATATCACCTGTCAGAGACCAGACAGAGACTAATTAGAGAAATATCACCTGTCAGACAGCATACAGAGACTAGTTAGAGGAATACCAGAGACTAGTTAGAGGAATACCACCTGTCAGACAGCATACAGAGACTAGTTAGAGGAATACCACCTGTCAGACAGAGACTAGTTAGAGGAATATCACCTGTCAGACAGCAGACAGAGACTAGTTAGAGGAATATCACCTGTCAGACAGAGACTATTTGGAGGAATATCACCTGTCAGACAGCAGACAGAGACTAGTTAGAGGAATATCACCTGTCAGACAGCAGACAGAGACTAGTTAGAGGAGAGGAATATCACCTGTCAAACAGCATACAGCGACTAGTTAGATGAATATCACCTGTCAGACAGCATACAGAGAGTAGTTAGAGGAATACCACCTGTCAGACAGAGACTAGTTAGAGGAATACCACCTGTCAGACAGAGACTAGTTAGAGGAATACCACCTGTCAGACAGAGACTAGTTAGAGGAATACCACCTGTCAGACAGAGACTAGTTAGAGGAATATCACCTGTCAGACAGCAGACAGAGACTAGTTAGGAGGAATACCACCTGTCAGACAGCATACAGGCACTAGTTAGAGGAATACCACCTGTCAGACAGAGACTAGTTAGAGGAATATCACCTGTCAGACAGAGACTAGTAAGAGGAATACCACCTGTCAGACAGAGACTAGTTAGAGGAATACCACCTCTCAGACAGCAGACAGAGACTAGTTTGAGGAATACCACCTGTCAGACAGAGACTAGTTAGAGGAATATCACCTGTCAGACAGCATACAGAGACTAGTTAGAGGAATACCACCTGTCAGACAGCATATAGAGACTAGTTCGTGAATATCACCTGTCAGACAGCATACAGAGACTAGTTAGAGGAATACCACCTGTCAGACAGAGACTAGTTAGAGGAATACCACCTGTCAGACAGCACACATAGACTAGTTAGAGGAATACCACCTGTCAGACAGAGACTAGTTGGAGGAATACCACCTGTCAGACAGCATAGAGAGACTAGTTAGAGGAATACCACCTGTCAGACAGAGACTAGTTAGAGAAATATCACCTGTCAGACAGCACACAGAGACTAGTTAGAGGAATACCACCTACAGACAGAGACTAGTTAGAGGAATACCACCTGTCAGACAGAGACTAGTTAGAGGAATATCACCTGTCAGACAGCATAGAGAGACTAGTTAGAGGAATACCACCTGTCAGACAGCATATAGAGACTAGTTCGTGAATATCACCTGTCAGACAGCATACAGAGACTAGTTAGAGGAATACCACCTGTCAGACAGAGACTAGTTAGAGGAATACCACCTGTCAGACAGCACACAGAGACTAGTTAGAGGAATACCACCTGTCAGACAGAGACTAGTTGGAGGAATACCACCTGTCAGACAGCATAGAGAGACTAGTTAGAGGAATACCACCTGTCAGACAGAGACTAGTTAGAGGAATATCACCTGTCAGACAGCATACAGAGACTAGTTAGAGGAATATCACCTGTCAGACAGCATATAGAGACTAGTTAGATGAATATCACCTGTCAGACAGCATACAGAGACTAGTTAGAGGAATATCACCTGTCAGACAGCATACAGAGACTAGTTAGAGGAATACCACCTGTCAGACAGCAAACAGAGACTAGTTAGAGGAATACCACCTGTCAGACAGAGACTAGTTAGAGGAATATCACCTGTCAGACAGCAGACGGAGACTAGTTAGAGGAATATCACCTGTCAGAGACCAGACAGAGACTAATTAGAGAAATATCACCTGTCAGACAGCATACAGAGACTAGTTAGAGGAATACCAGAGACTAGTTAGAGGAATACCACCTGTCAGACAGCATACAGAGACTAGTTAGAGGAATACCACCTGTCAGACAGAGACTAGTTAGAGGAATATCACCTGTCAGACAGCAGACAGAGACTAGTTAGAGGAATATCACCTGTCAGACAGAGACTATTTGGAGGAATATCACCTGTCAGACAGCAGACAGAGACTAGTTAGAGGAATATCACCTGTCAGACAGCAGACAGAGACTAGTTAGAGGAGAGGAATATCACCTGTCAAACAGCATACAGCGACTAGTTAGATGAATATCACCTGTCAGACAGCATACAGCGACTAGTTAGAGGAGAGGAATATCACCTGTCAAACAGCATACAGAGAGTAGTTAGAGGAATACCACCTGTCAGACAGAGACTAGTTAGAGGAATATCACCTGTCAGACAGCAGACAGAGACTAGTTAGAGGAGAGGAATATCACCTGTCAAACAGCATACAGAGAGTAGTTAGAGGAATACCACCTGTCAGACAGAGACTAGTTAGAGGAATACCACCTGTCAGACAGAGACTAGTTAGAGGAATACCACCTGTCAGACAGAGACTAGTTAGAGGAATACCACCTGTCAGACAGAGACTAGTTAGAGGAATATCACCTGTCAGACAGCAGACAGAGACTAGTTAGGAGGAATACCACCTGTCAGACAGCATACAGGCACTAGTTAGAGGAATACCACCTGTCAGACAGAGACTAGTTAGAGGAATATCACCTGTCAGACAGAGACTAGTAAGAGGAATACCACCTGTCAGACAGAGACTAGTTAGAGGAATACCACCTGTCAGACAGCATACAGAGACTAGTTAAGAGGAATACCACCTGTCAGACAGAGACTAGTTAGAGGAATATCACCTGTCAGACAGCAGACAGAGACTAGTTAGAGGAATAACACCTGTCAGACAGCATACAGAGACTAGTTAGAGGAATACCACCTGTCAGACAGAGACTAGTTAGAGGAAGATCACCTGTCAGACAGCATACAGAGACAAGTTAGAGGAATACCAGAGACTAGTTAGAGGAATACCACCTGTCAGACAGCAGACAGAGACTAGGTAGAGGAATATCACCTGTCAGACAGCATACAGAGACTAGTTAGAGGAATACCACCTGTCAGACAGAGACTAGTTAGAGGAATACCACCTGTCAGACAGAGACTACTTAGAGGAATACCACCTGTCAGACAGAGACTAGTTAGAGGAATACCACCTGTCAGACAGAGACTAGTTAGGAGGAATACCACCTGTCAGACAGCATACAGGGACTAGTTAAGAGGAATACCACCTGTCAGACAGAGACTAGTTAGAGGAATACAACCTGTCAGACAGAGACTAGTTAGAGGAATACCACCTGTCAGACAGCAGACAGAGACTAGTTAGAGGAATACCACCTTTCAGACAGAGACTAGTTAGAGGAATATCACCTGTCAGACAGCATACAGAGACTAGTTAGAGGAATACCACCTGTCAGACAGAGACTAGTTGGAGGAATACCACCTGTCAGACAGCAGACAGAGACTAGGTAGAGGAATATCACCTGTCAGACAGAGACTAGTTAGAGGAATACCACCTGTCAGACAGAGACCAGTTAGAGGAATACCACCTGTCAGACAGAGACTAGTTAGAGAAATACCACCTGTCAGACAGCAGACAGAGACTAGTTAGAGGAGTACCACCTGTCAGACAGAGACTAGTTAGAGGAATACCACCTGTTAGACAGAGACTAGTTAGAGGAATACCACCTGTCAGACAGAGACTATTTAGAGGAATATCACCTGTCAGACAGCAAAGAGAGACTAGTTAGAGGAATACCACCTGTCAGACAGAGACTAGTTAGAGGAATACCACCTGTCAGACAGCACACAGAGACTAGTTAGAGGAATACCACCTGTCAGACAGAGACTAGTTGGAGGAATACCACCTGTCAGACAGCATAGAGAGACTAGTTAGAGGAATACAACCTGTCAGACAGAGACTAGTTAGAGGAATATCACCGGTCAGACAGCATACAGAGACTAGTTAGAGGAATATCACCTGTCAGACAGCATATAGAGACTAGTTAGATGAATATCACCTGTCAGACAGCATACAGAGACTAGTTAGAGGAATACCACCTGTCAGACAGCAAACAGAGACTAGTTAGAGGAATACCACCTGTCAGACAGAGACTAGTTAGAGGAATATCACCTGTCAGACAGCAGACGGAGACTAGTTAGAGGAATATCACCTGTCAGAGAGCAGACAGAGACTAATTAGAGGAATATCACCTGTCAGACAGCATACAGAGACTAGTTAGAGGAATACCAGAGACTAGTTAGAGGAATACCACCTGTCAGACAGCATACAGAGACTAGTTAGAGGAATACCACCTTTCAGACAGAGACTAGTTAGAGGAATACCACCTGTCAGACAGAGACTAGTGAGAGGAATACCACCTGTCAGACAGAGACTAGTTAGAGGAATACCACCTGTCAGACAGAGACTAGTTAGAGGAATACCACCTGTCAGACAGAGACTAGTTAGAGGAATACCACCTGTCAGACAGAGACTAGTTAGAGGAATACCACCTGTCAGACAGAGACTAGTTAGAGGAATATCACCTGTCAGACAGCATACAGAGACTAGTTAGAGGAATACCACCTGTCAGACAGCAGACAGAGACTAGTTAGAGGAGTACCACCTGTCAGACAGCATACAGAGACTAGTTAGAGGAATATCACCTGTCAGAGAGCAGACAGAGACTAGTTAGAGGAATACCACCTGTCAGACAGCATACAGAGACTAGTTAGATGAATAACACCTATCAGACAGCATACAGAGACTAGTTAGAGGAATATCACCTGTCAGACAGCATACAGAGACTAGTTAGAGGAATACCAGAGACTAGTTAGAGGAATACCACCTGTCAGACAGCATACAGAGACTAGTTAGAGGAATACCACCTGTCAGACAGAGACTAGTTAGAGGAGAGGAATATCACCTGTCAGACAGCATACAGAGACTAGATAGAGGAATAACACCTGTCAGACAACATACAGAGACTAGTTAGAGGAATACCACCTGTCAGACAGCAGACAGACTAGTTAGAGGAATATCACCTGTCAGACAGCATACAGAGACTAGTTAGAGGAATACCAGAGACTAGTTAGAGGAATACCACCTGTCAGACAGCATACAGAGACTAGTTAGAGGAATACCACCTGTCAGACAGCATACAGAGACTAGTTAGAGGAATACCACCTGTTAGACAGCATACAGAGACTAGTTAGAGGAATATCAACTGTCAGACAGAGACTAGTTACAGGAATACCACCTGTCAGACAGAGACTAGTCAGAGAAATACCACCTGTCAGACAGCATACAGAGACTAGTTAGAGGAATACCACTTGTCAGACAGAGACTAGTTAGAGGAATATCACCTGTCAGACAGAGACTAGTTAGAGGAATATCAACTGTCAGACAACATACAGAGACTAGTTAGAGGAATACCACCTGTCAGACAGCATACAGAGACTAGTTAGAGGAATATTAACTGTCAGACAGAGACTAGTTAGAGGAATATCACCTGTCAGACAGCATACAGAGACTAGTTAGAGGAATACCACCTGTCAGAGAGCAGACAGAGACTAGTTTGAGGAGTACCACCTGTCAGACAGCATACAGAGACTAGTTAGAGGAATATCACCTGTCAGACAGCATACAGAGACTAGTTAGAGGAATATCACCTGTCAGACAGCATATAGAGACTAGTTAGATGAATATCACCTGTCAGACAGCATACAGAGACTAGTTAGAGGAATACCACCTGTCAGACAGCAAACAGAGACTAGTTAGAGGAGTACCACCTGTCAGACAGAGACTAGTTAGAGGAATATCACCTGTCAGACAGCAGACGGAGACTAGTTAGAGGAATATCACCTGTCAGAGAGCAGACAGAGACTAATTAGAGGAATATCACCTGTCAGAAAGCATACAGAGACTAGTTAGAGGAATACCAGAGACTAGTTAGAGGAATACCACCTGTCAGACAGCATACAGAGACTAGTTAGAGGAATACCACCTTTCAGACAGAGACTAGTTAGAGGAATACCACCTGTCAGACAGAGACTAGTGAGAGGAATACCACCTGTCAGACAGAGACTAGTGAGAGGAATACCACCTGTCAGACAGAGACTAGTTAGAGGAATACCACCTGTCAGACAGAGACTAGTTAGAGGAATACCACCTGTCAGACAGAGACTAGTTAGAGGAATATCACCTGTCAGACAGCAGACAGAGACTAGTTAGGAGGAATACCACCTGTCAGACAGCATGCAGGCAGTAGTTAGAGGAATACCACCTGTCAGACAGCAGACAGAGACTAGTTAGAGGAATACCACCTGTCAGACAGAGACTAGTTAGAGGAATACCACCTGTCAGACAGAGACTAGTTAGAGGAATACCACCTGTCAGACAGAGACTAGTTAGAGGAATACCACCTGTCAGACAGAGACTAGTTAGAGGAATATCACCTGTCAGACAGCAGACAGAGACTAGTTAGAGGAATACCACCTGTCAGACAGAGACTAGTTAGAGGAATATCACCTGTCAGACAGCAGACAGAGACTAGTTAGGAGGAATACCACCTGTCAGACAGCATACAGGGACTAGTTAGAGGAATACCACCTGTCAGACAAAGACTAGTTAGAGGAATATCACCTGTCAGACAGCATACAGAGACTAGTTAGAGGAATACCACCTGTCAGACAGCAGACAGAGACTAGTTAGAGGAGAGGAATACCACCTGTCAGACAGCAGACAGAGACTAGTTAGAGGAATATCACCTGTCAGAGAGCAGACAGAGACTAGTTAGAGGAATACCACCTGTCAGACAGCATACAGAGACTAGTTAGAGGAATACCAGAGACTAGTTAGAGGAATACCACCTGTCAGACAGCATACAGAGACTAGTTAGAGGAATACCACCTTTCAGACAGAGACTAGTTAGAGGAATACCACCTGTCAGACAGAGACTAGTGAGAGGAATACCACCTGTCAGACAGAGACTAGTTAGAGGAATACCACCTGTCAGACAGAGACTAGTTAGAGGAATACCACCTGTCAGACAGAGACTAGTTAGAGGAATATCACCTGTCAGACAGCAGACAGAGACTAGTTAGGAGGAATACCACCTGTCAGACAGCATGCAGGCACTAGTTAGAGGAATACCACCTGTCAGACAGAGACTAGTTAGAGGAATACCACCTGTCAGACAGCAGACAGAGACTAGTTAGAGGAATACCACCTGTCAGATAGAGACTAGTTAGAGGAATACCACCTGTCAGACAGAGACTAGTTAAAGGAATACCACCTGTCAGACAGAGACTAGTTAGAGGAATATCACCTGTCAGACAGCAGACAGAGACTAGTTAGGAGGAATACCACCTGTCAGACAGCATACAGGGACTAGTTAGAGGAATACCACCTGTCAGACAGAGACTAGTTAGAGGAATATCACCTGTCAGACAGCATACAGAGACTAGTTAGAGGAATACCACCTGTCAGACAGCAGACAGAGACTAGTTAGAGGAGAGGAATAACACCTGTCAGACAGCAGACAGAGACTAGTTAGAGGAGTACCACCTGTCAGACAGCATACAGAGACTAGTTAGAGGAATATCACCTGTCAGAGAGCAGACAGAGACTAGTTAGAGGAATACCACCTGTCAGACAGCATACAGAGACTAGTTAGATGAATAACACCTATCAGAGAGCATACAGAGACTAGTTAGAGGAATACCACCTGTCAGATAGCAGACAGAGTCTAGTAAGAGGAATATCACCTGTCAGACAGCATACAGAGACTAGTTAGAGGAATACCAGAGACTAGTTAGAGGAATACCACCTGTCAGACAGAGACTAGTTAGAGGAATATCACCTGTCAGACAGCATACAGAGACTAGTTAGAGGAATACCACCTGTCAGACAGCAGACAGAGACTAGTTAGAGGAATATCACCTGTCAGACAGCATACAGAGACTAGTTAGAGGAATACCAGAGACTAGTTAGAGGAATACCACCTGTCAGACAGCATACAGAGACTAGTTAGAGGAATACCACCTGTCAGACAGAGACTAGTTAGAGGAATATCACCTGTCAGACAGCAGACAGAGACTAGTTAGAGGAATATCACCTGTCAGACAGAGACTAGTTAGAGGAATACCACCTGTCAGACAGCAGACAGAGACTAGTTAGAGGAGAGGAATATCACCTGTCAGACAGCATACAGAGACTAGATAGAGGAATAACACCTGTCAGACAGCATACAGAGACTAGTTAGAGGAATACCACCTGTCAGACAGCAGACAGACTAGTTAGAGGAATATCACCTGTCAGACAGCATACAGAGACTAGTTAGAGGAATACCAGAGACTAGTTAGAGGAATACCACCTGTCAGACAGCATACAGAGACTAGTTAGAGGAATATCAACTGTCAGACAGAGACTAGTCAGAGAAATACCACCTGTCAGACAGCATACAGAGACTAGTTAGAGGAATACCACCTGTCAGACAGAGACTAGTTAGAGGAATATCACCTGTCAGACAGAGACTAGTTAGAGGAATATCAACTGTCAGACAACATACAGAGACTAGTTAGAGGAATACCACCTGTCAGACAGCATACAGAGACTAGTTAGAGGAATACCACCTGTCAGACAGAGACTAGTTAGAGGAATATCACCTGTCAGACAGAGACTAGTTAGAGGAATACCCCCTGTCAGACAGCATACAGAGACTAGTTAGAGGAATATCAACTGTCAGACAGAGACTAGTTAGAGGAATATCACCTGTCAGACAGCATACAGAGACTAGTTAGAGGAATACCACCTGTCAGACAGCATACAGAGACTAGTTAGAGGAATACCACCTGTCAGACAGAGACTAGTTAGAGGAATATCACCTGTCAGACAGCAGACGGAGACTAGTTAGAGGAATACCACCTGTCAGAGAGCAGACAGAGACTAGTTTGAGGAGTACCACCTGTCAGACAGCATACAGAGACTAGTTAGAGGAATATCACCTGTCAGACAGCATACAGAGACTAGTTAGAGGAATACCACCTTTCAGACAGAGACTAGTTAGAGGAATACCACCTGTCAGACAGAGACTAGTGAGAGGAATACCACCTGTCAGACAGAGACTAGTTAGAGGAATACCACCTGTCAGACAGAGACTAGTTAGAGGAATACCACCTGTCAGACAGAGACTAGTTAGAGGAATATCACCTGTCAGACAGCAGACAGAGACTAGTTAGGAGGAATACCACCTGTCAGACAGCATGCAGGCACTAGTTAGAGGAATACCACCTGTCAGACAGCATACAGAGACTAGTTAGAGGAATACCACCTGTTAGACAGCATACAGAGACTAGTTAGAGGAATACCACCTGTCAGACAGCATACAGAGACTAGTTAGAGGAATACCACCTGTTAGACAGCATACAGAGACTAGTTAGAGGAATATCAACTGTCAGACAGAGACTAGTCAGAGAAATACCACCTGTCAGACAGCATACAGAGACTAGTTAGAGGAATACCACCTGTCAGACAGAGACTAGTTAGAGGAATATCACCTGTCAGACAGAGACTAGTTAGAGGAATATCAACTGTCAGACAACATACAGAGACTAGTTAGAGGAATACCACCTGTCAGACAGCATACAGAGACTAGTTAGAGGAATATCAACTGTCAGAAAGAGACTAGTTAGAGGAATATCACCTGTCAGACAGCAGACGGAGACTAGTTAGAGGAATACCACCTGTCAGAGAGCAGACAGAGACTAGTTTGAGGAGTACCACCTGTCAGACAGCATACAGAGACTAGTTAGAGGAATATCACCTGTCAGACAGCATACAGAGACTAGTTAGAGGAATACCACCTTTCAGACAGAGACTAGTTAGAGGAATACCACCTGTCAGACAGAGACTAGTGAGAGGAATACCACCTGTCAGACAGAGACTAGTTAGAGGAATACCACCTGTCAGACAGAGACTAGTTAGAGGAATACCACCTGTCAGACAGAGACTAGTTAGAGGAATATCACCTGTCAGACAGCAGACAGAGACTAGTTAGGAGGAATACCACCTGTCAGACAGCATGCAGGCACTAGTTAGAGGAATACCACCTGTCAGACAGAGACTAGTTAGAGGAATATCACCTGTCAGACAGCAGACAGAGACTAGTTAGAGGAATACCACCTGTCAGACAGAGACTAGTTAGAGGAATACCACCTGTCAGACAGAGACTAGGTTAGAGGAATATCACCTGTCAGACAGCAGACAGAGACTAGTTAGGAGGAATACCACCTGTCAGACAGCATACAGGGACTAGTTAGAGGAATACCACCTGTCAGACAGAGACTAGTTAGAGGAATATCACCTGTCAGACAGCAAACAGAGACTAGTTAGAGGAATACCACCTGTCAGACAGAGACTAGTTAGAGGAATATCACCTGTCAGACAGCAGACGAACAGAGACTAGTTAGAGGAATACCACCTGTCAGACAGAGACTAGTTAGAGGAATATCACCTGTCAGACAGCAGACGGAGACTAGTTAGAGGAATATCACCTGTCAGAGAGCAGACAGAGACTAATTAGAGGAATATCACCTGTCAGACAGCATACAGAGACTAGTTAGAGGAATACCAGAGACTAGTTAGAGGAATACCACCTGTCAGACAGCATACAGAGACTAGTTAGAGGAATACCACCTTTCAGACAGAGACTAGTTAGAGGAATACCACCTGTCAGACAGAGACTAGTGAGAGGAATACCACCTGTCAGACAGAGACTAGTGAGAGGAATACCACCTGTCAGACAGAGACTAGTTAGAGGAATACCACCTGTCAGACAGAGACTAGTTAGAGGAATATCACCTGTCAGACAGCAGACAGAGACTAGTTAGGAGGAATACCACCTGTCAGACAGCATGCAGGCACTAGTTAGAGGAATACCACCTGTCAGACAGAGACTAGTTAGAGGAATATCACCTGTCAGACAGCATACAGAGACTAGTTAGAGGAATACCACCTTTCAGACAGAGACTAGTTAGAGGAATACCACCTGTCAGACAGAGACTAGTGAGAGGAATACCACCTGTCAGACAGAGACTAGTTAGAGGAATACCACCTGTCAGACAGAGACTAGTTAGAGGAATACCACCTGTCAGACAGAGACTAGTTAGAGGAATATCACCTGTCAGACAGCAGACAGAGACTAGTTAGGAGGAATACCACCTGTCAGACAGCATGCAGGCACTAGTTAGAGGAATACCACCTGTCAGACAGAGACTAGTTAGAGGAATATCACCTGTCAGACAGCAGACAGAGACTAGTTAGAGGAATACCACCTGTCAGACAGAGACTAGTTAGAGGAATACCACCTGTCAGACAGAGACTAGTTAGAGGAATACCACCTGTCAGACAGAGACTAGTTAGAGGAATACCACCTGTCAGACAGAGACTAGTTAGAGGAATATCACCTGTCAGACAGCAACAGAGACTAGTTAGAGGAATACCACTTGTCAGACAGAGACTAGTTAGAGGAATATCACCTGTCAGACAGAGACTAGTTAGAGGAATATCAACTGTCAGACAACATACAGAGACTAGTTAGAGGAATACCACCTGTCAGACAGCATACAGAGACTAGTTAGAGGAATATTAACTGTCAGACAGAGACTAGTTAGAGGAATATCACCTGTCAGACAGCATACAGAGACTAGTTAGAGGAATACCACCTGTCAGACAGCATACAGAGACTAGTTAGAGGAATACCACCTGTCAGACAGAGACTAGTTAGAGGAATATCACCTGTCAGACAGCAGACGGAGACTAGTTAGAGGAGTACCACCTGTCAGACAGCATACAGAGACTAGTTAGAGGAATATCACCTGTCAGACAGCATATAGAGACTAGTTAGATGAATATCACCTGTCAGACAGCATACAGAGACTAGTTAGAGGAATACCACCTGTCAGACAGCAAACAGAGACTAGTTAGAGGAGTACCACCTGTCAGACAGAGACTAGTTAGAGGAATATCACCTGTCAGACAGCAGACGGAGACTAGTTAGAGGAATATCACCTGTCAGAGAGCAGACAGAGACTAATTAGAGGAATATCACCTGTCAGACAGCATACAGAGACTAGTTAGAGGAATACCAGAGACTAGTTAGAGGAATACCACCTGTCAGACAGCATACAGAGACTAGTTAGAGGAATACCACCTTGCAGACAGAGACTAGTTAGAGGAATACCACCTGTCAGACAGAGACTAGTGAGAGGAATACCACCTGTCAGACAGAGACTAGTGAGAGGAATACCACCTGTCAGACAGAGACTAGTTAGAGGAATACCACCTGTCAGACAGAGACTAGTTAGAGGAATACCACCTGTCAGACAGAGACTAGTTAGAGGAATATCACCTGTCAGACAGCAGACAGAGACTAGTTAGGAGGAATACCACCTGTCAGACAGCATGCAGGCAGTAGTTAGAGGAATACCACCTGTCAGACAGCAGACAGAGACTAGTTAGAGGAATACCACCTGTCAGACAGAGACTAGTTAGAGGAATACCACCTGTCAGACAGAGACTAGTTAGAGGAATACCACCTGTCAGACAGAGACTAGTTAGAGGAATACCACCTGTCAGACAGAGACTAGTTAGAGGAATATCACCTGTCAGACAGCAGACAGAGACTAGTTAGAGGAATACCACCTGTCAGACAGAGACTAGTTAGAGGAATATCACCTGTCAGACAGCAGACAGAGACTAGTTAGGAGGAATACCACCTGTCAGACAGCATACAGGGACTAGTTAGAGGAATACCACCTGTCAGACAAAGACTAGTTAGAGGAATATCACCTGTCAGACAGCATACAGAGACTAGTTAGAGGAATACCACCTGTCAGACAGCAGACAGAGACTAGTTAGAGGAGAGGAATACCACCTGTCAGACAGCAGACAGAGACTAGTTAGAGGAGTACCACCTGTCAGACAGCATACAGAGACTAGTTAGAGGAATATCACCTGTCAGAGAGCAGACAGAGACTAGTTAGAGGAATACCACCTGTCAGACAGCATACAGAGACTAGTTAGAGGAATACCAGAGACTAGTTAGAGGAATACCACCTGTCAGACAGCATACAGAGACTACTTAGAGGAATACCACCTTTCAGACAGAGACTAGTTAGAGGAATACCACCTGTCAGACAGAGACTAGTGAGAGGAATACCACCTGTCAGACAGAGACTAGTTAGAGGAATACCACCTGTCAGACAGAGACTAGTTAGAGGAATACCACCTGTCAGACAGAGACTAGTTAGAGGAATATCACCTGTCAGACAGCAGACAGAGACTAGTTAGGAGGAATACCACCTGTCAGACAGCATGCAGGCACTAGTTAGAGGAATACCACCTGTCAGACAGAGACTAGTTAGAGGAATACCACCTGTCAGACAGCAGACAGAGACTAGTTAGAGGAATACCACCTGTCAGATAGAGACTAGTTAGAGGAATACCACCTGTCAGACAGAGACTAGTTAGAGGAATACCACCTGTCAGACAGAGACTAGTTAGGAGGAATACCACCTGTCAGACAGCATACAGGGACTAGTTAGAGGAATACCACCTGTCAGACAGAGACTAGTTAGAGGAATATCACCTGTCAGACAGCATACAGAGACTAGTTAGAGGAATACCACCTGTCAGACAGCAGACAGAGACTAGTTAGAGGAGAGGAATAACACCTGTCAGACAGCAGACAGAGACTAGTTAGAGGAGTACCACCTGTCAGACAGCATACAGAGACTAGTTAGAGGAATATCACCTGTCAGAGAGCAGACAGAGACTAGTTAGAGGAATACCACCTGTCAGACAGCATACAGAGACTAGTTAGATGAATAACACCTATCAGAGAGCATACAGAGACTAGTTAGAGGAATACCAGAGACTAGTTAGAGGAATACCACCTGTCAGACAGAGACTAGTTAGAGGAATATCACCTGTCAGACAGCATACAGAGACTAGTTAGAGGAATACCACCTGTCAGACAGCAGACAGAGACTAGTTAGAGGAATATCACCTGTCAGACAGCATACAGAGACTAGTTAGAGGAATACCAGAGACTAGTTAGAGGAATACCACCTGTCAGACAGCATACAGAGACTAGTTAGAGGAATACCACCTGTCAGACAGAGACTAGTTAGAGGAATATCACCTGTCAGACAGCAGACAGAGACTAGTTAGAGGAATATCACCTGTCAGACAGAGACTAGTTAGAGGAATACCACCTGTCAGACAGCAGACAGAGACTAGTTAGAGGAGAGGAATATCACCTGTCAGACAGCATACAGAGACTAGATAGAGGAATAACACCTGTCAGACAGCATACAGAGACTAGTTAGAGGAATACCACCTGTCAGACAGCAGACAGACTAGTTAGAGGAATATCACCTGTCAGACAGCATACAGAGACTAGTTAGAGGAATACCAGAGACTAGTTAGAGGAATACCACCTGTCAGACAGCATACAGAGACTAGTTAGAGGAATACCACCTGTCAGACAGCATACAGAGACTAGTTAGAGGAATACCACCTGTTAGACAGCATACAGAGACTAGTTAGAGGAATATCAACTGTCAGACAGAGACTAGTTAGAGGAATACCACCTGTCAGACAGAGACTAGTCAGAGAAATACCACCTGTCAGACAGCATACAGAGACTAGTTAGAGGAATACCACCTGTCAGACAGAGACTAGTTAGAGGAATATCACCTGTCAGACAGAGACTAGTTAGAGGAATATCAACTGTCAGACAACATACAGAGACTAGTTAGAGGAATACCACCTGTCAGACAGCATACAGAGACTAGTTAGAGGAATACCACCTGTCAGACAGAGACTAGTTAGAGGAATATCACCTGTCAGACAGAGACTAGTTAGAGGAATACCCCCTGTCAGACAGCATACAGAGACTAGTTAGAGGAATATCAACTGTCAGACAGAGACTAGTTAGAGGAATATCACCTGTCAGACAGCATACAGAGACTAGTTAGAGGAATACCACCTGTCAGACAGCATACAGAGACTAGTTAGAGGAATACCACCTGTCAGACAGAGACTAGTTAAAGGAATATCACCTGTCAGACAGCAGACGGAGACTAGTTAGAGGAATACCACCTGTCAGAGAGCAGACAGAGACTAGTTTGAGGAGTACCACCTGTCAGACAGCATACAGAGACTAGTTAGAGGAATATCACCTGTCAGACAGCATACAGAGACTAGTTAGAGGAATACCACCTTTCAGACAGAGACTAGTTAGAGGAATACCACCTGTCAGACAGAGACTAGTGAGAGGAATACCACCTGTCAGACAGAGACTAGTTAGAGGAATACCACCTGTCAGACAGAGACTAGTTAGAGGAATACCACCTGTCAGACAGAGACTAGTTAGAGGAATATCACCTGTCAGACAGCAGACAGAGACTAGTTAGGAGGAATACCACCTGTCAGACAGCATGCAGGCACTAGTTAGAGGAATACCACCTGTCAGACAGAGACTAGTTAGAGGAATATCACCTGTCAGACAGCAGACAGAGACTAGTTAGAGGAATACCACCTGTCAGACAGAGACTAGTTAGAGGAATACCACCTGTCAGACAGAGACTAGTTAGAGGAATACCACCTGTCAGACAGAGACTAGTTAGAGGAATACCACCTGTCAGACAGAGACTAGTTAGAGGAATATCACCTGTCAGACAGCAGACAGAGACTAGTTAGGAGGAATACCACCTGTCAGACAGCATACAGGGACTAGTTAGAGGAATACCACCTGTCAGACAGAGACTAGTTAGAGGAATATCACCTGTCAGACAGCAAACAGAGACTAGTTAGAGGAATACCACCTGTCAGACAGAGACTAGTTAGAGGAATATCACCTGTCAGACAGCAGACGGAGACTAGTTAGAGGAATATCACCTGTCAGAGAGCAGACAGAGACTAATTAGAGGAATATCACCTGTCAGACAGCATACAGAGACTAGTTAGAGGAATACCAGAGACTAGTTAGAGGAATACCACCTGTCAGACAGCATACAGAGACTAGTTAGAGGAATACCACCTTTCAGACAGAGACTAGTTAGAGGAATACCACCTGTCAGACAGAGACTAGTGAGAGGAATACCACCTGTCAGACAGAGACTAGTTAGAGGAATACCACCTGTCAGACAGAGACTAGTTAGAGGAATACCACCTGTCAGACAGAGACTAGTTAGAGGAATATCACCTGTCAGACAGCAGACAGAGACTAGTTAGGAGGAATACCACCTGTCAGACAGCATGCAGGCACTAGTTAGAGGAATACCACCTGTCAGACAGAGACTAGTTAGAGGAATATCACCTGTCAGACAGCAGACAGAGACTAGTTAGAGGAATACCACCTGTCAGACAGAGACTAGTTAGAGGAATACCACCTGTCAGACAGAGACTAGTTAGAGGAATACCACCTGTCAGACAGAGACTAGTTAGAGGAATACCACCTGTCAGACAGAGACTAGTTAGAGGAATATCACCTGTCAGACAGCAGACAGAGACTAGTTAGGAGGAATACCACCTGTCAGACAGCATACAGGGACTAGTTAGAGGAATACCACCTGTCAGACAGAGACTAGTTAGAGGAATATCACCTGTCAGACAGAGACTAGTTAGAGGAATATCACCTGTCAGACAGCAGACGGAGACTAGTTAGAGGAATATCACCTGTCAGAGAGCAGACAGAGACTAATTAGAGGAATATCACCTGTCAGACAGCATACAGAGACTAGTTAGAGGAATACCAGAGACTAGTTAGAGGAATACCACCTGTCAGACAGCATACAGAGACTAGTTAGAGGAATACCACCTTTCAGACAGAGACTAGTTAGAGGAATACCACCTGTCAGACAGAGACTAGTGAGAGGAATACCACCTGTCAGACAGAGACTAGTTAGAGGAATACCACCTGTCAGACAGAGACTAGTTAGAGGAATACCACCTGTCAGACAGAGACTAGTTAGAGGAATATCACCTGTCAGACAGCAGACAGAGACTAGTTAGGAGGAATACCACCTGTCAGACAGCATGCAGGCACTAGTTAGAGGAATACCACCTGTCAGACAGAGACTAGTTAGAGGAATATCACCTGTCAGACAGCAGACAGAGACTAGTTAGAGGAATACCACCTGTCAGACAGAGACTAGTTAGAGGAATACCACCTGTCAGACAGAGACTAGTTAGAGGAATACCACCTGTCAGACAGAGACTAGTTAGAGGAATACCACCTGTCAGACAGAGACTAGTTAGAGGAATATCACCTGTCAGACAGCAGACAGAGACTAGTTAGGAGGAATACCACCTGTCAGACAGCATGCAGGCACTAGTTAGAGGAATACCACCTGTCAGACAGAGACTAGTTAGAGGAATATCACCTGTCAGACAGCATACAGAGACTAGTTAGAGGAATACCACCTGTCAGACAGCAGACAGAGACTAGTTAGAGGAGAGGAATACCACCTGTCAGACAGCAGACAGAGACTAGTTAGAGGAGTACCACCTGTCAGACAGCATACAGAGACTAGTTAGAGGAATATCACCTGTCAGAGAGCAGACAGAGACTAGTTAGAGGAATACCACCTGTCAGACAGCATACAGAGACTAGTTAGATGAATAACACCTATCAGACAGCATACAGAGACTAGTTAGAGGAATACCACCTGTCAGACAGCAGACAGAGACTAGTAAGAGGAATATCACCTGTCAGACAGCATACAGAGACTAGTTAGAGGAATACCAGAGACTAGTTAGAGGAATACCACCTGTCAGACAGAGACTAGTTAGAGGAATATCACCTGTCAGACAGCATACAGAGACTAGTTAGAGGAATACCACCTGTCAGACAGCAGACAGAGACTAGTTAGAGGAATACCACCTGTCAGACAGAGACTAGTTAGAGGAATATCACCTGTCAGACAGCAGACAGAGACTAGTTAGAGGAATATCACCTGTCAGACAGAGACTAGTTAGAGGAATACCACCTGTTAGACAGCAGACAGAGACTAGTTAGAGGAGAGGAATATCACCTGTCAGACAGCATACAGAGACTAGATAGAGGAATAACACCTGTCAGACAGCATACAGAGACTAGTTAGAGGAATACCACCTGTCAGACAGCAGACAGACTAGTTAGAGGAATATCACCTGTCAGACAGCATACAGAGACTAGTTAGAGGAATACCAGAGACTAGTTAGAGGAATACCACCTGTCAGACAGCATACAGAGACTAGTTAGAGGAATACCACCTGTCAGACAGCATACAGAGACTAGTTAGAGGAATACCACCTGTTAGACAGCATACAGAGACTAGTTAGAGGAATATCAACTGTCAGACAGAGACTAGTTAGAGGAATACCACCTGTCAGACAGAGACTAGTCAGAGAAATACCACCTGTCAGACAGCATACAGAGACTAGTTAGAGGAATACCACCTGTCAGACAGAGACTAGTTGGAGGAATATCACCTGTCAGACAGAGACTAGTTAGAGGAATATCAACTGTCAGACAACATACAGAGACTAGTTAGAGGAATACCACCTGTCAGACAGCATACAGAGACTAGTTAGAGGAATACCACCTGTCAGACAGAGACTAGTTAGAGGAATATCACCTGTCAGACAGAGACTAGTTAGAGGAATACCACCTGTCAGACAGCATACAGAGACTAGTTAGAGGAATATCAACTGTCAGACAGAGACTAGTTAGAGGAATATCACCTGTCAGACAGCAGACGGAGACTAGTTAGAGGAATACCACCTGTCAGAGAGCAGACAGAGACTAGTTTGAGGAGTACCACCTGTCAGACAGCATACAGAGACTAGTTAGAGGAATATCACCTGTCAGACAGCATACAGAGACTAGTTAGAGGAATATCACCTGTCAGACAGCATATAGAGAGTAGTTAGATGAATATCACATGTCAGACAACATACAGAGACTAGTTAGAGGAATACCACCTGTCAGACAGCAAACAGAGACTAGTTAGAGGAATACCACCTGTCAGACAGCAAACAGAGACTAGTTAGAGGAATACCACCTGTCAGACAGAGACTAGTTAGAGGAATATCACCTGTCAGACAGCAGACGGAGACTAGTTAGAGGAATATCACCTGTCAGAGAGCAGACAGAGACTAATTAGAGGAATATCACCTGTCAGACAGCATACAGAGACTAGTTAGAGGAATACCAGAGACTAGTTAGAGGAATACCACCTGTCAGACAGCATACAGAGACTAGTTAGAGGAATACCACCTTTCAGACAGAGACTAGTTAGAGGAATACCACCTGTCAGACAGAGACTAGTGAGAGGAATACCACCTGTCAGACAGAGACTAGTTAGAGGAATACCACCTGTCAGACAGAGACTAGTTAGAGGAATACCACCTGTCAGACAGAGACTAGTTAGAGGAATATCACCTGTCAGACAGCAGACAGAGACTAGTTAGGAGGAATACCACCTGTCAGACAGCATGCAGGCACTAGTTAGAGGAATACCACCTGTCAGACAGAGACTAGTTAGAGGAATATCACCTGTCAGACAGCAGACAGAGACTAGGTAGAGGAATACCACCTGTCAGACAGAGACTAGTTAGAGGAATACCACCTGTCAGACAGAGACTAGTTAGAGGAATACCACCTGTCAGACAGAGACTAGTTAGAGGAATACCACCTGTCAGACAGAGACTAGTTAGAGGAATATCACCTGTCAGACAGCAGACAGAGACTAGTTAGGAGGAATACCACCTGTCAGACAGCATACAGGGACTAGTTAGAGGAATACCACCTGTCAGACAGAGACTAGTTAGAGGAATATCACCTGTCAGACAGCATACAGAGACTAGTTAGAGGAATACCACCTGTCAGACAGCAGACAGAGACTAGTTAGAGGAGAGGAATACCACCTGTCAGACAGCAGACAGAGACTAGTTAGAGGAGTACCACCTGTCAGACAGCATACAGAGACTAGTTAGAGGAATACCACCTGTCAGACAGCATACAGAGACTAGTTAGAGGAATACCAGAGACTAGTTAGAGGAATACCACCTGTCAGACAGCATACAGAGACTAGTTAGAGGAATACCACCTTTCAGACAGAGACTAGTTAGAGGAATACCACCTGTCAGACAGAGACTAGTGAGAGGAATACCACCTGTCAGACAGAGACTAGTTAGAGGAATACCACCTGTCAGACAGAGACTAGTTAGAGGAATACCACCTGTCAGACAGAGACTAGTTAGAGGAATATCACCTGTCAGACAGCAGACAGAGACTAGTTAGGAGGAATACCACCTGTCAGACAGCATGCAGGCACTAGTTAGAGGAATACCACCTGTCAGACAGAGACTAGTTAGAGGAATACCACCTGTCAGACAGCAGACAGAGACTAGTTAGAGGAATACCACCTGTCAGATAGAGACTAGTTAGAGGAATACCACATGTCAGACAGAGACTAGTTAGAGGAATATCACCTGTCAGACAGCAGACAGAGACTAGTTAGGAGGAATACCACCTGTCAGACAGCATACAGGGACTAGTTAGAGGAATACCACCTGTCAGACAGAGACTAGTTAGAGGAATATCACCTGTCAGACAGCATACAGAGACTAGTTAGAGGAATACCACCTGTCAGACAGCAGACAGAGACTAGTTAGAGGAGAGGAATACCACCTGTCAGACAGCAGACAGAGACTAGTTAGAGGAGTACCACCTGTAAGACAGCATACAGAGACTAGTTAGAGGAATATCACCTGTCAGAGAGCAGACAGAGACTAGTTAGAGGAATACCACCTGTCAGACAGCATACAGAGACTAGTTAGAGGAATACCACCTGTCAGACAGCATACAGAGACTAGTTAGAGGAATACCACCTGTTAGACAGCATACAGAGACTAGTTAGAGGAATATCAACTGTCAGACAGAGACTAGTTAGAGGAATACCACCTGTCAGACAGAGACTAGTCAGAGAAATACCACCTGTCAGACAGCATACAGAGACTAGTTAGAGGAATACCACCTGTCAGACAGAGACTAGTTGGAGGAATATCACCTGTCAGACAGAGACTAGTTAGAGGAATATCAACTGTCAGACAACATACAGAGACTAGTTAGAGGAATACCACCTGTCAGACAGCATACAGAGACTAGTTAGAGGAATACCACCTGTCAGACAGAGACTAGTTAGAGGAATATCACCTGTCAGACAGAGACTAGTTAGAGGAATACCACCTGTCAGACAGCATACAGAGACTAGTTAGAGGAATATCAACTGTCAGACAGAGACTAGTTAGAGGAATATCACCTGTCAGACAGCAGACGGAGACTAGTTAGAGGAATACCACCTGTCAGAGAGCAGACAGAGACTAGTTTGAGGAGTACCACCTGTCAGACAGCATACAGAGACTAGTTAGAGGAATATCACCTGTCAGACAGCATACAGAGACTAGTTAGAGGAATATCACCTGTCAGACAGCATATAGAGAGTAGTTAGATGAATATCACATGTCAGACAACATACAGAGACTAGTTAGAGGAATACCACCTGTCAGACAGCAAACAGAGACTAGTTAGAGGAATACCACCTGTCAGACAGCAAACAGAGACTAGTTAGAGGAATACCACCTGTCAGACAGAGACTAGTTAGAGGAATATCACCTGTCAGACAGCATACAGAGACTAGTTAGAGGAATACCACCTGTCAGACAGCAGACAGAGACTAGTTAGAGGAGAGGAATACCACCTGTCAGACAGCAGACAGAGACTAGTTAGAGGAGTACCACCTGTCAGACAGCAGACGGAGACTAGTTAGAGGAATATCACCTGTCAGAGAGCAGACAGAGACTAGTTAGAGGAATACCACCTGTCAGACAGCATACAGAGACTAGTTAGAGGAATACCAGAGACTAGTTAGAGGAATACCACCTGTCAGACAGCATACAGAGACTAGTTAGAGGAATACCACCTTTCAGACAGAGACTAGTTAGAGGAATACCACCTGTCAGACAGAGACTAGTGAGAGGAATACCACCTGTCAGACAGAGACTAGTTAGAGGAATACCACCTGTCAGACAGAGACTAGTTAGAGGAATACCACCTGTCAGACAGAGACTAGTTAGAGGAATATCACCTGTCAGACAGCAGACAGAGACTAGTTAGGAGGAATACCACCTGTCAGACAGCATGCAGGCACTAGTTAGAGGAATACCACCTGTCAGACAGAGACTAGTTAGAGGAATACCACCTGTCAGACAGCAGACAGAGACTAGTTAGAGGAATACCACCTGTCAGATAGAGACTAGTTAGAGGAATACCACATGTCAGACAGAGACTAGTTAGAGGAATACCACCTGTCAGACAGAGACTAGTTAGAGGAATATCACCTGTCAGACAGAGACTAGTTAGAGGAATACCACCTGTCAGACAGAGACTAGTTAGAGGAATACCACCTGTCAGACAGAGACTAGTTAGAGGAATATCACCTGTCAGACAGCAGACAGAGACTAGTTAGGAGGAATACCACCTGTCAGACAGCATGCAGGCACTAGTTAGAGGAATACCACCTGTCAGACAGAGACTAGTTAGAGGAATATCACCTGTCAGACAGCAGACAGAGACTAGTTAGAGGAATACCACCTGTCAGACAGAGACTAGTTAGAGGAATACCACCTGTCAGACAGAGACTAGTTAGAGGAATACCACCTGTCAGACAGAGACTAGTTAGAGGAATACCACCTGTCAGACAGAGACTAGTTAGAGGAATATCACCTGTCAGACAGCAGACAGAGACTAGTTAGGAGGAATACCACCTGTCAGACAGCATACAGGGACTAGTTAGAGGAATACCACCTGTCAGACAGAGACTAGTTAGAGGAATATCACCTGTCAGACAGCATACAGAGACTAGTTAGAGGAATACCACCTGTCAGACAGCAGACAGAGACTAGTTAGAGGAGAGGAATACCACCTGTCAGACAGCAGACAGAGACTAGTTAGAGGAGTACCACCTGTCAGACAGCATACAGAGACTAGTTAGAGGAATATCACCTGTCAGAGAGCAGACAGAGACTAGTTAGAGGAATACCACCTGTCAGACAGCATACAGAGACTAGTTAGAGGAATACCAGAGACTAGTTAGAGGAATACCACCTGTCAGACAGCATACAGAGACTAGTTAGAGGAATACCACCTTTCAGACAGAGACTAGTTAGAGGAATACCACCTGTCAGACAGAGACTAGTGAGAGGAATACCACCTGTCAGACAGAGACTAGTTAGAGGAATACCACCTGTCAGACAGAGACTAGTTAGAGGAATACCACCTGTCAGACAGAGACTAGTTAGAGGAATATCACCTGTCAGACAGCAGACAGAGACTAGTTAGGAGGAATACCACCTGTCAGACAGCATGCAGGCACTAGTTAGAGGAATACCACCTGTCAGACAGAGACTAGTTAGAGGAATACCACCTGTCAGACAGCAGACAGAGACTAGTTAGAGGAATACCACCTGTCAGATAGAGACTAGTTAGAGGAATACCACATGTCAGACAGAGACTAGTTAGAGGAATATCACCTGTCAGACAGCAGACAGAGACTAGTTAGGAGGAATACCACCTGTCAGACAGCATACAGGGAGTAGTTAGAGGAATACCACCTGTCAGACAGAGACTAGTTAGAGGAATATCACCTGTCAGACAGCATACAGAGACTAGTTAGAGGAATACCACCTGTCAGACAGCAGACAGAGACTAGTTAGAGGAGAGGAATACCACCTGTCAGACAGCAGACAGAGACTAGTTAGAGGAGTACCACCTGTAAGACAGCATACAGAGACTAGTTAGAGGAATATCACCTGTCAGAGAGCAGACAGAGACTAGTTAGAGGTATACCACCTGTCAGACAGCATACAGAGACTAGTTAGATGAATAACACCTATCAGACAGCATACAGAGACTAGTTAGAGGAATACCACCTGTCAGACAGCAGACAGAGACTAGTAAGAGGAATATCACCTGTCAGACAGCATACAGAGACTAGTTAGAGGAATACCAGAGACTAGTTAGAGGAATACCACCTGTCAGAAAGAGACTAGTTAGAGGAATATCACCTGTCAGACAGCATACAGAGACTAGTTAGAGGAATACCACCTGTCAGACAGCAGACAGAGACTAGTTAGAGGAATATCACCTGTCAGACAGCATACAGAGACTAGTTAGAGGAATACCAGAGACTAGTTAGAGGAATACCACCTGTCAGACAGCATACAGAGACTAGTTAGAGGAATACCACCTGTCAGACAGAGACTAGTTAGAGGAATACCACCTGTCAGACAGCAGACAGAGACTAGTTAGAGGAGAGGAATATCACCTGTCAGACAGCATACAGAGACTAGATAGAGGAATAACACCTGTCAGACAGCATACAGAGACTAGTTAGAGGAATACCACCTGTCGACAGCAGACAGACTAGTTAGAGGAATATCACCTGTCAGACAGCATACAGAGACTAGTTAGAGGAATACCAGAGACTAGTTAGAGGAATACCACCTGTCAGACAGCATACAGAGACTAGTTAGAGGAATACCACCTGTCAGACAGCATACAGAGACTAGTTAGAGGAATACCACCTGTCAGACAGCATACAGAGACTAGTTAGAGGAATACCACCTGTCAGACAGCATACAGAGACTAGTTAGAGGAATATCAACTGTCAGACAGAGACTAGTTAGAGGAATACCACCTGTCAGACAGAGACCAGTCAGAGAAATACCACCTGTCAGACAGCATACAGAGACTAGTTAGAGGAATACCACCTGTCAGACAGAGACTAGTTAGAGGAATATCACCTGTCAGACAGAGACTAGTTAGAGGAATACCACCTGTCAGACAGCATACAGAGACTAGTTAGAGGAATACCACCTGTCAGACAGCATACAGAGACTAGTTAGAGGAATACCACCTGTCAGACAGAGACTAGTTAGAGGAATATCACCTGTCAGACAGAGACTAGTTAGAGGAATACCACCTGTCAGACAGCATACAGAGACTAGTTAGAGGAATACCACCTGTCAGACAGCATACAGAGACTAGTTAGAGGAATATCAACTGTCAGACAGAGACTAGTTAGAGGAATATCACCTGTCAGACAGCATACAGAGACTAGTTAGAGGAATACCACCTGTCAGACAGCATACAGAGACTAGTTAGAGGAATACCACCTGTCAGACAGAGACTAGTCAGAGAAATACCACCTGTCAGACAGCATACAGAGACTAGTTAGAGGAATACCACCTGTCAGGCAGAGACTAGTTAGAGGAGAGGAATATCACCTGTCAGACAGCATACAGAGACTAGTTAGAGGAATATCAACTGTCAGACAGAGACTAGTTAGAGGAATATCACCTGTCAGACAGCATACAGAGACTAGTTAGAGGAATACCACCTGTCAGACAGCATACAGAGACTAGTTAGAGGAATACCACCTGTCAGACAGAGACTAGTCAGAGAAATACCACCTGTCAGACAGAGACTAGTTAGAGGAATACCACCTGTCAGACAGAGACTAGTCAGAGAAATACCACCTGTCAGACAGCATACAGAGACTAGTTAGAGGAATACCACCTGTCAGGCAGAGACTAGTTAGAGGAGAGGAATATCACCTGTCAGACAGCATACAGAGACTAGTTATAGGAATATCACCTGTCAGACAGCATACAAAGACTAGTTATAGGAATATCACCTGTCAGACAACATACAAAGACTAGTTAGAGGAATACCACCTGTCAGACAGCATACAGAGACTAGTTAGAGGAATACCACCTGTCAGACAGCATACAGAGACTAGTTAGAGGAATACCACCTGTCAGACAGCATACAGAGACTAGTTAGAGGAATACCACCTGTCAGACAGCATTCAGAGACTAGTTAGAGGAATACCACCTGTCAGACAGCAGACAGAGACTAGTTAGAGGAATACCACCTGTCAGAGAGCAGACAGAGACTTGTTAGAGGAATATCACCGGTCAGACAGCACGAGAGTAGCTGCAATCACTTGTTAAAAACTGTTTTGATGGCCAGGTTTAAAAAGAGCTACTATTTTAAATTCTCAATCTTAACTGATAATTAAAGCTATAGTGTGTAAGTCAACGGAAGGCAGGACCAGAGCATCACCCAACACTTCACAATGTGAGCTGGAGGCAGTATAACGTAACGTGAGCTGGAGGCAGTATAACGTAACGTGAGCTGGAGGCAGTATAACGTAACGTGAGCTGGAGGCAGTATAACGTAACGTGAGCTGGAGGCAGTATAACGTAACGTGAGCTGGAGGCAGTATAACGTCAAGTGAGCTGGAGGCAGTATAACGTCAAGTGAGCTGGAGGCAGTATAACGGAAAGTGAGCTGGAGACAGTATAATGGAAAGTGAGCTGGAGGCAGTATAATGGAAAATGAGCTGGAGGCAGTATAATGATAAGTGAGCTGGAGGCAGTATAATGCAATGTGAGCTGGAGGCAGTATAATGTAAAGTGAGCTGGAGGCAGCATAATGTCACGTGAGCTGGAGGCAGTATAATGTAACGTGAGCTGGAGGCAGTATAATGTAACGTGAGCTGGAGGCAGTATAATGTAACGTGAGCTGGAGGCAGTATAATGTAATGTGAGCTGGAGGCGGCATAATGTAACGTGGAGGCAGCATAATGTAACGTGGAAGCAGCATAATGTCACGTGGAGGCAGCATAATGTCACGTGAGCTGGAGGCAGCATAATGTCACGTGAGCTGGAGGCAGCATAATGTCACGTGAGCTGGAGGCAGTATTACGTCACGTGAGCTGGAGGCAGTATAATGTAAAGTGAGCTGGAGGCAGTATAATGTAAAGTGAGCTGGAGGCAGTATAATGTAAAGTGAGCTGGAGGCAGTATAATGTAAAGTGAGCTGGAGGCAGCATAATGTAAAGTGAGCTGGAGGCAGCATAATGTAAAGTGAGCTGGAGGCAGCAAAATGTCACGTGAGCTGGAGGAAGCAAAATGTAACGTGAGCTGGAGGCAGCATAATGTCACGTGAGCTGGAGGCAGTATAATGTAATGTGGAGGCAGTATAATGTAACGTGAGCTTGAGGCAGCATAATGTCACGTGAGCTGGAGGCAGTATAATGTAATGAGGAGGCAGTATAATGTAAAGTGAGCTGGAGGCAGTATAACGTAACGTGAGCTGGAGGCAGCATAATGTAAAGTGAGCTGGAGGCAGTATAATGTAACGTGAGCTGGAGGCAGTATAATGTAACGTGGAGGCAGTATAATGTAAAGTGAGCTGGAGGCAGTATAACGTAACGTGAGCTGGAGGCAGCATAATGTAAAGTGAGCTGGAGGCAGTATAATGTAACGTGAGCTGGAGGCAGTATAATGTAACGTGGAGGCAGTATAATGTAATGTGGAGGCAGTATAATGTCACGTGAGCTGGAGGCAGCATAATGTAATGTGAGCTGGAGGCAGTATAATGTAACGTGAGCTGGAGGCAGCATAATGTCACGTGAGCTGGAGGAAGTATAATGTAATGAGGAGGCAGTATAATGTAATGTGAGCTGGAGGCATTATAATGTCACGTGAGCTGGAGGCAGTATAATGTAACATGAGCTGGAGGCAATATAATGTAACGTGAGCTGGAGGCAATATAATGTAACGTGAGCTGGAGGCAGTATAATGTAACGTGAGCGGGAGGCAGTATAATGTAATGTGGAGGCAGTATAATGTAACGTGAGCTTGAGGCAGCATAATGTCACGTGAGCTGGAGGCAGTATAATGTAATGTGGAGGCAGTATAATGTCACGTGATCTGGAGGCAGCATAATGTCACATGAGCTGGAGGCAGTATAATGTAATGTGGAGGCAGTATAATGTAAAGTGAGCTGGAGGCAGTATAACGTAACGTGAGCTGGAGGCAGCATAATGTAAAGTGAGCTGGAGGCAGTATAATGTAACGTGAGCTGGAGGCAGTATAATGTAACGTGGAGGCAGTATAATGTAATGTGGAGGCAGTATAATGTCACATGAGCTGGAGGCAGCATAATGTAATGTGAGCTGGAGGCAGTATAATGTAACGTGAGCTGGAGGCAGCATAATGTCACGTGAGCTGGAGGAAGTATAATGTAATGAGGAGGCAGTATAATGTAATGTGAGCTGGAGGCATTATAATGTCACGTGAGCTGGAGGCAGTATAATGTAACATGAGCTGGAGGCAATATAATGTAACGTGAGCTGGAGGCAATATAATGTAACGTGAGCTGGAGGCAGTATAATGTAACGTGAGCGGGAGGCAGTATAATGTAATGTGGAGGCAGTATAATGTAACGTGAGCTGGAGGCAGCATAATGTCACGTGAGCTGGAGGCAGTATAATGTAATGTGGAGGCAGTATAATGTAACGTGAGCTTGAGGCAGCATAATGTCACGTGAGCTGGAGGCAGTATAATGTAATGTGGAGGCAGTATAATGTCACGTGAGCTTGAGGCAGCATAATGTCACGTGAGCTGGAGGCAGTATAATGTAATGTGGAGGCAGTATAATGTCACGTGATCTGGAGGCAGCATAATGTCACGTGAGCTGGAGGCAGTATAATGTAATGTGGAGGCAGTATAATGTAACGTGAGCTGGAGGCAGCATAATGTCACGTGAGCTGGAGGAAGTATAATGTAATGAGGAGGCAGTATAATGTAACGTGAGCTGGAGGCATTATAATGTAACGTGAGCTGGAGGCAGTATAATGTCACGTGAGCTGGAGGCAGTATAATGTAACGTGAGCTGGAGGCAGTATAATGTAACGTGAGCTGGAGGCAGTATAATGTAACGTGAGCTGGAGGCAGTATAATGTAACGTGAGCTGGAGGCAGTATAATGTAATGTGAGCTGGAGGCAGTATAATGTAACGTGAGCTGGAGGCAGTATAATGTAATGTGAGCTGGAGGCAGTATAATGTAATGTGAGCTGGAGGCAGTATAATGTAACGTGAGCTGGAGGCAGTATAATGTAACGTGAGCTGGAGGCAGTATAATGTAACGTGAGCTGGAGGCAGTATAATGTAACGTGAGCTGGAGGCAGTATAATGTAACGTGAGCTGGAGGCAGTATAATGTAACGTGAGCTGGAGGCAGTATAATGTAACGTGAGCTGGAGGCAGTATAATGTAACGTGAGCTGGAGGCGGTATAATGTCTCGTGAGCTGGAGGCGGTATAATGTCTCGTGAGCTGGAGACAGGATAATGTAATGTGAGCTGGAGGCAGTATAATGTCACGTGAGCTGGAGGCAGCATAATGTCACGTGAGCTGGAGGCAGCATAATGTCACGTGAGCTGGAGGCAGTAAAATGTCACGTGAGCTGGAGGCAGTAAAATGCCAACGTGAGCTGTAGGCAGTAAAATGTAACGTGAGCTGGAGGCAGCCTAATGTAATGTGAGCTGGAGGCAGTATAATGTAATGTGAGCTAGAGGCAGTATAATGTAATGTGAGCAGGAAGCAGTATAACGTAACGTGGAGGCAGTATAATGTAATGTGAGCTGGAGGCAGTATAACGTAACGTGAGCTGGAGGCAGCATAATGTAATGTGAGCTGGAGGCAGTATAATGTAATGTGAGCTGGAGGCAGTATAATGTCACGTGAGCTGGAGGCAGCATAATGTCACGTGAGCTGGAGGCAGTATAATGTCTCGTGAGCTGGAGGCAGTATAATGTCTCGTGAGCTGGAGGCAGTATAATGTCTCGTGAGCTGGAGACAGGATAATGTAATGTGAGCTGGAGGCAGTATAATGTCACGTGAGCTGGAGGCAGCATAATGTCACGTGAGCTGGAGGCAGCATAATGTCACGTGAGCTGGAGGCAGTAAAATGTCACGTGAGCTGGAGGCAGCCTAATGTAATGTGAGCTGGAGGCAGTATAATGTAATGTGAGCTGGAGGCAGTATAATGTAATGTGAGCTGGAAGCAGTATAACGTAACGTGGAGGCAGTATAATGTAATGTGAGCTGGAGGCAGTATAACGTAACGTGAGCTAGAGGCAGCATAATGTAATGTGAGCTGGAGGCAGTATAATGTAATGTGAGCTGGAGGCAGTATAATGTAACGTGAGCTGGAAGCAGTATAACGTAACGTGAGCTGGAGGCAGCATAACGTAACGTGAGCTGGAGGCAGTATAACGTAACATGAGCTGGAGGCAGCATAACTTAATTTGAGCTGGAGGCAGTATAATGTAATGTGAGCTGGAGGCAGTATAATGTAATGTGAGCTGGAGGCAGTATAATGTAATGTGAGCTGGAAGCAGTATAATGTAATGTGAGCTGGAGGCAGTATAATGTAATGTGAGCTGGAAGCAGTATAACGTAACGTGGAGGCAGTATAATGTAATGTGAGCTGGAGGCAGTATAACGTAACGTGGAGGCAGTATAATGTAATGTGAGCTGGAGGCAGTATAATGTAATGTGAGCTGGAAGCAGTATAACGTAACGTGGAGGCAGTATAATGTAATGTGAGCTGGAGGCAGTATAAAGTAACGTGGAGGCAGTATAATGTAAAGTGAGCTGGAGGCAGTATAACGTAACGTGAGCTGGAGGCAGCATAATGTAATGTGAGCTGGAGGCAGTATAATGTAATGTGAGCTGGAGGCAGCATAATGTAAAGTGAGCAGGAGGCAGTATAATGTAACGTGAGCGGGAGGCAGTATAATGTAATGTGGAGGCAGTATAATGTAACGTGAGCTGGAGGCAGCATAATGTCACGTGAGCTGGAGGCAGTATAATGTAATGTGGAGGCAGTATAATGTAACGTGAGCTTGAGGCAGCATAATGTCACGTGAGCTGGAGGCAGTATAATGTAATGTGGAGGCAGTATAATGTCACGTTATCTGGAGGCAGCATAATGTCACGTGAGCTGGAGGCAGTATAATGTAATGTGGAGGCAGTATAATGTAAAGTGAGCTGGAGGTAGTATAATGTAATGTGAGCTGGAGGCAGCATAATGTAAAGTGAGCTGGAGGCAGTATAATGTAACGTGGAGGCAGTATAATGTAACGTGGAGGCAGTATAATGTAATGTGGAGGCAGTATAATGTCACGTGAGCTGGAGGCAGCATAATGTAATGTGAGCTGGAGGCAGTATAATGTAACGTGAGCTGGAGGAAGTATAATGTAATGAGGAGGCATTATAATGTAACGTGAGCTGGAGGCAGTATAATGTAACGTGAGCTGGAGGCAGTATAATGTAACGTGAGCTGGAGGCAGTATAATGTAATGTGAGCTGGAAGCAATATAACGTAACGTGGAGGCAGTATAATGTAACGTGAGCTGGAGGCAGTATAATGTAACGTGAGCTGGAAGCAGTATAACATAACGTGGACGCAGTATAATGTAATGTGAGCTGGAGGCAGTATAACGTAACGTGAGCTGGAGGCAGCATAATGTAAAGTGAGCTGGAGGCAGTATAATGTAACGTGAACTGGAGGCAGCATAATGTGAAGTGAGCTGGAAGCAGTATAATGTAACGTGAGCTGGAGGCAGTATAATGTAACGTGAGCTGGAGGCAGTATAATGTAACGTGAGCTGGAGGCAGTATAATGTAATGTGAGCTGGAGGCAGTATAATGTAATGTGAGCAGGAAGCAGTATAACATAACGTGGAAGCAGTATAATGTAATGTGAGCTGGAGGCAGTATAACGTAACATGGAGGCAGTATAATGTAATGTGAGCTGGAGGCAGTATAACGTAACGTGGAGGCAGCATAATGTAATGTGAGCTGGAGGCAGTATAATGTAACGTGAGCTGGAGGCAGCATAATGGCACATGAGCTGGAGGCAGTATAATGTAATGTGGAGGCAGTATAATGTCACATGAGCTGGAGGCAGTATAATGTAATGTGAGCTGGAGGCAGCATAATGTAAAGTGAGCTGGAGGCAGTATAATGTAACGTGAGCTGGAGGCAGCATAATGTCACGTGAGCTGGAGGCAACATAATGTAAAGTGAGCTGGAGGCAGTATAATGTAATGTGGAGGCAGTATAATGTCACATGAGCTGGAGGCAGTATAATGTAATGTGAGCTGGAGGCAGCATAATGTAAAGTGAGCTGGAGGCAGTATAATGTAACGTGAGCTGGAGGCAGCATAATGTCACGTGAGCTGGAGGCAGTATAATGTAACGTGAGCTGGAGGCAGTATAATGTCACGTGGCGGGGCGGTAAGGCGCTGGAGGCAGTATAATGTCACGTGAGCTGGAGGCAGTATAATGTAACGTGAGCTGGAGGCAGTATAATGTCACGTGAGCTGGAGGCAGTATAATGTAACGTGAGCTGGAGGCAGTATAATGTAACGTGAGCTGGAGGCAGTATAATGTAACGTGAGCTGGAGGCAGTATAATGTAACGTGAGCTGGAGGCAGTATAATGTAACGTGAGCTGGAGGCAGTATAATGTAACGTGAGCTGGAGGCAGTATAATGTAATGTGAGCTGGAGGCAGTATAATGTAATGTCAGCTGGAGGCAGTATAATGTAATGTGAGCTGGAGGCAGTATAATGTAATGTGAGCTGGAGGCAGTATAATGTAATGTGAGCTGGAAGCAGTATAACGTAACGTGGAGGCAGTATAATGTAATGTGAGCTGGAGGCAGCATAACGTAATGTGAGCTGGAGGCAGTATAATGTAATGTGAGCTGGAGGCAGCTTAATGTCACTTGAGCTGGAGGCAGCATAATGTCACTTGAGCTGGAGGCAGCATAATGTCACTTGAGCTGGAGGCAGCATAATGTCACTTGAGCTGGAGGCAGCATAATGTCACTTGAGCTGGAGGCAGTATAATGTAATGTGGAGGCAGTATAATGTCACGTGAGCTGGAGGCAGCATAATGTAATGTGAGCTGGAGGCAGCATAATGTAAAGTGAGCTGGAGGCAGTATAATGTAACGTGAGCTGGAGGCAGCATAATGTCACGTGAGCTGGAGGCAGTATAATGTAACGTGGAGGCAGTATAATGTCACGTGAGCTGGAGGCAGTATAATGTCAGGTGAGCTGGAGGCAGTATAATGTAACGTGAGCTGGAGGCAGTATAATGTAACGTGAGCTGGAGGCTGTATAATGTAACGTGAGCTGGAGGCAGTATAATGTAACGTGAGCCTGAGGCAGTATAATGTCTCGTGAGCTGGAGGCAGTATAATGTCTCGTGAGCTGGAGGCAGTATAATGTCTCGTGAGCTGGAGGCAGTATAATGTCTCGTGAGCTGGAGACAGGATAATGTAATGTGAGCTGGAGGCAGCATAATGTCACGTGTGCAGGAGGCAGCATAATGTCACGTGAGCTGGAGGCAGTAAAATGTAAGTTGAGCTGGAGGCAGCCTAATGTCATGTGAGCTGGAGGCAGTATAATGTAAAGTGAGCTGGAGGCAGTACAACGTAATGTGTGCTGGAGGCAGTATAACGTAACGTGAGCTGGAGGCAGTATAACGTAACGTGAGCTGGAGGCAGTATAATGTAACGTGAGCTGGAGGCAGCATAATGGCACATGAGCTGGAGGCAGTATAATGTAATGTGGAGGCAGTATAATGTCACGTTATCTGGAGGCAGCATAATGTCACGTGAGCTGGAGTCAGTATAATGTAATGTGGAGGCAGTATAATGTAAAGTGAGCTGGAGGCAGTATAACGTAACGTGAGCTGGAGGCAGCATAATGTAATGTGAGCTGGAGGTAGTATAATGTAACGTGGAGGCAGTATAATGTAACGTGGAGGCAGTATAATGTAACGTGGAGGCAGTATAATGTAATGTCGAGGCAGTATAATGTCACGTGAGCTGGAGGCAGCATAATGTAATGTGAGCTGGAGGAAGTATAATGTAACGTGAGCTGGAGGAAGTATAATGTAATGAGGAGGCATTATAATGTAACGTGAGCTGGAGGCAGTATAATATAACGTGAGCTGGAGGCAGTATAATGTAACGTGAGCTGGAGGCAGTATAATGTAACGTGAGCTGGAGGCAGTATAATGTAATGTGAGCTGGAAGCAATATAACGTAACGTGGAGGCAGTATAATGTAACGTGAGCTGGAGGCAGTATAATGTAACATGAGCTGGAAGCAGTATAACATAACGTGGACGCAGTATAATGTAATGTGAGCTGGAGGCAGTATAACGTAACGTGAGCTGGAGGCAGCATAATGTAAAGTGAGCTGGAGGCAGTATAATGTAACGTGAGCTGGAGGCAGTATAATGTAATGTGAGCTGGAGGCAGCATAATGTGAAGTGAGCTGGAAGCAGTATAATGTAACGTGAGCTGGAGGCAGTATAATGTAACGTGAGCTGGAGGCAGTATAATGTAACGTGAGCTGGAGGCAGTATAATGTAATGTGAGCTGGAGGCAGTATAATGTAATGTGAGCAGGAAGCAGTATAACATAACGTGGAAGCAGTATAATGTAATGTGAGCTGGAGGCAGTATAACGTAACATGGAGGCAGTATAATGTAATGTGAGCTGGAGGCAGTATAACGTAACGCGGAGGCAGCATAATGTAAAGTGAGCTGGAGGCAGTATAATGTAACTTGAGCTGGAGGCAGCATAATGGCACATGAGCTGGAGGCAGTATAATGTAATGTGGAGGCAGTATAATGTCACATGAGCTGGAGGCAGTATAATGTAATGTGAGCTGGAGGCAGCATAATGTAAAGTGAGCTGGAGGCAGTATAATGTAACGTGAGCTGGAGGCAGCATAATGTCACGTGAGCTGGAGGCAGCATAATGTAAGTGAGCTGGAGGCAGTATAATGTAATGTGAGCTGGAGGCAGTATAATGTAATGTGAGCTGGAGGCAGTATAATGTAATGTGAGCTGGAGGCAGTATAATGTAATGTGAGCTGGAGGCAGTATAATGTAATGTGAGCTGGAGGCAGTATAATGTAATGTGAGCTGGAAGCAGTATAACGTAACGTGGAGGCAGTATAATGTAATGTGAGCTGGAGGCAGTATAACGTAACGTGAGCTGGAGGCAGCATAACGTAATGTGAGCTGGAGGCAGTATAATGTAATGTGAGCTGGAGGCAGCATAATGTCACTTGAGCTGGAGGCAGCATAATGTCACTTGAGCTGGAGGCAGTATAATGTAATGTGGAGGCAGTATAATGTCACGTGAGCTGGAGGCAGCATAATGTAATGTGAGCTGGAGGCAGCATAATGTAAAGTGAGCTGGAGGCAGTATAATGTAACGTGAGCTGGAGGCAGCATAATGTCACGTGAGCTGGAGGCAGTATAATGTAACGTGGAGGCAGTATAATGTCACGTGAGCTGGAGGCAGTGTAATGTCACGTGAGCTGGAGGCAGTATAATGTCACGTGAGCTGGAGGCAGTATAATGTCACGTGAGCTGGAGGCAGTATAATGTAACGTGAGCTGGAGGCAGTATAATGTAACGTGAGCTGGAGGCAGTATAATGTAACGTGAGCTGGAGGCAGTATAATGTAACGTGAGCTGGAGGCAGTATAATGTAACGTGAGCTGGAGGCAGTATAATGTAATGTCAGCTGGAGGCAGTATAATGTAATGTCAGCTGGAGGCAGTATAATGTAATGTGAGCTGGAGGCAGTATAATGTAATGTGAGCTGGAGGCAGTATAATGTAATGTGAGCTGGAAGCAGTATAACGTAACGTGGAGGCAGTATAATGTAATGTGAGCTGGAGGCAGCATAACGTAATGTGAGCTGGAGGCAGTATAATGTAATGTGAGCTGGAGGCAGCTTAATGTCACGTGGAGGCAGCATAATGTAAGCTGGAGGCAGCATAATGTCACTTGAGCTGGAGGCAGCATAATGTCACTTGAGCTGGAGGCAGCATAATGTCACTTGAGCTGGAGGCAGTATAATGTAATGTGGAGGCAGTATAATGTCACGTGAGCTGGAGGCAGCATAATGTAATGTGAGCTGGAGGCAGCATAATGTAAAGTGAGCTGGAGGCAGTATAATGTAACGTGAGCTGGAGGCAGCATAATGTCACGTGAGCTGGAGGCAGTATAATGTAACGTGGAGGCAGTATAATGTCACGTGAGCTGGAGGCAGTATAATGTCAGGTGAGCTGGAGGCAGTATAATGTAACGTGAGCTGGAGGCAGTATAATGTAACGTGAGCTGGAGGCTGTATAATGTAACGTGAGCTGGAGGCAGTATAATGTAACGTGAGCCTGAGGCAGTATAATGTCTCGTGAGCTGGAGGCAGTATAATGTCACGTGAGCTGGAGGCAGCATAATGTCACGTGAGCTGGAGGCAGTATAATGTAACGTGAGCTGGAGGCAGTATAATGTCTCGTGAGCTGGAGGCAGTATAATGTAATGTGAGCTGGAGGCAGTATAACGTAAAGTGAGCTGGAGGCAGCATAATGTAACGTGAGCTGGAGGCAGTATAATGTAACGTGAGCTGGAGGCAGTATAATGTAACGTGAGCTGGAGGCAGCATAATGTCACGTGAGCTGGAGGCAGTATAATGTAAAGTGAGCTGGAGGCAGTATAATGTAATGTGAGCTGGAGGCAGTATAATGTAATGTGAGCTGGAGGCAGTATAATGTAATGTGAGCTGGAGGCAGTATAATGTAATGTGAGCTGGAGGCAGTATAATGTAATGTGAGCTGGAGGCAGTATAATGTAATGTGAGCTGGAGGCAGTATAATGTAATGTGAGCTGGAAGCAGTATAACGTAACGTGGAGGCAGTATAATGTAATGTGAGCTGGAGGCAGTATAACGTAACGTGAGCTGGAGGCAGCATAACGTAATGTGAGCTGGAGGCAGTATAATGTAATGTGAGCTGGAGGCAGCATAATGTCACTTGAGCTGGAGGCAGCATAATGTCACTTGAGCTGGAGGCAGTATAATGTAATGTGGAGGCAGTATAATGTCACGTGAGCTGGAGGCAGCATAATGTAATGTGAGCTGGAGGCAGCATAATGTAAAGTGAGCTGGAGGCAGTATAATGTAACGTGAGCTGGAGGCAGCATAATGTCACGTGAGCTGGAGGCAGTATAATGTAACGTGGAGGCAGTATAATGTCACGTGAGCTGGAGGCAGTGTAATGTCACGTGAGCTGGAGGCAGTATAATGTCACGTGAGCTGGAGGCAGTATAATGTCACGTGAGCTGGAGGCAGTATAATGTAACGTGAGCTGGAGGCAGTATAATGTAACGTGAGCTGGAGGCAGTATAATGTAACGTGAGCTGGAGGCAGTATAATGTAACGTGAGCTGGAGGCAGTATAATGTAACGTGAGCTGGAGGCAGTATAATGTAATGTGAGCTGGAGGCAGTATAATGTAATGTCAGCTGGAGGCAGTATAATGTAATGTGAGCTGGAGGCAGTATAACGTAACTGAGCTGGAGGCAGCATAATGTAAAGTGAGCTGGAGGCAGTATAATGTAACGTGAGCTGGAGGCAGCATAATGGCACATGAGCTGGAGGCAGTATAATGTAATGTGGAGGCAGTATAATGTCACATGAGCTGGAGGCAGTATAATGTAATGTGAGCTGGAGGCAGTATAATGTAACGTGAGCTGGAGGCAGTATAATGTAACGTGAGCTGGAGGCAGTATAATGTAATGTCAGCTGGAGGCAGTATAATGTAATGTCAGCTGGAGGCAGTATAATGTAATGTGAGCTGGAGGCAGCTTAATGTCACCTTGAGCTGGAGGCAGCATAATGTCACTTGAGCTGGAGGCAGCATAATGTCACTTGAGCTGGAGGCAGCATAATGTCACTTGAGCTGGAGGCAGCATAATGTCACTTGAGCTGGAGGCAGTATAATGTAATGTGGAGGCAGTATAATGTCACGTGAGCTGGAGGCAGCATAATGTAATGTGAGCTGGAGGCAGCATAATGTAAAGTGAGCTGGAGGCAGTATAATGTAACGTGAGCTGGAGGCAGCATAATGTCACGTGAGCTGGAGGCAGTATAATGTAACGTGGAGGCAGTATAATGTCACGTGAGCTGGAGGCAGTATAATGTCAGGTGAGCTGGAGGCAGTATAATGTAACGTGAGCTGGAGGCAGTATAATGTAACGTGAGCTGGAGGCTGTATAATGTAACGTGAGCTGGAGGCAGTATAATGTAACGTGAGCCTGAGGCAGTATAATGTCTCGTGAGCTGGAGGCAGTATAATGTCTCGTGAGCTGGAGGCAGTATGTCTCGTGAGCTGGAGGCAGTATAATGTCTCGTGAGCTGGAGGCAGTATAATGTCTCGTGAGCTGGAGACAGGATAATGTAATGTGAGCTGGAGGCAGTATAATGTAAAGTGAGCTGGAGGCAGCATAATGTCACGTGTGCAGGAGGCAGCATAATGTCACGTGAGCTGGAGGCAGTAAAATGTAACTTGAGCTGGAGGCAGCCTAATGTCATGTGAGCTGGAGGCAGTATAATGTAAAGTGAGCTGGAGGCAGTACAACGTAATGTGTGCTGGAGGCAGTATAACGTAACGTGAGCTGGAGGCAGTATAACGTAACGTGAGCTGGAGGCAGTATAATGTAACGTGAGCTGGAGGCAGCATAATGGCACATGAGCTGGAGGCAGTATAATGTAATGTGGAGGCAGTATAATGTCACGTTATCTGGAGGCAGCATAATGTCACGTGAGCTGGAGTCAGTATAATGTAATGTGGAGGCAGTATAATGTAAAGTGAGCTGGAGGCAGTATAACGTAACGTGAGCTGGAGGCAGCATAATGTAAAGTGAGCTGGAGGCAGTATAATGTAACGTGAGCTGGAGGCAGTATAATGTAACGTGAGCTGGAGGCAGCATAATGTGAAGTGAGCTGGAGGCAGTATAATGTAACGTGAGCTGGAGGCAGTATAATGTAACGTGAGCTGGAGGCAGTATAATGTAACGTGAGCTGGAGGCAGTATAATGTAATGTGAGCTGGAGGCAGTATAATGTAATGTGAGCAGGAAGCAGTATAACATAACGTGGAAGCAGTATAATGTAATGTGAGCTGGAGGCAGTATAACGTAACATGGAGGCAGTATAATGTAATGTGAGCTGGAGGCAGTATAACGTAACGCGGAGGCAGCATAATGTAAAGTGAGCTGGAGGCAGTATAATGTAACGTGAGCTGGAGGCAGCATAATGTCACGTGAGCTGGAGGCAGTATAATGTAATGTGAGCTGGAGGCAGTATAGCGTAACGTGAGCTGGAGGCAGCGTAATGTAATGTGAGCTGGAGGCAGTATAACGTAATGTGAGCTGTAGGCAGTATAATGTAATGTGAGCTGGAAGCAGTATAACGTAACGTGGAGGCAGTATAATGTAATGTGAGCTGGAGGCAGTATAACGTAACGTGGAGGCAGTATAATGTAACGTGAGCTGGAGGCAGCATAACGTAACGTGAGCTGGAGGCAGCATAACGTAACGTGAGCTGGAGGCAGTAAAATGTAACGTGAGCTGGAGGCAGCCTAACGTAACGTGAGCTGGAGGCAGTATAACGTAACGTGAGCTGGAGGCAGTATAACGTAACGTGAGCTGGAGGCAGCATAATGTCACGTGAGCTGGAGGCAGCATAATGTCACGTGAGCTGGAGGCAGCATAATGTCACGTGAGGTGGAGGAAGCAAAATGTCACGTGAGCTGGAGGCAGTATAATGTAATGTGAGCTGGAGGCAGTATAATGTAATGTGAGCTGGAGGCAGTATAATGTAATGTGAGCTGGAGGCAGTATAATGTAATGTGAGCTGGAGGCAGTATAATGTAATGTGAGCTGGAGGCAGTATAATGTAATGTGAGCTGGAGGCAGTATAATGTAATGTGAGCTGGAGGCAGTATAATGTAATGTGAGCTGGAGGCAGTATAATGTAATGTGAGCTGGAGGCAGTATAATGTAATGTGAGCTGGAGGCAGTATAATGTAATGTGAGCTGGAGGCAGTATAATGTAATGTGAGCTGGAGGCAGTATAATGTAACGTGAGCTGGAGGCAGTATAATGTAACGTGAGCTGGAGGCAGTATAATGTAATGTGAGCTGGAGGCAGTATAATGTAATGTGAGCTGGAGGCAGTATAATGTAATGTGAGCTGGAGGCAGTATAATGTAATGTGAGCTGGAGGCAGTATAATGTAATGTGAGCTGGAGGCAGTATAATGTAATGTGAGCTGGAGGCAGTATAATGTAATGTGAGCTGGAGGCAGTATAATGTAATGTGAGCTGGAGGCAGTATAATGTAATGTGAGCTGGAGGCAGTATAATGTAATGTGAGCTGGAGGCAGTATAATGTAATGTGAGCTGGAAGCAGTATAACGTAACGTGGAGGCAGTATAATGTAATGTGAGCTGGAGGCAGTATAATGTAATGTGAGCTGGAGGCAGCATAATGTCACTTGAGCTGGAGGCAGCATAATGTCTCGTGAGCTGGAGGCAGTATGTCTCGTGAGCTGGAGGCAGTATAATGTCACGTGAGCTGGAGGCAGTATAATGTAATGTGAGCTGGAGGCAGTATAATGTAATGTGAGCTGGAGGCAGTATAATGTAACGTGAGCTGGAGGCAGTATAATGTAACGTGAGCTGGAGGCAGCATAATGGCACATGAGCTGGAGGCAGTATAATGTAATGTGGAGGCAGTATAATGTCACATGAGCTGGAGGCAGTATAATGTAATGTGAGCTGGAGGCAGCATAATGTAAAGTGAGCTGGAGGCAGTATAATGTAACGTGAGCTGGAGGCAGTATAATGTAACGTGAGCTGGAGGCAGCATAATGGCACATGAGCTGGAGGCAGTATAATGTAATGTGGAGGCAGTATAATGTCACATGAGCTGGAGGCAGTATAATGTAATGTGAGCTGGAGGCAGCATAATGTAAAGTGAGCTGGAGGCAGTATAATGTAACGTGAGCTGGAGGCAGTATAATGTAATGTGGAGGCAGTATAATGTCACATGAGCTGGAGGCAGTATAATGTAATGTGAGCTGGAGGCAGCATAATGTAAAGTGAGCTGGAGGCTGTATAATGTAACGTGAGCTGGAGGCAGTATAATGTAACGTGAGCCTGAGGCAGTATAATGTCTCGTGAGCTGGAGGCAGTATAATGTCTCGTGAGCTGGAGGCAGTATGTCTCGTGAGCTGGAGGCAGTATAATGTCTCGTGAGCTGGAGGCAGTATAATGTCTCGTGAGCTGGAGACAGGATAATGTAATGTGAGCTGGAGGCAGTATAATGTAAAGTGAGCTGGAGGCAGCATAATGTCACGTGTGCAGGAGGCAGCATAATGCCACGTGAGCTGGAGGCAGTAAAATGTAACTTGAGCTGGAGGCAGCCTAATGTCATGTGAGCTGGAGGCAGTATAATGTAAAGTGAGCTGGAGGCAGTACAACGTAATGTGTGCTGGAGGCAGTATAACGTAACGTGAGCTGGAGGCAGTATAACGTAACGTGAGCTGGAGGCAGTATAATGTAACGTGAGCTGGAGGCAGCATAATGGCACATGAGCTGGAGGCAGTATAATGTAATGTGGAGGCAGTATAATGTCACGTTATCTGGAGGCAGCATAATGTCACGTGAGCTGGAGTCAGTATAATGTAATGTGGAGGCAGTATAATGTAAAGTGAGCTGGAGGCAGTATAATGTAAAGTGAGCTGGAGGCAGTATAATGTAACGTGGAGGCAGTATAATGTAACGTGAAGGCAGTATAATGTAATGTGGAGGCAGTATAATGTCACGTGAGCTGGAGGCAGCATAATGTAATGTGAGCTGGAAGCAGTATAATGTAACGTGAGCTGGAGGAAGTATAATGTAATGAGGAGGCATTATAATGTAACGTGAGCTGGAGGCAGTATAATGTAACGTGAGCTGGAGGCAGTATAATGTAACGTGAGCTGGAGGCAGTATAATGTAACGTGAGCTGGAGGCAGTATAATGTAATGTGAGATGGAAGCAATATAACGTAACGTGGAGGCAGTATAATGTAACGTGAGCTGGAGGCAGTATAATGTAACATGAGCTGGAAGCAGTATAACATAACGTGGACGCAGTATAATGTAATGTGAGCTGGAGGCAGTATAACGTAACGTGAGCTGGAGGCAGCATAATGTAAAGTGAGCTGGAGGCAGTATAATGTAACGTGAGCTGGAGGCAGTATAATGTAATGTGAGCTGGAGGCAGCATAATGTGAAGTGAGCTGGAAGCAGTATAATGTAACGTGAGCTGGAGGCAGTATAATGTAACGTGAGCTGGAGGCAGTATAATGTAACGTGAGCTGGAGGCAGTATAATGTAATGTGAGCAGGAAGCAGTATAACATAACGTGGAAGCAGTATAATGTAATGTGAGCTGGAGGCAGTATAACGTAACATGGAGGCAGTATAATGTAATGTGAGCTGGAGGCAGTATAACGTAACGTGGAGGCAGCATAATGTAAAGTGAGCTGGAGGCAGTATAATGTAACGTGAGCTGGAGGCAGCATAATGGCACATGAGCTGGAGGCAGTATAATGTAATGTGGAGGCAGTATAATGTCACATGAGCTGGAGGCAGTATAATGTAATGTGAGCTGGAGGCAGCATAATGTAAAGTGAGCTGGAGGCAGTATAATGTAACGTGAGCTGGAGGCAGCATAATGTCACGTGAGCTGGAGGCAGCATAATGTAAAGTGAGCTGGAGGCAGTATAATGTAATGTGGAGGCAGTATAATGTCACATGAGCTGGAGGCAGTATAATGTAATGTGAGCTGGAGGCAGCATAATGTAAAGTGAGCTGGAGGCAGTATAATGTAACGTGAGCTGGAGGCAGCATAATGTCACGTGAGCTGGAGGCAGTATAATGTCACGTGAGCTGGAGGCAGTATAATGTCACGTGAGCTGGAGGCAGTATAATGTCACGTGACCTGGAGGCAGTATAATGTAACATGAGCTGGAGGCAGTATAACGTAACGTGGAGGCAGTATAGTGTAATGTGAGCTGGAGGCTGTATAATGTAAAGTGAGCTGGAGGCAGTATAATGTAACGTGAGCTGGAGGCAGTATAATGTAATGTGAGCTGGAAGCAGTATAATGTAATGTGAGCTGGAGGCAGTGTAATGTGAGCTGGAAGCAGTATAACGTAACGTGGAGGCAGTATAATGTAATGTGAGCTGGAGGCAGTATAACGTAACGTGGAGGCAGTATAATGTAATGTGAGCTGGAGGCAGTATAGCGTAACGTGAGCTGGAGGCAGCGTAATGTAATGTGAGCTGGAGGCACTATAATGTAATGTGAGCTGTAGGCAGTATAATGTAATGTGAGCTGGAAGCAGTATAACGTAACGTGGAGGCAGTATAATGTAATGTGAGCTGGAGGCGGTATAACGTAACGTGGAGGCAGTATAATGTAACGTGAGCTGGAGGCAGCATAATGTAACGTGAGCTGGAGGCAGTAAAATGTAACGTGAGCTGGAGGCAGCCTAACGTAACGTGAGCTGGAGGCAGTATAACGTAACGTGAGCTGGAGGCAGTATAACGTAACGTGAGCTGGAGGCAGTATAACGTAACGTGAGCTGGAGGCAGCATAATGTCACGTGAGCTGGAGGCAGCATAATGTCACGTGAGCTGGAGGCAGCATAATGTCACGTGAGCTGGAGGCAGCATAATGTAAGGTGGAGGCAGCATAATGTCACGTGAGCTGGAGGAAGCATAATGTCACGTGAGCTGGAGGCAGTATAATGTAACGTGAGCTGGAGGCAGTATAATGTAACGTGAGCTGGAGGCAGTATAATGTCACGTGAGCTGGAGGCAGCGAAATGTCACGTGAGCTGGAGGCAGTATAATGTAACGTGAGCTGGAGGCAGTATAATGTAATGTGAGCTGGAGGCAGTATAACGTAACGTGGAGGCAGTATAATGTAATGTGAGCTGGAGGCAGTATAATGTAACGTGAGCTGGAGGCAGTATAATGTAACGTGAGCTGGAGGCAGTATAATGTAATGTGAGCTGGAGGCAGTATAATGTAATGTGAGCAGGAAGCAGTATAACATAACGTGGAAGCAGTATAATGTAATGTGAGCTGGAGGCAGTATAACGTAACATGGAGGCAGTATAATGTAATGTGAGCTGGAGGCAGTATAACGTAACGCGGAGGCAGCATAATGTAAAGTGAGCTGGAGGCAGTATAATGTAACGTGAGCTGGAGGCAGCATAATGGCACATGAGCTGGAGGCAGTATAATGTAATGTGGAGGCAGTATAATGTCACATGAGCTGGAGGCAGTATAACGTAACGTGAGCTGGAGGCAGCATAATGTAACGTGAGCTGGAGGCAGCATAATGTCACGTGAGCTGGAGGCAGCATAATGTCACGTGAGCTGGAGGCAGCATAATGTAACGTGAGCTGGAGGCAGTATAATGTAACGTGAGGTGGAGGCAGTATAATGTCACGTGAGCTGGAGGCAGCATAATGTAACGTGAGCTGGAGGCAGCATAATGTAACGTGAGCTGGAGGCAGTATAATGTAACGTGAGCTGGAGGCAGCATAATGTCACGTGAGCTGGAGGCAGTATAATGTAATGTGAGCTGGAGGCAGTATAGCGTAACGTGAGCTGGAGGCAGAGTAATGTAATGTGAGCTGGAGGCAGTATAATGTAATGTGAGCTGTAGGCAGTATAATGTAATGTGAGCTGGAAGCAGTATAACGTAACGTGGAGGCAGTATAATGTAATGTGAGCTGGAGGCAGTATAACGTAACGTGGAGGCAGTATAATGTAACGTGAGCTGGAGGCAGCATAATGTAACGTGAGCTGGAGGCAGTAAAACGTAACGTGAGCTGGAGGCAGCCTAACGTAACGTGAGCTGGAGGCAGTATAACGTAACGTGAGCTGGAGGCAGTATAACGTAACGTGAGCTGGAGGCAGCATAATGTCACGTGAGCTGGAGGCAGCATAATGTCACGTGAGCTGGAGGCAGCATAATGTCACGTGAGCTGGAGGCAGCAAAATGTCACGTGAGCTGGAGGCAGCAAAATGTCACGTGAGCTGGAGGCAGCAAAATGTCACGTGAGCTGGAGGCAGTATAATGTAACGTGAGCTGGAGGCAGTATAATGTAACGTGAGCTGGAGGCAGTATAATGTAACATGAGCTGGAGGCAGTATAACATAACGTGGAGGCAGTATAATGTAATGTGAGCTGGAGTCAGTATAATGTAATGTGGAGGCAGTATAATGTAAAGTGAGCTGGAGGCAGTATAACGTAACGTGAGCTGGAGGCAGCATAATGTAACGTGAGCTGGAGGCAGCCTAACGTAACGTGAGCTGGAGGCAGTATAACGTAACGTGAGCTGGAGGCAGTATAACGTAACGTGAGCTGGAGGCAGCATAATGTCACGTGAGCTGGAGGCAGCATAATGTAACGTGAGCTGGAGGCAGCATAATGTCACGTGAGCTGGAGGCAGCATAATGTAACGTGAGCTGGAGGCAGCATAATGTCACGTGAGCTGGAGGCAGTATAATGTAACGTGAGCTGGAGGCAGTATAATGTAACGTGAGCTGGAGGCAGTATAATGTAACATGAGCTGGAGGCAGTATAACATAACGTGGAGGCAGTATAATGTAATGTGAGCTGGAGTCAGTATAATGTAATGTGGAGGCAGTATAATGTAAAGTGAGCTGGAGGCAGTATAACGTAACGTGAGCTGGAGGCAGCATAATGTAATGTGAGCTGGAGGTAGTATAATGTAATGTGAGCTGGAGGCAGCATAATGTAAAGTGAGCTGGAGGCAGTATAATGTAACGTGGAGGCAGTATAATGTAATGTGGAGGCAGTATAATGTCACGTGAGCTGGAGGCAGCATAATGTAATGTGAGCTGGAGGCAGTATAATGTAACGTGAGCTGGAGGCAGTATAATGTAATGTGAGCTGGAGGCAGTATAATGTAATGTGAGCTGGAGGCAGTATAATGTAATGTGAGCTGGAGGCAGTATAATGTAATGTGAGCTGGAGGCAGTATAATGTAATGTGAGCTGGAGGCAGTATAATGTAATGTGAGCTGGAGGCAGTATAATGTAATGTGAGCTGGAGGCAGTATAACTTAACGTGGAGGCAGTATAATGTAAAGTGAGCTGGAGGCAGCATAATGTCACGTGTGCAGGAGGCAGCATAATGTCACGTGAGCTGGAGGCAGTAAAATGTAACTTGAGCTGGAGGCAGCCTAATGTCATGTGAGCTGGAGGCAGTATAATGTAAAGTGAGCTGGAGGCAGTACAACGTAACGTGTGCTGGAGGCAGTATAACGTAACGTGAGCTGGAGGCAGTATAACGTAACGTGAGCTGGAGGCAGTATAATGTAACGTGAGCTGGAGGCAGCATAATGGCACATGAGCTGGAGGCAGTATAATGTAATGTGGAGGCAGTATAATGTCACGTTATCTGGAGGCAGCATAATGTCACGTGAGCTGGAGTCAGTATAATGTAATGTGGAGGCAGTATAATGTAAAGTGAGCTGGAGGCAGTATAATGTAAAGTGAGCTGGAGGCAGTATAATGTAACGTGGAGGCAGTATAATGTAACGTGGAGGCAGTATAATGTAATGTGGAGGCAGTATAATGTCACGTGAGCTGGAGGCAGCATAATGTAATGTGAGCTGGAGGCAGTATAATGTAACGTGAGCTGGAGGAAGTATAATGTAATGAGGAGGCATTATAATGTAACGTGAGCTGGAGGCAGTATAATGTAACGTGAGCTGGAGGCAGTATAATGTAACGTGAGCTGGAGGCAGTATAATGTAACGTGAGCTGGAGGCAGTATAATGTAATGTGAGATGGAAGCAATATAACGTAACGTGGAGGCAGTATAATGTAACGTGAGCTGGAGGCAGTATAATGTAACATGAGCTGGAAGCAGTATAACATAACGTGGACGCAGTATAATGTAATGTGAGCTGGAGGCAGTATAACGTAACGTGAGCTGGAGGCAGCATAATGTAAAGTGAGCTGGAGGCAGTATAATGTAACGTGAGCTGGAGGCAGTATAATGTAATGTGAGCTGGAGGCAGCATAATGTGAAGTGAGCTGGAAGCAGTATAATGTAACGTGAGCTGGAGGCAGTATAATGTAACGTGAGCTGGAGGCAGTATAATGTAACGTGAGCTGGAGGCAGTATAATGTAATGTGAGCTGGAGGCAGTATAATGTAATGTGAGCAGGAAGCAGTATAACATAACGTGGAAGCAGTATAATGTAATGTGAGCTGGAGGCAGTATAACGTAACATGGAGGCAGTATAATGTAATGTGAGCTGGAGGCAGTATAACGTAACGTGGAGGCAGCATAATGTAAAGTGAGCTGGAGGCAGTATAATGTAACGTGAGCTGGAGGCAGCATAATGGCACATGAGCTGGAGGCAGTATAATGTAATGTGGAGGCAGTATAATGTCACATGAGCTGGAGGCAGTATAATGTAATGTGAGCTGGAGGCAGCATAATGTAAAGTGAGCTGGAGGCAGTATAATGTAACGTGAGCTGGAGGCAGCATAATGTCACGTGATCTGGAGGCAGTATAATGTCACGTGAGCTGGAGGCAGTATAATGTCACGTGAGCTGGAGGCAGTATAATGTCACGTGACCTGGAGGCAGTATAATGTAACATGAGCTGGAGGCAGTATAACGTAACGTGGAGGCAGTATAGTGTAATGTGAGCTGGAGGCTGTATAATGTAAAGTGAGCTGGAGGCAGTATAATGTAACGTGAGCTGGAGGCAGTATAATGTAATGTGAGCTGGAGGCAGTATAATGTAATGTGAGCTGGAGGCAGTGTAATGTGAGCTGGAAGCAGTATAACGTAACGTGGAGGCAGTATAATGTAATGTGAGCTGGAGGCAGTATAACGTAACGTGGAGGCAGTATAATGTAATGTGAGCTGGAGGCAGTATAGCGTAACGTGAGCTGGAGGCAGCGTAATGTAATGTGAGCTGGAGGCAGTATAATGTAATGTGAGCTGGAGGCAGTATAATGTAATGTGAGCTGGAAGCAGTATAACGTAACGTGGAGGCAGTATAATGTAATGTGAGCTGGAGGCAGTATAACGTAACGTGGAGGCAGTATAATGTAACGTGAGCTGGAGGCAGCATAATGTAACGTGAGCTGGAGGCAGTAAAATGTAACGTGAGCTGGAGGCAGCCTAACGTAACGTGAGCTGGAGGCAGTATAACGTAACGTGAGCTGGAGGCAGTATAACGTAACGTGAGCTGGAGGCAGTATAACGTAACGTGAGCTGGAGGCAGTATAACGTAACGTGAGCTGGAGGCAGCATAATGTCACGTGAGCTGGAGGCAGCATAATGTCACGTGAGCTGGAGGCAGCATAATGTCACGTGAGGTGGAGGAAGCATAATGTCACGTGAGGTGGAGGAAGCATAATGTCACGTGAGGTGGAGGAAGCAAAATGTCACGTGAGCTGGAGGCAGCAAAATGTCACGTGAGCTGGAGGCAGCAAAATGTCACGTGAGCTGGAGGCAGCAAAATGTCACGTGAGCTGGAGGCAGCGAAATGTCACGTGAGCTGGAGGCAGTATAATGTAACGTGGAGGCAGTATAATGTAATGTGAGCTGGAGGCAGTATAACGTAACGTGGAGGCAGTATAATGTAATGTGAGCTGGAGGCAGTATAGCGTAACGTGAGCTGGAGGCAGCGTAATGTAATGTGAGCTGGAGGCAGTATAATGTAATGTGAGCTGTAGGCAGTATAATGTAATGTGAGCTGGAAGCAGTATAACGTAACGTGGAGGCAGTATAATGTAATGTGAGCTGGAGGCAGTATAACGTAACGTGGAGGCAGTACAATGTAACGTGAGCTGGAGGCAGCATAATGTAACGTGAGCTGGAGGCAGCCTAACGTAACGTGAGCTGGAGGCAGCATAACGTAACGTGAGCTGGAGGCAGTATAACGTAACGTGAGCTGGAGGCAGTATAACGTAACGTGAGCTGGAGGCAGCATAATGTCACGTGAGCTGGAGGCAGCATAATGTCACGTGAGCTGGAGGCAGCATAATGTCACGTGAGGTGGAGGAAGCATAATGTCACGTGAGCTGGAGGCAGCAAAATGTAACGTGAGCTGGAGGCAGTATAATGTAACATGAGCTGGAGGCAGTATAACATAACGTGGAGGCAGTATAATGTAATGTGAGCTGGAGTCAGTATAATGTAATGTGGAGGCAGTATAATGTAAAGTGAGCTGGAGGCAGTATAACGTAACGTGAGCTGGAGGCAGCATAATGTAATGTGAGCTGGAGGTAGTATAATGTAATGTGAGCTGGAGGCAGCATAATGTAAAGTGAGCTGGAGGCAGTATAATGTAACGTGGAGGCAGTATAATGTAACGTGGAGGCAGTATAATGTAATGTGGAGGCAGTATAATGTCACGTGAGCTGGAGGCAGCATAATGTAATGTGAGCTGGAGGCAGTATAATGTAACGTGAGCTGGAGGAAGTATAATGTAATGAGGAGGCATTATAATGTAACGTGAGCTGGAGGCAGTATAATGTGACGTGAGCTGGAGGCAGTATAATGTAACGTGAGCTGGAGGCAGTATAATGTAACGTGAGCTGGAGGCAGTATAATGTAATGTGAGCTGGAAGCAATATAAAGTAACGTGGAGGCAGTATAATGTAACGTGAGCTGGAGGCAGTATAATGTAACATGAGCTGGAAGCAGTATAACATAACGTGGACGCAGTATAATGTAATGTGAGCTGGAGGCAGTATAACGTAACGTGAGCTGGAGGCAGCATAATGTGAAGTGAGCTGGAAGCAGTATAATGTAACGTGAGCTGGAGGCAGTATAATGTAACGTGAGCTGGAGGCAGTATAATGTAACGTGAGCTGGAGGCAGTATAATGTAACGTGAGCTGGAGGCAGTATAATGTAATGTGAGCAGGAAGCAGTATAACGTAACGTGGAGGCAGCATAATGTAAAGTGAGCTGGAGGCAGTATAATGTAACGTGAGCTGGAGGCAGCATAATGGCACATGAGCTGGAGGCAGTATAATGTAATGTGAGCTGGAGGCAGCATAATGTCACGTGAGCTGGAGGCAGCATAATGTAATGTGAGCTGGAGGCAGCATAATGTAAAGTGAGCTGGAGGCAGTATAATGTAACGTGAGCTGGAGGCAGCATAATGTAACGTGAGCTGGAGGCAGCATAATGTAAAGTGAGCTGGAGGCAGTATAATGTAATGTGGAGGCAGTATAATGTAAAGTGAGCTGGAGGCAGTATAATGTAACGTGAGCTGGAGGCAGCATAATGGCACATGAGCTGGAGGCAGTATAATGTAATGTGAGCTGGAGGCAGCATAATGTAAAGTGAGCAGGAAGCAGTATAACGTAACGTGGAGGCAGCATAATGTAAAGTGAGCTGGAGGCAGTATAATGTAACGTGAGCTGGAGGCAGCATAATGGCACATGAGCTGGAGGCAGTATAATGTAATGTGAGCTGGAGGCAGCATAATGTCACATGAGCTGGAGGCAGTATAATGTAATGTGAGCTGGAGGCAGCATAATGTAAAGTGAGCTGGAGGCAGTATAATGTAACGTGAGCTGGAGGCAGCATAATGTCACGTGAGCTGGAGGCAGCATAATGTAAAGTGAGCTGGAGGCAGTATAATGTAATGTGGAGGCAGTATAATGTCACATGAGCTGGAGGCAGTATAATGTAATGTGAGCTGGAGGCAGCATAATGTAAAGTGAGCTGGAGGCAGTATAATGTAACGTGAGCTGGAGGCAGCATAATGTCACGTGAGCTGGAGGCAGTATAATGTCACGTGAGCTGGAGGCAGTATAATGTCACGTGAGCTGGAAGCAGTATAATGTCACGTGACCTGGAGGCAGTATAATGTAACATGAGCTGGAGGCAGTATAACGTAACGTGGAGGCAGTATAGTGTAATGTAAGCTGGAGGCAGTATAATGTAAAGTGAGCTGGAGGCAGTATAATGTAACGTGAGCTGGAGGCAGTATAATGTAATGTGAGCTGGAAGCAGTATAATGTAATGTGAGCTGGAAGCAGTATAATGTAATGTGAGCTGGAGGCAGTATAACGTAACGTGGAGGCAGTATAATGTAATGTGAGCTGGAGGCAGTATAACGTAACGTGGAGGCAGTATAATGTAATGTGAGCTGGAGGCAGTATAGCGTAACGTGAGCTGGAGGCAGCGTAATGTAATGTGAGCTGGAGGCAGTATAATGTAATGTGAGCTGTAGGCAGTATAATGTAATGTGAGCTGGAGGCAGTATAATGTAATGTGAGCTGTAGGCAGTATAATGTAATGTGAGCTGGAAGCAGTATAACGTAAAGTGGAGGCAGTATAATGTAATGTGAGCTGGAGGCAGTATAACGTAACGTGGAGGCAGTATAATGTAACGTGAGCTGGAGGCAGCATAATGTAACGTGAGCTGGAGGCAGTAAAATGTAACGTGAGCTGGAGGCAGTATAATGTAATGTGAGCTGGAAGCAATATAAAGTAACGTGGAGGCAGTATAATGTAACGTGAGCTGGAGGCAGCATAATGTCACGTGAGCTGGAGGCAGCATAATGTCACGTGAGGTGGAGGAAGCATAATGTCACGTGAGGTGGAGGAAGCAAAATGTCACGTGAGCTGGAGGCAGCAAAATGTCACGTGAGCTGGAGGCAGCAAAATGTCACGTGAGCTGGAGGCAGCAAAATGTCACGTGAGCTGGAGGCAGTATAATGTAACGTGAGCTGGAGGCAGTATAATGTAACATGAGCTGGAGGCAGTATAACATAACGTGGAGGTAGTATAATGTAATGTGAGCTGGAGGCAGTATAACGTAACGTGAGCTGGAGGCAGCATAATGTAAAGTGAGCTGGATGCAGTATAATGTAACGTGAGCTGGAGGCAGTATAATGTAACGTGAGCTGGAGGCAGTATAATGTAACGTGAGCTGGAGGCAGTATAATGTAACGTGAGCTGGAGGCAGTATAATGTAATGTGAGCTGGAAGCAGTATAATGTAATGTGAGCTGGAGGCAGTATAACGTAACGTGAGCTGGAGGCAGCATAACGTAATGTGAGCTGGAGGCAGTATAATGTAATGTGAGCTGGAGGCAGCATAATGTCACTTGAGCTGGAGGCAGCATAATGTCACTTGAGCTGGAGGCAGTATAATGTAATGTGGAGGCAGTATAATGTCACGTGAGCTGGAGGCAGCATAATGTAATGTGAGCTGGAGGCAGCATAATGTAAAGTGAGCTGGAGGCAGTATAATGTAACGTGAGCTGGAGGCAGTATAATGTCACATGAGCTGGAGGCAGTATAATGTAACGTGAGCTGGAGGCAGTATAATGTAATGTGAGCTGGAGGCAGTATAATGTAATGTGAGCTGGAGGCAGTATAATGTAATGTGAGCTGGAAGCAGTATAACGTAACGTGGAGGCAGTATAATGTAATGTGAGCTGGAGGCAGCATAACGTAATGTGAGCTGGAGGCAGTATAATGTAATGTGAGCTGGAGGCAGCATAATGTCACTTGAGCTGGAGGAAGTATAATGTAATGTGGAGGCAGTATAATGTCACGTGAGCTGGAGGCAGCATAATGTAATGTGAGCTGGAGGCAGCATAATGTAAAGTGAGCTGGAGGCAGTATAATGTAATGTGAGCTGGAAGCAGTATAATGGAATGTGAGCTGGAGGCAGTATAATGTAATGTGAGCTGGAGGCAGTATAACGTAACGTGGAGGCAGTATAATGTAAAGTGAGCTGGAGGCAGTATAACGTAACGTGAGCTGGAGGCAGCATAATGTAATGTGGAGGCAGTATAATGTAACGTGAGCTGGAGGCAGCATAATGTAATGTGAGCTGGAGGCAGTATAATGTAATGTGAGCTGGAGGCAGCATAATGTAAAGTGAGCTGGAGGCAGTATAATGTAACGTGAGCTGGAGGAAGTATAATGTAATGAGGAGGCAGTATAATGTAATGTGAGCTGGAGGCAGCATAATGTAACGTGAGCTGGAGGCAGTATAATGTAATGTGAGCTGGAAGCAGTATAATGTAATGTGAGCTGGAGGCAGTATAATGTAATGTGAGCTGGAGGCAGTATAACGTAACGTGGAGGCAGTATAATGTAAAGTGAGCTGGAGGCAGTATAACGTAACGTGAGCTGGAGGCAGCATAATGTAATGTGGAGGCAGTATAATGTAACGTGAGCTGGAGGCAGCATAATGTAATGTGAGCTGGAGGCAGTATAATGTAATGTGAGCTGGAGGCAGCATAATGTAAAGTGAGCTGGAGGCAGTATAATGTAACGTGAGCTGGAGGAAGTATAATGTAATGAGGAGGCAGTATAATGTAATGTGAGCTGGAGGCAGTATAATGTAACGTGAGCTGGAGGCAGTATAATGTCACGTGAGCTGGAGGCAGTATAATGTAACGTGAGCTGGAGGCAGTATAATGTAACGTGAGCTGGAGGCAGTATAATGTAACGTGAGCTGGAGGCAGTATAATGTAACGTGAGCTGGAGGCAGTATAATGTAATGTGAGCTGGAGGCAGTATAATGTCACGTGAGCTGGAGGCAGTATAATGTAACGTGAGCTGGAGGCAGTATAATGTAACGTGAGCTGGAGGCAGTATAATGTCTCGTGAGCTGGAGGCGGTATAATGTCTCGTGATCTGGAGGCAGTATAATGTAATGTGAGCAGGAAGCAGTATAACGTAACGACGTGAGCTGGAGGCAGCATAATGTAATGTGAGCTGGAGGCAGTATAATGTAATGTGAGCTGGAGGCAGCATAATGTAAAGTGAGCTGGAGGCAGTATAATGTAACGTGAGCTGGAGGCAGTATAATGTCACGTGAGCTGGAGGCAGCATAATGTCACGTGAGCTGGAGGCAGTATAATGTCTCGTGAGCTGGATGCAGTATAATGTCTCGTGAGCTGGAGGCAGTATAATGTAACGTGAGCTGGAGGCAGTATAATGTCTCGTGAGCTGGAGGCGGTATAATGTCTCGTGATCTGGAGGCAGTATAATGTAATGTGAGCAGGAAGCAGTATAACGTAACGTGGAGGCAGTATAATGTAATGTGAGCTGGAGGCAGTATAACGTAACGTGAGCTGGAGGCAGCATAATGTAATGTGAGCTGGAGGCAGTATAATGTAATGTGAGCTGGAGGCAGTATAATGTCACGTGAGCTGGAGGCAGCATAATGTCACGTGAGCTGGAGGCAGTATAATGTCTCGTGAGCTGGATGCAGTATAATGTCTCGTGAGCTGGAGGCAGTATAATGTCTCGTGAGCTGGAGACAGGATAATGTAATGTGAGCTGGAGGCAGTATAATGTCACGTGAGCTGGAGGCAGCATAATGTCACGTGAGCTGGAGGCAGCATAATGTCACGTGAGCTGGAGGCAGTAAAATGTAACGTGAGCTGGAGGCAGTATAATGTAATGTGAGCTGGAGGCAGTATAATGTAACGTGAGCTGGAGGCAGTATAATGTAATGTGAGCTGGAGGCAGTATAACGTAACATGAGCTGGAGGCAGCATAATGTAATGTGAGCTGGAGGCAGTATAATGTAACGTGAGCTGGAGGCAGCATAATGTAATGTGAGCTGGAGGCAGTATAACGTAACGTGAGCTGGAGGCAGCATAATGTAACGTGAGCTGGAGGCAGTATAACGTAACATGAGCTGGAGGCAGCATAACTTAATTTGAGCTGGAGGCAGTATAATGTAAAGTGAGCTGGAGGCAGTATAATGTAAAGTGAGCTGGAGGCAGTATAATGTAACGTGAGCTGGAGGCAGTATAATGTAACGTGGAGGCAGTATAATGTAACGTGAGCTTGAGGCAGCATAATGTCACGTGAGCTGGAGGCAGTATAATGTAATGTGGAGGCAGTATAATGTCACGTGATCTGGAGGCAGCATAATGTCACGTGAGCTGGAGGCAGTATAATGTAATGTGGAGGCAGTATAATGTAACGTGAGCTGGAGGCAGTATAATGTAACGTGAGCTGGAGGCAGTATAATGTAACGTGGAGGCAGTATAATCTAACGTGAGCTGGAGGCAGTATAATGTAAAGTGAGCTGGAGGCAGTATAACGTAACGTGAGCTGGAGGCAGCATAATGTAATGTGAGCTGGAGGCAGTATAATGTAATGTGAGCTGGAGGCAGCATAATGTAAAGTGAGCTGGAGGCAGTATAATGTAACGTGAGATGGAGGCAGTATAATGTAACGTGAGCTGGAGGCAGTATAATGTAACGTGAGCTGGAGGCAGTATAATGTAATGTGAGCTGGAGGCAGTATAATGTAACGTGAGCTGGAGGCAGTATAATGTCACGTGACCTGGAGGCAGTATAATGTAACGTGAGCTGGAGGCAGTATAATGTAACGTGAGCTGGAGGCAGTATAATGTAACGTGAGCTGGAGGCAGTATAATGTCTCGTGAGCTGGAGGCGGTATAATGTCTCGTGAGCTGGAGGCGGTATAATGTCTCGTGAGCTGGAGGCAGTATAATGTCTCGTGAGCTGGAGACAGGATAATGTAATGTGAGCTGGAGGCAGCATAATGTCACGTGAGCTGGAGGCAGCATAATGTCACGTGAGCTGGAGGCAGCATAATGTCACGTGAGCTGGAGGCAGTAAAATGTCACGTGAGCTGGAGGCAGTAAAATGCCAACGTGAGCTGTAGGCAGTAAAATGTAACGTGAGCTGGAGGCAGCCTAATGTAATGTGAGCTGGAGGCAGTATAATGTAATGTGATCTGGAGGCAGTATAATGTAATGTGAGCAGGAAGCAGTATAACGTAACGTGGAGGCAGTATAATGTAATGTGAGCTGGAGGCAGTATAACGTAACGTGAGCTGGAGGCAGCATAATGTAATGTGAGCTGGAGGCAGTATAATGTAATGTGAGCTGGAGGCAGTATAATGTCACGTGAGCTGGAGGCAGCATAATGTCACGTGAGCTGGAGGCAGTATAATGTCTCGTGAGCTGGAGGCAGTATAATGTCTCGTGAGCTGGAGGCAGTATAATGTCTCGTGAGCTGGAGACAGGATAATGTAATGTGAGCTGGAGGCAGTATAATGTCACGTGAGCTGGAGGCAGCATAATGTCACGTGAGCTGGAGGCAGCATAATGTCACGTGAGCTGGAGGCAGTAAAATGTCACGTGAGCTGGAGGCAGCCTAATGTAATGTGAGATGGAGGCAGTATAATGTAATGTGAGCTGGAAGCAGTATAATGTAATGTGAGCTGGAAGCAGTATAACGTAACGTGGAGGCAGTATAATGTAATGTGAGCTGGAGGCAGTATAACGTAACGTGAGCTAGAGGCAGCATAATGTAATGTGAGCTGGAGGCAGTATAATGTAATGTGAGCTGGAGGCAGTATAATGTAATGTGAGCTGGAGGCAGTATAATGTAACGTGAGCTGGAAGCAGTATAACGTAACGTGAGCTGGAGGCAGCATAACGTAACGTGAGCTGGAGGCAGTATAACGTAACATGAGCTGGAGGCAGCATAACTTAATTTGAGCTGGAGGCAGTATAATGTAAAGTGAGCTGGAGGCAGTATAATGTAAAGTGAGCTGGAGGCAGTATAATGTAACGTGAGCTGGAGGCAGTATAATGTAACGTGGAGGCAGTATAATGTAACGTGAGCTTGAGGCAGCATAATGTCACGTGAGCTGGAGGCAGTATAATGTAATGTGGAGGCAGTATAATGTCACGTGATCTGGAGGCAGCATAATGTCACGTGAGCTGGAGGCAGTATAATGTAATGTGGAGGCAGTATAATGTAACGTGAGCTGGAGGCAGCATAATGTCACGTGAGCTGGAGGCAGTATAATGTAATGTGGAGGCAGTATAATGTAAAGTGAGCTGGAGGCAGTATAATGTAAAGTGAGCTGGAGGCAGTATAACGTAACGTGAGCTGGAGGCAGCATAATGTAATGTGAGCTGGAGGCAGTATAATGTAATGTGAGCTGGAGGCAGCTAGTAGGAGCTGGGGCGTAATGACGTGAGCTGGAGGCAGTATAATGTAACGTGAGCTGGAGGCAGTATAATGTAACGTGGAGGCAGTATAATGTAACGTGAGCTTGAGGCAGCATAATGTCACGTGAGCTGGAGGCAGTATAATGTAATGTGGAGGCAGTATAATGTCACGTGATCTGGAGGCAGCATAATGTCACGTGAGCTGGAGGCAGTATAATGTAATGTGGAGGCAGTATAATGTAACGTGAGCTGGAGGCAGCATAATGTCACGTGAGCTGGAGGCAGTATAATGTAATGTGGAGGCAGTATAATGTAAAGTGAGCTGGAGGCAGTATAATGTAAAGTGAGCTGGAGGCAGTATAACGTAACGTGAGCTGGAGGCAGCATAATGTAATGTGAGCTGGAGGCAGTATAATGTAATGTGAGCTGGAGGCAGCATAATGTAAAGTGAGCTGGAGGCAGTATAATGTAACGTGAGCTGGAGGCAGTATAATGTAACGTGAGCTGGAGGCAGTATAATGTAACGTGGAGGCAGTATAATGTAATGTGGAGGCAGTATAATGTCACGTGAGCTGGAGGCAGCATAATGTAACGTGAGCTGGAGGCAGTATAATGTAACGTGAGCTGGAGGCAGCATAATGTCACGTGAGCTGGAGGAAGTATAATGTAATGAGGAGGCAGTATAATGTAAAGTGAGCTGGAGGCAGTATAATGTAAAGTGAGCTGGAGGCAGTATAACGTAACTTGAGCTGGAGGCAGCATAATGTAATGTGAGCTGGAGGCAGTATAATGTAATGTGAGCTGGAGGCAGCATAATGTAAAGTGAGCTGGAGGCAGTATAATGTAACGTGAGCTGGAGGCAGTATAATGTAACGTGGAGGCAGTATAATGTAATGTGGAGGCAGTATAATGTCACGTGAGCTGGAGGCAGCATAATGTAATGTGAGCTGGAGGCAGTATAATGTAACGTGAGCTGGAGGCAGCATAATGTCACGTGAGCTGGAGGAAGTATAATGTAATGTGAGCTGGAGACATTATAATGTAATGTGAGCTGGAGACATTATAATGTAATGTGAGCTGGAGGCAGTATAATGTCACGTGAGCTGGAGGCAGTATAATGTAACGTGAGCTGGAGGCAGTATAATGTCACGTGAGCTGGAGGCAGTATAATGTAACGTGAGCTGGAGGCAGTATAATGTAACGTGAGCTGGAGGCAGTATAATGTAATGTGACCTGGAGGCAGTATAATGTCACGTGACCTGGAGGCAGTATAATGTCACGTGACCTGGAGGCAGTATAATGTAACGTGAGCTGGAGGCAGTATAATGTAACGTGAGCTGGAGGCAGTATAATGTAACGTGAGCTGGAGGCGGTATAATGTCTCGTGAGCTGGAGGCGGTATAATGTCTCGTGAGCTGGAGGCGGTATAATGTCTCGTGAGCTGGAGGCAGTATAATGTCTCGTGAGCTGGAGACAGGATAATGTAATGTGAGCTGGAGGCAGCATAATGTCACGTGAGCTGGAGGCAGCATAATGTCACGTGAGCTGGAGGCAGCATAATGTCACGTGAGCTGGAGGCAGTAAAATGTCACGTGAGCTGGAGGCAGTAAAATGTAACGTGAGCTGGAGGCAGTAAAATGTAACGTGAGCTGGAGGCAGCCTAATGTAATGTGAGCTGGAGGCAGTACAATGTAATGTGATCTGGAGGCAGTATAATGTAATGTGAGCAGGAAGCAGTATAACGTAAAGTGGAGGCAGTATAATGTAATGTGAGCTGGAGGCAGTATAACGTAACGTGAGCTGGAGGCAGCATAATGTAATGTGAGCTGGAGGCAGTATAATGTAATGTGAGCTGGAGGCAGTATAATGTCACGTGAGCTGGAGGCAGCATAATGTCACGTGAGCTGGAGGCAGTATAATGTCTCGTGAGCTGGAGACAGTATAATGTCTCGTGAGCTGGAGGCAGTATAATGTAATGTGAGCTGGAGGCAGCATAATGTAAAGTGAGCTGGAGGCAGTATAATGTAACGTGAGCTGGAGGCAGTATAATGTAACGTGAGCTGGAGGCGGTATAATGTAACGTGGAGGCAGTATAATGTAATGTGGAGGCAGTATAATGTCACGTGAGCTGGAGGCAGCATAATGTAACGTGAGCTGGAGGCAGTATAATGTAACGTGAGCTGGAGGCAGCATAATGTCACGTGAGCTGGAGGAAGTATAATGTAATGAGGAGGCAGTATAATGTAAAGTGAGCTGGAGGCAGTATAATGTAACGTGAGCTGGAGGCGGTATAATGTAACGTGGAGGCAGTATAATGTAATGTGGAGGCAGTATAATGTCACGTGAGCTGGAGGCAGCATAATGTAACGTGAGCTGGAGGCAGTATAATGTAACGTGAGCTGGAGGCAGCATAATGTCACGTGAGCTGGAGGAAGTATAATGTAATGAGGAGGCAGTATAATGTAAAGTGAGCTGGAGGCAGTATAATGTAAAGTGAGCTGGAGGCAGTATAACGTAACTTGAGCTGGAGGCAGCATAATGTAATGTGAGCTGGAGGCAGTATAATGTAATGTGAGCTGGAGGCAGTATAATGTAAAGTGAGCTGGAGGCAGTATAATGTCTCGTGAGCTGGAGGCAGTATAATGTAACGTGAGCTGGAGGCAGTATAATGTAACGTGAGCTGGAGGCAGCATAATGTCACGTGAGCTGGAGGAAGTATAATGTAATGTGAGCTGGAGACATTATAATGTAATGTGAGCTGGAGACATTATAATGTAATGTGAGCTGGAGGCAGTATAATGTCACGTGAGCTGGAGGCAGTATAATGTAACGTGAGCTGGAGGCAGTATAATGTCACGTGAGCTGGAGGCAGTATAATGTAACGTGAGCTGGAGGCAGTATAATGTAACGTGAGCTGGAGGCAGTATAATGTAACGTGAGCTGGAGGCAGTATAATGTAACGTGAGCTGGAGGCAGTATAATGTCTCGTGAGCTGGAGGCGGTATAATGTCTCGTGAGCTGGAGGCGGTATAATGTCTCGTGAGCTGGAGGCAGTATAATGTCTCGTGAGCTGGAGACAGGATAATGTAATGTGAGCTGGAGGCAGCATAATGTCACGTGAGGTGGAGGCAGCCTAATGTAATGTGAGCTGGAGGCAGTATAATGTAATGTGATCTGGAGGCAGTATAATGTAATGTGAGCAGGAAGCAGTATAACGTAACGTGGAGGCAGTATAATGTAATGTGAGCTGGAGGCAGTATAACGTAACGTGAGCTGGAGGCAGCATAATGTAATGTGAGCTGGAGGCAGTATAATGTAATGTGAGCTGGAGGCAGTATAATGTCACGTGAGCTGGAGGCAGCATAATGTAACGTGAGCTGGAGGCAGTATAATGTCTCGTGAGCTGGAGGCAGTATAATGTCTCGTGAGCTGGAGGCAGTATAATGTCTCGTGAGCTGGAGGCAGTATAATGTAATGTGAGCTGGAGGCAGTATAATGTCACGTGAGCTGGAGGCAGCATAATGTCACGTGAGCTGGAGGCAGCATAATGTCACGTGAGCTGGAGGCAGTAAAATGTCACGTGAGCTGGAGGCAGCCTAATGTAATGTGAGATGGAGGCAGTATAATGTAATGTGAGCTGGAGGCAGTATAATGTCACGTGAGCTGGAGGCAGCATAATGTCACGTGAGCTGGAGGCAGTATAATGTCTCGTGAGCTGGAGGCAGTATAATGTCTCGTGAGCTGGAGGCAGTATAATGTCTCGTGAGCTGGAGGCAGTATAATGTAATGTGAGCTGGAGGCAGTATAATGTCACGTGAGCTGGAGGCAGCATAATGTCACGTGAGCTGGAGGCAGCATAATGTAACGTGAGCTGGAGGCAGTATAATGTAACGTGAGCGGGAGGCAGTATAATGTAATGTGGAGGCAGTATAATGTAACGTGAGCTGGAGGCAGCATAATGTCACGTGAGCTGGAGGCAGTATAATGTAATGTGGAGGCAGTATAATGTAACGTGAGCTTGAGGCAGCATAATGTCACGTGAGCTGGAGGCAGCCTAATGTAATGTGAGCTGGAGGCAGTATAATGTAATGTGAGCTGGAGGCAGTATAATGTAATGTGAGCTGGAAGCAGTATAACGTAACGTGGAGGCAGTATAATGTAATGTGAGCTGGAGGCAGTATAACGTAATGTGAGCTAGAGGCAGCATAATGTAATGTGAGCTGGAGGCAGTATAATGTAATGTGAGCTGGAGGCAGTATAATGTAACGTGAGCTGGAAGCAGTATAACGTAACGTGAGCTGGAGGCAGCATAATGTAACGTGAGCTGGAGGCAGTATAACGTAACATGAGCTGGAGGCAGCATAACTTAATTTGAGCTGGAGGCAGTATAATGTAATGTGAGCTGGAGGCAGCATAATGTAACGTGAGCTGGAGGCAGTATAACGTAACATGAGCTGGAGGCAGCATAACTTAATTTGAGCTGGAGGCAGTATAATGTAATGTGAGCTGGAGGCAGTATAATGTAATGTGAGCTGGAAGCAGTATAACGTAACGTGGAGGCAGTATAATGTAATGTGAGCTGGAGGCAGTATAACGTAACGTGGAGGCAGTATAATGTAATGTGAGCTGGAGGCAGTATAATGTAATGTGAGCTGGAATCAGTATAACGTAACGTGGAGGCAGTATAATGTAATGTGAGCTGGAGGCAGTATAACGTAACGTGGAGGCAGTATAATGTAAAGTGAGCTGGAGGCAGTATAACGTAACGTGAGCTGGAGGCAGCATAATGTAATGTGAGCTGGAGGCAGTATAATGTAATGTGAGCTGGAGGCAGCATAATGTAAAGTGAGCGGGAGGCAGTATAATGTAACGTGAGCGGGAGGCAGTATAATGTAATGTGGAGGCAGTATAATGTAACGTGAGCTGGAGGCAGCATAATGTCACGTGAGCTGGAGGCAGTATAATGTAATGTGGAGGCAGTATAATGTAACGTGAGCTTGAGGCAGCATAATGTCACGTGAGCTGGAGGCAGTATAATGTAATGTGGAGGCAGTATAATGTCACGTTATCTGGAGGCAGCATAATGTCACGTGAGCTGGAGGCAGTATAATGTAATGTGGAGGCAGTATAATGTAAAGTGAGCTGGAGGCAGTATAACGTAACGTGAGCTGGAGGCAGCATAATGTAATGTGAGCTGGAGGTAGTATAATGTAATGTGAGCTGGAGGCAGCATAATGTAAAGTGAGCTGGAGGCAGTATAATGTAACGTGGAGGCAGTATAATGTAACGTGGAGGCAGTATAATGTAATGTGGAGGCAGTATAATGTCACGTGAGCTGGAGGCAGCATAATGTAATGTGAGCTGGAGGCAGTATAATGTAACGTGAGCTGGAGGAAGTATAATGTAATGAGGAGGCATTATAATGTAACGTGAGGTGGAGGCAGTATAATGTAACGTGAGCTGGAGGCAGTATAATGTAACGTGAGCTGGAGGCAGTATAATGTAACGTGAGCTGGAGGCAGTATAATGTAACGTGAGCTGGAAGCAATATAACGTAACGTGGAGGCAGTATAATGTAACGTGAGCTGGAGGCAGTATAATGTAACATGAGCTGGAAGCAGTATAACATAACGTGGACGCAGTATAATGTAATGTGAGCTGGAGGCAGTATAACGTAACGTGAGCTGGAGGCAGCATAATGTAAAGTTAGCTGGAGGCAGTATAATGTAACGTGAGCTGGAGGCAGTATAATGTAATGTGAGCTGGAGGCAGCATAATGTGAAGTGAGCTGGAAGCAGTATAATGTAACGTGAGCTGGAGGCAGTATAATGTAACGTGAGCTGGAGGCAGTATAATGTAACGTGAGCTGGAGGCAGTATAATGTAATGTGAGCTGGAGGCAGTATAATGTAATGTGAGCAGGAAGCAGTATAACATAACGTGGAAGCAGTATAATGTAATGTGAGCTGGAGGCAGTATAACGTAACATGGAGGCAGTATAATGTAATGTGAGCTGGAGGCAGTATAACGTAACGTGGAGGCAGCATAATGTAAAGTGAGCTGGAGGCAGTATAATGTAACGTGAGCTGGAGGCAGCATAATGGCACATGAGCTGGAGGCAGTATAATGTAATGTGGAGGCAGTATAATGTCACATGAGCTGGAGGCAGTATAATGTAATGTGAGCTGGAGGCAGCATAATGTAAAGTGAGATGGAGGCAGTATAATGTAACGTGAGCTGGAGGCAGCATAATGTCACGTGAGCTGGAGGCAGCATAATGTAAAGTGAGCTGGAGGCAGTATAATGTAATGTGGAGGCAGTATAATGTCACATGAGCTGGAGGCAGTATAATGTAATGTGAGCTGGAGGCAGCATAATGTAAAGTGAGCTGGAGACATTATAATGTAATGTGAGCTGGAGGCAGTATAATGTCACGTGAGCTGGAGGCAGTATAATGTAACGTGAGCTGGAGGCAGTATAATGTAACGTGAGCTGGAGGCAGTATAATGTAACGTGAGCTGGAGGCAGTATAATGTAATGTGAGCTGGAGGCAGTATAATGTAATGTGAGCTGGAGGCAGAATAATGTAATGTGAGCTGGAGGCAGTATAATGTAATGTGAGCTGGAGGCAGTATAATGTAATGTGAGCTGGAGGCAATATAATGTAATGTGAGCTGGAAGCAGTATAACGTAACGTGGAGGCAGTATAATGTAATGTGAGCTGGAGGCAGTATAATGTAATGTGAGCTGGAGGCAGTATAATGTAATGTGAGCTGGAGACAGTATAATGTAATGTGAGCTGGAAGCAATATAACGTAACGTGGAGGCAGTATAATGTAACGTGAGCTGGAGGCAGTATAATGTAACGTGAGCTGGAGGCAGTATAATGTAACATGAGCTGGAAGCAGTATAACATAACGTGGACGCAGTATAATGTCACGTGAGCTGGAGGCAGCATAACGTAACGTGAGCTGGAGGAAGCAAAATGTCACGTGAGCTGGAGGAAGCAAAATGTCACGTGAGGTGGAGGAAGCAAAATGTCACGTGAGCTGGAGGCAGCAAAATGTCACGTGAGCTGGAGGCAGCAAAATGTCACGTGAGCTGGAGGCAGCCTAACATAACGTGAGCTGGAGGCAGTATAACGTAACGTGAGCTGTAGGCAGTATAATGTAACATGAGCTGGAAGCAGTATAACATAACGTGGACGCAGTATAATGTCACGTGAGCTGGAGGCAGCATAATGTAACGTGAGCTGGAGGAAGCAAAATGTCACGTGAGGTGGAGGAAGCAAAATGTCACGTGAGCTGGAGGCAGCAAAATGTCACGTGAGCTGGAGGCAGCAAAATGTCATGTGAGCTGGAGGCAGTATAATGTAAAGTGAGCTGGAGGCAGTACAACGTAATGTGTGCTGGATGCAGTATAACGTAACGTGAGCTGGAGGCAGTATAACGTAACGTGAGCTGGAGGCAGTATAACGTAACGTGAGCTGGAGGCAGTATAACGTAACGTGAGCTGGAGGCAGTATAATGTAACGTGAGCTGGAGGCAGTATAATGTAATGTGAGCTGGAGGCAGTATAATGTAATGTGAGCTGGAGACAGTATAATGTAATGTGAGCTGGAAGCAATATAACGTAACGTGGAGGCAGTATAATGTAACGTGAGCTGGAGGCAGTATAATGTAACGTGAGCTGGAGGCAGTATAATGTAACATGAGCTGGAAGCAGTATAACATAACGTGGACGCAGTATAATGTCACGTGAGCTGGAGGCAGCATAACGTAACGTGAGCTGGAGGAAGCAAAATGTCACGTGAGGTGGAGGAAGCAAAATGTCACGTGAGCTGGAGGCAGCAAAATGTCACGTGAGCTGGAGGCAGTATAATGTAACGTGAGCTGGAGGCAGCCTAACATAACGTGAGCTGGAGGCAGTATAACGTAACGTGAGCTGTAGGCAGTATAACGTAACGTGAGCTGTAGGCAGTATAACGTAACGTGAGCTGGAGGCAGCATAATGTCACGTGAGCTGGAGGCAGCATAATGTCACGTGAGCTGGAGGCAGCATAATGTCACGTGAGCTGGAGGCAGTATAATGTAACGTGAGCTGGAGGCAGTATAATGTAACGTGAGCTGGAGGCAGTATAATGTCACGTGCGCTGGAGGCAGCAAAATGTCACGTGAGCTGGAGGCAGCAAAATGTCACGTGAGCTGGAGGCAGTATAATGTAACGTGAGCTGGAGGGAGTATAATGTAACGTGAGCTGGAGGCAGTATAATGTAACGTGAGCTGGAGGCAGTATAATGTAACGTGAGCTGGAGGCAGTATAACGTAATGTGAGCTGGAGGCAGTATAACGTAACGTGAGCTGGAGGCAGCATAACGTAAAGTGAGCTGGAAGCAGCATAATGTAACGTGAGCTGGAGGCAGTATAATGTAACGTGAGCTGGAGGCAGTATAATGTAACGTGAGCTGGAGGCAGTATAATGTAACGTGAGCTGGAGGCAGTATAATGTAACGTGAGCTGGAGGCAGTATAATGTAATGTGAGCTGGAGGCAGTATAATGTAATGTGAGCTGGAGGCAGTATAATGTAATGTGAGCTGGAGGCAGTATAATGTAATGTGAGCTGGAGGCAATATAATGTAATGTGAGCTGGAAGCAGTATAACGTAACGTGGAGGCAGTATAATGTAATGTGAGCTGGAGGCAGTATAATGTAATGTGAGCTGGAGGCAGTATAATGTAATGTGAGCTGGAGACAGTATAATGTAATGTGAGCTGGAAGCAATATAACGTAACGTGGAGGCAGTATAATGTAACGTGAGCTGGAGGCAGTATAATGTAACGTGAGCTGGAGGCAGTATAATGTAACATGAGCTGGAAGCAGTATAACATAACGTGAGCTGGAGGCAGTATAATGTAACGTGAGCTGGAGGCAGTATAATGTAACGTGAGCTGGAGGCAGTATAATGTAACGTGAGCTGGAGGCAGTATAATGTAACGTGAGCTGGAGGCAGTATAATGTAATGTGAGCTGGAGGCAGTATAATGTAATGTGAGCTGGAGGCAGTATAATGTAATGTGAGCTGGAGGCAATATAATGTAATGTGAGCTGGAAGCAGTATAACGTAACGTGGAGGCAGTATAACGTAACGTGAGCTGGAGGCAGTATAACGTAACGTGAGCTGGAGGAAGCAAAATGTCACGTGAGGTGGAGGAAGCAAAATGTCACGTGCGCTGGAGGCAGCAAAATGTCACGTGAGCTGGAGGCAGCAAAATGTCACGTGACCTGGAGGCAGTATAATGTAACGTGAGCTGGAGGCAGTATAATGTAACGTGAGCTGGAGGCAGTATAATGTAACGTGAGCTGGAGGCAGTATAATGTAATGTGAGCTGGAGGCAGTATAACGTAACGTGAGCTGGAGGCAGCATAACGTAATGTGAGCTGGAGGCAGTATAATGTAATGTGAGCTGGAGGCAGCATAATGTCACTTGAGCTGGAGGCAGTATAATGTCACTTGAGCTGGAGGCAGTATAATGTCACTTGAGCTGGAGGCAGTATAATGTAATGTGGAGGCAGTATAATGTCACGTGAGCTGGAGGCAGCATAATGTAATGTGAGCTGGAGGCAGCAAAATGTAATGTGAGCTGGAGGCAGTATAATGTAACGTGAGCTGGAAGCAGTATAATGTAACGTGAGCTGGAGGCAGTATAATGTAACGTGAGCTGGAGGCAGTATAATGTAACGTGAGCTGGAGGCAGTATAATGTAACGTGAGCTGGAGGCAGTATAATGTAACGTGAGCTGGAGGCAGCATAATGTAACGTGAGCTGGAGGCAGCATAATGTAACGTGAGCTGGAAGCAGTATAATGTAACGTGAGCTGGAGGCAGTATAATGTAACGTGAGCTGGAGGCAGTATAATGTAATGTGAGCTGGAAGTAGTATAATGTAATGTGAGCTGGAGTAGTTATAATGTAATGTTAGCTGGAAGCGGTATAATGTAATGTGAGCTGGAGGCGGTATAATGTAATGTGAGCTGGAGGCGGGTATAATGTAATGTGAGCTGGAAGCAGTATAACGTAACGTGAAGGCAGTATAACCTAACGTGAGCTGGAGGCAGTATAACGTAACGTGAGCTGGAGGCAGTATAACGTAACGTGAGCTGGAGGCAGTATAACGTAATGTGAGCTGGAGGCAGTATAATGTAATGTGAGCTGGAGGCAGTATAATGTAATGTGAGCTGGAGGCAGTATAATGTAATGTGAGCTGGAGGCAATATAATGTAATGTGAGCTGGAAGCAGTATAACGTAACGTGGAGGCAGTATAATGTAATGTGAGCTGGAGGCAGTATAACGTAACGTGAGCTGGAGGCAGTATAATGTAATGTGAGCTGGAGGCAGCATAATGTCACTTGAGCTGGAGGCAGCATAATGTCACTTGAGCTGGAGGCAGTATAATGTCACTTGAGCTGGAGGCAGTATAATGTAATGTGGAGGCAGTATAATGTCACGTGAGCTGGAGGCAGCATAATGTAATGTGAGCTGGAGGCAGCAAAATGTAAAGTGAGCTGGAGGCAGCAAAATGTAACGTGAGCTGGAGGCAGCATAATGTAATGTGAGCTGGAGGCAGTATAATGTAATGTGAGCTGGAGGCAGTATAATGTAATGTGAGCTGGAGGCAGTATAATGTAATGTGAGCTGGAGGCAGTATAATGTAATGTGAGCTGGAGCAGCGCGGGAGGCGTATAAGATGTGAGCGGAGGCGCTCGGTGAGCTGGAGGCAGTATAATGTAATGTGAGCTGGAGGCAGCTATGCCACGAGCTGGGGCAGCTAATGTCCGAGCTGGAGGCAGTATAATGTAATGTGAGCTGGAAGTAGTATAATGTAATGTGAGCTGGAGGCAGTATAATGTAATGTGAGCTGGAAGCGGTATAATGTAATGTGAGCTGGAGGCGGTATAATGTAATGTGAGCTGGAGGCAGTATAACGTAACGTGGAGGCAATATAACGTAACGTGAGCTGGAGGCAGTATAATGTAACGTGAGCTGGAGGCAGTATAACGTAACGTGAGCTGGAGGCAGTATAACGTAACGTGGAGGCAGTATAACGTAACGTGAGCTGGATGCAGTATAACGTAACGTGAGCTGGAGGCAGCATAATGTAATGTGAGCTGGAGGCAGTATAATGTAATGTGAGCTGGAGGCAGTATAATGTATTGTGAGCTGGAGGCAGTATAATGTAATGTGAGCTGGAAGCAGTATAACGTAACGTGGAGGCAGTATAATGTAATGTGAGCTGGAGGCAGTATAACGTAACGTGAGCTGGAGGCAGCATAACGTAACGTGAGCTGGAGGCAGCATAACGTAATGTGAGCTGGAGGCAGTATAATGTAATGTGAGCTGGAGGCAGCATAATGTCACTTGAGCTGGAGGCAGTATAATGTCACTTGAGCTGGAGGCAGTATAATGTAATGTGGAGGCAGTATAATGTCACGTGAGCTGGAGGCAGCATAATGTAATGTGAGCTGGAGGCAGCAAAATGTAAAGTGAGCTGGAGGCAGCAAAATGTAACGTGAGCTGGAGGCAGTATAATGTAATGTGAGCTGGAGGCAGTATAATGTAATGTGAGCTGGAGGCAGTATAATGTAATGTGAGCTGGAGGCAGTATAATGTAATGTGAGCTGGAAGCAGTATAACGTAACGTGGAGGCAGTATAATGTAATGTGAGCTGGAGGCAGTATAACGTAACGTGGAGGCAGCATAACGTAACGTGAGCTGGAGGCAGCATAATGTAATGTGAGCTGGAGGCAGTATAATGTAATGTGAGCTGGAGGCAGCATAATGTAAAGTGAGCTGGAGGCAGTATAATGTAACGTGAGCTGGAGGCAGTATAATGTAACGTGAGCTGGAGGCAGTATAATGTAATGTGAGCTGGAGGCAGTATAATGTAATGTGAGCAGGAAGCACTATAACATAACGTGGAAGCAGTATAATGTAATGTGAGCTGGAGGCAGTATACTGTAATGTGAGCTGGAAGCAGTATAACGTAACATGGAGGCAGTATAATGTAATGTGAGCTGGAGGCAGTATAACGTAACGTGGAGGCAGTATAACGTAATGTGAGCTGGAGGCAGCATAATGTAATGTGAGCTGGAGGCAGTATAATGTAAAGTGAGCTGGAGGCAGCATAATGTAAAGTGAGCTGGAGGCAGTATAATGTAACGTGAGCTGGAGGCAGCATAATGGCACATGAGCTGGAGGCAGTATAATGTAATGTGGAGGCAGTATAATGTCACATGAGCTGGAGGCAGTATAATGTAATGTGAGCTGGAGGCAGCATAATGTAAAGTGAGCTGGAGGCAGTATAATGTAATGTGAGCTGGAGGCAGTATAATGTAATGTGAGCTGGAGGCAGTATAATGTAATGTGAGCTGGAGGCAGTATAATGTAATGTGAGCTGGAGGCAGCATAATGTCACGTGAGCTGGAGGCAGTATAATGTCACGTGAGCTGGAGGCAGTATAATGTCAAGTGACCTGGAGGCAGCAAAATGTAACGTGAGCTGGAGGCAGTATAATGTAATGTGAGCTGGAGGCAGTATAATGTAATGTGAGCTGGAGGCAGTATAATGTAATGTGAGCTGGAGGCAGTATAATGTAATGTGAGCTGGAAGCAGTATAACGTAACGTGGAGGCAGTATAATGTAATGTGAGCTGGAGGCAGTATAACGTAACGTGGAGGCAGTATAACGTAACGTGAGCTGGAGGCAGCATAATGTAATGTGAGCTGGAGGCAGTATAATGTAATGTGAGCTGGAGGCAGCATAATGTAAAGTGAGCTGGAGGCAGTATAATGTAACGTGAGCTGGAGGCAGTATAATGTAACGTGAGCTGGAGGCAGTATAATGTAATGTGAGCTGGAGGCAGTATAATGTAATGTGAGCAGGAAGCAGTATAACATAACGTGGAAGCAGTATAATGTAATGTGAGCTGGAGGCAGTATACTGTAATGTGAGCTGGAAGCAGTATAACGTAACATGGAGGCAGTATAATGTAATGTGAGCTGGAGGCAGTATAACGTAACGTGGAGGCAGTATAACGTAATGTGAGCTGGAGGCAGCATAATGTAATGTGAGCTGGAGGCAGTATAATGTAAAGTGAGCTGGAGGCAGCATAATGTAAAGTGAGCTGGAGGCAGTATAATGTAAAGTGAGCTGGAGGCAGTATAATGTAACGTGAGCTGGAGGCAGCATAATGGCACATGAGCTGGAGGCAGTATAATGTAATGTGGAGGCAGTATAATGTCACATGAGCTGGAGGCAGTATAATGTAATGTGAGCTGGAGGCAGCATAATGTAAAGTGAGCTGGAGGCAGTATAATGTAATGTGAGCTGGAGGCAGTATAATGTAATGTGAGCTGGAGGCAGTATAATGTAATGTGAGCTGGAGGCAGTATAATGTAATGTGAGCTGGAGGCAGCATAATGTCACGTGAGCTGGAGGCAGTATAATGTCACGTGAGCTGGAGGCAGTATAATGTCAAGTGACCTGGAGGCAGTATAATGTAACATGAGCTGGAGGCAGTATAACGTAACGTGGAGGCAGTATAGTGTAATGTGAGCTGGAGGCAGTATAATGTAAAGTGAGCTGGAGGCAGTATAATGTAACGTGAGCTGGAGGCAGTATAATGTAATGTGAGCTGGAAGCAGTATAATGTAATGTGAGCTGGAGGCAGTGTAATGTGAGCTGGAAGCAGTATAACGTAACGTGGAGGCAGTATAATGTAATGTCAGCTGGAGGCAGTATAACGTAACGTGGAGGCAGTATAATGTAACGTGAGCTGGAGGCAGTATAGCATAACGTGAGCTGGAGGCAGCATAATGTAACGTGAGCTGGAGGCAGCATAATGTCACGTGAGATGGAGGAAGCAAAATGTCACGTGAGGTGGAGGAAGCAAAATGTCACTTGAGCTGGAGGCAGCAAAATGTCACGTGAGCTGGAGGCAGCAAAATGTCACGTGAGCTGGAGGCAGTATAATGTAACGTGAGCTGGAGGCAGTATAATGTAACGTGAGCTGGAGGCAGTATAATGTAACATGAGCTGGAGGCAGTATAACATAACGTGGAGGCAGTATAATGTAATGTGAGCTGGAGGCAGTATAACGTAACGTGAGCTGGAGGCAGCATAATGTCACGTGAGGTGGAGGAAGCAAAATGTCACGTGAGGTGGAGGAAGCAAAATGTCACGTGCGCTGGAGGCAGCAAAATGTCACGTGAGCTGGAGGCAGCAAAATGTCACGTGAGCTGGAGGCAGTATAATGTAACGTGAGCTGGAGGCAGTATAATGTAACGTGAGCTGGAGGCAGTATAATGTAACGTGAGCTGGAGGCAGTATAATGTAATGTGAGCTGGAGGCAGTATAATGTAATGTGAGCTGGAGGCAGTATAATGTAATGTGAGCTGGAGGCAGTATAATGTAATGTGAGCTGGAGGCAGTATAATGTAATGTGAGCTGGAGGCAATATAATGTAATGTGAGCTGGAGGCAGTATAACGTAACGTGGAGGCAGTATAATGTAATGTGAGCTGGAGGCAGTATAACGTAACGTGAGCTGGAGGCAGCATAACGTAATGTGAGCTGGAGGCAGTATAATGTAATGTGAGCTGGAGGCAGCATAATGTCACTTGAGCTGGAGGCAGTATAATGTCACTTGAGCTGGAGGCAGTATAATGTTATGTGGAGGCAGTATAATGTCACGTGAGCTGGAGGCAGCATAACGTAATGTGAGCTGGAGGCAGTATAATGTAATGTGAGCTGGAGGCAGTATAATGTAATGTGAGCTGGAGGCAGCATAATGTCACTTGAGCTGGAGGCAGTATAATGTCACTTGAGCTGGAGGCAGTATAATGTTATGTGGAGGCAGTATAATGTCACGTGAGCTGGAGGCAGCATAATGTAATGTGAGCTGGAGGCAGCAAAATGTAAAGTGAGCTGGAGGCAGCAAAATGTAACGTGAGCTGGAGGCAGCATAATGTAATGTGAGCTGGAGGCAGTATAATGTAATGTGAGCTGGAGGCAGTATAATGTAATGTGAGCTGGAGGCAGTATAATGTAACGTGAGCTGGAAGCAGTATAACGTAACGTGGAGGCAGTATAATGTAATGTAATGTGGAGGCAGTATAATGTCACGTGAGCTGGAGGCAGCATAATGTAATGTGAGCTGGAGGCAGTATAATGTAATGTGAGCTGGAAGTAGTATAATGTAATGTGAGCTGGAGGCGTTATAATGTAATGTGAGCTGGAGGCAGTATAATGTAATGTGAGCTGGAGGCAGCATAATGTCACTTGAGCTGGAGGCAGTATAATGTAATGTGGAGGCAGTATAATGTCACGTGAGCTGGAGGCAGCATAATGTAATGTGAGCTGGAGGCAGTATAATGTAATGTGAGCTGGAAGTAGTATAATGTAATGTGAGCTGGAGGCGTTATAATGTAATGTGAGCTGGAAGCAGTATAATGTAACGTGAGCTGGAGGCAGTATAAAGTAACGTGAGCTGGAGGCAGCATAATGTAACGTGAGCTGGAGGCAGTATAATGTAACGTGAGCTGGAGGCAGTATAATGTAACGTGAGCTGGAGGCAGTATAATGTAACGTGAGCTGGAGGCAGTATAATGTAACGTGAGCTGGAGGCAGTATAATGTAACGTGAGCTGGAGGCAGTATAATGTAACGTGAGCTGGAGGCAGTATAATGTAACGTGAGCTGGAGGCAGTATAATGTAACGTGAGCTGGAGGCAGCATAATGTAACGTGAGCTGGAGGCAGCATAATGTAACGTGAGCTGGAGGCAGCATAATGTCACTTGAGCTGGAGGCAGTATAATGTAATGTGGAGGCAGTATAATGTCACGTGAGCTGGAGGCAGCATAATGTAATGTGAGCTGGAGGCAGTATAATGTAATGTGAGCTGGAAGTAGTATAATGTAATGTGAGCTGGAGGCGTTATAATGTAATGTGAGCTGGAAGCAGTATAATGTAACGTGAGCTGGAGGCAGTATAAAGTAACGTGAGCTGGAGGCAGCATAATGTAACGTGAGCTGGAGGCAGTATAATGTAACGTGAGCTGGAGGCAGTATAATGTAACGTGAGCTGGAGGCAGTATAATGTAACGTGAGCTGGAGGCAGTATAATGTAACGTGAGCTGGAGGCAGTATAATGTAACGTGAGCTGGAGGCAGTATAATGTAACGTGAGCTGGAGGCAGTATAATGTAACGTGAGCTGGAGGCAGCATAATGTAACGTGAGCTGGAGGCAGCATAATGTAACGTGAGCTGGAGGCAGCATAATGTAACGTGAGCTGGAGGCAGTATAATGTAACGTGAGCTGGAAGCAGTATAATGTAACGTGAGCTGGAAGCAGTATAATGTAACGTGAGCTGGAGGCAGTATAATGTAACGTGAGCTGGAGGCAGTATAATGTAATGTGAGCTGGAAGTAGTATAATGTAATGTGAGCTGGAGTAGTTATGATGTAATGTGAGCTGGAAGCGGTATAATGTAATGTGAGCTGGAGGCGGTATAATGTAATGTGAGCTGGAGGCGGGTATAATGTAATGTGAGCTGGAAGCAGTATAACGTAACGTGGAGGCAGTATAACGTAACGTGAGCTGGAGGCAGTATAACGTAACGTGAGCTGGAGGCAGTATAACGTAACGTGAGCTGGAGGCGGGGAGCTGGGCGAGTACGGAGCTGGGGCGTAAGTCGTGAGCTGGGGCGCGACGGAGCGGAGGCGTATAATGTAACGTGAGCTGGAGGCAGTATAAGTACGGGCTGGGGCGGAACGTGAGCTGGGGCAGGCGGAGCTGGGGCGATAATGTAACGTGAGCTGGAGGCAGTATAATGTAACGTGAGCTGGAGGCAGTATAATGTAACGTGAGCTGGAGGCAGCTAGTAACGTGGCTGGAGGCAGCGTCGTGAGCTGGAGGCAGCTAGTAAGTGGCTGGAGGCAGCTAGGTGAGCTGGAGGCAGTATAATGTAACGTGAGCTGGAAGCAGTATAATGTAACGTGAGCTGGAGGCAGTATAATGTAACGTGAGCTGGAGGCAGTATAATGTAATGTGAGCTGGAAGTAGTATAATGTAATGTGAGCTGGAGTAGTTATAATGTAATGTGAGCTGGAAGCGGTATAATGTAATGTGAGCTGGAGGCGGTATAATGTAATGTGAGCTGGAGGCGGGTATAATGTAATGTGAGCTGGAAGCAGTATAACGTAACGTGGAGGCAGTATAACGTAACGTGAGCTGGAGGCAGTATAACGTAACGTGAGCTGGAGGCAGTATAACGTAACGTGAGCTGGAGGCAGTATAACGTAACGTGGAGGCAGTATAACGTAACGTGGAGGCAGTATAACGTAACGTGAGCTGGAGGCAGTATAACGTAACGTGAGCTGGAGGCAGTATAACGTAACGTGGAGGCAGTATAACGTAACGTGGAGGCAGTATAACGTAATGTGAGCTGGAGGCAGTATAATGTAACGTGAGCTGGAGGCAGCATAATGTAACGTGAGCTGGAGGCAGCATAATGTAACGTGAGCTGGAGGCAGTAAAATGTAACGTGAGCTGGAGGTATTATAATGTAACGTGAGCTGGAGGCAGTATAATGTCACGTGAGCTGGAGGCAGTATAATGTCACGTGAGCTGGAGGCAGTATAATGTCACGTGAGCTGGAGGCAGCATAATGTCACGTCAGCTGGAGGCAGTATAATGTAATGTGAGCTGGAAGTAGTATAATGTAATGTGAGCTGGAGGCAGTATAATGTAATGTGAGCTGGAGGCGGTATAATGTAATGTGAGCTGGAGGCGGTATAATGTAATGTGAGCTGGAGGCGGTATAATGTAATGTGAGCTGGAGGCAGTATAATGTAATGTGAGCTGGAGGCAGTATAACGTAACGTGGAGGCAATATAACGTAACGTGAGCTGGAGGCAGTATAATGTAACGTGAGCTGGAGGCAGTATAACGTAACGTGAGCTGGAGGCAGTATAACGTAACGTGGAGGCAGTATAACGTAACGTGAGCTGGATGCAGTATAACGTAACGTGAGCTGGAGGCAGCATAATGTAATGTGGAGGCAGTATAACGTAACGTGAGCTGGAGGCAGTATAACGTAACGTGAGCTGGAGGCAGTATAACGTAACGTGAGCTGGAGGCAGTATAACGTAATGTGAGCTGGAAGCAATATAACGTAACGTGGAGGCAGTATAATGTAATGTGAGCTGGAGGCAGTATAACGTAACGTGAGCTGGAGGCAGCATAACGTAATGTGAGCTGGAGGCAGTATAATGTAATGTGAGCTGGAGGCAGCATAATGCCACTTGAGCTGGAGGCAGCATAATGTCACTTGAGCTGGAGGCAGTATAATGTAATGTGGAGGCAGTATAATGTCACGTGAGCTGGAGGCAGCATAATGTAATGTGAGCTGGAGGCAGTATAATGTAATGTGAGCTGGAAGTAGTATAATGTAATGTGAGCTGGAGGCGTTATAATGTAATGTGAGCTGGAAGCAGTATAATGTAACGTGAGCTGGAGGCAGCATAAAGTAACGTGAGCTGGAGGCAGCATAATGTAACGTGAGCTGGAGGCAGTATAATGTAACGTGAGCTGGAGGCAGTATAATGTAACGTGAGCTGGAGGCAGTATAATGTAACGTGAGCTGGAGGCAGTATAATGTAACGTGAGCTGGAGGCAGCATAATGTAACGTGAGCTGGAGGCAGCATAATGTAACGTGAGCTGGAGGCAGCATAATGTAACGTGAGCTGGAGGCAGCATAATGTAACGTGAGCTGGAGGCAGCATAATGTAACGTGAGCTGGAGGCAGCATAATGTAACGTGAGCTGGAGGCAGCATAATGTAATGTGAGCTGGAGGCAGTATAATGTAACGTGAGCTGGAAGCAGTATAATGTAACGTGAGCTGGAGGCAGTATAATGTAACGTGAGCTGGAGGCAGTATAATGTAATGTGAGCTGGAACTAGTATAATGTAATGTGAGCTGGAGTAGTTATAATGTAATGTGAGCTGGAAGCGGTATAATGTAATGTGAGCTGGAGGCGGTATAATGTAATGTGAGCTGGAGGCGGGTATAATGTAATGTGAGCTGGAAGCAGTATAACGTAACGTGGAGGCAGTATAACGTAACGTGAGCTGGAGGCAGTATAATGTAACGTGAGCTGGAGGCAGTATAACGTAACGTGAGCTGGAGGCAGTATAACGTAACGTGAGCTGGAGGCAGTATAACGTAACGTGGAGGCAGTATAACGTAACGTGGAGGCAGTATAACGTAATGTGAGCTGGAGGCAGTATAATGTAACGTGAGCTGGAGGCAGCATAATGTAACGTTAGCTGGAGGCAGCATAATGTAACGTGAGCTGGAGGCAGTAAAATGTAACGTGAGCTGGAGGTATTATAATGTAACGTGAGCTGGAGGCAGTATAATGTCACGTGAGCTGGAGGCAGTATAATGTCAATCGTGAGCTGGAGGCAGCATAATGTCACGTCAGCTGGAGGCAGTATAATGTAATGTGAGCTGGAAGTAGTATAATGTAATGTGAGCTGGAGGCAGTATAATGTAATGTGAGCTGGAAGCGGTATAATGTAATGTGAGCTGGAGGCGGTATAATGTAATGTGAGCTGGAGGCGGTATAATGTAATGTGAGCTGGAGGCAGTATAATGTAATGTGAGCTGGAGGCAGTATAACGTAACGTGGAGGCAATATAACGTAACGTGAGCTGGAGGCAGTATAATGTAACGTGAGCTGGAGGCAGTATAACGTAACGTGAGCTGGAGGCAGTATAACGTAACGTGGAGGCAGTATAACGTAACGTGAGCTGGATGCAGTATAACGTAACGTGAGCTGGAGGCAGCATAATGTAATGTGGAGGCAGTATAACGTAACGTGAGCTGGAGGCAGTATAACGTAACGTGAGCTGGAGGCAGTATAACGTAACGTGAGCTGGAGGCAGTATAACGTAACGTGGAGGCAGTATAACGTAATGTGAGCTGGAGGCAGTATAATGTAACGTGAGCTGGAGGCAGCATAATGTAACGTGAGCTGGAGGCAGCATAATGTAACGTGAGCTGGAGGCAGTAAAATGTAACGTGAGCTGGAGGTATTATAATGTAACGTGAGCTGGAGGCAGTATAATGTCACGTGAGCTGGAGGCAGTATAATGTCAAGTGAGCTGGAGGCAGCATAATGTCACGTCAGCTGGAGGCAGTATAATGTAATGTGAGCTGGAAGTAGTATAATGTAATGTGAGCTGGAGGCAGTATAATGTAATGTGAGCTGGAAGCGGTATAATGTAATGTGAGCTGGAGGCGGTATAATGTAATGTGAGCTGGAGGCGGTATAATGTAATGTGAGCTGGAGGCAGTATAACGTAACGTGGAGGCAATATAACGTAACGTGAGCTGGAGGCAGTATAATGTAACGTGAGCTGGAGGCAGTATAACGTAACGTGAGCTGGAGGCAGTATAACGTAACGTGGAGGCAGTATAACGTAACGTGAGCTGGATGCAGTTTAACGTAACGTGAGCTGGAGGCAGCATAATGTAATGTGAGCTGGAGGCAGTATAATGTAATGTGAGCTGGAGGCAGTATAATGTAATGTGAGCTGGAGGCAGTATAATGTAATGTGAGCTGGAAGCAGTATAACGTAACGTGGAGGCAGTATAATGTAATGTGAGCTGGAGGCAGTATAACGTAACGTGAGCTGGAGGCAGCATAACGTAATGTGAGCTGGAGGCAGTATAATGTAATGTGAGCTGGAGGCAGTATAATGTAATGTGAGCTGGAGGCAGCATAATGTCACTTGAGCTGGAGGCAGTATAATGTAATGTGGAGGCAGTATAATGTCACGTGAGCTGGAGGCAGTATAATGTCACGTGAGCTGGAGGCAGCATAATGTAATGTGAGCTGGAGGCAGCAAAATGTAAAGTGAGCTGGAGGCAGCAAAATGTAACGTGAGCTGGAGGCAGTATAATGTAATGTGAGCTGGAGGCAGTATAATGTAATGTGAGCTGGAGGCAGTATAATGTAATGTGAGCTGGAGGCAGTATAATGTAATGTGAGCTGGAAGCAGTATAACGTAACGTGGAGGCAGTATAATGTAATGTGAGCTGGAGGCAGTATAACGTAACGTGAGCTGGAGGCAGTATAATGTAATGTGAGCTGGAGGCAGCATAATGCCACTTGAGCTGGAGGCAGCATAATGTCACTTGAGCTGGAGGCAGTATAATGTAATGTGGAGGCAGTATAATGTCACGTGAGCTGGAGGCAGCATAATGTAATGTGAGCTGGAGGCAGCAAAATGTAAAGTGAGCTGGAGGCAGTATAATGTAACGTGAGCTGGAGGCAGTATAAAGTAAAGTGAGCTGGAGGCAGTATAAAGTAAAGTGAGCTGGAGGCAGCATAAAGTAAAGTGAGCTGGAGGCAGCATAATGTAAAGTGAGCTGGAGGCAGTATAATGTAACGTGAGCTGGAGGCAGTATAATGTAACGTGAGCTGGAGGCAGTATAATGTAACGTGAGCTGGAGGCAGTATAATGTAACGTGAGCTGGAGGCAGTATAATGTAACGTGAGCTGGAGGCAGTATAATGTAACGTGAGCTGGAGGCAGTATAATGTAACGTGAGCTGGAGGCAGCATAATGTAACGTGAGCTGGAGACAGCATAATGTAAAGTGAGCTGGAGGCAGCATAATGTAACGTGAGCTGGAGGCAGTATAATGTAATGTGGAGGCAGTATAATGTCACGTGAGCTGGAGGCAGCATAATGTAATGTGAGCTGGAGGCAGCAAAATGTAAAGTGAGCTGGAGGCAGTATAATGTAACGTGAGCTGGAGGCAGTATAAAGTAAAGTGAGCTGGAGGCAGCATAATGTAACGTGAGCTGGAGGCAGTATAATGTAACGTGAGCTGGAGGCAGTATAATGTAACGTGAGCTGGAGGCAGTATAATGTAACGTGAGCTGGAGGCAGTATAATGTAACGTGAGCTGGAGGCAGTATAATGTAACGTGAGCTGGAGGCAGTATAATGTAACGTGAGCTGGAGGCAGTATAATGTAACGTGAGCTGGAGGCAGTATAATGTAACGTGAGCTGGAGGCAGCATAATGTAACGTGAGCTGGAGGCAGCATAATGTAACGTGAGCTGGAGGCAGCATAATGTAACGTGAGCTGGAGGCAGTAAAATGTAACGTGAGCTGGAGGTATTATAATGTAACGTGAGCTGGAGGCAGTATAATGTCACGTGAGCTGGAGGCAGTATAATGTCAAGTGAGCTGGAGGCAGCATAATGTCACGTCAGCTGGAGGCAGTATAATGTAATGTGAGCTGGAAGTAGTATAATGTAATGTGAGCTGGAGGCAGTATAATGTAATGTGAGCTGGAAGCGGTATAATGTAATGTGAGCTGGAGGCGGTATAATGTAATGTGAGCTGGAGGCGGTATAATGTAATGTGAGCTGGAGGCAGTATAACGTAACGTGGAGGCAATATAACGTAACGTGAGCTGGAGGCAGTATAATGTAACGTGAGCTGGAGGCAGTATAACGTAACGTGAGCTGGAGGCAGTATAACGTAACGTGGAGGCAGTATAACGTAACGTGAGCTGGATGCAGTTTAACGTAACGTGAGCTGGAGGCAGCATAATGTAATGTGAGCTGGAGGCAGTATAATGTAATGTGAGCTGGAGGCAGTATAATGTAATGTGAGCTGGAGGCAGTATAATGTAATGTGAGCTGGAAGCAGTATAACGTAACGTGGAGGCAGTATAATGTAATGTGAGCTGGAGGCAGTATAACGTAACGTGAGCTGGAGGCAGCATAACGTAATGTGAGCTGGAGGCAGTATAATGTAATGTGAGCTGGAGGCAGTATAATGTAATGTGAGCTGGAGGCAGCATAATGTCACTTGAGCTGGAGGCAGTATAATGTAATGTGGAGGCAGTATAATGTCACGTGAGCTGGAGGCAGTATAATGTCACGTGAGCTGGAGGCAGCATAATGTAATGTGAGCTGGAGGCAGCAAAATGTAAAGTGAGCTGGAGGCAGCAAAATGTAACGTGAGCTGGAGGCAGTATAATGTAATGTGAGCTGGAGGCAGTATAATGTAATGTGAGCTGGAGGCAGTATAATGTAATGTGAGCTGGAGGCAGTATAATGTAATGTGAGCTGGAAGCAGTATAACGTAACGTGGAGGCAGTATAATGTAATGTGAGCTGGAGGCAGTATAACGTAACGTGAGCTGGAGGCAGTATAATGTAATGTGAGCTGGAGGCAGCATAATGCCACTTGAGCTGGAGGCAGCATAATGTCACTTGAGCTGGAGGCAGTATAATGTAATGTGGAGGCAGTATAATGTCACGTGAGCTGGAGGCAGCATAATGTAATGTGAGCTGGAGGCAGCAAAATGTAAAGTGAGCTGGAGGCAGTATAATGTAACGTGAGCTGGAGGCAGTATAAAGTAAAGTGAGCTGGAGGCAGTATAAAGTAAAGTGAGCTGGAGGCAGCATAATGTAAAGTGAGCTGGAGGCAGTATAATGTAACGTGAGCTGGAGGCAGTATAATGTAACGTGAGCTGGAGGCAGTATAATGTAACGTGAGCTGGAGGCAGTATAATGTAACGTGAGCTGGAGGCAGTATAATGTAACGTGAGCTGGAGGCAGTATAATGTAACGTGGGCTGGAGGCAGTATAATGTAACGTGAGCTGGAGGCAGCATAATGTAACGTGAGCTGGAGACAGCATAATGTAAAGTGAGCTGGAGGCAGCATAATGTAACGTGAGCTGGAGGCAGTATAATGTAATGTGGAGGCAGTATAATGTCACGTGAGCTGGAGGCAGCATAATGTAATGTGAGCTGGAGGCAGCAAAATGTAAAGTGAGCTGGAGGCAGTATAATGTAACGTGAGCTGGAGGCAGTATAAAGTAAAGTGAGCTGGAGGCAGCATAATGTAACGTGAGCTGGAGGCAGCATAATGTAACGTGAGCTGGAGGCAGTATAATGTAACGTGAGCTGGAGGCAGTATAATGTAACGTGAGCTGGAGGCAGTATAATGTAACGTGAGCTGGAGGCAGTATAATGTAACGTGAGCTGGAGGCAGTATAATGTAACGTGAGCTGGAGGCAGTATAATGTAACGTGAGCTGGAGGCAGTATAATGTAACGTGAGCTGGAGGCAGTATAATGTAACGTGAGCTGGAGGCAGCATAATGTAACGTGAGCTGGAGGCAGCATAATGTAACGTGAGCTGGAGGCAGCATAATGTAAAGTGAGCTGGAGGCAGCATAATGTAACGTGAGCTGGAGGCAGCATAATGTAACGTGAGCTGGAGGCAGTATAATGTAACGTGAGCTGGAGGCAGTATAATGTAACGTGAGCTGGAGGCAGTATAATGTAACGTGAGCTGGAGGCAGTATAATGTAATGTGAGCTGGAGGCAGTATAATGTAATGTGAGCTGGAAGTAGTATAATGTAATGTGAGCTGGAGGCGTTATAATGTAATGTGAGCTGGAAGCGGTATAATGTAATGTGAGCTGGAGGCGGTATAATGTAATGTGAGCTGGAGGCGGGTATAACGTAACGTGAGCTGGAAGCAGTATAACGTAACGTGAGCTGGAGGCAGTATAACGTAACGTGAGCTGGAGGCAGTATAACGTAACGTGAGCTGGAGGCAGTATAACGTAACGTGGAGGCAGTATAACGTAACGTGGAGGCAGTATAACGTAATGTGAGCTGGAGGCAGTATAATGTAACGTGAGCTGGAGGCAGTATAATGTAACGTGAGCTGGAGGCAGCATAATGTAACGTGAGCTGGAGGCAGTCATAATGTAACGTGAGCTGGAGGCGTTATAATGTAACGTGAGCTGGAAGCGGTATAATGTAATGTGAGCTGGAGGCGGTATAATGTAATGTGAGCTGGAGGATGGTATAACGTAATGTGAGCTGGAAGCAGTATAACGTAACGTGAGCTGGAGGCAGTATAACGTAACGTGAGCTGGAGGCAGTATAACGTAACGTGAGCTGGAGGCAGTATAACGTAACGTGAGCTGGAGGCAGTATAACGTAACGTGAGCTGGAGGCAGTATAACGTAACGTGAGCTGGAGGCAGTATAACGTAACGTGGAGGCAGTATAACGTAATGTGGAGGCAGTATAACGTAACGTGGAGGCAGTATAACGTAATGTGAGCTGGAGGCAGTATAATGTAACGTGAGCTGGAGGCAGCATAATGTAACGTGAGCTGGAGGCAGCATAATGTAACGTGAGCTGGAGGCAGTAAAATGTAACGTGAGCTTGAGGTATTATAATGTAACGTGAGCTGGAGGCAGTATAATGTCACGTGAGCTGGAGGCAGTATAATGTCACGTGAGCTGGAGGCAGCATAATGTCACGTCAGCTGGAGGCAGTATAATGTAATGTGAGCTGGAAGTAGTATAATGTAATGTGAGCTGGAGGCAGTATAATGTAATGTGAGCTGGAAGCGGTATAATGTAATGTGAGCTGGAGGCGGTATAATGTAATGTGAGCTGGAGGCAGTATAATGTAATGTGAGCTGGAGGCAGTATAACGTAACGTGGAGGCAATATAACGTAACGTGAGCTGGAGGCAGTATAATGTAACGTGAGCTGGAGGCAGTATAACGTAACGTGAGCTGGAGGCAGTATAACGTAACGTGGAGGCAGTATAACGTAATGTGAGCTGGATGCAGTATAACGTAACGTGAGCTGGAGGCAGCATAATGTAACGTGAGCTGGAGGCAGTATAATGTAACGTGAGCTGGAGGCAGCATAATGTCACGTCAGCTGGAGGCAGTATAATGTAACGTGAGCTGGAGGCAGTAAAATGTAACGTGAGCTGGAGGCAGTAAAATGTAACGTGAGCTGGAGGCAGTATAATGTAACGTGAGCTGGAGGCAGTATAATGTAATGTGAGCTGGAGGCAGTATAAGGTAACGTGAGCTGGAGGCAGTATAATGTAACGTGAGCTGGAGTCAGTATAACGTAACGTGAGCTGGAGGCAGTATAACGTAACGTGAGCTGGAGGCAGTATAACGTAACGTGAGCTGGAGGCAGTATTACGTCACGTGAGCTGGAGGCAGAATAATGTAACGTGAGCTGGAGGCAGTATAATGTAACGTGAGCTGGAGGCAGTATAATGTAACGTGGCAGGCAGTATAATGTAACGTGAGCTGGAGGCAGCATAATGTCACGTGAGCTGGAGGCAGGATAATGTCACGTGAGCTGGAGGCAGAATAATGTAACGTGAGCTGGAGACAGCATAATGTAAAGTGAGCTGGAGGCAGCATAATGTAACGTGAGCTGGAGGCAGTATAATGTAATGTGGAGGCAGTATAATGTCACGTGAGCTGGAGGCAGCATAATGTAATGTGAGCTGGAGGCAGCAAAATGTAAAGTGAGCTGGAGGCAGTATAATGTAACGTGAGCTGGAGGCAGTATAAAGTAAAGTGAGCTGGAGGCAGCATAATGTAACGTGAGCTGGAGGCAGTATAATGTAACGTGAGCTGGAGGCAGTATAATGTAACGTGAGCTGGAGGCAGTATAATGTAACGTGAGCTGGAGGCAGTATAATGTAACGTGAGCTGGAGGCAGTATAATGTAACGTGAGCTGGAGGCAGTATAATGTAACGTGAGCTGGAGGCAGTATAATGTAACGTGAGCTGGAGGCAGTATAATGTAACGTGAGCTGGAGGCAGTATAATGTAACGTGAGCTGGAGGCAGTATAATGTAACGTGAGCTGGAGGCAGCATAATGTAACGTGAGCTGGAGGCAGCATAATGTAACGTGAGCTGGAGGCAGCATAATGTAAAGTGAGCTGGAGGCAGCATAATGTAACGTGAGCTGGAGGCAGCATAATGTAACGTGAGCTGGAGGCAGTATAATGTAACGTGAGCTGGAGGCAGTATAATGTAACGTGAGCTGGAGGCAGTATAATGTAACGCAGTATAACGTAACGTGCAGGCAGTAAAATGTTACGTGAGCTGGAGGCAGTATAATGTAACGTGAGCTGGAGGCAGTATAATGTAACGTGAGCTGGAGGCAGTATAATGTAACGTGAGCTGGAGGCAATGTAACGTGAGCTGGAAGCGGTATAATGTAATGTGAGCTGGAGGCGGTATAATGTAATGTGAGCTGGAGGATGGTATAACGTAATGTGAGCTGGAAGCAGTATAACGTAACGTGAGCTGGAGGCAGTATAACGTAACGTGAGCTGGAGGCAGTATAACGTAACGTGAGCTGGAGGCAGTATAACGTAACGTGAGCTGGAGGCAGTATAACGTAACGTGAGCTGGAGGCAGTATAACGTAACGTGAGCTGGAGGCAGTATAACGTAACGTGGAGGCAGTATAACGTAATGTGGAGGCAGTATAACGTAACGTGGAGGCAGTATAACGTAATGTGAGCTGGAGGCAGTATAATGTAACGTGAGCTGGAGGCAGCATAATGTAACGTGAGCTGGAGGCAGCATAATGTAACGTGAGCTGGAGGCAGTAAAATGTAACGTGAGCTTGAGGTATTATAATGTAACGTGAGCTGGAGGCAGTATAATGTCACGTGAGCTGGAGGCAGTATAATGTCACGTGAGCTGGAGGCAGCATAATGTCACGTCAGCTGGAGGCAGTATAATGTAATGTGAGCTGGAAGTAGTATAATGTAATGTGAGCTGGAGGCAGTATAATGTAATGTGAGCTGGAAGCGGTATAATGTAATGTGAGCTGGAGGCGGTATAATGTAATGTGAGCTGGAGGCAGTATAATGTAATGTGAGCTGGAGGCAGTATAACGTAACGTGGAGGCAATATAACGTAACGTGAGCTGGAGGCAGTATAATGTAACGTGAGCTGGAGGCAGTATAACGTAACGTGAGCTGGAGGCAGTATAACGTAACGTGGAGGCAGTATAACGTAATGTGAGCTGGATGCAGTATAACGTAACGTGAGCTGGAGGCAGCATAATGTAACGTGAGCTGGAGGCAGTATAATGTAACGTGAGCTGGAGGCAGCATAATGTCACGTCAGCTGGAGGCAGTATAATGTAACGTGAGCTGGAGGCAGTAAAATGTAACGTGAGCTGGAGGCAGTAAAATGTAACGTGAGCTGGAGGCAGTATAATGTAACGTGAGCTGGAGGCAGTATAATGTAACGTGAGCTGGAGGCAGTATAATGTAACGTGAGCTGGAGGCAGTATAATGTAACGTGAGCTGGAGGCAGTATTACGTCACGTGAGCTGGAGGCAGTATAATGTAACGTGAGCTGGAGGCAGTATAACGTAACGTGAGCTGGAGGCAGTATAACGTCACGTGAGCTGGAGGCAGTATAAAGTCACGTGAGCTGGAGGCAGTATAAAGTCACGTGAGCTGGAGGCAGTATAAAGTAACGTGAGCTGGAGGCAGTATAACGTAACGTGGAGGCAGTATAACGTAACGTGGAGGCAGTATAACGTAACGTGGAGGCAGTATAATGTAACGTGAGCTGGAGGCAGCATAATGTCACGTGAGCTGGAGGCAGGATAATGTCACGTGAGCTGGAGGCAGAATAATGTAACGTGAGCTGGAGGCAGTAATAATGTAACGTGAGCTGGAGGCAGAATACTGTCATGTGAGCTGGAGGCAGAATACTGTCATGTGAGCTGGAGGCAGAATACTGTCATGTGAGCTGGAGGCAGTATAATGTAACGTGAGCTGGAGGCAGTATAATGTAACGTGAGCTGGAAGCAGTATAATGTAACGTGAGCTGGAGGCAGTATAATGTAACGTGAGCTGGAGGCAGTATAAAGTAACGTGAGCTGGAGGCAGTATAATGTAACGTGAGCTGGAGGCAGTATAATGTAACGTGAGCTGGAGGCAGTATAATGTAATGTGAGCTGGAGGCAGTATAACGTAACGTGCAGGCAGTATAATTTAATGTGAGCTGGAGGCAGTATAACGTAACGTGCAGGCAGTAAAATGTTACGTGAGCTGGAGGCAGTATAATGTAACGTGAGCTGGAGGCAGTATAATGTAACGTGAGCTGGAGGCAGTATAATGTAACGTGAGCTGGAGGCAGTATAATGTAACGTGAGCTGGAGGCAGTATAATGTAACGTGAGCTGGAGGCAGTATAATGTAACGTGAGCTGGAGGCAGTATAATGTAATGTGAGCTGGAGGCAGTATAATGTAATGTGAACTGGAGGCAGTATTACGTCACGTGAACTGGAGGCAGAATAATGTAACGTGAACTGGAGGCAGAATAATGTAACGTGAGCTGGAGGCAGTATAAAGTCACGTGAGCTGGAGGCAGTATAAAGTCACGTGAGCTGGAGGCAGTATAAAGTCACGTGAGCTGGAGGCAGTATAAAGTAACGTGAGCTGGAGGCAGTATAAAGTAACGTGAGCTGGAGGCAGTATAATGTAACGTGAGCTGGAGGCAGTATAATGTAACGTGAGCTGGAGGCAGTATAATGTAAAGTGAGCTGGAGGCAGTATAATGTAATGTGAGCTGGAGGCAGTATTATGTAATGTGAGCTGGAGGCAGTATAACGTAACGTGCAGGCAGTAAAATGTTACGTGAGCTGGAGGCAGTATAATGTAACGTGAGCTGGAGGCAGTATAATGTAACGTGAGCTGGAAGCAGTATAATGTAACGATAGCTGGAGGCAGTATAATGTAACGTGAGCTGGAGGCAGTATAATGTAATGTGAGCTGGAGGCAGTATAATGTAATGTGGAGGCAGTATAATGTAATGTGGAGGCAGTATAATGTCACGTGAGCTGGAGGCAGCATAATGTAACGTGAGCTGGAGGCAGTATAATGTAATGTGACCTGGAGGCAGTATAATGTCACGTGAGCTGGAGACAGTATAATGTCACGTGAGCTGGAGGCAGTATAATGTAACGTGAGCTGGAGGCAGTATAATGTAACGTGAGCTGGAGGCAGTATAATGTAACGTGAGCTGGAGGCAGTATAATGTAACGTGAGCTGGAGGCAGTATAATGTAACGTGAGCTGGAGGCAGTATAATGTAAAGTGAGCTGGAGGCAGTATAATGTAATGTGAGCTGGAGGCAGTATAACGTAATGTGAGCTGGAGGCAGTATAACGTAACGTGCAGGCAGTAAAATGTAACGTGAGCTGGAGGCAGTATAATGTAACGTGAGCTGGAAGCAGTATAATGTAACGTGAGCTGGAGGCAGTATAATGTAACGTGAGCTGGAGGCAGTATAATGTAATGTGGAGGCAGTATAATGTAATGTGGAGGCAGTATAATGTCACGTGAGCTGGAGGCAGCATAATGTAACGTGAGCTGGAGGCAGTATAATGTAATGTGACCTGGAGGCAGTATAATGTAAAGTGACTATGGCTGATGAGGCAGTGAGACACAGATAGAATGAAGACTAATCTTTGTATCTGTGCCATTATGAAGTTGGCAATGTCCATGCTAAAACGAGTTATATCTATCTAGAGCCCTCTCTACAGCCTGAGGTAAGAGCCAGGACGTACAGGAAGTAGCCCACATCTCATGCCAAGCAAGTCAAGACACGACCCTGAGAGAGAGAGAGAGAGATGTCAAGAGTGTTTTATCTTTCTATTATGACCTCAGTCAACAAGGCCTGACACACTACATCCAGACCCACCCTCCATCATAATCATTTTTATATCAGCGAGTTCACACATCATTTACCTTAGGCTGCCAGCCTAGCGTGCGCACGCGCACACACACACAGACACAGACACACGTTTCGATCAGTACATCTTGAACTGGATGAAAGCGGACTACGATGAATGTCAATAACCTTTACGATGGACTCAAGAGAATAAATATAATTATTTTGTCATTTCAAATGTTGTGGACCTGCATTACATTTTAGAGTTGTGGACGACTGGAATCATCTGACATATCGAAAGACGAAATAATTCAGGGGAAATATTTCAGGTCTGTAATTGTTCCTAGTCTGTTCAAATTGGGTAACAAACTAAAAGACAGGCTATCGTCTAAAGTCCACAAGATGAGGACCGCACATCCTTTATCCATATCCTACTGTATGTGACCATACATCCTCTACCCATGTCTTGAGCAATGTCATCTGCCTCTAAAATCTGCTTTACTTTAGTAAACAGGGAGACTCTGAGATGAAAAGGCCTAAGGTGAAACTACAAAATGTCAACTTGCCTCGGCCCTCGTCAACATGGGACATTAGACAAGCTTAGGGCACAATGACAAATAAGAGTTGTGTGTTGTTTAAAATTTTTTAAAAAAAAAGTATACTAAATCATTTATCTTAAGAATGAAAAAAAAAATCTGCTATTATTTTTAGTTTCAGATCATAGCAATTTATAGGCTACACTAAAACTACAAAAACAAGACAAAACAAAAAAACAGGTATATGCAAACTCATATTTAGCACAAACCCTTGACAGTCACACACACTCATTGCACAGATTGTCTCTTGACAATCCGTTCCATCGACACAGCAGAGAAGAAGGCATTTCATGTCGATCGTTGCCGCGAATCAATCCGCCGAGCGTGTCTGACAGCTCACTAAGCAGTAAACAAAAACTCCCAGTCGCCGCGGAGACGAGCCTCATCCACCACCGTCCACCAACCGAGCCCCCTTTTAAAAAAATCAAATAAAAATGTTTCCATACCTACTGTTCTTCTCCAGATGTCCTGTCAGCATCTCAAGATGTCACCTCCAACAGACACAGAGACACAGAATAATACTCTCCAATTCCACAAACCAAGACGAGTAAATCCCCCTCTCCTCTTAGCCCCGAGCAAAGTGCTTCATGTTCGATAGAGAGGACAAAATAATAAATGGTTATCTGCATTTGGTTGTTCGCCGTCCGTTTACTAAGACATTAGTGGTAACCAGAGCAGCTCAGTCGACTTGGTGAAGAGGGAAGGCCGGAGGCATAGCTCTATCTCTTTGTTGGCAGTGCCTGGGACTGTGTTTGCCAGCGTACAGGCAGGCAGTCAGTGTGGTGTGGCCATCAGGGACTGGCACAGCTGATCCCCACCCTGTCACCTGCCTCACAACAGACCACGCGGGTAGAGTGGGTACTACGGGGTAGGGAGGGGGGTGGCAGGAAGGGGGAGGCACCATCACAACAGGACAGGATGGAACACACCATCTTGAGGTTTGGGGGGGGGGGGATTCAGGGCAGAAAGATACCATCTGGGCTTGAGAACAGCAGATATAACCACTAGGCCTACCTTATGGTGAGGTACAGCAATTGGTGGAACATACCACCTGTGGGCTAGAAAAGGGGGTGGTGGAGGGTCAGTCTCTTTCAACAGGACAGGAAGATACCATCTGGGCTTTTAGAACAGGGGAGAAATAACTGCTAACTACGGGTGGGGTAGAGGGGCTGGTGGGGAGACGAACAGGATCATACCATCTGGGGTCTTGGGGGGAGGGGGGGGGGGGTCAGCTTCCCTCCACACACACACACACACACACACACACACACACACACACACACACACACACACACATATACCATTGCCTAGGAGCTACCTACCTCGAGCAGCCACCAGCCAGGCAACATAAAACATTCAGCAAATTAGATTTTCTCATGAAACATTCAGCAAATTTGATTTTCTCATTACGGTAGCTTGGTAGGGGACTACATCATGTCTCATTACTGTAGCTTGGTAGGGGACTACATCATGTCTCATTAATGTAACTTGGTAGGGGACTACATCATGTCTCATTACAGTAGCTTGGTAGGGGACTACATCATGTCTCATTACGGTAGCTTGGTAGGGGACTACTTCATGTCTCATTACTGTAGCTTGGTAGGGGACTACATCATGTCTCATTACAGTAGCTTGGTAGGGGACTACATCATGTCTCATTACTGTAGCTTGGTAGGGGACTACATCATGTCTCATTACGGTAACTTGGGTGATACAACATTACAATTGGAAGAATATGATACACTAGAGCCTAGGAGGTCAAAGCGTAATTTCGTTACCGTGGAATTGTCCAAAGGCTGAGACAGATTTTTACATTTAAATGTTCCCCCCCCCCAAAAAAACAACATTGATTTTAAACTTTATCAACCCATACAACTCCATGCATAATGACTACTTATAACAATTTACACAAATCACGTTCACTAGCTAGCTTGCCAACTAAGATAACCGCATTTAGCTAACATTCTTTAGCATTTGGGTAGTTGGCGTTACGTATTTCCAAAACTTTGGTTTCCCGTCATGTAAATGTAAGCTGGGTGTCGATAGCAACTGCCAGACTCATTCAGTGCTAATGTAACGTTAGCAGGGAAATGCCTATAAGGACACGCCTGACGCCCAAACCAATATTCAATTTATTCAAATTAGGTTAGGGTAAGGGTCAAGTTTAAGGGTTTTGCTAGTCGGTTTAAGCGTCAGCGGTGTCCTTATAGTCTCTCCCCGTTAGCAGGCTAGTAGGGCTAACATTAGCAAACTAGTAGGCTAACGTTAGCGGGCCGGTAGGGCTAACGTTAGCGGGACGGTAGGGCTAACGTTAGCGGGCCGGTAGGGCTAACGTTAGCGGGGCGGTAGGGCTAACGTTAGCGGGCCGGTAGGGCTAACGTTAGCGGGCTGGTAAACCAAAATTATTTGGTTTAATTTGAAGTTATACATTTGAAGTAATTTCTGTTGGGAGTTTACATTATAGGGAATAAGGTTGGCTGCCAGTTTCTCCATATTACATCACGCCACGGAAAAACAATTTCCCAACATGACTTCTTCAGAATTCTGATCGGTTTTATGTAATAACTCCAAAAATAGAAAAGGGAGGTGTGACTTTGCATTGGGACTTTTGGTGCTATACGAATACAAATCCATATGTTACATGTGGTTACGTTTATGCTACCTACCATTTAAAGATATGTGGGTTTTTGGTAACAGAATTTTAAAGGCACAAGACAATGTTTCTTTAAAAAAATGTTTCCGTAAAATATTATTCTAAATTAAATATTAAGGATGTTGATATTAGTTGGCATGGGTCTTTACGTCAACATTGTTGTGTTTTGGTGTATTTCTGATACCTTTTAAGATTTTTTTCTGGTAGATGTTTTCTATCTGTTTGACAAGAAATCAAAGCCCTTGTTTATTCCTCATTTCTAGGATGGAAAATGGTTGAAAAATGTATACAGTGCCTTCAGAAAGTATTCACACCACTTGAATTCCTCGCTAATTTGGTTGTGTTACGGCCTGAATTCAAAATGTATGAAATATAATTTTCTCTCACACATCTACACACAATGCCTGTGCTTAGTTCCATTCTATTTATTGGTTTATCCTGAAAAACTCCCACGTCCTTAATGATTACAAAACATACCCATGACATGATGCAGCCACCACGATGCTTGAAAATATGGAGTGGTACTCAGTAATGTGTTGGATTTGCCCCAAACATAACACTATTTTTCAGGACAAAAATTGAACTGCTTTGCCACATTCTTTGCAATATTACTTTAGTGCCTTGTTGCAAACAGGATGCATGTTTTGGAATATTTTTATTCTGTACAAGCTTCCTTCTTTTCACTCTGTCAATTAGGTTAGTATTGTGGCGTGACTACAATGTTGTTGATCCACCCTCACTTCTCCTATCACAGCCTTTAAACTGTTCGAAAGTCACCATTGGCCTCATGGAGAAAACCCTGAGTGGTTTGCTTCCTGTCCGGCAACTGAGTTAGGAAGGACGCCTGTATCTTTGTAGTGACTGCGTGTATTGATACACCATACAAAAAAGTGTAATTAATAACTTTACCATGCTCAAAGGGATATTAAGTGTCTGCTTTTTTTTTTTTTTTTAACTCATCTACCCTTCTTTGCGAGTCATTAGAAAACCTCCCTCGTCTTTGTGTTTGAAATGCATTGCTTGACTGAGGGACCTTTCAGATAATTGTATGTATCTTTGTCAAATAACTCTCAAAATTCAAGAGGTGCAGCACTATTTTCACATTTCACTTTTTCCCCCAAAATATCCGTGCTGTCCATGCATTCAGCACATGACCAGTCACGCGGCAGCATTACTCCGGCTACGAAGCAACAACAAAAAAAGTAAATAAATATATATTTACAATAATAAATAAAATAATAAATAAACAAATACAAATAAATAGTAACATAATAAAATGTAATTCATCTGGGTGAAGAGGATGACTTTATTTAGAACAATAGTGCAATGACGATGAAAAATGGTGGGTATTGTGGGCAGTCTAGTTATTTTATTATGAAAGGTTGGAAATGGTATATAAATTCCCCTCAGAGTCAAATCAGACATTGAGTACAACATACTATGTGTGTGTAGTTCACAATAGCAAAAGCCCAAACAAACGAATGGACGCACTGACAGCATTGCAAATGCTGCAGAATTTAGATGAGTTGGGGGAAGTCGGATGGAGGTTCGGATATCGAGCTTGAAATCGACGTTGCTGATGAAGACTCTTCATCTGATTCTAAAAATGTCGACTTCAAGCCTCCCCCCTCCGATTGCCTGAGCCTCGACACAGGAAAAACCAGAACACAGCCAACTGAGACGGTGCTTCCAAAATGCCTCGGTGAGACAGGAGTCTGGGAGGGATGGCACAGTTTTGGGTAGAAATTAAATGATGAGTTAAATGTGACATGTAGATGTTGCAACATATCAGAGATCGTACTGTTCCTCACACAGGAAGTGAAACAGTACACGTCTATAGATAAACTCAAAACAGTTATTGCACTCTTGTATGTCCGTGGGGCATGGATGTGGAGTAAGGCTGTCACGAAATTTCATCAGCTGGTGATTGTCAAGCAAATAACTGGTTGGTCTCAAGGTAATTGACCTGTTAATTAACACAAAGACATTTAGCATCTCCTGGCTTCCACACATAGCCTACAAGCCATTTTATAAAAGTCGAATAAATCCATGTAATATAGCCTACACCTTCACAATAAATCCATGATTTATTTTAGACAGGTCTAAAGAAACATGATATGAAGAAAATGTAGTCTATTTCAGAAGAACAGAATAGCATAGTCTGAGTTGTCCTTATGTTAGGTCCTGATGTAGCTATGCCAAATGGCTGTGGGCTACACTAGTTCATTTAGTAGACAAGATTTGCTTAGAATTCAGTGTCATTATTTTATAGTATGAAGAACACAATTGAACAAAACTGAACAACATAGAAAGGATATTTTCTCCAAACGATTTGAGGGAGTGCGCACGTGGCTATTCTGTACTGAGCGGTTAACAAAGAAACAGGTATTCCTATATGCTTAATTTAGAGTTATTAATGTAACTTTAGTTGTTCTACAAACGTTGGGCTATATGTTTTGATTTTTAATACATTGTAAGGCTGCATGATGCGACTAATGATGATTTGAAAAAAGTTGCTTTAAAGGCATGAGCTCTGCTTTGTTTTTTTGTGCAGGCTGTACACACTACATCAGTCTCTCATTAACAATTTCAGAAGCACTTGATAATGCCTCGAATTTCCAGGCGGCATCCCCTTTGTGTGGCCATAATGCACATAAATCCATGCCTTTTGCAGCCCTTCTCCCTAAATGCTGCCGAAGCACCTTATCCAATTCCAAAGTGCATATTGAAGATATTGGAAGAACTGTCCACATTTACTTTTCGTCAGCCAACAAGATAAGTAGGCCTAACAAACAGCAAAAGCACTTGCCTATGTCAATCTACTATTCCCCCATGGTACAAAAGTTGACCTATTCTAATCTGTGGGAGAAATAAATATTCCATAACTGTCTGGGACAGTTGTGGGATGTGATAGATCCAAAATGAATACAACCACTAGAACCAAAAAAATATTTTTACTCACTGTGGCTGACGCAACAGCCCATGTGTTTAACTTAAAATGCTGATAAACTATTGGGCTATTTCTTCACATAATAAGCGCAGCAATGCGCACACGGCAGTCGTTCCATTAGCGGGAAAACACCATTATCAAAAGTGGCCACAAATGTGATTATGCAGGTAATGCTTTTATTATAAAAGGTGCATTTTTATGGTGAAAATTATCTTCCCCAAACTCGAAACTCATGTGCGGCATAAGCTCTACACCCGTTGTACAGCGGATTAATGTGCTTCATTTTAAGAAGTTATTTGGCCACTTTAGTTGTGATACAAACCTTATCAAAACATATGGGCTAGGCTACATGAAGTGTGCGACTATGATTCAAAAAATATTGTTTCTTGCCTTATGCTGTGCATCATTCACAAGTGATAATATATAATTCACAACTGATAGGCTAATATTGTCACCCATCAGACTATTCTTGATTTAATCTTGTCTTTACATATTCTAAATAATATATTTGTGAAGTTCATTTTGATTTATAATGGATAATTATCATGGACCCGTCTCGAAACAGGGGCAGGGGAAAAAAATACCTGTAATCTATGCATTTAAATAGCGAATGGAGGACGCTTTTCCTGTGGTTCATTTTCATGCCAGCCAGGTAGGCTATACTCCTGTTGTAAAGTTAAGCAATGTGCTTAATGTTAGGAAAGTTGAGAAATAAATATAGTAGGCCTAGCCTATAGAAAGCTGATGGGATCCTCCTCTTTTTATTAGAGGCCACCACTCTATTTTCCCTCGCAATTGCACAGCTTATAGAAATGTTGCGCAAAATGAGCTCACGGGCTCTCATTAAGTGTTTAATTAGATTTTCTAGAACATTTGCATCAATGTCAGAGTGATTAGAAGGACAATAGAGTGCTGAGTACCAGGCAGTTAGCAAGTTTGGTAGGATACTAATGACCATCAGCAGCATCAGAGCTTGGAGAAGCCTAGTTACCGTGACTAAACGGTCACATGGAATTTGACTGCCTCCATGACTCGTGACCGCCTGGGTGGGGGTAACCCAGTCAGCGTAACAGTCCTAATGTGGAGTAATTTTGGTCTGATAGATATGGGGTGGACTTTTCAGAGAGACCATGCCACGCAACCGCTCCAGAGAGACCATGCCACGCAACCGCTTCAGAGAGACCATGCCACGCAACCGCTCCAGAGAGACCATGCCACGCAACCGCTCCAGAGAGACCATGCCACGCAACCGCTTCAGAGAGATTGTGCGACACCTGCGGCACGTGCACACAAAACAAGGCCCATGAAAACTGTGTGCAGTGCAACCGATTTGTTTGTGGGGCTTGCTCACACAAAGCCCCGAAGCTGTGTGTGGACTGTGGACCCAAAGCATAAAGAGAAGACGAGATTGATTCATGTGTAAAAGGCACGCGTAAGGACACAATACAATGTCTGATAAAGTCAACAAATTACTATTTTTATATATAGTGGGTAACGAGAGCACGTTCTCTTTAATAGTCAGGTGCTCTGCCATATATGACAACATCTTCAAATGAAATACCAACTTCAAGAAACATTGGGAAACGGCGGCACTCCAAAAACGTGCTTGCATTTTACTGGTGGAAAGTAGGTTACACCGAGAAAAGTACCGGTGAAAAGTAGCTATACATTTTTCTGCGTGAAAAACTGAGAAAACGCAACCCCTAAACAATAATATAATAATTGTGTGATGGCGGGATGCAGGGTTGTGTTCCAAACGAAACAACTACAAGTGTGCTTGCTCTACTTCCTCTTCTTTTGAGTCATAAAAGTGCAATGAAGAGGTGTGTGGTCACTTTGAGACACCAGTTAGTCCTCTCACTCAAACCCTTATCATTTTTGTTAGGCTTATGTTGAATCTACCCCCACATTTTCCAGGAATATTCTTATCACGTTACTGAATGTATCCAGAGTATTTTCAGATTTCGTTATCAACAAAATGAGGCAAAAAAAGCACAGTACATTTAAAATGCACATAAAAATATCAACATTATAAAGTTTGTTTGGATTCAGTCTTGTGGTCAGGTGACCTGTCAGTCTAATAATAGGCTCAACTTACCCCAAGGCAAACATTTTCACTATATTAACCAAAAAGATACATGGACGCCGTGCTTCTACACCTGCATTGCTTGCTGTTTGGGGTTTTAGGTTGAGTTTCTGTACAGCACTCCAATTTATTTACATACGTATTCACACCTCTTTGTCAATACTTTGTAGAAGCACCTTTGGTGGCAATTACAGCTTTGAGTCATCTTGGGTATTATGTCTGGGGCAGCAGGGTAGCCTAGTGGTTAGAGCGTTGGACTAGTAACTGAAAGGTTGCTGGATCAAATCCCCTGAGCTGACAAGGTACAAATCTGTCGTTCTGCCCCTGAACAAGGCAGTTAACCCACTGTTCCCTGTCATTGTAAATAAGAGACTGATCTTAATTGACTTGCCAAGTTAAATAAAAAGAGTAAAACATGTCTGTATCAGCTTTGCACATCTGGATTTTATAATTTCGGTCCCATTCTTCCTGGCAGATTTATCTCCAGCTCTGTTAAGTTAGATGGGGAGCGGAGGTGAACAGCAACCTTCAAGTCTTTTACACAGATTTTCAAATGGGATATAAGTCTGAGCTTTGGGTGGGCCACTCAAGGACTTTCACATTCTTGTTCTGAAGCCATTCCAGCATTGCTTTGGCTGTATGCTTGGTATCATTGTACCGTTGAAGTGTAAATCTTCGCCTCAGTGTAAGGTCGTTTGCACTCTGAAGCAGGTTCTCATCAAGGATTTGCCTGTATTTGGCTCCATTCATTGTTCCCCTCTATCCTTACCAGTCTCCCAGTCCCTGCCGCTGAAAAGCATCTCCATAGCATGATGCAACCACCATGCTTCAACAGTAAGGATGGTGTTTGACAGGTCATGAGCTGTGCCTGGTTTTCTCCAGATAACACTTTGCATTCAGGCCAAAGAGTTCATTTTTGTCTTATCAGAATCTTTTGCCTGATGTATTTCACGTATTTTTTTTGCCTTCTCTAGGCGTGCGGCCATGTGCCTTTTCCTCGGGAGTGGCTTCTGTCTGGCTACTCTCCCATAAATCCCAGAATACTGAAGTGCCTGAGAGACTGTTGTCCTTCTGGAAACGGTTGTCCCATCTTAGCCAAGGAACTCTGTAGTTCTGTCAGAGTGGTCAGTGGTAGATCAGACCAAGGTCCTTCTTTCCCGGGTTGCTAAGTTTGGTCGGACGGCCCTGCTCTAGGCATTCTGGGTAGTTCCATATATCTTACATTTCATAATGATGGAGACCAGTGTACTCTTTCAACACTGTAGAAATTGTTTTATACCCTTCCCCAGATATCTTCCTCATTACAATTCTATCTCCGAACTCTACAGACAGTTTCCTTGGACTTCATGGTACATATTCTGCTCTGACATGAACTGTCAATTGTGGGACCTTATATAGACAAGTGTGTTTCTTTTTAAATCATGTCCAAACAATTGAATTGGTCACAGGTGGACTCAAGTTGTAGGGACATCTCAAGGATGATCAAAGGAAATTGGATGCACTTGTGTTTAATTTGGAGTGTCATTGCCATGGGGGTGTGAATACTTATGTAAATGAGATATTTCTGTATTTCCTTTTCAATAAATATAAATCACTGTCATTGTGGGGTATTGTATGTAGGTGGGTGTGAAAGAAATATATCTTTTTTTTTTTATTCTGGTTGTAACAACAAAATGTTGAATAAGTCAAGGGTATGAATACTTTCTGAAGTCACAGTATGTTATCGATGATGTATGTTAACTATGATGATGCAGGGCTCGACATTAACTCAGATTGTTCTCTTGACCGGGGCAAGTTAAAAAAAATACAAATAATAATCTAAATATCAAATAATTACTCCAATCACAATTGGAACAGACAGGCCAACATTGGTATAATACCTGAAAATGTACATAAATAAAATAAGCTGACGTGCATATTGACTATAGACTCATGTCCAAACCGATGTTGACATGAGGGAGGAGCCAGAAAATGTAGCCAAACTTGAATGAAACATTTAACTACGTCAATATAGGCTAAACGCCAGTCATGTTTGACAAATATAATGAAGGGTAATTAACATTAACGTCTAAAGGCTTGATTCTGTCCACATCCTCGAGGCTCGAGTTGTTCAGATCAAATGATCACATGACCGGAGAGTGACGGACAGTGCCTGTTGTTGTACACCCCACCCACCTTGAATCTGAGAGGAGGTGTTGAGCATTTTGAAACTATTTAACCATTAACATAATTGTTTCAAACTTGGACATTTTGTAATTTTTTTTAAGCATGTCTTGCCTTGATTCAAAGTAACCTAGCCAACCCTAGCCTAGCCAACCCTAGCCTAGCCAATCCTAACCAACCCTAGCCTAGCCAACCCTACCTAAAATACGACAATAGAAATGTTGAGGGAATTATTTTATAAACACTTAATGCCATTGAAACCATGTTGTCATGTTCTATTGGTTTTCAAATCAATGTTATTTTATTGTCCAGCGGCCAAATGCATAAGGAGACACTAGAGCGCGGTGGGCCACACCTTCCCCTAACCCAGAAGACGCTGGGCAAATTTGTGCGCCGCCCTATGGGACTCCTGGTCACGGCCGGTTGTGACACAGCCTGGGATCGAACCGTGGTCTATAGTGACGCCTCAAGCACTGCATTAGACCACTGCGCCACTCGGGAGATCCGTCTTATATTTCAAACAGATATTTTAATCTATGGTCATATGAAACTGTTTGCGGTGCACTTTTGAGAACAGTGTTTTCCCGCTAATTGCATTTTGGAACATTTGTCTACAGCCATGTGCGCATTGTTGAGCTCATAATATTAAGACATTCAACTTGATCAACATTTTAAAGCTAAACAGTATGATTTGTTGCATCAGCCTCATTGCTTTATAAAACATTTAAAACATTTAAATGTCATGTGCAGTGGTTGTATGAATTTTGGATCTGTTGTCCCAGAACTGTCCTAGAGTCTGTTTTCAACCTTATACATATTTATCGTCCCAGGGATGACGGGACACCCGTAATATACAGCTCTGGATGGAATTATTTTATAAAAGTCATAAAAAGTATTTGGTTGTAATTGTAATGTTGCAATATTTTATAGGCTACCAAGGGTGGCCAATCATCCTCCAGGAGAGCCTTAAAGGGGCAGTGTTGTATTTTGAGACATGCTTGAATATGCAAAGAAGCCAATAGGCAGGGTAGCCTACATTTTTGTCTGATTCTCTATAGTAAACAATATAATAATGCATTTTACTTTGTAATGATGCAAAAATTGTGTTTTTGGGGGGACAAGGCGGTACAATTGACTTGAGCTTTTGGACAAGTAAAAATATATATATTTTTTTAATGTAAAAAAAAGTTGTTGTCAATCCCTGTGATGCATGTTATCTACGATGATGCATGTTGTGCCAGGAAAATGCCAGTCAGTAGAACATGGGTCTACTCTACTCCACCAATGTTTGTTTACTTTAAGTATAGCTAGCTAGCTAGCTAAGTGACTATTGCAATCAGACAATTGTGATTTTTGCATGGGTGGATTCAGTGAAATATATTGGGGGGGGATTGAAAAAATATAGAGCACTGCAGAAGCTTGCCAGGTGTGTCGCCATGAACAATGGCATGCATCACCACTTTGGCTAAACTCAGATTCACTTTGGGGGGGTTGCAGTTCAGGGGACAGTGCACATGAGTTGAAGTAACATAGCAAATCAAAGTTTAGACAAATAATGCAAGTAACGGAATAAATCAAAACAACTACAAGCTAGTAAGCTAGCTAGCGAGCCATAACCAGCGAGCTATCTGACCGGCATATAGCTAGCTAGCGAGCCATAACCAGCGAGCTATCTGACTGGCATATAGCTAGCTAGCGAGCCATAACCAGCGAGCTATCTGACCGGCATATAGCTAGCTAGTGACCCATAACAAGCAAGCTATCTGACCAGCATATAGCTAGCTAGCTAGCTAGCTACACACTACCTCATTCATAGAAGCTAAATAAGGTTAGGGTTCCCACACGGCCATATAACAGCGCTTGTTTAAAGAAAACAGACGGAAGACAAATCGACTAAATTAGCCATCTGCGTCTCCTAATACTTGTGTGTAAACAGAAGACGGACGCCACAAACATGTTGTCACTGAAAAATACTGTCAGCTGCAACTGCGTTAAAACAGCGTTCAGTACGTGTATATTTTGCATCTGTGAAAATATTTTTTATGTGATATGTAGTGACAGGAAACCAAGGCTTTCTGAAGGCTTCGACTCTTTCACGTAAAACAGTTAATTACTCGAAGCTTCATTATCTGTTCATAATGCACATTAGTGACATCTGCTGGTCAACAATAAATAGAATTTTTTTTACCCCACTGTTTTCTTCAAAACTCCGCGGTGCAGCGGTAAGTCATTGGCTTTAGTAGACTATAATCTGTTGAAATACCAGGTTCGCATCATGCTTCCCCTTTAGGCCTTCAAGTTAAGGCTACTATTTTTCAAAAACAAAATCTATGTCCTTCTTTAGGCTGTTTAAGACAGATGCTTATACTATACCAAATAAAACAAATGATTTAAAAACAGAAAATAAACCACACTTTCAGCCCTGAATAGTATTGTCTTCAACTGGAATCGACCTCATACCCTCACGAATTTGACTGTTCCAATAATTCCCTACTCTACCAAATCAGGTTAAAAACTTTCTCTAAAACAAAATCCTACCTATATTTGTAAGTAAGATGTTCAGTAGAGATCTGTGTTTGGAAAGCAGCCGAACCGAACCACTGGCGAAATCACTGGGATCAAACGAAGCATCCGGACGTCAGTGATGACGTGCGTCAGCACACCGCTTTCTGATTTTCGACGCAATGCCTCGGAGGTCCGGTATCAAACTAACATCACTAGCTGGTGATATGAAAGTATAAAGGAGCTTTATGTTTCTAGAACTGTAAATTTGCCACTTAAAAAAAAAATATATATATATTCTAATAGTACATCGATATATATATAAAAATCGATGTACTATTAGATGGGAGTATTTGGCTGCCAGGGCCTCTAAACACAACATGTTAAAGTCCTTGGACTATATGGAGTAACGTTATGCTCCTTTAGTCTGTTGGGGCCACCCTATGTCATGGTTTGGTAGCTAACTATATCACACACAAACGTATAGGTTGCAATTGTCAAGCTTTCCATAATTCAGACTTGTCAGTGCAATGCTTTAATTCTTCTTCCGTCTGAATGGTTAGCTGATTTGTCAACACAACATTAGTTAGTTAGTTAGCTTGTTAAACCGCTAGTTAACTAGCTAACTAGGACTATTTTTTTGTATATTTTTTTTTGCTAACGTAGTATATTCACAACCACAATGCAGTCGTTGGAAAGCAAGTGGTTGTATTGAAAGGGGGGGGGGAAGCCAGTTGGTTTATACAAATCTTTAAAACAAAATTGAAAAAGTATGGAGAAATGTTGGGTTCTTCTATTCCCCTCCATCTTTACATAAAATAAATAAGGACGAATACGGATAGTTAGAGAAAGTGTGTTGACCGGTCGGGGGGGGGAAATAGCTAGCGCAAAGCAGCATTTGATTTGATGATTCCGACCTAGCATTTAAGCTAGCTAGAGGTTAGGTTATGAGAGCTAACGTAGAAAATGTATTTGGTATCGGTTGTCAACTTACCAGTAAACGTGGGTTTATATTGGAATACTCCAGGCAAAAATATAGAGGATAAATATGTAATAGTATCAATATAACGCTGTCCTTGGCCCTCTCTTCTTCTTCTTTTTATCCAAATAGAACCAATGCTGCCATAATCCCAAAGTGGCTATAGATCCTGCTTCTTCTGCTGGTAGCCATCTTTAATCCTGCTCAACATCCAAACAACACAACCCTCCTCCGTCTCTACTCTTCCCAACCAAATGCTGTGTATAACCCTGGATGACTGACAGGGGGCGCTGTATTGAAGCCACCGCTCAGCCATCTTGGCACTCCTCAATTGTGTACAACATTTTGGATGCATATTATTTTCTACATTCGTTTTTGAAACGTTTTATTATATTACAGACACCTTAATTCATACTTCTAAATTATATTATGTGAGTTAAAAATTTAAAAAAATATATATACAAAGTAGATGGTACTAATGTTACTGTCCCCACTACAGTAACAAAATACTTAAGTACACGTAATTGTGTTCTTGAAACACTTAACTGAAATACTGTAGAATTCCATTCATTCCTATGGCGGACTGCTCCTACTGGTGAGAGCCAATATGGCCGACTGGTAGCTTCAAAGTATAATAATAGCCAATACATAGCATCAACAAACAAGGGGTTTATTTTGTATATATATATATATCATTGGTTCCAACGTTAATTCTTCTTCAGTGGGGTTTAACACAGTTGGCATCCAATGTTAATAATGGTGCATTACGGCCACCAACTGGACTGGAGTATAAATCCATTATATTAGTTTTGTACAAAAATGGAAAAAGGAAAAGATTACCCTACAAACCCACCACCACCACCCCATTCCACTATTTTGAAGTACTTCTCTGCAGCTGCCACCACAATACCTATTTTCTGTGACTTACGTTCCATTCCTGCGGTACAGCTGATAACATGGCAATGAACCAGTGGAGGCTCCTCAGAGGAGGAAGGGGAGGACCATCCTCCTCAGTGAATTTCATAAAAATGTTAAAACATTTAAAAGATTAAACTATACTAAATATATTAACACTTCAACAAATAATTGATTAAAACAAACTGTTTTGCAATGAAGGTCTACAGTAGACTCAACAGCACTCTGTAGGGTAGCACCATGGTGTACCCAGAGGACAGCTAGCTTCCATCCTCCTCTGGGTACATTGACTTCAATACAAAACCTAGGAGGTTCATGGTTCTCACCCCCCTTCCATAGACTTACACAGTAATTGTGACAACTTCCGGAGGACGTCCTCCAACTTATCAGAGCTCTTGCAGCATGAACTGACATGTTGTCCACTCAATCAAAGGATCAGAGAATGAATCTAGTACTGAAAGCTTAAGCTACAGCTAGCTAGCAGCAGTGCATAAAATGTGATGAGTAGTTGACTCAAAGAAAGAAAGACAATAGTTGAACAGTTTTGAACACATAACATTTCTTTAAAAAATGAAGGAGAAGCGATAGTGTCATTTTTTTTCTCAGTTTCCTTAACTTAGCTAGCTAGTTTAGCCTACTCAAACACCCTGCTCGAACAGAGGGATGCTACGTTAGCTAGCTGGCTCTGACAACACAACACAACTCTTCCAAGTCAAGGTAAGCGTTTGGTTTTACTAATTTATTGCCACCGGGGCCCACCGGTGTAACTGCTACACTGCTTACTGACTATACACTGTAATGTTACTGCATGATTGTAGCAGGTTTACTAACACGTTAGTTCTATTAGCTATGTTGACTACAACGTTACTTTATCTAATATGGTGACAATGATGTAGGCTGTGTGTAGCGGTTTAGCTTGGAAAGGTTTTTTCTCCTGGTCACATACAGCTGATGTGTTGTGCATTGAAGTCCACAAATGAAGAGGTGAGAGGAGGAGAACGCGTAGATACAAGAAGGAATACAACGTGGCTGCTATGAAAGTGAACTGTGTTTTCGTGTGATCAGGCCTGTATTAATTTAGCAGATTCTGTTTAGAAACGTTTCTTAAACGGAAGCAAATGGAACGAAACAGGGATAAACACACCTGAATTTGTTCAATAGAAACTCTCGTTTGCAACTGTTGGACTAATGATTACATCCTAGATCAGCTAGGTGCAGGCAAGAGTGTGCAAGGAGGTATTGAATGTGTCACTGTCTATTACCTTAACATTTTCTCTCGACCTGTGTGCACCTACGTTGTAAACTTTCATTCATAGGCTAGGTTGTAGCAACCTCATGATGGGTATAGGGAACATTCTAGTATCATGTAGTAGCCTGAACCTATCGATGTTACATTGAACTGGGTGAATGGAATATGAATGACAGTCATCCAATATGCTGTAATAGAAATAAGGCCATGCTCATGGAAAAAAAAACAATAATCCTCCCTCATCATAAAGAGCAGTGACCGCCACTGCAATGAACACTGTACTGGTAAAAGTCTTTCACCCATCTTCCTCTATTTTCTTCACTGCCTCAGCCTATGACACCTACTGTACAACTCTGACCGTGGTAACCTCAACCTGCCTCTCTCGCACCGGACACATACCAGGGTACTGCTTCTTTCAACGATACTACACATTCCTTTGTCCAATACCCTCCTGCAACCCAACTTTACTTATTCCTCCCGCCTGGCAAAATCACAGCTATCTTGGTCAAATCCAAGGCTAATACTCCCACCTGGTGGTTGAATTTGAGAAGACATACAATGAAGATGCAAGTCACTTCTAGTTGTGATTGTTGGCTTTCCCACCCAACATAGCAGCATAGAATAGAATAGTTTTTTGTTTTTTTTAGGCCATTAATGTGTGTTTTAAAAACATGTCATCCACATTGAGTGGATTAGTAGATTATATACTGACATTACATGCATAATGAACTTCCATGGCAGGTCATCTGACACCAAGATACTGAATACACAGTTTATGGGGGATGAGCCTGCATTAACTTATTATTATATTTTACCTTTATTTAACTAGGCAAGTCAGTTAAGAACAAATTCTTATTTTCAATGACGGCCTAGGAACAGTGGGTTAAACTGCCTTGTTCAGGGGCAGAACAACATATTTTTTTTTACCTTGTCAGCTCGGGGATTTGATCTTCCATCCTTTCGGTTACTAGTCCAATGCTCTAACCACTAGGCTACCTGCTGGTGTACCAGTCCAATGCTCTAACCACTAGGCTACCTGCTGGTTACCAGTCCTATGCTCTAACCACTAGGCTACCTGCTGGTTACCAGTCCAATGCTCTAACCACTAGGCTACCTGCTGGTTACCAGTCCTATGCTCTAACCACTAGGCTACCTGCTGGTTACCAGTCCGATGCTCTAACCACTAGGCTACCTGCTGGTTACCAGTCCGATGCTCTAACCAGTAGGCTACCTGTTGGTTACCAGTCCAATGCTCTAACCACTAGGCTACCTGCTGGTTACCAGTCCAATGCTCTAACCACTAGGCTACCTGCCGCACATTATTCCATTTTTGTTAGTCACATGTCTGTGGAACTTGTTCAGTTTGTCTCAGTTGTTGAATCTTGTTATGTTCATGTATTTACACATGTTAAGTTTGCTGAAAATAAACGCATTTGACCGTGAGAGGACGTTTCTTTTTTTGCTGAATTTATATATATATATATATATATATATATATATATATATATATATATATATATATATATTATATATATATATATATATATATTCCTTTCTCTGACTTGCTCGTGCTCATATTTTTTTCTTTTTTTGCTGGGGGGTTATGCGTGTATTGTTTTATTATTTTTTATTATTTTATTATTGCTAGGCATCACTGCACTGTTGGAGATAGAAACACAAGCATTTAGCCAGGTATCACTGCACTGTTGGAGATAGAAACACAAGCATTTAGCCAGGTATCACTGCACTGTTGGAGATAGAAACACAAGCATTTAGCCAGGTATCACTGCACTGTTGGAGCTAGAAACACAAGCATTTAGCTAGGTATCACTGCACTGTTGGAGCTAGAAACACAAGCATTTAGCCAGGTATTACTGCACTGTTGGAGCTAGAAACACAAGCATTTAGCCAGGTATCACTGCACTGTTGGAGCTAGAAACACAAGCATTTAGCTAGGTATCACTGCACTGTTGGAGCTAGAAACACAAGCATTTAGCCAGGTATCACTGCACTGTTGGAGCTAGAAACACAAGCATTTAGCTAGGTATCACTGCACTGTTGGAGCTAGAAACACAAGCATTTAGCCAGGTATTACTGCACTGTTGGAGCTAGAAACACAAGCATTTAGCCAGGTATCACTGCACTGTTGGAGCTAGAAACACAAGCATTTAGCTAGGTATCGCTGCACTGTTGGAGCTAGAAACACAAGCATTTAGCCAGGTATTACTGCACTGTTGGAGCTAGAAACACAAGCATTTAGCCAGGTATTACTGCACTGTTGGAGCTAGAAACACAAGCATTTAGCCAGGTATTACTGCACTGTTTGAGCTAGAAACACAAGCATTTAGCTAGGTATTACTGTTGGAGCTAGAAACACAAGCATTTAGTCAGGTATTACTGCACTGTTGGAGATAGAAACACAAGCATTTAGCTTGGTATTACTGCACTGTCGGAGCTAGAAACACAAGCATTTAGCCAGGTATTACTGCACTGTTGGAGCTAGGAACACAAGCATTTAGCTAGGTATTACTGTTGGAGCTAGGAACACAAGCATTTAGCTAGGTATTACTGCACTGTTGGAGCTAGAAACACAAGCATTTAGCCAGGTATCACTGCACTGTTGGAGATAGAAACACAAGCATTTAGCCAGGTATCACTGCACTGTTGGAGATAGAAACACAAGCATTTAGCCAGGTATCACTGCACTGTTGGAGATAGAAACACAAGCATTTAGCCAGGTATCACTGCACTGTTGGAGCTAGAAACACAAGCATTTAGCTAGGTATCACTGCACTGTTGGAGCTAGAAACACAAGCATTTAGCCAGGTATTACTGCACTGTTGGAGCTAGAAACACAAGCATTTAGCCAGGTATCACTGCACTGTTGGAGCTAGAAACACAAGCATTTAGCTAGGTATCACTGCACTGTTGGAGCTAGAAACACAAGCATTTAGCCAGGTATCACTGCACTGTTGGAGCTAGAAACACAAGCATTTAGCTAGGTATCACTGCACTGTTGGAGCTAGAAACACAAGCATTTAGCCAGGTATCACTGCACTGTTGGAGCTAGAAACACAAGCATTTAGCCAGGTATCACTGCACTGTTGGAGCTAGAAACACAAGCATTTAGCTAGGTATCGCTGCACTGTTGGAGCTAGAAACACAAGCATTTAGCCAGGTATTACTGCACTGTTGGAGCTAGAAACACAAGCATTTAGCCAGGTATTACTGCACTGTTGGAGCTAGAAACACAAGCATTTAGCCAGGTATTACTGCACTGTTTGAGCTAGAAACACAAGCATTTAGCTAGGTATTACTGTTGGAGCTAGAAACACAAGCATTTAGTCAGGTATTACTGCACTGTTGGAGATAGAAACACAAGCATTTAGCTTGGTATTACTGCACTGTCGGAGCTAGAAACACAAGCATTTAGCCAGGTATTACTGCACTGTTGGAGCTAGAAACACAAGCATTTAGCTAGGTATTACTGCACTGTTGGAGCTAGAAACACAAGCATTTAGCTAGGTATTACTGTTGGAGCTAGAAACACAAGCATTTAGTCAGGTATTACTGCACTGTTGGAGATAGAAACACAAGCATTTAGCTTGGTATTACTGCACTGTCGGAGCTAGAAACACAAGCATTTAGCCAGGTATTACTGCACTGTTGGAGCTAGGAACACAAGCATTTAGCTAGGTATTACTGTTGGAGCTAGGAACACAAGCATTTAGCTAGGTATTACTGCACTGTTGGAGCTAGAAACACAAGCATTTAGCCAGGCATCACTGCACTGTTGGAGTTGGTTACACAAGCATTTAGCCAGGTATTACTGCACTGTTGGATATAAAAACACAAGCATTTAGCCAGGTATTACTGCACTGTTGGAGATAGAAACACAAGCATTTAGCCAGGTATTACTGCACTGTTGGAGATAGAAACACAAGCATTTAGCTTGGTATTACTGCACTGTTGGAGCTATAAACACAAGCATTTAGCCAGGTATTGCTGCACTGTTTGAGCTATAAACACAAGCATTTAGTTAGGTATTACTGCACTGTTGGAGCTAGGAACAGAAGCATTTAGCCAGGTATTACTGCACTGTTGGAGCTAGAAACACAAGCATTTAGCTAGGTATTACTGCACTGTTGGAGCTAGAAACACAAGCATTTAGCTAGGTATTACTGTTGGAGCTAGGAACACAAGCATTTAGTTAGGTATTACTGTTGGAGCTAGGAACACAAGCATTTAGTTAGGTATTACTGTTGGAGCTAGGAACACAAGCATTTAGTTAGGTATTACTGCACTGTTGGAGCTAGGAACACAAGCATTTAGCTAGGTATTACTGTTGGAGCTAGGAACACAAGCATTTAGCTAGGTATTACTGCACTGTTGGAGCTAGAAACACAAGCATTTAGCTAGGTATCACTGCACTGTTGGAGCTAGAAACACAAGCATTTAGCCAGGTATTACTGCACTGTTGGAGCTAGAAACACAAGCATTTAGCCAGGTATCACTGCACTGTTGGAGCTAGAAACACAAGCATTTAGCTAGGTATCACTGCACTGTTGGAGCTAGAAACACAAGCATTTAGCCAGGTATCACTGCACTGTTGGAGCTAGAAACACAAGCATTTAGCTAGGTATCACTGCACTGTTGGAGCTAGAAACACAAGCATTTAGCCAGGTATTACTGCACTGTTGGAGCTAGAAACACAAGCATTTAGCCAGGTATCACTGCACTGTTGGAGCTAGAAACACAAGCATTTAGCTAGGTATCGCTGCACTGTTGGAGCTAGAAACACAAGCATTTAGCCAGGTATTACTGCACTGTTGGAGCTAGAAACACAAGCATTTAGCCAGGTATTACTGCACTGTTGGAGCTAGAAACACAAGCATTTAGCCAGGTATTACTGCACTGTTTGAGCTAGAAACACAAGCATTTAGCTAGGTATTACTGTTGGAGCTAGAAACACAAGCATTTAGTCAGGTATTACTGCACTGTTGGAGATAGAAACACAAGCATTTAGCTTGGTATTACTGCACTGTCGGAGCTAGAAACACAAGCATTTAGCCAGGTATTACTGCACTGTTGGAGCTAGGAACACAAGCATTTAGCTAGGTATTACTGTTGGAGCTAGGAACACAAGCATTTAGCTAGGTATTACTGCACTGTTGGAGCTAGAAACACAAGCATTTAGCCAGGTATCACTGCACTGTTGGAGATAGAAACACAAGCATTTAGCCAGGTATCACTGCACTGTTGGAGATAGAAACACAAGCATTTAGCCAGGTATCACTGCACTGTTGGAGATAGAAACACAAGCATTTAGCCAGGTATCACTGCACTGTTGGAGCTAGAAACACAAGCATTTAGCTAGGTATCACTGCACTGTTGGAGCTAGAAACACAAGCATTTAGCCAGGTATTACTGCACTGTTGGAGCTAGAAACACAAGCATTTAGCCAGGTATCACTGCACTGTTGGAGCTAGAAACACAAGCATTTAGCTAGGTATCACTGCACTGTTGGAGCTAGAAACACAAGCATTTAGCCAGGTATCACTGCACTGTTGGAGCTAGAAACACAAGCATTTAGCTAGGTATCACTGCACTGTTGGAGCTAGAAACACAAGCATTTAGCCAGGTATCACTGCACTGTTGGAGCTAGAAACACAAGCATTTAGCCAGGTATCACTGCACTGTTGGAGCTAGAAACACAAGCATTTAGCTAGGTATCGCTGCACTGTTGGAGCTAGAAACACAAGCATTTAGCCAGGTATTACTGCACTGTTGGAGCTAGAAACACAAGCATTTAGCCAGGTATTACTGCACTGTTGGAGCTAGAAACACAAGCATTTAGCCAGGTATTACTGCACTGTTTGAGCTAGAAACACAAGCATTTAGCTAGGTATTACTGTTGGAGCTAGAAACACAAGCATTTAGTCAGGTATTACTGCACTGTTGGAGATAGAAACACAAGCATTTAGCTTGGTATTACTGCACTGTCGGAGCTAGAAACACAAGCATTTAGCCAGGTATTACTGCACTGTTGGAGCTAGAAACACAAGCATTTAGCTAGGTATTACTGCACTGTTGGAGCTAGAAACACAAGCATTTAGCTAGGTATTACTGTTGGAGCTAGAAACACAAGCATTTAGTCAGGTATTACTGCACTGTTGGAGATAGAAACACAAGCATTTAGCTTGGTATTACTGCACTGTCGGAGCTAGAAACACAAGCATTTAGCCAGGTATTACTGCACTGTTGGAGCTAGGAACACAAGCATTTAGCTAGGTATTACTGTTGGAGCTAGGAACACAAGCATTTAGCTAGGTATTACTGCACTGTTGGAGCTAGAAACACAAGCATTTAGCCAGGCATCACTGCACTGTTGGAGTTGGTTACACAAGCATTTAGCCAGGTATTACTGCACTGTTGGATATAAAAACACAAGCATTTAGCCAGGTATTACTGCACTGTTGGAGATAGAAACACAAGCATTTAGCCAGGTATTACTGCACTGTTGGAGATAGAAACACAAGCATTTAGCTTGGTATTACTGCACTGTTGGAGCTATAAACACAAGCATTTAGCCAGGTATTGCTGCACTGTTTGAGCTATAAACACAAGCATTTAGTTAGGTATTACTGCACTGTTGGAGCTAGGAACAGAAGCATTTAGCCAGGTATTACTGCACTGTTGGAGCTAGAAACACAAGCATTTAGCTAGGTATTACTGCACTGTTGGAGCTAGAAACACAAGCATTTAGCTAGGTATTACTGTTGGAGCTAGGAACACAAGCATTTAGTTAGGTATTACTGTTGGAGCTAGGAACACAAGCATTTAGTTAGGTATTACTGTTGGAGCTAGGAACACAAGCATTTAGTTAGGTATTACTGCACTGTTGGAGCTAGGAACACAAGCATTTAGCTAGGTATTACTGTTGGAGCTAGGAACACAAGCATTTAGCTAGGTATTACTGCACTGTTGGAGCTAGAAACACAAGCATTTAGCCAGGCATCACTGCACTGTTGGAGTTGGGTACACAAGCATTTAGCCAGGTATTACTGCACTGTTGGATATAAAAACACAAGCATTTAGCCAGGTATTACTGCACTGTTGGAGATAGAAACACAAGCATTTAGCCAGGTATTACTGCACTGTTGGAGATAGAAACACAAGCATTTAGCTTGGTATTACTGCACTGTTGGAGCTATAAACACAAGCATTTAGCCAGGTATTGCTGCACTGTTTGAGCTATAAACACAAGCATTTAGTTAGGTATTACTGCACTGTTGGAGCTAGGAACACAAGCATTTAGCCAGGTATTGCTGCACTGTTTGAGCTATAAACACAAGCATTTAGTTAGGTATTACTGCACTGATGGAGCTAGAAACACAAGCATTTAGCCAGGTATTGCTGCACTGTTTGCGCTATAAACACAAGCATTTAGCTCGGTATTGCTGCACTGTTGGAGATAGAAACAAGCATTTAGTTAGGTATTACTGTTGGAGCTTGAAACACAAGCATTTAGTTAAGTATCACTGCACTGTTGGAGCTAGGAACACAAGCATTTAGCTAGGTATTACTGTTGGAGCTAGGAACACAAGCATTTAGTTAGGTATTACTGTTGGAGCTAGGAACACAAGCATTTAGTTAGGTATCACTGCACTGTTGGAGCTAAAAACACAAGCATTTAGCTAGGTATTACTGTTGGAGCTAGGAACACAAGCATTTAGTTAGGTATTACTGTTGGAGCTTGAAACACAAGCATTTAGTTAAGTATCACTGCACTGTTGGAGCTAGGAACACAGGCATTTAGTTAGGTATTACTGCACTGTTGGAGCTAGAAACACAAGCATTTAGCCAGGTATTACTGCACTGTTGGAGCTAGAAACACAAGCATTTAGCCAGGTATTACTGCACTGTTTGAGCTAGAAACACAAGCATTTAGCTAGGTATTACTGTTGGAGCTAGAAACACAAGCATTTAGCCAGGTATTACTGCACTGTTGGAGCTAGAAACACAAGCATTTAGCTAGGTATTACTGCACTGTTGGAGCTAGAAACACAAGCATTTAGCTAGGTATTACTGTTGGAGCTAGGAACACAAGCATTTAGTTAGGTATTACTGTTGGAGCTAGGAACACAAGCATTTAGTTAGGTATTTCTGTTGGAGCTAGGAACACAAGCATTTAGTTAGGTATTACTGCACTGTTGGAGCTAGGAACACAAGCATTTAGCTAGGTATTACTGTTGGAGCTAGGAACACAAGCATTTAGCTAGGTATTACTGCACTGTTGGAGCTAGAAACACAAGCATTTAGCCAGGCATCACTGTACTGTTGGAGTTGGGTACACAAGCATTTAGCCAGGTATTACTGCACTGTTGGATATAGAAACACAAGCATTTAGCCAGGTATTACTGCACTGTTGGAGATAGAAACACAAGCATTTAGCCAGGTATTACTGCACTGTTGGAGATAGAAACACAAGCATTTAGCTTGGTATTACTGCACTGTTGGAGCTATAAACACAAACATTTAGCCAGGTATTGCTGCACTGTTTGAGCTATAAACACAAGCATTTAGTTAGGTATTACTGCACTGTTGGAGCTAGGAACACAAGCATTTAGCCAGGTATTGCTGCACTGTTTGAGCTATAAACACAAGCATTTAGTTAGGTATTACTGCACTGATGGCGCTAGAAACACAAGCATTTAGCCAGGTATTGCTGCACTGTTTGAGCTATAAACACAAGCATTTAGCTAGGTATTGCTGCACACTGATGGCGCTAGAAACACAAGCATTTAGCCAGGTATTGCTGCACTGTTTGAGCTATAAACACAAGCATTTAGCTAGGTATTACTGTTGGATCTAGGAACACAAGCATTTAGTTAGGTATTAGTGTTGGAGCTTGAAACACAAGCATTTAGTTAAGTATCACTGCACTGTTGGAGCTAGGAACACAAGCATGTAGCTAGATATTACTGTTGGAGCTAGGAACACAAGCATTTAGTTAGGTATTACTGTTGGAGCTAGGAACACAAGCATTTAGTTAGGTATCACTGCACTGTTGGAGCTAGAAACACAAGCATTTAGCTAGGTATTACTGTTGGAGCTAGGAACACAAGCATTTAGTTAGGTATTACTGTTGGAGCTTGAAACACAAGCATTTAGTTAAGTATCACTGCACTGTTGGAGCTAGGAACACAGGCATTTAGTTAGGTATTACTGTTGGAGCTAGGAACACAAGCATTTAATTAAGTATCACTGCACTGTTGGAGCTAGAAACACAAGCATTTAGCTATGTATTACTGCACTGTTGGAGCTAGAAACACAAGCATTTAGCTATGTATTACTGAACTGTTGGAGCTTGAAACACAAGCATTTAGCTAGGTATCAAATCAAACTTTATTTGTCACATGCGCCGAAATACAACAAGTGTAGACTTTACCGTGAAATGTTTACTTACAAGGCCTTAACCAACAGTGCAGTTCAAGAAGAAGAAAATATTTACCAAGTAGACTAAAATAAAAAGTAATAATAAAAAGTAACACAATAACAATAACAATACCGAGGCTATATACAGGGGGCACCGGTACCGAGTCAGTGTGCAGGGGTACAGGTTAGTTGAGGTAATCTGTACATGTAGGTGCGGGCGAAATGACTATGCATAGGTAACAAACAAACAGCAAGTAGCAGCAGTGTACAAAAGTCTCTGGAGTCTCTGACAATTTTATGGGCTTTCCTCTGACACCGGCTATTATATAGGTCCTGGATGGCAGGGAGCTTGGCCCCAGTGATGTACTGGGCCGTTTGCACCACCCTCTATAGTGCCTCACGGTCAGAGGTCGAGCAGTTGCCATACCAGGCGGTGATGCAACCAGTCAGGATGCTCTCAATGGTGCAGCTGTAGAACCTTTTGAGGATCTGGGGACCCATGCCAAATCTTTTCAGTCTCCTCAGGGGGAAAAGGTTTTTTCGTGCCCACTTCACAACTGTCTTGGTGTGTTTGGACCATGATAGTTCGTTGGTGATGTGGACACCAAAGAACTTGAAACTCTCGACCTGCTCCACTACAGCCCCGTCGATGAGAATGGGGGCCTGTTCGGCCCTCCTTTTCCTGTAGTCCACGATCAGCTCCTTTGTCTTGCTCACATTGACGGAGAGGTTGTTGTCCTGGCACCACACTGCCAGTTCTCTGACCTCCTCCCTATAGGCCGTCTCATCGCTGTCGGTGATCAGGCCTACCACTGTTGTGTAGTCAGCAAACTTAATAATGATGGTGTTGGAGTCGTGTTTGGCCACTGCACTGTTGGAGCTAGAAACACAAGGATTTCACTTCACTTGCAATATCATCTGCAAATCTCTGTACGCAACCAATAAACTTTGATTTGATTATAAGATACCAAAGGGTCTTGTGGTTCATGCTTAGGTTCATTTGGTTCAGTAACTTCATACTCATCCAGGTCGGACAAGTTTTGTGCATCTGGGCATTTCATAAAAATAAAAAAAAAGACAAAATTTAAGACTTTTATTAAATAAATCATTACATAACTTTTAAGAGAAGACATTCAAAATGCAAAATAGAGTAATGTAATGAATACATTTCATCAGATGTAGTATGTAGTTGTTCAAACATTTAATAAACAGAAAATGTTACGTTCTCCTGGTTGACCATATTAATGCAACAGATTATCAGTAGAACATATACAATAGATCTGCCCCACTGTTTGGTTCTGTCCCAAATGGTACCCTTTTCCCTATATAGTGCACTGTCCATAGGGCTCTTGTCAAAAGTAGTGCACTATGTAGGGAATAGGGTGCCATAGGGCTCTGGTCAAAAGTAGTGCACTATGTAGGGAATAGGGTGCCATAGGGCTCTGGTCAAAAGTAGTGCACTATGTAGGGAATAGGGTGCCATAGGGTTCTGGTCAAAAGTAGTGCACTATGTAGGGAATAGGGTGCCATAAGGCTCTGATCAAAAGTAGTGCACTATGTAGGGAATAGGGTGCCATAGGGCTCTGGCCAAAACTATTGCACTATGTAGGGAATAGGGTGCAATTTAGGATGTGGCGTCTTAATCCACACGGGAATGTTGTCAATGCTTTGCTGAATACTAGCCCATATTACTCTGTGGGAGTGGGAGTTAACACTAACACCATTTCTATATAAAGGTTGTTCCTGGATCAATAAATCAAATGTGTTTTTATAAAGCCCTTTTTCTTTTTTTTTACATCAGCAGTTGTCACAAAGTGCTTTACAGATACCCAGCCTAAAACCCTCAATGAACAAACAATGTGGAGGCAGAAGCAGAAGCACAGTGAATATATTGGACCTTGGGATATCTCATACAGTGTTCTATACGCACCAGACTTGGTCAAATACATATCCAATACTTTCAAATACTTGATTTAGTTGGCCTGGTACAATGTAACCAATGGGATAGTCCCAAAGGTGAAAACTCTGGCACAATTATTTGGCATGTGCATTTGAGGTCTGACACACATGGGCTTTGTTTAGACAGAGAGAGACCAATTCGGATTTTTCTACCGGCTAATCTTTTGACCAATCATATCAGCTCTGAAAAATAATCTTATGTGTAAAAATCAGGAATTATTGTATTAAAATATAATTCAGTCTGTTTACAATCATGGAACCTTTATGAAACACACACCAGAGATTAAAACAGAGAGCTAAAACTATTTTTTGTTTTTGTCGAAAAGTCTAAATCCTGTAAATTCGAGGTATCATAATAATAATAATTAACTGGAAGAAGAAAATAAAAAAATATGTAAACAAGAGGAATTACGGCACATCATGAATGAATAATGTATTGTGTTAGTTGTTTCGTTCAGCAGTCACAGACCTGGCCTATGAACTTGCTGTACTCCTGTTTGATGCAGCTGTACACTGTTTTGTAGAAGTGCCTGTCTGTCGTCATGAGATCGGTGACTATCTCTGTGTGGTCCATTTTAGGCATGAGGTACAGGGACACCTTGATTGACAGGGACGTGAGCAGCTCAGAAAACCTCTGGGAAGATTCCATCGGAACTATGATGTCGTTGGTCCCGTGAAGCAAGCAGAAAGGTGGCACTCTGTAGAATTGACCATATTATGAGTTGGTAGTTGACACACACACACAAAATAGTAGTAGAGGTGCTGACTAACAGACTAGCCCTGTAGAACCAAACAGGAATGAAAGACAACCGGTTATTTCTCTCAAATCAATCAATCTTCCACTAAAAACCAAAAAATTCTAATAAGAAATCATATTTCCTGGGTTGGCGTTCACCTATTTGTTCTTGTCCTGTGTATTTATTGGGGTTAGGATCGTCGGAAACCTTAGCTATCGTATCAGTTTTATCGTCAATGTCTGTATAGTATTGCAGCATCGTCATCCTACCTTTTCAGTTGTGCCTTGCTGAATTTCTTCAGTAGGTGTGTTGGTGAGTAATAAGGGAAGTTCTCCACTCCGTTCATGGCTTTGTGCATCGTAGAGACATACTCCACAGCTCTCATCTGTTCATGTTCGTAGTGGTCCATGATGTTGTACACTCCACTCAAACCTGAACAGAGAACAGACACCATGTCGTAGAGGAGGGGGGGGGGGGGGGGGGGGGAATTAGATATTTGAAGGAACTTTTATTTTTCTTAAATCTAAATTCAATGTAATACAACACAACTTCCTGTTTTTCATTTGATCACTGAATAAAGCCTGAGCTTAAAAACAAGAAAATCTCATCAATGCGGAGACAAATGTTGAGCTGTCTGATTTTCTAAGACAATATCTATAAACCACGTAGTGACCTGTAACTCTGTAAACCACGTATTGACCTGTAACTCTATAAACCACGTAGTGACCTGTAACTCTATAAACCACGTAGTGACCTGTAACTCTATAAACCACGTAGTGACCTGTAACTCTATAAACCACGTAGTGACCTGTAACTCTGTAAACCACGTAGTGACCTGTAACTCTATAAACCACGTAGTGACCTGTAACTCTATAAACCACGTAGTGACCTGTAACTCTATAAACCACGTAGTGACCTGTAACTCTATAAACCACGTAGTGACCTGTAACTCTATAAACCACGTAGTGACCTGTAACTCTATAAACCACGTAGTGACCTGTAACTCTATAAACCACGTAGTGACCTGTAACTCTATAAACCACGTAGTGACCTGTAACTCTATAAACCACGTAGTGACCTGTAACTCTATAAACCACGTAGTGACCTGTAACTCTATAAACCACGTAGTGACCTGTAACTCTATAAACCACGTAGTGACCTGTAACTCTATAAACCACGTAGTGACCTGTAACTCTATAAACCACGTAGTGACCTGTAACTCTATAAACCACGTAGTGACCTGTAACTCTATAAACCACGTAGTGACCTGTAACTCTATAAACCACGTAGTGACCTGTAACTCTATAAACCACGTAGTGACCTGTAACTCCTCTGATTGCCATGGTGATCTCTGTCTGCTTCTTGGCATCTATAAAGAGCTCGTCTCGTCCCTCGACCATGAACAGGACGGTTAGAGCTGCTAGGTGAGCCCCAGCGGAGTGGCCGATTAACACAATGTTATCCTGAAAAGACAACATGGTGGACATCAATACCTGTTAACTGTTTATTACCCACTTTATAAACTAACAATTAACAGTTTATGAACGACTAACACAATGTTATTCTGCACGTTGACAGCAGGCACGGGGGGGTGAATATCAACCAATGTGTTATAAGTGCTTACTACACATTCATATATATATATGAACTGATAATGTAGTATTTATTTATCTATAACTATAAGCCCTTTATAAATCATATATAGGGACTATTAACAGAATGTTATCCTGCACAAAGAGAGAACGAGCACAGGAGTGTTACTATCAACAGTGCATTTATGAACAGTCTTCAGTAAAGGGCCAATACAAAAACTTCCACTAAAGTCACATTTTTCATTTATTATCCAATTGATATCAATGCAAGACTAAGTGACAACTATAATCAAGAAGAAGTGAGGATTATAATTAAGTAGAAGTGAGGATTATAATTAAGAAGAAGTGAGGATTATAATTAAATAGAAGTGAGGATTATAATTAAGTAGAAGTGAGGATTATAACCAAGAAGAAGTGAGGATTATAATTAAATTGAAGTGAGGATTATAATTAAGTAGAGGTGAGGATTATAATTAAATTGAAGTGAGGATTATAATTAAGTAAGGGTGAGGATTATAATTAAGTAGAAGTGTGGATTATAATTAAGAAGAAGTGAGGATTATAATTAAGAAGAAGTGAGGATTATAATTAAGTAGAAGTGAGGATTATAACCAAGAAGAAGTGAGGATTATAATTAAGAAGTGAGGATTATAATTAAGTAGAAGTGAGGATTATAATCAAGAAGAAGTGAGCATTATAATTAAGAAGAAGTGAGGATTATAATTAAGAAGAAGTGAGGATTATAATTAAGTAGAAGTGAGGATTATAATTAAGAAGAAGTGAGGATTATAACCAAGAAGAAGTGAGGATTATAACCAAGAAGAAGTGAGGATTATAATTAAGTAGCAGTGAGGATTATAATCAAGAACAAGTGAGGATTATAATCAAGAAGATGTGAGGATTATAATTAAGTAGAATTGAGGATTATAACCAAGAAGAAGTGAGGATTATAACCAAGAAGAAGTGAGGATTATAATTAAGTAGAAGTGAGGATTATAACCAAGAAGAAGTGAGGATTATAACCAAGAAGAAGTGAGGATTATAATTAAGTAGAAGTGAGGATTATAATTAAGTAGAAGTGAGGATTATAATTAAGAAGAAGTGAGGATTATAATTAAGAAGAAGTGAGGATTATAATTAAGTAGAAGTGAGGATTATAACCAAGTAGAAGTGAGGATTGGCCCCTATGATATCAACCAATGTGTTATAACTGTAGACCTGGACTTCAACCACTGTATGCATCACTTTTTTTAATTTGTATTTATTTCACCTTTATTTAACCAGGTAGGCCAGTTGAGAACAAGTTCTCATTTACAACTGCGACCTGGCCAAGATAAAGCAAAGCAGTGCGACACAAACAACACAGAGTTACATGGAATAAACAAACGTACAGTCAATAACACAATAGAAAAACTCTATATACAGTGTGTGCAAATGGCGTGAGTAGGTAAAACAATAAATAGGCCAATAGTTGCGAAGTAATTACAATTTATCAAATTAACACTGGAGTGATAGATGTGGAGACTTACTTTGTCAAAGTTGAATTTATGGCCGCTGTCCCTCGCCCAAATGAGACAGTCCGCAATATCTTGAACCATACACAAAACATTACCCTGGAAAGAAGATTAAGGTGAAATGCAATGTGTACGCTCGCTCACTGAATACAACAGGGACTGCATATTTTTGGTCTATTGTATCTGTCCCTATCAAAAAATATATATATAAAAAAAATATATATATTTAAACTAGAAAAGGTGCATTTTCTAAAGAATATTTGTGTGCTTGCTGCAGCTGTTTTTTTTATGGTAGTGGAGGAGTCTTACCTTTGGATAGGTGCAATAGTCGGGGCAGATCACCGTTGCCCTGAGCTCCTTAGCCATCTGCATGGCCAGTAGACAGTATATGGACCTCTCCCCTGAACCCCAGGCTCCCCCGTATATAAACACTACCACAGGCACCGGTCCACTGCCTGGCTGGCCCACCGTGGGAGAATAATACAAATCCAGCTTGTTGCTACGACGCCCAAACCTGATGCCCTTTAGGAGGAGGAGGAGGAGGAGAGAGGGAGGAGAAGAAGAGCGTGTGCAGTGAGCTTTCACATTCATTTATAATGAGGTACAGTACATAATGGTTTTGTAAAATATTTCAAAGAAATGCACTAATAATCAGCTATACACAGGGTGATAATGAGTATTTTTCTCCGCTCATACAAGACTAATAAAGGCCTAGTTCACCAATATCATATATTTTTAAGTAATATACAGTACCAGACAAAAGTTTGGACACACCTTACTCATTCCAGGGTTTTTCTTTATTTTCTACTATTTTCTACATTGTAGAATAATAGTGAAGACATCAAAACTATGAAATAACACATATGGAATCATGTAGAGACAATGCCAAGAGTGTGTAAAGCTGTCATCAAGGCAAAAGGTGGCTACTTTGAAGAATCTCAAATATAACATATATTTTGATTTGTTTAACTTTTTTTTTGTTGGTTACTACATGATTCCATGTGTGTTATTTCATAGATTTGATGTCTTCACTATTATTCTACAATGTAGAAAATAGTTTTAAAAAAGTAAGAAAAACCCTTGAATGAGTAGGTGTGTCCAAACGTTTGTCTGATACTTTATATATATTTGTTATTTTATTTCCATTTATCAGTTTGTGCTTTAGCACCCTACTTCCCACGGCCATGGAAAAGACAGCAGCCCAAGACCAGCAATGTTGGAAAACTGGAACAAACTTACCTTTTCATAATGCTTGGGGATTTTCTACATTACCTTTTCATAATGCTTGGGGGTTTTCTACATTACCTTTTCATAATGCTTGGGGGTTTTCTACATTACCTTTTCATAATGCTTGGGGGGTTTCTACATTACCTTTTCATAATGATTGGGGTTTTCCTACATTACCTTTTCATAATGATTGGGGTTTTCCTACATTACCTTTTCACAACGATTGGGGTTTTCTACATTACCTTTTCATAATGCTTGGGGGTTTTCTACATTACCTTTTCATAATGATTGGGGTTTTCTACATTACCTTTTCATAGTGATTGGGGTTTTCTACATTACCTTTTCATAATGATTGTGGTTTTCTACATGACCTTTTCATAATGATTGTGGTTTTCTACATTACCTTTTCATAATGCTTGGGGTTTTCTACATTACCTTTTCATAATGATTGGGGTTTTCTACATTACCTTTTCATAATGATTGGGGTTTGCCACATTACCTTTTCATAATGATTGGGGTTTTCTACATGACCTTTTCATAATGATTGGGGTTTACTACATTATCTTTTCATAGTGCTTGTGGTTTTCTACATTACCTTTTCATAATGATTGTGGTTTTCTACATTACCTTTTCATAATGCTTGTGGTTTTCTACATTACCATTTCATAATGCTTGGGGGTTTTCTACATTACCTTTTCATAGTGATTGGGGTTTTCTACATTACCTTTTCATAATGATTGGGGTTTTCTACATTACCTTTTCATAATGCTTGTGGTTTTCTACATGACCTTTTCATAATGCTTTGGGGTTTTCTACATGACCTTTTCATAATGATTGTGGTTTTCTACATTACCTTTTCATAATGCTTGTGGTTTTCTCCATTACCTTTTTATAATGCCTGGGGTTTTTCTACATTACCTTTTCATAATGCTTGTGGTTTTCTACATTACCATTTCATAATGCTTGGGGGTTTTCTACATTACCTTTTCATAGTGATTGGGGTTTTCTACATTACCTTTTCATAATGATTGGGGTTTTCTACATTACCTTTTCATAATGCTTGTGGTTTTCTACATTCTTGTACCAGGACTTCCACTGGAAGTAGAGTTTGCCGTACTGGAAGTATTTCAGCATCTCCAGCACAGCTCTAGTCAGACAGTATATCCGCCTGGGGAGAGGAAGGACACACACACACACACACACACACACACACACACACACACACACACACACACACACACACACGTACATCTCAGAACCGATGAATAAATATGAGTCCTGCTTGCCAGACTCATGGCGTAGGAAGAGACTATAAAAATCAGAACCTCATAACAATGTTTATGTCCCAAATGGCACCCTATTCCCTATATAGTGCACTACTTTTGACCAGGGCCCTATGGCACCCTATTCCCTATATAGTGCACTACTTTTGACCATGGCCCATAGAGTTCTGGTGCTCTATGTAGGGAATAGGGTGCCATTCAGGACACACACACACAATATATCAGTGAAGATAATAGTAGCGCTGGAATGTTAAATTACCTTGGCTTCAGAGCCTCGATGTACTTTTTATAGCCTGGCTTGTTAGGCCAGCCATACATCCACTGGGCTACGAGAGAGATGGAGTAGGGGATGCCCACTAACAAGGCCCCTGCAGCCATGGGTAGAGACATGTTGTACTTGAGGCCAATCCTAGAGAACAACACACGGAGAGAGAGGAGGAGGGAGAGAGAGGAGGGAGAGAGAGGGAGAGAGAGAGAGGGAGAGAGAGAGAGACAGAGCGAGAGACAGAGAGAAGGAGAGTGAGACACATAGCGAGAGGGGGAGAGAAGGAGAGACAGAGACAGAGCGAGAGACAGCGAGAGAGAGGGAGAGAAGGAGAGAGACAGAGACACAGAGCGAGAGACAGAGAGGAGAGAGAGAGAGACACGTAGCGAGAGGGGGAGAGACAGAGAGAGAAGGAGAGAGGGAGAGAGAGAAGGAGAGAGACACAGAGACATAGAAAGAGAGACACATAGCGAGAGACAGAGGGAGGAGAGAGACAGAGAAGGAGAGAGACACAGAGGGGGGGTTAGTAATCACTGTTGCATAATAATATGCCAGTTAGTGGCTCCCGAGTGGTGCAGAGGTCTAAGGCACTGCATCTCCGTGCAAGAGGCGTCACTACAGTCCCTGGTTCGAATCCAGGCTGTATCACATCCGGCTGTGATTGGGAGTCAAATAGGGTGGCGCACAATTGGCCCAGCGTCGCCCGGGTTTGGCCAGGGGTAGACCGTCATTGTAAAATAAGAATTTGTTCTTAACTGACTTGCCTAGTTAAATAAAGGTTAAATAAAATACAAAATAACAATAATCAAGATAAGCTATTGAATGGCACTGGTAAGTAAAACATGCTGAGTATGCTTCTCACATGGTAATGAAGAGTTAGCAAACTACTGAAAATAGTCATGAGTATTGAATGGTGTATACAAGTGAACGTGTTATTTTGAGTGTGCTAGTACTCACATATTTAATGATCCAAGTTGAGACGCTGTATCTGCGGGACTGTTTCCTGTAAGAGGAAGGCAAAGCATGACAGACAATGTTAGACTATTCGACCAACTGCTCCGTAGATGATTCAAATAACCAAGGTCCAGACCTAGGACCATGATGAGTTAATTCTTTGGAGCAGGTGTCTTAGTGCCGGTGTGGAACAAAAAGCTGTTAGCTCCACAGTTAGCAGAGGGAGACTGGAAAAGTACTGTTCGAGGTTCAACTATGCAATTGAGTTGAAAGTTGCAAAATTCCAAATTCCATTCCGCTATGATAAGTTATCTGTAGACTAGCTCTGGGTCAAGGTGCCCTGAACCAGAGCCAACTTAGCTGAAGGCAGGGCAAACCCGTTTTGGTGATTTCTGGTATATCATCAAAATAATTTTTTTTTTTTACTGATTTAAAGTACAATACCATTGGAAATTAATATTGAAAGTTCAATTTATATTGCTAAAACTTAAGTTCATAATGATGCTGTCCTGCTTCATGTTGACAAGATATTTTGATAAATGTAAAAAAAAAAAAACACAGTTTTAAGGTGACCCAATCAATAACCATTATGTAGAACCAGTTTGTGATATATTGAAAACATACAACAATGTCCATCTACACATACAGTACCTGTGGAACAGTAGTAATTATAATACTTTGAGTTTTTATTTTCAACAAGCACCTTATGAACTGCACACATACAACTACCTCTTCCCCTACTGTATTTATTTACTTTGCTCCTTTGCACCCCATTATTTCCATTTCTACTTTGCACTTTCTTCCACTGCAAATCTACCATTCCAGTGTTTTACTTGCTATATTGTATTTACTTTGCCACCATGGCCTTTTTATTGCCTTTACCTCCCTTATCTCACCTCATTTGCTCACACTGTATATAGACTTATTTTTTCTACTGTATTATTGACTGTATGTTTGTTTATTCCATGTGTAACTCTGTGTTGTTGTATGTTGTCGAACTGCTTTGCTTTATCTTGGCCTGGTCGCAATTGTAAATGAAAACTTGTTCTCAACTTGCCTACCTGGTTAAATAAAGGTGAAATCAAATAAAATAAAATAAAAAATACCAAAACCCCTGTTGTTTTGACACTTGGCAATAAATATCTGATACACAACTAAAAAAGCACATGGTTAGAGAACAACCAGCAGAAGACAGTGAGATACATTTTTTATAGTGATGCATTTTGATTTGGGGGAAATCGCCAAAACGGAAAGAGAAACGCAACACTTATTTGTCAATAAATCATATCGATATCACGATGACGTCAATTACGCGAGAGGTGGAGATGAGGTTGCACGTCCTGTTGAAACTAACACAGCTCAACAACAAAAAACACACGGAATCTGGGAATAATGTGTACATCACTGGTCAGAGGACAATTTGTAGAAAGCGGCTAGCTGCATTTTGAAGTGTTTCATTTTGATTATCTGATTCCCACGGGGGGCCAGTACGAAAAAATAAATACAACAAAAAATAAATAAAAAATGCATGAAATGAAATGTATGCATTCACTACTGTAAGTCGCTCTGGATAAGAGCGTCTGCTAAATGACTAAAAATGTAAAAAAAAAAATATTTTCATCTCGCTATGCAAACAAAGTTTATTTCCGTGACAAAAATAGCTGTTTGAACTTGTTTTTGTTTAGTAAGATGAATTACTTCAAACTACTTTTATGTACCATGTTAACATTTCAACATACAATCCATGTCTTAAATGTTGCTACGTTTTTGGAAATGGCAAAGGAAATGAGTAATCTGCTTGACACATTAAAGTTATTTACCTTACAGATCAGGAAGTCAGCTAATTTCCACTCCATTCATATGCAAATCGGTTTGAGTCATAAACTGGCTTATCTGACTGTCATGTTTGTATTTTATCCTGCCCTTCCCTTATCTACACTGAAATAATTTAATTTCAGTAGTCCTCTATTTCAATTCATTTTTGTTCTATCTCTCATAGCTCATTAGCACCCCCTTGCAGTTGAATATATATGTATCTATTGTAGGTCCCAGGATAAAACAATGAATAATGTTGAACTAATAAATACCATCAAACGATACGTTACAATTTACAACAATGGACACCTTTGTGAAACAGCTGTGAAAACCAACCTGGCAATATTTAAGATTTAAATATATAAACTTTGATCTTTTCTTGGTACACTTGTGTCGTTCATTTATTTTCACAGATTTGTTTTTTGTACACTCATATGGTAATCAGACTGAAATAGTGAATTCTTGTGTGTGGAATAGAGAGGAGGTGGGTGCTGTGTGGGTGGGAGTGTCACGACGGTCGAAAGGAGGAGCGGACCAAAGTGCAGCGTGTGTGTCGTTCCACATTTTATTTACACTGTGAAACTATGCAATACATATAAATAAACTGAATAACAAAAACAACAAACCGTGACGCAGAGTTAACATACACATACTCAAAAACAATCTCCCACAAACCCAGGGGGAAAAAAACCCTACTTAAGTATGATCTCCAATTAGAGACAACGAGGACCAACTGCCTCTAATTGGAGATCATCCCAAACAAAACCCAACATAGAAATACAAAACTAGACAACATAGAAAAACTAAACTAGAAAACCCCCCCTGTCACGCCCTGACCTACTCTACCATAGAAAATAACAGGACGTGACAGGGAGGTTCTGCCTGTTACTTGTTCTCAACAGGCAGCCAGTCTCAGAAGGGAGACTTAAAGAGGGGCACTGCTAATCTCTTTGTTCTGAGTGTTTGCAGTGCTAGTGTTTTTAGTTCATCTGTGTATCTCACATACAGTATTATGTGCCCAGTATGATAGAGCAAGAACACTTTCTAGCAACAGCCTTAGCAACGGAAGCTAGAACTCATCGAATCCCATTGTGACACAGAGGCGGGGGGGGGGGGGCACTATTTGGCAGGGGGGCACTATTTGGTAGGGGGGCACTATTTGGCAGGGGGACACTATTTGGCATCTACACATTTTGCACATTGGGCGTAGATAAAATGTCCTGCAATTCTACACATTTTCCCATTAACCTATGTCATGTTAATGATATCTGCGAGTGACTAACAAAATCAACGGGGGCCCCCTGGACGTCAGAGCCACTGGGAACATGTCCTGCATGTCCGGTCGGTATTCAGCCATGATTACTACACGTTTAGATAACTAAGCTAGACTAACTGGCTACCATTCTAAGAATTGTTAGCTGACATGTGCTAATTGAGTGACTAGTGGAAAAACAGCTGATTCACAACTACATTTTTGAACTTGCACCATGTTTATTCTACTATTCTAACACACAACAGTAAGTTGTGTCCCGGACTGTTCCCTAGCGACCGGGGGCCCTAAGCGATCGTTTATGCCTGGAGCCAGCCCTGCTGCCATCACGGAAAAGTAAAAAAAAACACACAAAAAAACTTTATTACTTTAAACGAATCACCGTGTAACATAGGATATCAACAGTAACAACAGTTGGCTGCTATTTAAGTGATAGTTTGACTTTCAAATCAATGTGTTCGTGTGTGTGACAAACGCCTTTTATAGAGAGATCCCCATTCTAAGTCCTGGGCTCCCCAAGCGTGTGATAAAATCAACGGTAAACAACCAAATATATTGATCTTTTACAAGCAATTAATATTATGTCATTGTGATTTTAATTTTAATTTTATTTTACCTTTATTTAACTAGGCAAGTCAGTTAAGAACAAATTCTTATTTTCAAAAGTGATGACTATACACTTGTATACTAACGTCACCAATCCGAAGGGAAAAAAGGACGTGTAATTCCACAACATTTTATGGGGTGAAAATGCAAGCTTGTGTAAGACAGTAACACAAACTGTCCACATTAGGGTAAAAAAAAAAAAAAAAACGCAATATAGGCCTACGTAAAGGGATAAACGTCGACGTTCTGTACATTTACCTTGGAAATAATGGACGCCGCAGTGGGATGAAACGAAGCCAAAATAATTCAACACGATTGTATACACTGACTATACCAAACATTAGGAACACCTTCCTGATTTTGAGTTGCAACCAGAACAGAACAGCCTCAATTCATCGGGGGCAGGGACTCTACACTGTGTCGAAAGCGTTTCCACAGGGATGCTGGCCCACGTTGACTCCAATGCTTCCGACAGTTGTGTCAAGTTAGCTTGATGTCCCTTGGGTGGTGGACCATTCTTGATACACACGGGAAACTGTTGAGCGTGAAAAACCCCAGCAGCGTTGCAGTTCTTCACACAAGTTGGTGCGCCTGGCACATACCAAAGGCACTTAAATATTTTGTCTTGCCCATTCACCCTCTGAATGGCACACATTCTCAATTGTCTCAAGGCTTAAAAATCATTTAACCTGTCTCCTCCCCTTCATCTACACTGATTGAAGTGGATTTAACAAGTAACATCAATAAGGGATCATAACTTTCACCTGGATTCACCTGGTCAGTCTGTGTCACAGAACCTGTGGCTCAGTTGGTAGAGCATGTTTTATTTTTTACAATGCATGAAATGAAATGTATGAAATGTATGTATTCAATACTGTAAGTCGCTCTGGATAAGAGCGTCTGCTAAATGACTAAAATGTAAATGTAAACAGCAGGTGTTCTTAATGTTTTGTCCACTCAGTGTACATTGCCCACTCACAAACTTTTGCAACAATCACATCTACTTCTCAATCATTTAACCGGGCGCTTTAGGCTAGAGCCTCCAGTGTCTGTTCCACAGTGTCTGTTCCACAGTGTCTGTTCCACAGTGTCTGTTCCACAGTGTCTGTTCCACAGTGTCTGTTCCACAGTGTCTGTTCCACAGTGTCTGTGCCGTAGGCTGAACGTCCCTACTATCTGTAGGCTATCTTATGATTGTCATAGCAGCTAAATGCATTATAGTGCATGAAATAGAAAGAAATGGACCAGTGGGCAGTCTGGGGAGTCTTTTTGTTGGATTGACAGACAACGAAAGATGGTAAATATGGTCTGTGTCTGATGATTTTATCATTTTTCTTTGGTTTAATTGTATTAATTTGATTTATTTTAGATTTTTTAATTTTTTTATTATACAAAATTATCAACAATTTACATCCTTACATCATACACGTCTAACAAAACAAAACACAGGTCAATTTAGAAAATACTGAATACATACAAATTCAAGTGCAATTGTATTCACTCAGAAAAAAATGGTATTATAATGATTAACGAAGATGTTATTCAGTATGGATAAGTCTTAACAAGATGATTAAATTCAATCAAAAATATGAGTAATTTTGGTATAGAATTCTGGAATTTTTGTCTGTGTATAAAGTATTTGGCAACAAGAATAAAATAAAAAAAATCACAGTCATTTCAATGGTCTTGTTATTATTGCAATAGTAACATGTTAAATCCTTCATGTCAAAAACATGGGTAGTGTTGACAAAGTGTCTGTGTTTGATGAACGCCACATTGTAGCACGCAGTCCTGACGCTCAACCAGACATGCGTAAATTACCTTCGTTCGCAGCTGCTATTACTGCGACCTCTACTGTAAAGTCCACGTAACTGCATGATCTTACTAATCCGCGATGGATATGCGGTATAACACAATACTGGAGCTAGCTACAATGTTTTATTCAAGAAGATATCAGATATTATTTCCATTATGTTGCTACACAACTAACTGACCGAATAGTGGCACATATTAATGAATACAGTAGCCTACCAGACAACATGTAAGTCTGTGTTATGTAGCGTTACATATATCAGCCTTTTTCTCTTTCTTCTAGAAACAACTTACCGTTTAGACGGGGTATTGTACTAGGCTACAATGTGTCTTCTTAGGCCTATAAATGTAGGAATAGAAGGGGGTGGTGTTTGTAAAATGTCAAACTGAGGTAAGAAAATAGTGTCGTTTTGAATCCTCAAATGACCGACTTCATTGATCATCTGTCAAGGCAGGAAAGCATCTCAAAACAGAGCGGAAAATCTTCACAAATACGTCACAATTAAACTCGTATTATTTCGTATTATTTCGCTATCCGAAGTATTATCTTGCCATTACAGGTTTCGGAAAGGAACTAGGTTTTTTTCCATCATCATAATGGTATTATTTTATAACAACAGGATCCCGGTGTTAGGGTATTCGATGTCCGCTGTACGCCACATTATTCGTTCCCATTGGTTATTATTCTTAGAAGGCAGGACTACTAGTCACCGTACTCTGAGGTTTGATTGGCTGGGTTAGTTGTCATTCTGCACACTGTTTTATTTCTGAAATATATATATATATTTTATAGGTATTCAATATTCGCGTGTGCAATACATCATCGATTTATGAAAATTTGCTTTAGGACCGGAATAATTATGACGTAGATTAATTATTTTGGCAGTTACTTGTAGTATAGTGTGATGGAGTCATGGTTATAGCTGTGTAGGGTGATGGAGTTATGGTTATAGATGTGTATTGTGATGGAGTTATGGTTATAGATGTGTAGGGTGATGGAGTCATGGTTATAGATGTGCAGGGTGATGGAGTCATGGTTATAGATGTGTAGGGTGATGGAGTTATGGTTATAGATATGTAGGGTGATGGAGTCATGGTTATAGATGTGTAGGGTGATGGAGTTATGGTTATAGATGTGTAGGGTGATGGAGTCATGGTTATAGATGTGTAGGGTGATGGAGTTATGGTTATAGATGTGTAGGGTGATGGAGTCATGGTTATAGATGTGTAGGGTGATGGAGTCATGGTTATGGATGTGTATTGTGATGGAGTCATGGTTATAGATGTGTAGGGTGATGGAGTCATGGTTATAGAGGTATAGGGTGATGAGTCATGTTATAGATGTGTAGGGTGATGGAGTCATGGTTATAGATGTGTAGGGTGATGGAGTCATGGTTATAGATGTGTATTGGGATGGAGTCATGGTTATGGATGTGTATTGTGATGGAGTCATGGTTATAGATGTGTAGGGTGATGGAGTCATGGTTATAGATGTGTAGGGTGATTGAGTCATGGTTATAGATGTGTAGGGTGATGGAGTCATGGTTATAGATGTGTATTGTGATGGAGTCATGGTTATGGATGTGTATTGTGATGGAGTCATGGTTATAGATATGTATTGTGATGGAGTCATGGTTATAGATGTGTAGGGTGATGGAGTCATGGTTATGGATGTGTAGGGTGATGGAGTCATGGTTATAGATGTGGAGGGTGATGGAGTCATGGTTATAGATGTGTAGGGTGATGGAGTCATGGTTATAGATGTGTAGGGTGATGGAGTCATGGTTATGGAGGTGTAGGGTGATGGAGTCATGGTTATAGATGTGTAGGGTGATGGAGTCATGGTTATAGAGGTGTAGGGTGATGAGTCATGGTTATAGATGTGTAGAGTGATGAGTCATGGTTATGGATGTGTAGGGTGATGGAGTGTGATGGAGTCATGGTTATAGATGTGTAGTTTGGCAGGTAGCCTAGGGGTTAAAAACTTTGGGCCAGTAACCGAAAGGTTGCTGTTTTAAGTCCCTGTGGTTCAAATCCCAGAGCCGATTAGGTGAAAAATCTGTCTGTGTCCTTCAGCAAGGCACTTAACCCTAATTGCGCTTGTAAATTGTTCTGGATAAGAGCATCTGCTACATAGGAATGTAATAGGTTCAGATGAGTTAGCCCTAATCTTTTATTGTCAATGCAATCCAGCGTCGTTGGGACGTCCCTCCGCTTAACCCATACCCTTACCGTAATAACCATAACCTATACCCTTACCCTAATAACCATAGCCTATACCCTTACCCTAATAACCATAACCCATACCCTTACACTAATAACCATAACCTATACCCTTACCCTAATAACCATAACCCATACCCTTACCCTAATAACCATAACCTATACCCTAATAACCATATACCATACCCTTACCCTAATAACCATAACCCATACCCTTACCCTAATAACCATAACCTATACCCTAATAACCATAACCTATACTCTTACCCTAATAACCATAACCCATACCCTTACCCTAATAACCATAACCTATACCCTAATAACCATAACCCATACCCTAATAACCATAACCTATACCCTAATAACCATAACCTATACCCTTACCCTTACCCTAATAACCATAACCTATACCCTAATAACCATAACCTATACCCTAATAACCATAACCTATACCCTTACCCTAATAACCATAACCTATACCATTACCCTAATAACCATAACCTATACCCTTACCCTAATAACCATAACCCATACCCTTACCCTAATAACCATAACCTATACCCGAATAACCATAACCTATACTCTTACCCTAATAACCATAACCCATACCCTTACCCTAATAACCATAACCCATACCCTTACCCTAATAACCATAACCCATACCCTTACCCTAATAACCATAACCCATACCCTTACCCTAATAACCATAACCTATACCCTAATAACCATAACCCATACCCTTACCCTAATAACCATAACCTATACCCTTACCCTAATAACCATAACCTATACCCTTACCCTAATAACCATAACCTATACCCTTACCCTAATAACCATAACCCATACCTAATATTTTACCGTACCTTAACCATTTCAATTTCAATGGGGTAGAGACTTCCCAAGGATACCAGATAGGACGGAACAATCTTTCATGGGCTAGCTAATCTAAAATATATTTTTTTTACATTTTCAAAGTAGCCCTGTGTTCACTGCTAAGACATCTTGCAGGGTGGTATAAGGAGGGTGGTATAAGGAGGGTGGTATAAGGAGGGGGGTATAAGGAGGGTGGTATAAGGAGGGGGTATAAGGAGGGTGGTATAAGGAGGGGGGTATAAGGAGGGTGGTATAAGGAGGGGGGTATAAGGAGGGGGGTATAAGGAGGGTGGTATAAGGAGGGGGGTATAAGGAGGGGGGTATAAGGAGGGGGGTATAAGGAGGGTGCTATAAGGAGGGTGCTATAAGGAGGGTGGTATAAGGAGGGTGCTATAAGGAGGGTGGTATAAGGAGGGTGCACTCACACACAAGGCGGAGCCACATAATGCCCGAAGTGACTGCGGGCAGAGCTATATAATGCTCAGAGTGACTGCGGTCGCTCTCTCACTCTCACACACACACGCACAAGTGGAGAGAGTAGGTTAATAACTTCTGAATGATTGAATGAAGTGGTCGAATAATACGTGACCAAAATCTCAAGACCAACCAATCTGTAAATATGTAAACGGGCCGGATTACACCTTGAAGAATATTATTGAATGAAAAACATGGAATTCCCTATAAGAAACAGCAAGAAACTGTGTTTTTACGCGCTGTTGTGGTCACTTGTTAGCCAACTGACACTGGCAGGTAAGACATCTGTAAATTGGGACTTCTCGCGGGCGAGATTGATCGCTATTTATTATGTAGCCTGTTGTATGTTTGTGTTTTTTTTTGTGTGTCTATGCTTTTGATACTGTAATTCATTCATTTGGGTCTTAGCAAACGTTATTACGCACATCCGTTTCTCCCGGTGTATCGGGGAAATAACTGCCTTTGCTGCTTAGCCTATAGTACAATGTTAGTACAAGCTAATTTCCTGCATAATCTACACAATACCATATGGCCCGTCTAGCCGTCTCTATTTAGAACAACAAAAAGTAAGCAAAAATGCCCCTTGCCATCAAGCTAGGTAAGAGATCATTTAAAAAAATATATATATATTTGTATTTATTTAACTAGGCAAAATATTAAAAATGTTTAAGTGATTGATAAGACTCAACTAGATCAAAAATAATTAAATTATCAATATTGTGTTGCACCTTTAACCAATAGCCTAACAAATCTAACAACAAAAATCAAGTACAAAGACTTTTGATTGTCTTTATTAAGACATCCTCTATATCAAATATCAGCCAGACCCCCCCAGCCAGACCCCCCCCAGCCAGACCCCCCCTCAGCCAGACCCCCCCTCAGCCAGACCCCCCCCAGCCAGACCCCCCCAACCAGATCCCCCCTCAGCCAGACCCCCCCAGCCAGACCCCCCCCAGCCAGACCCCCCCCAGCCAGACCCCCCCTCAGCCAAACCCCCCCTCAGCCAGACCCCCCCAGCCAGACCCCCCCAGCCAGATCCCCCCAGCCAGACCCCCCCAGCCTGCCCCAAGCCACCTGCAAGCCCGATTCCCACCAGTCTAGTCAATACCTCAACTCTCTCCCAAAAACGTTTTTACCCACTATTTATCTATTAAAGTTGAATTAATAATAATAATAATAAACATACAAACTACACATATACATGAACACACAGAAACAGCAAATCCTCCATGTAATTAATCTCATTGGCCTAATAGTACTGTAGAGCTGTTGTTACTTACACACAATATAGCTGGGTCACCCCATCCTGCCCCTAGGAGTCCACCACCCTGCAGCGCCCCAACTCAACACACCCCACTCAGTTTTAGGATCTTAGTGAAACATTCCTTTTTGGTTTCAGGTGTGTTAGGTCAAGGCCAGAGTGACAACCCACAGGACGGTAGAACCCCAGGGCCAGGACTGAGCAGCCCAGCAGCTAGGGATTGACTAAATGGGTATCTCCCCTGACGTGGGCATGTTTTTAATACAGACTCCTTTTGTCGTACAGTATTCCATATAAGACATCTAGACCTTATGAAAGTTGCACAGTATACCCTTAATTAATCTGGTAATAAATGAAATCTAGTGATACACAACTTGACATTTCTGCCATCCATTGTGATATTGTGGTAGGATAACCAACCTTCCAATGAATGGAAATGCATTTCTTCGATACTTGGTTACACAGTTTCGTTTTGATAACAGTCTCCAGTATCAATATTTACAGTACAAGCAAACACAACAAAAACAACAACAACAACAAAAACAGGAAGAAGGGAGAATCTGTAGACATTAAAGATTAAAGAACATACTAATTCAGCCAGCCTTCACATAAACTATAGTATATGTAAATTATAAGTCCCCTTTTGTGTTTTACACCTCCAGCAGAGGAATGACATTTCTGAGGGCATGATATTCAGTTTAACTGGCATATAGGATGTTCTATGGATGGTCTTAAACTGTCATTTATGTCTGAGATGATATGAACATGACTGGGTATTCTAACACATCTGTATCCAGTGGCTATTTTAGCATGTAAATCTTGGTGGGGCAAACAAACAAAACAAAAAAAGTGGGATGCATGCCAGCAAAGCCATTACACAACACAACACTAAACAATACATGAATTTCACTATAACAGTGACAAACGGCGCCCACAAACTGTTAGGGCCTACATAAAGCTGTCCCAACAGCAGAGTCCCAACACCTTACCACTGCTACACCTGGCTATCAGCAGAGCTTTGTCTGGCAGCGAAACTGTTCATTCAGCCTCATTTACTGCCTTAAAAAATATATATAGCTGATATGACTGACTTGCTTAAACAACTGTGGTTTCTACTGACAGTTGAGATGTACAAACTATGGCATAAGGGGACGACGAGCGGATAAGAGGCAATCCGTAATTTCGAGAGATTAATGAGCGAGAGACGACGGACGTAGTCAATAACTATTTGTTCAGCACTTTTGAAATGTACAGCGACAGAATTCAGAACATGGGCCGTTCTTAGTGTACTCCCTGTACAACAAGCCAGAACCGTAGGATAAATAAAGGGGGCATAACAGTCAATGAAAGCTCTTACAATATTCAATGATTAAATTTCTCTAAAACAGGTTATGGGCTATATGTGCACCGCCAAGTTAGAACAGTAGGTGAAATTAAGAGGTGAAAATAGACCAAGTCATTAGGGTGAGGCACATTGAACGCATTAGGGGCATTTTTCGGTCTTTGCGTGTCAAAAAACATACACGTCATTTAACCCTATTTGACTCGTTAAATAAGCTTTTAATTTGACATGTCAAATGACACAATTCTATAATAGAATGTTGTGTGTGCTGAATTTGCATGTGCAAGCCAAGCGCCACCACCACTATCGGTAGTGTGGGTATGCGTGTTGGTATGCGTGTGGGTATGCGTGTGGGTGTGGATGTGCGTGTGGATATGCGTGTGGGTATGCGTGTGGGTATGCGTGTTGGTATGCGTGTGGGTGTGGATGTGCGTGTGGGTATGCGTGTGGGTATGCGTGTTGGTATGCGTGTGGGTGTGGATGTGCGTGTGGGTATGCGTGTGGGTATGCGTGTGGGTATGCGTGTGGGTATGCGTGTGGGTATGCGTGTTGGTATGCGTGTTGGTAGGCGTGTGGGTGTGGATGTGGGTGTGGATGTGCGTGTGGATATGCGTGTGGGTATGCGTGTGGGTATGCGTGTTGGTATGCGTGTGGGTGTGGATGTGCGTGTGGGTATGGGTGTGGGTATGCGTGTTGGTATGCGTGTGGGTGTGCGTGTGGATATGCGTGTGGGTATGCGTGTGGGTATGCGTGTGGGTATGCGTGTTGGTATGCGCGTGGGTGTGTGTGTGGATGTGCGTGTGGATATGCGTGTGGGTATGCATGTGGGTATACATATGTGGGTATGCATGTGGGTATATATATGTGGGTATGCATGTGGACATGCGTGTGGATGTGCGTGAGGGTATGCGTTCGGATATGCATGTGGGTATGCGTGTGGTTGTGCGTGTGTGTGTGGATATGCGTGTGGGTATGCGTGTTGGTATACGTGTGGATATGTGTGTGGGTATGCGTGTGGATATGCGTGTGGATATCCGTGTGGGTATGTGTTCGGATATGCATGTGGGTATGCATGTGGATATGCGTGTGGTTATGCGTGTGGGTATGCATTCGGATATGCGTTCGGATATGTGTGTGGGTATGCGTGTCGGTATATACGTGTGGGTATGCGTGTGGGTATGCGTGTGGGTATATACGTGTGGATATGCGTTCGGATATGCGTGTGGGTATGCGTGTCGGTATATACGTGTGGGTATGCGTGTGGGTATGCGTGTGGGTATGCGTGTGCGTGTGGGTATGTGTGTGGATGTGCGTGTGGGTATGCGTGTGGGTATGCGTGTGGGTAAGCGTGTTGGTATGCGCGTGGGTGTGTGTGTGGATATGCGTGTGGGTATGCGTGTGGTTGTGCGTGTGGTTGTGCGTGTGTGTGTGGATATGCGTGTGGGTATGCGTGTTGGTATACGTGTGGATATGTGTGTGGGTATGCGTGTGGATATGCGTGTGGATATGCGTGTGGGTATGTGTTCGGATATGCATGTGGGTATGCGTGTGGATATGCGTGTGGGTATGCGTGTGGGTATGCGTGTGGGTGTGGATGTGCGTGTGGATATGCGTGTGGGTATGCGTGTGGGTATGCGTATGGGTAAGCGTGTGGGTGTGGATGTGCGTGTGGATATGCGTGTGGGTATGCGTGTTGGTATGCGTGTGGGTGTGGATGTGCGTGTGGATATGCGTGTGGGTATGTGTGTGGGTATGCGTATGGGTAAGCGTGTTGGTATGCGCGTGGGTGTGTGTGTGGATGTGCGTGTGGATATGCGTGTGGGTATGCGTGTGGGTATGCATGTGGGTATACATATGTGGGTATGCATGTGGGTATACATATGTGGGTATGCATGTGGACATGCGTGTGGATGTGCGTGTGGGTATGCGTTCGGATATGCATGTGGGTTGTGTGTGGTTGTGCGTGTGTGTGTGGATATGCGTGTGGGTATGCGTGTTGGTATACGTGTGGATATGTGTGTGGGTATGCGTGTGGATATGCGTGTGGATATGCGTGTGGGTATGTGTTCGGATATGCATGTGGGTATGCGTGTGGATATGCGTGTGGGTATGCGTGTGGGTATACATTCGGATATGCGTTCGGATATGTGTGTGGGTATGCATGTTGGTATATACGTGTGGGTATGCGTGTGGGTATGCGTGTGGGTATATACGTGTGGATATGCGTTCGGATATGCGTGTGGGTATGCGTGTCGGTATATACGTGTGGGTATGCGTGTGGGTATGCGTGTGGGTATGCGTGTGGGTATGCGTGTGCGTGTGGGTATGTGTGTGGATGTGCGTGTGGGTATGCGTTTGGATATGCGTGTGGGTATGCGTGTGGGTAAGCGTGTTGGTATGCGCGTGGGTGTGTGTGTGGATGTGTGTGTGGATATGCGTGTGGGTATGCGTGTGGTTGTGCATGTGCGTGTGGATATGCGTGTGGGTATGCGTGTGGGTATGCGTTCGGATATGCGTTCGGATATGTGTGTGGGTATGCGTGTCGGTATATACGTGTGGGTATGCGTGTGGGTATGCGTGTGGGTATATACGTGTGGATATGCGTTCGGATATGCGTGTGGGTATGCGTGTCGGTATATACGTGTGGGTATGCATGTGGGTATGCGTGTGGGTATATACGTGTGGGTATGCGTGTGGGTATGCGTGTGGGTATGCGTGTGGATGTGCGTGTGGGTATGCGTTTGGATATGCGTGTGGGTATGCGTGTGGGTAAGCGTGTTGGTATGCGCGTGGGTGTGTGTGGGATGTGCGTGTGGATATGCGTGTGGGTATGCGTGTGGTTGTGCATGTGCGTGTGGATATGCGTGTGGGTATGCGTGTTGGTATACGTGTGGATATGTGTGTGGGTATGTCTCTCATCTCTCCCAAGTGGACATTCTCTCTTTCTCCCCTGACCCATCTCTCTATCTCCTCATTTGAATTCCATGCTGTCACAGTTACCAGCCCTTTCAAGCTTAACATCCTTATCATTTATCGCCCTCCAGGTTCCCTTGGAGAGTTCATCAATGAGCTTGACGCCTTGATAAGTTCCTTTCCTGAGGATGGCTCAGCTCTCACAGTTCTGGGTGACTTTAACCTCCCGACGTCTACATTTGACTCATTCCTCTCTGCCTCCTTCTTTCCACTCCTCTCCTCTTTTGACCTCACCCTCTCACCTTCCCCCCCTACTCACAAGGCAGGCAATACGCTTGACCTCATCTTTACTAGATGCTGTTCTTCCACTAATCTCATTGCAACTCCCCTCCAAATCTCCGACCACTACCTTGTATCCTTTTCCCTCTTGCTCTCATCCAACACTTCTCACTCTGCCCCTACTCGGATGGTATTGCGCCGTCCCAACCTTCGCTCTCTCTCTCCCGCTACTCTCTCCTCTTCCATCCTATCATCTCTTCCCTCTGCTCAAACCTTCTCCAACCTATCTCCTGATTCTGCCTCCTCAACCCTCCTCTCCTCCCTTTCTGCATCCTTTGATTTTCTCTGTCCCCTATCCTCCAGGCCGGCTCGGTCCTCCCCTCCTGCTCCGTGGCTCGACGACTCACTACGAGCTCACAGAACAGGGCTCCGGGCAGCCGAGCGGAAATGGAGGAAAACTCGCCTCCCTGCGGACCTGGCATCCTTTCACTCCCTCCTCTCTACATTCTCCTCTTCTGTCTCTGCTGCTAAAGCCACTTTCTACCACTCTAAATTCCAAGCATCTGCCTCTAACCCTAGGAAGCTCTTTGCTACCTTCTCCTCCCTCCTAAATCCTCCTCCCCCTCCCCCCCCCCCTCCTCCCTCTCTGCGGATGACTTCGTCAACCATTTTGAAAAGAAGGTTGACGATATCCGATCCTCATTTGCTAAGTCAAACGACACCGCTGGTCCTGCTCACACCGCCCTACCCTGTGCTTTGACCTCTTTCTCCCCTCTCTCTCCAGATGAAATCTCGCGTCTTGTGACGGCCGGCCGCCCAACAACCTGCCCACTTGACCCTATCCCCTCCTCTCTTCTCCAGACCATTTCCGGAGACCTTCTCCCCTTCCTCACCTCGCTCATCAACTCATCCTTGACCGCTGGCTATGTCCCTTCCGTCTTCAAGAGAGCGAGAGTTGCACCCCTTCTGAAAAAACCTACACTCGATCCCTCCGATGTCAACAACTACAGACCAGTATCCCTTCTTTCTTTTCTCTCCAAAACTCTTGAACGTGCCGTCCTTGGCCAGCTCTCCTGCTATCTCTCTCAGAATGACCTTCTTGATCCTAATCAGTCAGGTTTCAAGACTGGGCATTCAACTGAGACTGCTCTTCTCTGTGTCACGGAGGCTCTCCGCACTGCTAAAGCTAACTCTCTCTCCTCTGCTCTCATCCTTCTAGACCTATCTGCTGCCTTTGATACTGTGAACCATCAGATCCTCCTCTCCACCCTCTCCGAGTTGGGCATCTCCGGCGCGGCCCACGCTTGGATTGCGTCCTACCTGACAGGTCGCTCCTACCAGGTGGCGTGGCGAGAATCTGTCTCCGCACCATGCGCTCTCACCACTGGTGTCCCCCAGGGCTCTGTTCTAGGCCCTCTCCTATTCTCGCTATACACCAAGTCACTTGGCTCTGTCATATCCTCACATGGTCTCTCCTATCATTGCTATGCAGACGACACACAATTAATCTTCTCCTTTCCCCCTTCTGATAACCAGGCGGCGAATCGCATCTCTGCATGTCTGTCAGACATATCAGTGTGGATGACGGATCACCAGCTCAAGCTGAACCTCGGCAAGACGGAGCTGCTCTTCCTCCCGGGGAAGGACTGCCCGTTCCATGATCTCGCCATCACGGTTGACAACTCCCTTGTGTCCTCCTCCCAGAGTGCTAAGAACCTTGGCGTGATCCTGGACAACACCCTGTCGTTCTCCACTAACATCAAGGCGGTGACCCGATCCTGTAGGTTCATGCTCTACAACATTCGCAGAGTACGACCCTGCCTCACACAGGAAGCGGCGCAGGTCCTAATCCAGGCACTTGTCATCTCCCGTCTGGATTACTGCAACTCGCTGTTGGCTGGGCTCCCTGCCTGTGCCATTAAACCCCTACAACTCATCCAGAACGCCGCAGCCCGTCTGGTGTTCAACCTTCCCAAGTTCTCTCACGTCACCCCGCTCCTCCGCTCTCTCCACTGGCTTCCAGTTGAAGCTCGCATCCGCTACAAGACCATGGTGATTGCCTACGGAGCTGTGAAGGGAACGGCACCTCCATACCTTCAGGCTCTGATCAGGCCCTACACCCAAACAAGGGCACTGCGTTCATCCACCTCTGGCCTGCTGGCCCCCCTACCTCTGAGGAAGCACAGTTCCCGCTCAGCCCAGTCAAAACTGTTCGCTGCTCAGACACCCCAATGGTGGAACAAGCTCCCTCACGACGCCAGGACAGCGGAGTCAATCACCACCTTCCGGAGACACCTGAAACCCCACCTCTTTAAGGAATACCTAGGATAGGATAAAGTAATCCTTCTAACCCCCCCCCCCTTAAAAGATTTAGATGCACTATTGTAAAGTGGTTGTTCCACTGGATATCATAAGGTGAATGCACCAATTTGTAAGTCGCTCTGGATAAGAGCGTCTGCTAAATGACTTAAATGTAAATGTAAATGTATGTGTGTGGGTATGTGTTCGGATATGCATGTGGGTATGCGTTCGGATATGCGTGTGGGTATGCGTGTGGGTATATACGTGTGGGTATGCGTGTGGGTATGCGTGTGGGTATATACGTGTGGGTATGCGTGTGGGTATGCGTGTGGGTATCCGTGTGCGTGTGGGTATGTGTGTGGATGTGCGTGTGGGTATGCGTTTGGATATGCGTGTGGGTATGCGTGTGGGTAAGCGTGTTGGTATGCACGTGGGTGTGTGTGTGGATGTGCGTGTGGATATGCGTGTGGGTATGCGTGTGGTTGTGCATGTGCGTGTGGATATGCGTGTGGGTATGCGTGTGGGTATACGTGTGGATATGTGTGTGGGTATGCGTGTGCGTGTGCGTGTGGGTATGCGTGTGGGTGTGCGTATGGTTGTGCGTGTGCGTGTTGATATGCGTGTGGGTATGCGTGTTGGTATACGTGTGGATATGTGTGTGGGTATGTGTGTGGGTATGTGTTCGGATATGCGTGTGGGTATGCGTGTGGATATGCGTGTGGGTATGCGTGTGGGTATGCGTGTGGGTATGCATGTTGGTATGCGTGTGGATATGCGTGTGGGTATGCGTGTGGGTATGTGTTCGGGTATGCGTGTGGGTATGCGTGTGGGTATGCGTTCGGATATGCGTTCGGATATGTGTGTGGGTATGCGTTCGGATATGCGTGTGGGTATGCGTGTGGGTATGCCTGTGGGTATGCGTGTTGGTATGCGTGTGGGTATGCGTGTGGGTATGCGTGTGGGTATGCGTGTGGGTATGCGTGTTGGTATGCGTGTGGGTATGCGTGTGGATATGCGTGTGGGTATGCATGTTGGTATGCGTGTGGGTATGCGTGTGGGTATGCGTTCGGATATGCGTTCAGATTTGTGTGTGTGTATGCGTTCGGATATGCGTGTGGATATGCGTGTGGGTATGCGTGTGGGTATGCGTGTGGGTATGCATGTTGGTATGCGTGTGGATATGCGTGTGGGTATGCGTGTGGGTATGTGTTCGGGTATGCGTGTGGGTATGCGTGTGGGTATGCGTTCGGATATGCGTTCGGATATGTGTGTGGGTATGCGTTCGGATATGCGTGTGGGTATGCGTGTGGGTATGCCTGTGGGTATGCGTGTTGGTATGCGTGTGGGTATGCGTGTGGGTATGCGTGTGGGTATGCGTGTGGGTATGCGTGTTGGTATGCGTGTGGGTATGCGTGTGGATATGCGTGTGGGTATGCATGTTGGTATGCGTGTGGGTATGCGTGTGGGTATGCGTTCGGATATGCGTTCAGATTTGTGTGTGTGTATGCGTTCGGATATGCGTGTGGGTATGCGTGTGGGTATGCGTGTGGATATGCGTGTGGGTATGCGTGTGGGTATGTGTGTGTGTTTCCGTGTGTATATGCGTGTGGGTATGCGTGTGAATATGCGTGTGGGTTTCCGTGTGGGCATGCATATGGGTAGTCAAAGGTGCCCATCCCTGTTCTAACTATAATATTGGTTACCTATTACTCTGTTCTAGCTATAATATAGGGTGGGCGGAGGTCCTAAATGGAACCCTATTCTGTATATACTCACTCACTGTTGATTATAGGGTTATACGGGTCCTCGTCTAAAGGTGTGTAGCCCTACTATAGTACGTATAGAACATGCTACCCTGAGGGACATACACCCTGGTCCAATTGGAATTGAGGACCTATGATTACACACACCCTGGTCCAATTGGAATTGAGGACCTATGATTACACACACCCTGGTCCAATTGGAATTAAGGACCTATGATTACACACACCCTGGTCCAATTGGAATTGAGGACCTATGATTACACACTCCCTGGTCCAATTGGAATTGAGGACCCGAAAATAAATTAGTGACATCATTCATTTCATATGATTACACATACCCTAATATCCTACTATGTAAAATGTATTAAAGCAAACATTTACTTTGCTGTGTGTAATTGATTTAGTAAATGGAATGAAAAGTGTCTATATAATGACGGCTTTATTTACAGTTTAATGACAGATGGGATCTGGGGTATAATTGTGATGAATGAATACATTATCATGGGTCAAAAATCATTAGCATCATTTAAGTACATAATGGGCTTTTGTAGAAGAAGAAAAAAAATGACAGGGGTTTATTTATTTTTAGATCTAGCTGCCTATTGCACAGTCTGGCTCATCATGTTCAGAATGGATCGTTCCAGCTAGATCATGTCAAGGGTATGTGTACAAAACAAAACAAATGGACAAACAACCCCAGAAATGAATCGTCTTTAGATGGACTCCTGTCTTCAAGGAGTCAAGTGTTTTTTTGTAGATTAGATAGTCAGGGCCAGTTTCCCAGACATAGAGTGATGGTTGGACATGAAGTGCAAAAATGCTAATATAGGTACCATTGACTTGCATTGGATTTGTGCCACAGGTGCTAAAAGGTTAGCGTTTGAAACAGTGGGCAGGTAGACACAATCAAAGCATGGATTGCTGTCATACCTTGTTTATTGGATAAGGAAAACAAAATGTAATTTTGTAGTTTGGGTGAACTATCTCTATACTCCTGGACAAACAAACCAATTATTATGATAGTCATTAGATTAGGTAAAAACGGGCCTCCCGAGTGCCACAGTGGTCTAAGGCTCTGCATCGCAGTGCTAGCTGTGCCACTAGAGATTCTGGGTTAGAGTCCAGGCTCTGTCTCAGCCGGCCGTGACCGGGTGACCCATGTGGCTGCGCACAATTGGCCCAGCATTGTCCGGGTTAGGGGAGGGTTTGGCCGGTAGTGATGTCCTTGTCCCATTGCGCACTAGCGACTCCTGTGGCGGTGTCGGGCTCAGTGCACGCTGACACGGTCGCCAGGTGTAACGGTGTTTCCTCCGACACATTAGTGCGGATGGCTTCCGAGTTAAGCGGGCATTGTGTCAAGAAGCTGTGCAGCTTGGTTGGGTCGTGTTTCGGAGGACGCGTGGCTCTCAACCTTCACCTCTCCCGAGTCCATACTGGAGTTGCAGCAATGAGACAAGACTATAACTACCAATTGGATACCACGAAATTGGGGAGAAGAAGGGGTCAAAATAAATAAAAGATCAGGTAATGAACATGAATAGGAACTATGGAAGAAACACAGGCTCTTTAGGTCTAATATTACCTCTATAAACCCTTGTATTAGAGGGTGCTGGGCTGCTGGCTTCTGTTTCTGATGAGATACACTGTGACATCCCGCTTAGCTTTTAGATAAAAACATGGTTTTCAGGTTCAAGATTTTGTGAAGAAGAAATAACTAGTCGTGTCAACTCTTGGGTAACCTCGACCCCAGGCTATTGTCTGGTCCAACAGATGATCTCTTTGGGCATTTGTAGGCTACATGTGGACATTTCTATTCTTCAGAACCAACCACAGATCTCTTTCATTGGAATAGTTGTCATTCTCTACTCTCAGCAAAGACGCAGCCTGAAACGCAGAGCCACGCCATTCGGATCAGTCCTGATCCCATGACAAGACTCTGTAGGTTTAAGAGGAGCTGTGATAATGGAAGTTCAAAAGTACACCATAGCCACACAGGTACACGAAACACATGGCTTTTAAAATACAGTATATGGTGCCGGAGTACACACAATCCTTTGAGAGTAAAAGGAAGGGAGGATACCTAGTCAGTTGTGCAACTGAATGCCTTCAACTGAAATGTGTCTTCCGCATTTAACCCAACCCCTCTGAATAAGAGAGGTGCGGGGGGCTGCCTTAAATCGACATCCATGTCTTCGGCGCCCCAGGGAGCAGTGGGTTAATAGCCTTGTTCAGGGGCACAACGACAGATTTTTACCTTGTCAGCTCGGGGATTCGATCCAGAAACCTTTTCGGTTACTGGCCCAACGCTCTAACCATAAAAAAATTATTGACTAGATCCAGAGGCCACATTCAGTCTTCACTAGGTCCAGAGGCCACATTCAGGCTTGACTAGGTCCAGAGGCCACATTCAGTCTTGACTAGGTCCAGAGGCCAGAATCATCTTGACTAGGTCCAGAGGCCACATTCAGTCTTGACTAGGTCCAGAGGCCACATTCAGTCTTGACTAGGTCCAGAGGCCACATTCAGTCTTGACTAGGTCCAGAGGCCACATTCAGTCTTGACTAGGTCCAGAGGCCAGAATCATCTTGACTAGGTCCAGAGGCCACATTCAGTCTTGACTAGGTCCAGAGGCCACATTCAGTCTTGACTAGGTCCAGAGGCCACATTCAGTCTTGACTAGGTCCAGAGACAACATTCAGTCTTCACTAGGTCCAGAGGCCACATTCAGTCTTCACTAGGTCCAGAGGCCAGAATCATCTTGACTAGATCCGGAGGCCACATTCAGTCTTGACTAGGTCCGGAGGCCACATTCAGTCTTGACTAGGTCCGGAGGCCACATTCATTCTTGACTAGGTCGAGGCCACATTCAGTCTTGACTAGGTCCGGAGGCCACATTCAGTCTTGACTAGGTCCAGAGACAACATTCAGACTTCACTAGGTCCAGAGGCCACATTCGGCCTTTACCGAGGTCCGCAGGACACATTTGGTCTTCAGTAGGTCCGGAATGCCACACTGCAAATTGAGTATACTGTATTGCCATGCTGTTAACATTTTACTAAAAATACTGTATGTTTTATCCCGTGCATTAGTAGAGAAGAATAGAAAAGCCCCAAATCCAGCCTGCAATAATAACTATATACTCTACCCACCCTTTGAGAAATGACTCAGAAGTTATTGACCGGTTTTATTAATTATTTAATGGTTTAACTTTTCACCATTTATCTAACTAACACTTCTGTGAAGAGGTTGTCCAAGGTCACAGCCTAATTTACATGGCCTGCTAGTCTAATAGGCTAATTGCTGTGTTCAATAGGACACTGTGCTACACAGTAGTTTTGTAACGAATGAATCAATTATTTGGACAGCGGTGAGTTTGACTAAGTACACAAGCTGTGAGTTGACACATTTAGGAACACTGAAAGTGCATGGACAACATACATTTAGAAGTTGCCTAATCGAACTTGGATAACCTCTCGGGTCAAACAAGTTTCATTGAATAACACATTTATAAATGGCAAAAAATACATCATAAGGAATAAGGTTTTTGCGGTGTCTGTCCGATATCAAGACAATATAAGAAAGCTCTGGACATATTTCAGTTTTTTTGGACACATATTTAACACCTTATTTTTGTTGGCACAAAGCTACCTCCATACTTCCATTCATTTATATGTTACCATCAGACGAGCCCCGTGACACTTGTGGGGGTCGTAGAGCAAAACGGAGACCACCATCGTGTTCGTGAGAGTCTCCCCTTTCTATAGAGTAGGCCAAAGCATTCGGATGCCACAGATGTTTTCGTGAGAAGACCGGTTTTCAGGATGTCTCCTGGTCTGACGAACAGCATTGTAGCTCTACCACTTTATACTGCAGAAGTGGAAGAGCGACATAGGTCGGATGATTGAGAGGCATTCATGAGTGTAAAAGTGCCTGAGTGTAAAGGTGACTAGGTGTAAAGGTGCCTGAGTGTAAAGGTGCCTGGGTGTAAAGGTGCCTGAGTGTGAAGGTGCCTGAGTGTAAAGGTGACTGGGTGTAAAAGTGACTGAGTGTAAAGGGTGTAAAGGTGACTGAGTGTAAAGGTGACTGAGTGTAAAGGTGACTGGGTGTAAAGGGTGTAAAGGTGACTGAGTGTAAAGGTGACTAAGTGTAAAGGGTGTAAAGGTGACTGAGTGTAAAGGTGACTAAGTGTAAAGGTGACTGAGTGTAAAGGTGACTGGGTGTATGTTGAACCCTCTGAGTGTGGGATCTTGGACTAGCAGTAAGTTCAGGGTGGTTGATAGACAGGACGCATTAGGGTAGGAACAAAACATCCTCTCACTTCTCTCTCTCTGTCATTCTCTCTCTGTTTGTCTCTCTTTCCCTCTATCTTTCTCTATGTTCTTTCTCCCCACCCTCTCTCTCTCTCTCTCTCTCTCTCTCTCTCTCTCTCTCTCTCTCTCTTTCTGTCCCGTCTCTTTGGGGTCATTAAATATTTTCTGGATGAAGGGTGGGTGCCAGGCGGGTTGAATAAAGAGAAAACAATACCTTTAAAAAAGTACTTAAATATTAAATGTAAAAAGGGATAGGCTACGTTGAGGTTTGTCTTTAATTATTTGATGCTATCTGGCATTAGTGCGTAAGTCTAACCTTTATGGCATAACTGTACGTGCGCCAAATAGTCGACATGCCAATCGCCAAAAGCTTATGGGAATGGACAGACAAATTTAACGTCAATCCACAGAGGCAAAAAGGTCAATGCCAGGGTTTTATTCAATAAGAGAAAAGCTCCAAAATGGAGAGTTGAAAATAAAGAGAAGGGAGGGCCAGAACAGTAGGGGGAACTAGGGGAGGTGGGGTGAAGAGAGGGAATTGGGGGAGGAGAGGTGAAGAGAGGGAATTGGGGGAGGAGGGGTGAAGAGAGGGAACTGGGAGAGGAGGGGTGAAGAGAGGGAATTGGGGGAGGAGGGGTGAAGAGAGGGAATTGGGGGAGGAGGGGTGAAGAGAGGGAATTGGGGGAGGAGGGGTGAAGAGAGGGAACTGGGAGAGGAGGGGTGAAGAGAGGGAATTGGGGGAGGAGGGGTGAAGAGAGGGAATTTGGGGAGGAGGGGTGAAGAGAGAGAACTGGGAGAGGAGGGGTGAAGAGAGGGAATTGGGGGAGGAGGGGTGAAGAGAGGGAACTGGGAGAGGAGGTAGTGACGAGAGGGAATTGGGGGAGGAGGGGTGAAGAGAGGGAATTGGGGGAGGAGGGGTGAAGAGAGGGAATTGGGAGAGGAGGGGTGAAGAGAGGGAATTGGGGGAGGAGGGGTGAAGAGAGGGAATTGGGGGAGGAGGGGTGAAGAGAGGGAACTGGGAGAGGAGGGGTGAAGAGAGGGATCTTGGGAGAGGAGGGGTGAAGAGAGGGAACTAGGGGAGGAGGGGTGAAGAGAGGGAACTTGGGGAGGAGGGGTGAAGAGAGGGATCTTGGGAGAGGAAGGGTGAAGAGAGGGAACTAGGGGAGGAGGGGTGAAGAGAGGGAACTTGGGGGAGGAGGGGTGAAGAGAGGGAACTGGGGGAGGAGGGGTGAAGAGAGGGAACTGGGGGAGGAGGGGTGAAGAGAGGGAACTTGGGGGAGGAAGGGTGAAGAGAGGGAATTGGGGGAGGAGGGGGTGAAGAGAGGGCTGGGTAAAGAAAGGACTGAGAGTGTGAGAAAAGACATGTCATGATAAGACGTGTCATCTTTACGAACGACTTGGTGTGAACGGTGCTCTTGGGGAATATTAGCTACTGCATAGCCTCGTTGCAAATCATGCCAACTCCTGCCTCATGCCAACTCCTGCCTCATGCCAATGCCAGAGGAGTTGGCAAGACAGCCTTAACAGATCTGTAACTATCAGGTTCTGGTTCTGTCACAATACTGTAACTGTCACGGCTTTCTTCGTCGGAGGACGATATAGCGAAATCGTCGTCTGAAAAGGTGGACCAATATGCAGCAGAGTTGGTGTTCATTTTCTTAATTTATTAACGAACGTTGAACACGAAAAAAACAAGAAAACAATAAGCACGACAAATGACAGTTTTGCAGGCTCACAAAAACACGCAATGCAAAAACAATCTCCCACAAATACAAGACAAACACACCCAACTAATATAGGACTTCCAATCAAAGGCAACACCAAACAGCTGCCTTCAATTGGAAGTCCACCCCAATTAACTCAACATAGAAACACACTCACTAGACTACACATAGAAATACATAAACATAGACCATAACTCAAAACCCGGAAATAATAAATCAAACGCCCTCCTAACTAACACACCACCCTGAACCACATAAAACAAATACCCTCTGCCACGTCCTGACCAAACTACAATAACAATTAACCCTTTTACTGGTCAGGACGTGACAGTAACTATCAGGTTCTGTCACAATACTGTAACTATCAGGTTCTGGTTCTGTCACAATACTGTAACTATCTGGCTCTGTTTCTGTCACAATACTGTAACTATCTGGTTCTGTCACAATACTGTAACTATCAGGTTCTGTCACAATACTGTAACTATCTGGTTCTGTCACAATACTGTAACTATCTGGTTCTGGTTCTGTCACAATACTGTAACTATCAGGTTCTGGTTCTGTCACAATACTGTAACTATCTGGTTCTGTCACAATACTGTAAATATCTGGTTCTGGTTCTGTCACAATACTGTAACTATCTGGTTCTGTCACAATACTGTAACTATCAGGTTCTGTCACAATACTGTAACTATCTGGTTCTGGTTCTGTCACAATACTGTAACTATCTGGTTCTGTCACAATACTGTAACTATCAGGTTCTGTCACAATACTGTAACTATCTGGCTCTGGTTCTGTCACAATACTGTAACTATCAGGTTCTGTCACAATACTGTAACTATCAGGTTCTGGTTCTGTCAAAATACTGTAACTATCAGGTTCTGTCACAATACTGTAACTATCTGGTTCTGGTTCTGTCACAATACTGTAACTATCTGGTTCTGGTTCTGTCACAATACTGTAACTATCTGGTTCTGTCACAATTCTGTAACTATCTGGTTCTGGTTCTATCACAATACTGTAACTATCAGGTTCTGTCACAATACTGTAACTATCTGGTTCTGGTTCTATCACAATACTGTAACTATCTGGTTCTGTCACAATACTGTAACTATCTGGTTCTGGTTCTATCACAATACTGTAACTATCAGGTTCTGTCACAATACTGTAACTATCTGGTTCTGGTTCTGTCACAATACTGTAACTATCAGGTTCTGTCACAATACTGTAACTATCAGGTTCTGTCACAATACTGTAACTATCTGGTTCCTTCACAATACTGTAACTATCAGGTTCTGTCACAATACTGTAACTATCTGGTTCTGGTTCTGTCACAATACTGTAACTATCAGGTTCTGTCACAATACTGTAACTATCAGGTTCTGGTTCTGTCACAATACTGTAACTATCAGGTTCTGTCACAATACTGTAACTATCTGGTTCTGGTTCTGTCACAATACTGTAACTATCAGGTTCTGTCACAATACTGAAACTATCAGGTTCTGGTTCTGTCACAATACTGTAACTATCAGGTTCTGTCACAATACTGTAACTATCTGGTTCTGGTTCTGTCACAATACTGTAACTATCAGGTTCTGTCACAATACTGTAACTATCTGGTTCCTTCACAATACTGTAACTATCTGGTTCTGTCACAATACTGTAACTATCAGGTTCTGTCACAATACTGTGTGAGTATTGTTGTCGTTCATGTTACCAGTTACAACACAGATGCATTTTTTATTTTTTATTTTTTTTATTAGGATCCCCAATGAAACAGCAGCAACTCTTCCTGAGGTCCACACAAGACATGAAACATGACACAATACAGAACATCAATAGACAAGAACAACTCAAGGACAGAACTACACACATCTACTAGTATATCAGAACTTGACTGTATAATGACTGTGTAATGACAGTAATGATATCCTGAGGCAACCTAAAAATGAGTTTTTGTAAATGTCACATATTTCCTGCTGCATGTGAAGAACACAGTCTCCTGCTCATCTCGTTCTTCTTCATCTTCTTCTTCTTCCTTCCTTCCTATTGCAGCTCTATATCAAACATAGACTCACTGTATTATTATCCCATTTGATCTGAGAATGATGATGCAATCAAAGCTCAAGACACTGCCTTTTCAAATGTTCAGTGCGATGTTCACTCAGTCATATGTGACATATTTCACTCTCTCTCGCTCTCTCTCTCTCTCCTCCCCTTCTGTCTCTCTCTTTCTCTCTCTCTCTCTTTCTCTCTCTCTCTTTCTCTCTCTCTCTCTTTCTCTCTCTCTCTTTCTCTCTCTCTTTCTTTCTCTCTCTCTCTCTCTTTTTCTCTCTCTCTCTCTCTTTTTCTCTCTCTCTTTTTCTCTCTCTCTCTCTCTCTGTCTCTCTCTCGCTCTCTCTCTCTGTCTCTAGCCTCGATTTACGGTGATGGCTATGTGCAGCTCAAGGCGGTGGAGTCTTCGAACCGTAACTCCCTGCGTGTTCGCTTCCGTACCTCCAGCCCCCACGGCCTGCTCTTCCTCGCTGCCGGCCATACAGACTACCTTTTAGTGGAGCTGAACTCTGGATGCCTGCAGGTTGGTACATTTATAGCCTAGACACCACACACACACCCAAACACATGCACGTACACTAATGGTGTTTGACCATCTACAATGGTATTTCACAGTAAACAGCACGCTTATAGGGAGCGGTACTCAACATGTACAGCACTTACACAAATGACTGACGATTGGCTGAAAGAAATGCATAATTGTTGGAGAATTTTTTTTACCCCCCTTTTCGTGATTACGATCTTGTCTCATCGCTGCAACTCCCCAACGGGCTCGGGAGAGGCAAAGGTTGAGTCATGCGTCCTCCGAAACATGACCCGGCAAGCCGCGCTTCTTTAACACCCACTCGCTTAACCCGGCAGCCAGCCGCACCAATGAGTCGAAGGAAACAGCGTTCAACTGATGACCGAAGTCAGCCTGCAGGCACCTGACCCGCCACAAGGAGTCGCTAGAGCACAATGAGCCAAGGAAAGCCCACGGTCAAACCCTCCCATAACCCAGACGACACTGGTGTAATTGTGCACCACCCTATGGGACTCCAGGTCACGGTCGGTTGTGACACATCCTGGGAACGAACCCCAGGCTGTAGTGACGTCTCAACACTGCGATGCAGTGCCTTAGACCGCTGCGCCACTCGGGAGGCGATTGTGAGAGCTGTATTGTGTTAGACTTCAGTGCAGCTTTTGACATTATCGATCATAATCTGCTGTTGGAAAAAACGTATGTGTTACGGATTTACATCCCCCTGCTATAATGTGGATGAAGAGTTACCTGTCTATCAGAACACAGAGGGTGTTCTTTAATGGAAGCCTCTCTAACATAATCCAGGTAGAATCAGGAATTCCCCAGGGCAGCTGTCTAGGCCCCTTTACTTTAGAAAAATCTTTACTAATGACCTGTGACTGGCACCGAATAAAGCCTGTGTGTCTATACATGCTGACGACTCAACACGATACACGTCAACTACCACAGCAAGGGAAATCACTGCAACACTTAACAAATAGCTGCAGTTAGTTTTAGAATGAGTGGCAAGAAATAAGTTATTCCTAAATACAGTATTAAAAAAAACAAAAAAACTAAAAGCATTTTATTTGGGACAAATAATTAAATAAACTCTAAACCTCAACTAAATCAAGTAATGAATAATGTGGAAATTGAGCAAGTTAAGGAGACTAAATTACTTGCTGTAACTCTGTAAACTGCCATGGTCAAAACATATTGATGCAACGGCAGCCAAGATGGGGAGAGGTCTGTCCATAATAAAGTGTTGCTCTGTTTTCTTGACATCGCTATCAACAAAACAGGTCCTGCAGGCCCTAGTTCTGTCACACCTGGACTACTGCAAATTACAGTTTGCCCAGAACAGAGCAGCACGGCTGGCCCAGTACACAGAGAGCTAACATCAATAACATGCATGTCAATCTCTCCTGGCTGAAAGTAGAGGAGAGATTGACTGCATCACAACATGTCTTTGTGAGAGGTATTGACATGCTGAAAGCACTGAGCTGTCTGTTCAAAGAACTAGCACACAGCTCAGACATCCATGCATACCCCACAAGACATACCACCAGAGGTCTCTTCACAGTCCCCAAGTCCAGAACAGACTATGGGAGGTGCACAGTACTACATAGAGCCATGACTACATCAGGTAACTGATGCAAGCAGTAGAATCAGACTGTCCACAATAGGCTGAGAGAGGCTGGACTGAGGGCTTTAGGCCTGTTGTAAGGCAGGTCCTCACCAGACATCGCTGGCAACAACGTCGCCTATGGGCACAAACCCACCGTCGCTGGACCAGACAAGACTGGCAAAAAGTACTCTTCACTGATGAGTCGCAGTTTTGTCTCACCAGGGATGATGGTCGGATTCGTGTTTATAGTCAAAGGAATGAGCGTTACACTGAGGCCTGTACTCTGGAGCGGGATCGATTTGGAGGTGGAGGGTCCGTCATGGTCTGGGGCGGTGTGTCACAGCATCATCGCACTGAGCTTGTTGTCATTGCAGGCAATCTCAATGCTGTGCATTACAGGGAAGACATCCTCCTCTCTCATGTGGTACCCTTCCTGCAGGCTCATCCTGACATGACCCTCTAGCATGAAAATGCCACCAGACATACTGCTCGTCCTGTGCGTGATTTCCTGCAAGACAGGAATGTCAGTGTTTTGCCATGGCCAGCAAAGAGCCCGGATCTCAATTCCATTGAGCACGTCTGGGACCTGTTGGATCGGAGGGTGAGGTCTAGGGCCATTCCCCCCAGAAATGTCTGGGAACTTGCAGGTGCCTTGGTGGAAGAGTGGGGTAACATCTCACAGCATGAACTGGCAAATATGACTGCAGTACTTAATGCAGCTGGTGGCCACACCAGATACTGACTGTTACTTTCGATTTTGACCCCCCCCCTTTGTTCAGGGACACATTATTCAATTTCTGTTAGTCATATGTCTGTGGAACTTGTTCAGTTTGTCTCATTTGTTGGCTCTTGTTATGTTCATACAAATATTTACACGTTAAGTCTTCTGAAAATAAACGCAGTTGACAGTGAGAGGACATTTATTTTTTTGCTGAGTTTAGTTAGCTGTCCAGAATTGTTATCGGAAACGTAACGATCACTTTCGGTTACTTTTGGATAACTTCCCTTTCAGAGGCATTAGAAGAAGACAAAAATGATCCGTTGGTGTGTCATCATAGTGGTCTATGACATCATAGTGGTCTCTGACATCATAGTGGTCTCTTACTTGTGGTCAGACTCACTCAGGTGAGTTCAATGCTGAATTGAATGTCATTGAGAAAGCACGAAGAATGGAATAATGTGTTTTTTTCTTCTTCGAAAAACACCCTTTCTGAATTTAAAAGTAATCCAAGAAGTAATCATGTACTTTTTCTAAAGAATCTGTAATCTGATTACCATATTTTTGCTGGTAACATAAGTGATTACAGTTATAGTTTTTGTGTAATCAGATGACATGTAACCCTGCACACCCGTCACACACGACGTCTGGCTATGTCTCTATCCCAGCTCCCAGCTGACCGTCAGTCATTCAACAACACAACTCAAGCAGGCAGAGTTAGTCTCATCCCAGACGGTGCTTTTCACTGTGGGAGAGGGGGGATATGTTGAGGCCCTCTAACAACAACTACAAATACAGTCAAAGAGGTTGTGTGACAATTTATTTATTTATTGTATTTTTATTTAACCTTTATTTAACTAGGCAAGTCAGTTAAGAACAAATTATTTTCATGTCAGAGCAAAACCAAACCATGAGGTTGAAGGAATTGTTCGTAGAGGCAGAGATCTGCGGAAGGGTACCAAAAAGTGTCTGCTGCATTGAAGATCCCCAAGAAGACAGTAGCCTCCATCATGGAAGACGTGGAATTAAATGGAAGACGTTAGAAACCACCAAGACTCTTCCTAGAGCTGGCCTCTCGGCCAAACTGAGCAATCAGGGGAAAAGGGCCTTCGTCAGCGAGGTGATCAATAACCCAATGACTCACTCTGACAGAGCTCTAGAGTTCCTCTTTGGAGATGGGAGAATCTTCCAGAAGGACAACCATCTCTGCAGCACTCCACCAATCAGGCCTTTATGCCAGACGGAAGCCACTCCTCAGTAAAAGGCACATGACAGCACGCTTGGAGTTTGCCAAAAGGCACCTAAAGGACACTCAGACAATGAGAAACAAGATTATCTGTTCTGATGAAACTAAGATTGAACTCTTTGGCCTGAATACCAAGCGTCACGTCTTGAGGAAACCTGGCACCATCCCTACGGTGAAGCATGGTGATGGCAGCATCATGCAGTGGGGATGTTTTTCAGCGGCAGGGACTGGGAGAATAGTCCGGATCGTGGGAAAGATGAACGGAGTAAAGTACAGAGAGATCCTTGATGAAAATCTGCTCCTGAGCGCTCAGGACCTCAGACTGGGGTGAAGGTTCACCTTCCAACAGGACAACGACCCTAAGCCCACAGCCAAGATAACGCAGGAGTGGCTTTGGGACAAGTCTCTGAATGTCCTTGAGTGGCCCAGCCAGAGCCCGGACTTGAACACGATCAAACATCTCTGGAGAGACCTGAAAATAGCTGTGCAGTGACGCTCCCCATCCAACCTGACAGAGCTGGAGAGGATCTGCAGAGAAGAATGTGAGAAACGTACCCAAGAAGACTCGAGGCTGTAATCGCTGCCAAAGGTGCTTCAACAAAGTACTGAGTAAAGGGTTTGAATACTTATGTAAATGTGATATTTCAGTTTGACATTTTTTATAAATTTGCCATCATGGGGTATTGTGATGTCATTATGGGGTATTGTGATGTCATTATGGGGTATTGTGATGTCATTATGGGGTATTGTGTTTAGATTGATGATGATTTAGTTTTTTAATCAATTTTAGAATAAGGCTGTAACGTAACAAAATGTGGAAAAAGTCAAGGGGTCTGAAAACTTTCCGAATGCACTGTATCTAGGCCAGTAGAGAGCGTGAGCTGTGTTCTGCTGAGTCGAAAGAAGGAAATGCATCTGTCGCTTGAAGACATAGGTACAACTTCTCACAAACCTTTTTTATCAGAAGAAATCAGCATAAGCGGAGGACAGATAGGTTATAGAGGCTTTCTGTGACACAGTCAGACGTGTTAAAATGAAAGAAACGTTGGTTTCCGTAAAGTCTTGAGATGCGTTTTTAGCTTTATCTGCACTCTGCATCAAACTGTCACCATCACTGTCACTGTCACCATCACCGTCACTGTCACCATCACTGTCACTGTCACCGTCACCGTCACTATCACTGTCACCGTCACCCATCCCTGCGACTGAAGAATATTTCCCTGGGTTATACTTTTCATTCTGTGTTGGGGTGTGGAGTGTGAATTGTGGAGTGTGAAGTGTCGAGTGTGAAGTGTCGAGTGTGGAATGGGAAATGTGGAGTGTGAAATGTGGAGTGTGAAATGTGGAGTGTGAAGTGTGGAATGTGGAGTGTGGAGTGTGCTGATGCTGTGTGTGTTTCTGTTGAGTGTGCCGTGAGGAGCAAGAACACTGCTCATTCGTGCCTCTTCTTAATCCAACTTACGTCATCGAATTCACCAACGTTTTTTTTTTTTTACTTTTTTGTCCTCAGGCTTGGGGTCTCTTTCTGAATGAATCAGAGTTTAGAGATTAGCATTGCTTTTGTGTTGTCTTGAAACCCTGCTTGTATAGCTGGGACTCAGCAGCAAGCGTTGACAAGCCATGTCGTCCTGATGTAGAGCTACACAGAGACAGGTACTGCATCCCAAATGGGACCCTATTCCCTATATGGTGCACTATATGGGTCCTGGTCAAAGGTGGTGCACTAAATAGGGAATAGGGTGCCATTTTGGACACAGACATGGATAGTAGTAGCATAGCTGAAGGCAAACAGATAATAGGATCTTCCTGCTGGGAGACTTAAACAAAGCTCTCTGTTTTAACTATAGGTTACATCATGGCTTGGAAATGTATTCATAATAACATGACGGTGTCAGTGCGTTCCTTATATGAGGGTGTGAAAAATATATATATATATTTTTAAAAGCTGTGAATTAGAGCTGAAATGAAATGGGATATTTTTTGCTCACTAAAATGTAAACATTACCAAATAGTTAGGTAATGTGGTTATGCAATGTGTCTGGCTGAGTGGAGTTATTCAGTCTTGTTCTGGCTCTGTGGAGTGTCATGACGTTGGCCTCTTTGAGTGCAGGAAGGACAGTTGACCCCCTCCCCTTTGTACCACCCCCCAACCTACCTTCCCAACCACCCAGGCCCTGTGTGAAAGGGTTGTAAAAACTCTAAGAGGAGTCTCTGGCCACATGGCCCATAGAGACACAGGAAATTCTTCCAACTCACAGAATTGGGGAGCCAACGACATTTGTGTTCTGGAGAAGGTATGGAAGATTGGTGAAGAATCCAGCTACGAACTGGTCCGCTTGGTACAATTTTGTGATACTCAGAAGAGACAATATAGCCATATTACCATAAAACTGTTTATATAATAGCCTCAGCTTGAGACTTGCATCATAATGGTTGTATAAAATGTATTAATAAGGATAAAGCTATTTGTAATACATTGAGATGCTATGTACTGATGTTAATGTGATAGAATTGGATTTCTGTACCAAGCTTCACTCAGCCATCGGCACGCCCCCAAGGGACACAGACAGGACCAGGCGTCATTTGACAAGCCTGTTCAAGGGTCACTATAAAACTATACCCTGAGCTACATTTCTCCAGACCAGGCCTCCACTCCATGGCCAATAGGTTTTACCATCCAATTCCTCTACTGAAAGTGAACTACACCACGTGGTTAACTTTTAGACTATCGAGACCGACAGAATAAGAACAAGTCTTTGATATTAATTAATAGTCTGCAGCTAAGTAAATTATATCATCGAACGCGAAGACCAACGAAACATCCATTCTATAACGACATTAATGAATGTCGCTTTGAAAGATCCATTTTAACCGAGAGAGAGAGAGAGAGAGAGAGAGAACTCTCCATCAGAACGACGCTCGAACAAGGATCCCGACGACACATGAGCGTAAATATATATTGATTGCAATTGTTCCCGAATGAGCGAGCCTTCAATTGTCAATTGTTAACATTAATGAACTCTGTGTACCTTCTCAGCTGACTGTTTATGACCCATTGTCTAACAGACCAGCCATGCCTGTTAGCCATTAGGGCACATTACTATACCAATCCTTTGTGACGATAATTACTGTTTGTATGTTTTCTGTTAATTACTTAGTGTAGTAAATAAATGATTTTAAGACAATTGATGTATGGATGATTTTAGTAAAGACTGGGTTCGTGCAGATACAACAATTTACGACGTTTGGAATGAGACTGGACTCGAGGTAAAATACACCATTTAAACCAGAAGATAATCGGCCTATATTATAATATAGGAAAGTTATATTAGGAAAATTATAACTTTGTAATCTGAATATTCTCCTTGGTGCCCCGATCTCCTAGTTAATTACAATTAAACGATTAATCCGTTTAATCGCGTGATAATAATTACAGGGAGTTAATTGATAAACATGTCTTCAGTTTAATGGTACCCCAAAGACACGACAGGAGTTATTCGGTCTTGTTCTGGCTCTGTGGAGTGTCGTCTCTTTGGGGTACCATTAAACTGAAGACATGTTTATCAAAATAACTCCCTGTAATTATTATCACGCGATTAGGAGATCGGGGCACCAAGGAAAATATTCAGATTACAAAGTTATAATTTTCCTAATATAACTTTCCTAAATTATAACATTATATATTATATTATAGTATAGGCCGATTATCTTCTGGTTTAAATGGTGTATTTTACCTCGAGTCCAGTCTCATTCCAAACGTCGTAAATTGTTGTATCTGCACGAACCCAGCCTTTACTAAGAGTCATCCATACATCAATTGTCTTAAAATAATTTATTTACTAAACTAAGTAATTCACAGAAAGCATACAAACAGTAATTATCGTCACAAAGAATTGGTAGAGTAATGTGCCCTAGTGGGCTAAACAGGCATGGCTGGTGTCTTGTTAACAAAGGGTCATAAATGGTCAGCTGAGGAGGCACACAGAGTTCATTAATATTAACAATTGATATGCTATTACTTTGCACATGAACGCTCACTCATTCGGGAACAATTGCAATCAATATATATTTACGCTCAGTGTGTCGTCGGGATCCTTGTTGGAGCGTTGTTCTGTTAGAGAGTTCTCTCTCTCTCTCTCTCTCTCTCTCTCTCTCTCTCTCTCTCTCTCTCTCTCTCTCTCTCTCTCTCTCTCTCTCTCTCTCTCTCGGTTAGAATGGATCTTTCAAAGCGACATTCATAAATGTCATCAAAGAATGGATGTTTCGTCGGTCTTCGCGTTCAATGATATAATTTCTAGCTGCAGACTATTAATTCATATCAAAGACTTGTTCTTATTCTGTCGATATCAATAGTCTAAAAGTTAACCACGTGGTATAGTTCACTTTCAGTAGCGGAATTGGATGGTCAAACCTATTGGCCAACTCGCAATGGCGTGGAGACCTGGTCTGTTAGAAAGTAAATCAGGGTGGGGTTTTATAGTGAACATAGAACAGGCTTGTCACATGACGCCTGGTCCTGTCTGTGTCCCTGGGGGCGTGCCGATGACTGAGTTAAGCTTGGTACAGAAATACAATTCTATCACATTAACATCAGTACATAGCATCTCAATGTATTACAAATAGCTTTATCCTTATTAATACATTCTATACAACCATTTGGATGCAAGTCCCATCGCTGAGGCTATTATATAAACAGTTTTATGGTAATATGGCTATATTGTCTCTTCTGAGTATCACAAAATTGTACCAAGCGGACCAGTTCGTAGCTGGATTCTTCACCAATCTTCCATACCTTCTCCAGAACATACATGTCATTCGGTTCCCCAATTCTGTGAGTTGGAAGAATTTCCTGTGTCTCTCTATGAACCATGTGGCAAGAGATTCTCCTCTAGAATTTTACAACCCTTCACACAGGGCCTGGGTGGGGGGAGGTAGGTTGGGGGATGGTGCAAGGGGGGAGGGGGTCAACTGTCCTCCCTGTACTCAAAGAGGGTAACGTCATGACATACCCCCCTGGTGGTTTGGATCTTGTTTATCCTGCAAGTTACAAATCAACATAAATCATGACCACATGATGTCCCGTTGGTAGATCATCGTTGCAGTCCCCTCTGGTAGTTGAACTCGGTAGGCTCTCTGGAAGCGGAGCAGTCCACCACAAGGATGGGCAGTTGATGTCCGGTTGGTGATCGCCGTTGCGGTCTCCTCTAGTGGTGTACCTTGGTAGGTTCCCTGGAAGCTGCAAAGTACCCCAGGAAGGGCCAGGGGATGTCCTGGTTGGTGATCGCCGTTGCGGTCCCCCCCCTCTGGTGGTTTACCTTGGTAGGCTCTCTGACAGCGGGCTGGTCGCCACAAGGATAGGCTGTGGGTGTCCGGATTTGGGGTCGCCGTTGCGGACCCGTCGTCCAGACTGGAAGATCTGGGCAGTAACTTAGGCAGATGTTAATCTCTTACATCTAGACGTTCCGCTAGCGGAACACCTGCTCCAATATCCAATGATAGGCGTGGCGCGAATTACAAATTCCTCAAAAATACAAAAACTTCCATTTTTCAAACATATTACTATTTCACAGCATTTTAAAGACAAGACTCTCCTTTATCTAACCACACTGTCCGATTTCAAAAAGGCTTTACAGCGAAAGCAAAACATTAGATTATGTCAGCAGAGTACCAAGCCAGAAATAATCAGACACCCATTTTTCAAGCTAGCATATAATGTCACAAAAACCCAGAAGACAGCTAAATGCAGCACTAACCTTTGATGATCTTCATCAGATGACACACCTAGGACATTATGTTATACAATACATGCATGTTTTGTTCAATCAAGTTCATATTTATATCAAAAAACAGCTTTTTACATTAGCATGTGACGTTCAGAACTAGCATACCCCCCGCAAACTTCCGGAGGAATTTGCTAACATTTTACTAAATTACTCACGATAAACGTTCACAAAAAGCATAACAATTATTTTAAGAATTATAGATACAGAACTCCTCTATGCACTCGATATGTCCGATTTTAAAATAGCTTTTTGGTGAAAGCACATTTTGCAATATTCTAAGTACATAGCCCAGGCATCACGGGCTAGCTATTTAGACACCCGGCAGGTTTAGCCTTCACCAAAATCAGATTTACTATTATAAAAGTTTGATTACCTTTTGTTGTCTTCGTCAGAATGCACTCCCAGGACTGCTACTTCAATAACAAATGTTGGTTTGGTCCAAAATAATCCATCGTTATATCCAAATTGCGGCGTTTTGTTCGTGCGTTCCAGACACTATCTGAAAGGGTAAATAAGGGTCGTGCGCATGGCGCAATTCGTGACAAAAACAAATCTAAATATTCCATTACCGTACTTCGAAGCATGTCAACCGCTGTTTAAAATCCATTTTTATGCCATTTTTCTCGTAAAAAAGCGATAATATTCCGACCGGGAATGTCCATTTAGCTAAACATAGGAAAGTAAACAAAGCTTTCGGTCGACGCGGGCACGAGCCTGAGTCTCACAGTACTGTAACCAGCCACTACCCAAACGCGCTACTTTGTTTCAGCCAGAGCCTGCAAAGCCACGATTCAGGTTTTTACCGCCTTCTGAGACCCTATGGCAGCCATAGGAAGTGTCACGGGACAGCTAAGATCCTCACTCTTCAATAAACAGAGACAAGAAGAACGACACCTTGTCAGACAGGCCACTTCCTGAATGAAACCTTCTCAGATTTTGGCCTGCCATATGAGTTCTGTTATACTCACAGACACCATTCAAACAGTTTTAGAAACTTTAGGGTGTTTTCTATCCATATGTAATAAGTATATGCATATTCTAGTTACTGGGTAGGAGTGGTAACCAGATTAAATCGGGTACGTTTTTTATCCAGCCGTGAAAATACTGCCCCCTAGCCATAACAGGTTAACAACGCACACACACTCATGAAATATATATAATTACATTCATTCCCCAATGAGCGGCGTTGTGGCACTAAGTGATGGTTGTATGGGGACTTTGTTTATGGCTCTGTCACTTCCTAAGTGTCAAAGGAACTGAACCGAAAAGGAATGAAAGCATAAACAAACAAATAAATATACAAAATATAGTTCTCACACAAAACAATAATCTAATTGGACTGTATTCTATATACGTCCAATGTTCTGGCAAAATGATTATCATGGCACTGTCTCTAATGCCATATCTAGGGTTTTTCCTACTTGGTGTGTTGCTTAAGCGCTATCCTAAGTTGATAACTATATGATAAGTCTACAGCTGTAATGCACTAGTTTTGGGCAGTCTACAGGGATGACCTATGGACTTCTGGGAAGAAAACTGGTGAGTGCTGTAGAGTCAAAGGCCTAGAAGTAAATGTTCAACTTTACTAAGGCTGGTATTTTGCTTGGGCCCTTAAGTGGTCCTAGTATAAATCCTAATTGGATGTTCCGTTGTGCATGTACGTTCATGCTTACACAAGCACGCATGTCAAGGGAAGAAAACCAAGTATCTGGGCAGATTACAACTTGTTCAGAATGAGTCTGACGTAGTCAGGTAATTTTCAGGTCAATGCCTGGAGGTCAGTCAGAATTGGTGTCAAGGGAGTCTGTAGTGGTTTTACTACCAGTCACTGTCTTCCACTATTGTAGTGGCGATAGGTATGTAGTCTGTTTCATAGCTATGTTATCCACGGAGGAGCTAACCTCACGACGGAAGTACTCTTTAAGTATTGGACCAGTCATACGTGGTGTGATCATGGTTCATGACTTCTAATAATTTTCCTCCTGAATGGAGGGTCCTATTTATTAGTGACATGTGTGTTAACCATTGGAAGAGTGCACTGGAGATTCCCCTCCACGTGTTGCACTCTGAGTGACTCCTATGTCGCTGTTGTCAATGGTAATTTGATTGGTTAGGTCTCTAACCTTCTTACTGATTGTAGCGGGACTGACTGTTGCTAGTATTGGTACTGGTACTCAAGGGGACCAGTTATCCTACCGATTTTATTCTGAAATATTATCTACCGGAACACATGATTGGAGCATTTTACTAGTTGTATTGTAGTTGAACCTACACATGGCAAAGAATAATTATTGATGCCATTTGTTTTGAGGTGGACAAGTCCACTGGACTTCCTTTACGACCAGTGTGGTACACCTCAGTACTATCTTAGATGTCTTCTAAGATAATCCCCGTCTAGGGGCCTGTCTGCTCCTCACTGTTCTCATAGGGGAGTTTACAACTAGATTTGATTTATGCTCTGGCGGCCTCGTACGGTGTTGTCCGTAGTCTTGACCCCCCCACCGGCCTCGATGAGGCTCATCATGGGTCTGGGCTACTATTCCCCCCCTTTGTGCCTTGGGACCCCCCACCAGCGGGTGGTGTTGGTGTCCAATGCGCAAACGAAAAGGTTGGACCCTATGTATGAGTTTTCAGCGGCCGCATTGTTATGAGAATGGCTGTAACCTTTCAACCAAATCTCCTGGTGTTTGTGCTTCAAAACGCTCAGTGGCTGTCGAGGCATGTCAGTCACCACCGCGTCCGCGTGTGGCAACCTCTTCATTACCTGCGAACTGAGACGAGGATATCGGTCTGTGATATCGCAAAGTGTTTCACCAGTGGGAGTCATCGGGTCAGTTGCTGGACTGACGCCATTAGTGTCATTGTAAGGGGTGACAGTCCCCAACAAAGCGGATGGTGTATCATCGGAAGCAGAGTATACTCTGCGCATCAATGTTTTTCTTGCTGAGACGGCCGCAGTGCTTGCGGAAGTGTCCAAAGGGCAAGAGTTCATCTCAACTATCGTATTGCACGACTGCAAGGAGGAGGGAAGTTGCTTATTCACAGAGACAGCTGGCTCGAAATCATGAAAAGAATGGTCAATCAGGTTGGCTGATGGAATGTGTCGAGATATCGTATTATCTCCGTGGATCGGATTCTGTACCAAGAGGTTTCTAAACGTCTTTTTCCCAAGGGGTGCTTTCGACAGATACCCCTCGTGAAGGACTGCGTTGCAGCTAGCGTTAGGGGGAGACAGTGTGGTCAGTGGAGAAGGCACTGTGGCCTGTGACCATACCTGGTTGGTTTTCCAATCCATCAATGGGAGTAACCGATCCATCAAGTCTGCTCCAAGTTGCAGGGGTACAGTTTCGAGGCTGGTAACATACACAGGGTGAACGAGCGATACGTCCTGGAAGTGTAGTTTCAGCATGACTCTCAATGTGAGAGGCGAGGTAGTCTGAGTGACCCCTCGAAGTTTAGTGTCGCATCGTTCCACTTTTAACCAACGTTTAGTTGGCTTCAAAGCCCTTTTGAGATCATCAAACAATGTTTGAGAGATGAGTGATATTGTCGCACCCGAATCAATTAGCGCATGACAAGCTAAGCAGTCCTCCAGGACTGTTTCCAGGTATGGCCATTTAGATTCGTGGTTAGTGGACATATTCCCCACAAAGTGGAGTGGTCGTTCGCAACGACGTGATGTGCCATGTCTGTTCAAGATGGAAGCAGATTGACTTTTCCAATTTTGAGTGGGCTTGGCTTTAACGAAGCAATTGACCTTTTTCTTCGCAACTTTTGTATCAGAGTCTATTGACAGAGCCCGGGGGCTTGTTTCTTGATCAAGCGGGCCCTGGATAGGTCTTGAATGAGAGCGGGAGAAATTTGAACTTTAACGTCCTTGCTATAGGTGTTAATTCCTGCGGACCTGTTGTCCGGTAATTCCCTGTCTAGTCCTTGTGACTTATCTTTTACCCTTTTCTCAAATTGTTCTCGCTTAACCTCTCTGGGCTAGGTGGGACGAAATCGTCCCACCTACGCAACAGCCAGTGTAATCCCGTGGCGCGATTTTCAAATACCTTAAAAATGCTATTACTTCAATTTCTCAAACATATGACTATTTCACACCATTTTAAAGACAAGACTCTCGTTAATCTAACCACACTGTCCGATTTCAAAAATTGCTTTACAACGAAAGCAAAACATTAGATTATGTCAGCAGAGTACCTAGCCAGAAATAATCAGACACCCATTTTTCAAGCTAGCATATAATGTCACAAAAACCCAGAAGACAGCTAAATGCAGCACTAACCTTTGATGATCTTCATCAGATGACACACCTAGGACATTATGTTATACAATACATGCATGTTTTGTTCAATCAAGTTCATATTTATATCAAAAAACAGCTTTTTACATTAGCATGTGACGTTCAGAACTAGCATACCCCCCGCAAACCTCCGGTGAATTTACTAAATTACTCACGATAAACGTTCACAAAAAACATAACAATTATTTTAAGAATTATAGATACAGAACTCCTTTGTGCAATCGAGGTGTCCGATTTTAAAATAGCTTTTCGGTGAAAGCACATTTTGCAATATTCTGAGTACATAGCCCAGCCATCACGGCTAGCTATTTAGACACCCACCAAGTTTAGCCTTGACCAAACTCCGATTTACTATTACAAAAGTTTGATTACCTTTGGTGTTCTTCGTCAGAATGCACTCCCAGGACTGCTACATCAATAACAAATGTTGGTTTGGTCCAAAATAATCCATCGTTATATCCAAATAGCGGCGTTTTGTTCGTGCGTTCAAGACACTATCCGAAGTGTAAATAAGGGTCACGAGCATGGCGCAATTCGTGACAAAAAAAATCTAAATATTCCATTACCGTACTTCGAAGCATGTCAACCGCTGTTTAAAATCCATTTTTATGCAATTTTTCTCGTAAAAAAGCGATAATATTCCGACCGGGAATTTGCGTTTAGGTAAACAGACGAAAGAAAACAAGGCATGGGGTCGACGCGGGCACGCGCCTGAGTCTCACAGTACTGTAACCAGCCACTACCCACACGCGCTACTTTTTTTCAGCCAGAGCCTGCAAAGCCACGATTCAGCTTTTTGCCGCCTTCTGAGAGCCCATGGGAGCCGTAGGAAGTGTCACGTAACAGCAGAGATCCTCTGTAATGGATAGAGATAAATAAGAAGGGCAAGAAATTGTCAGACAGGCCACTTCCTGCATGGAATCTTCTCAGGTTTTGGCCTGCCATATGAGTTCTGTTATACTCACAGACACCATTCAAACAGTTTTAGAAACTTTAGGGTGTTTTCTATCCAAAGCCAATAATTATATGCATATTCTAGTTACTGGGCAGGAGTAGTAACCAGATTAAATCGGGTACGTTTTTTATCCAGCCGTGTCAATACTGCCCCCTAGCCCTAACAGGTAAAGTTCTTCCCGTAGTGGGACTTCTGGAGAACATTGGTCTACGTTTTGATCGTCCTTCAACCCTTTGTTACCCTTGTGCTCTGACACTTTTGTGGGTTGGGTGCAGGAACGTAGCGAACGGGTCGATTGTAGCGGTAGTCATGTTGATGGCTACGTACTTTACAGTTTTTTCGACCGCGGAGGTTATTGGAACCATGGTTTCGTGGTAGAAACTGTTGCTGTGCGTCATCTCTCGACGCTCCAATACCTGATAATGCACCCTCTAACTGGAGTGAGTGCTCCTGGTCAAACTTCAAAACTGAGTGGTCAGGGATCTTAGCATTGTGAACTTTTGATGCCTCAAAAGCTGTGCTTGCAAGCTCTCTGAGTTGTAAGATAGGCAAGCCAACGTGGGCGGCAGGGCCCAAGTAGGTAAGGAAGGTGGGATACATGTTCGACAGAAACATTTGTTTGAATGGTAACAGCTCTTCCATTCCTGTTTCAGTGAGTAGGCCAAAGTAAGCTGAACGAAGCCTATGATAGTAAGCTTGTGGGTGTTTGTTCCGAGCTTGTTTGACGGTGTTAGCCAGTGAGCTATCGTGTTTGCGAGTCGCCGAACCACTGAATTCTAATCTCAAAGCTGTGGCAAGTTTAGCATAGTCATTTAGCACGTGTTGCTGTTGTAGACGAATGAACCTCGTCACGTGTCTATTCGACGTTCGCTTCAACAGGTAAACCCTGTCAGAACCCGTAGCGTTCGGGTAGCCATCCAACGCGTCCTCTATGTCAGCTAGGAACGTCTCAGTATCGTTTGGCTGACCTGGAACGGGGTCAAAGGTGGGGAAATTCTTGACGAGTTTGTCAAGGTATTCCGCGCCAAGCGGGCGGAGAGGGTTGGCTTCATCCTGTGGAGAGATTGGGGCCAAAAGGCCAAGAGAGGAAGCCAAGCCTTGTTGTTGTTGGCCAAGAGGCGCCATATTACTCAGTGCCGAAGGGCCAAGAGGAGAAGACTGAGGGACACATGAGGGAGGCAAGGTCTGAAACCTATTGTCTTCACTCCTGTGAGTACAGGGCTCCGGTTGCTTGGATGGGTAGTCGCGCTGTAGAGCGTGACCATTCTGGATTTCCTCCAGATGGTACCTAAGGGTGGAATTCTGCTGCATTGCAGAATCCACTTGAGCGCTTAGAGTACCGATTTTGGACACGTGAGTGTCACACCTGCTCCTTTCGGTCTCAAACTTATCTGTCATGGTTTGCAGATAGAGGTCTTGAGTACGGAGCGAGAGATTCAGTGATGAGATTTCCTCTGCTTGCTTAGAAATCAATATTTCCATCCTCATCAGCTGAGTTCTCTCATCATTCATTTGGTCAGCGACTTCAATAAGTTCTGCTGATTTATCATCCAACTTTGTCATTGTGTTCATTAACTGATCGTCTTTGGTCTGCAGCGCTTTGAGGAGAACCGTGTTATTTTGAGTAACATTCAACAAAACAGCATGCATGTTGTCAAGTTGAGCGCTCCTGTTTGTAGATAACTCTTCAGATTTATCGAGTTTGGCGTGGACATCATCGTATTTAGTTTTGGCTAAATCGAGTTGTTCCTGTAGCATATGATTTTGTTCCTGTAGAAAACGATTTTGTTGAAGAGCTTGTGCTTGTTCATCGTCATACGTTTTTGCAATTACATTTAATTGTTCAGTTTTCAAACGCAGTTCCATAGCTAGCAGAATTTTTCCCTTTTCTGCATTTGTCATTGTTTTCCCGGTTCTCTCCACCTGTCCCTTTATGTCTACCGTTACCTGCTCGTGCTTCAGCTGTGCGCTGCGGTATTGGACAGATCCCAATCTCGGATGGCAAGACAATAGGGCTAGACCGGAGAGAACCTTTACAAGGCCTGCGCCCGATGGTTGATTTTGGAAAGCATTGTTGTCTGCTTTTCCACTAATGGCATAATTAGGGTTGTTATCGCTGCTGAGGTCAGATATCAATCCATTTACTGGTGGAGGTTCACTAATTAGCGGGCGAGTGGGGACCACTCCCTCTGATAGCTTGCACATTATTAGAACATTTGAAAGAAAAAATGTTTTTCCTAATTTTCCAAAATTTGGTTTTGGAATGTGGGGAGCTGCAAAGACGATTTTAATCTATTTATAGACGTTAATGAACCATCAGTACTGTACAGTACTGTGGAAGTTGGACGTGAATGAATTTGCAAAAGCAAATTGAATTAATCAATGCCAATGATTAGTCCTACCTGGGTAGGCAATCTGGGTATTAAACTTGAATTACCTGAGAGGTTGCTTCATCCAGGTTAATATGCAAAGTTGAAGTTGTCTCATTTAATTGGAAGAACCTAGAAAGGTATGTTCGACAATTTAACTTATTAAATTGAATGAGACGATAAACCATACAATCTCCATTGATTGGATATCATAAGTGTAAACCGTAGGTCAAATGTTGGGACCCTTCACCACTAGGGTACGCTCCTCCCTGGGGCTGAAGCCACATGGGATTCAGTCCCGTCAGTAATGGGTTTTACTGAATGTGCTTTGCTAAAGCAGATTTGACTGATTAATCTATTTATGATAAATCAAACCTGTGTAGGCTATCTGGGAATTAACTTTGAATTACCTGAGAGGTTGCTTCATCAAGGTTAATATGCAAAGTTTAAGTTGTCTCATTTAGTTGGAAGAACCTAGAAAGGTATGTTCGACACTTTAACTTATTAAATTGAATGAGAATGATACCCAAGCAATTCAGATTGCGGGGTTATCATAACAGTAATGTAGTTTAAATGTTTAGGGTACATTGACCACTATACTTTCCCTTAAGGCCGAAGCCACATGGGATTCACTCCCGTCAGTAATGGGTTTTACTGAGTGTGCTTTGCTAAAGCAGATTTTACTGATTAATCTATTTATGATAAATCAAACCTGTAAAGGCTATCTGGGAATTAACTTTCAATTAACCTGAGAGCTTTGCTTCATCTACGTTAAGTTTGGAAAAAGTTAATCATGTCTCATTGTAGAAGCCCAATCAATTTTGGATATTATTTAAAAGATCCACTTGAAAAGGTAAATCTGGCAATTTCACTTGTTAGTTAAATTGAATGAGACGTCATATCCAGTCAATTGCGATTGTCTGGATATCTTACCGTGATCCATGTTTGGATTTCCCCTAGAGATGTACTGGCGATTCTTCACCACCAGTGTATAGAATGCTGAAATTAAACGGAAGTACAAAGGTCGGACTTCCGTCGCGCTAGCGGAGGAATTTTAAACGTGGTACGGGGAGGGTAAAATGTCCCCTCTCTGTTAGCTTGCAGTAATGCGAAGCTCTTCCTAACTTTGTTCAGGAGTATCACTTCCAAGCACCAAAATAGGGTCCTTTCACTATGGAAAGGGTGGGTTTTCTAGTGACGTCTCACCTTAACCCCATTCAGCATATTCTGCTAGCGTTTATGTTGACCGGAGCGACACGGTACTTAAATACAGATATGCATACGGTCTGCCCACACTGTCTTAGTGTGGTAGGCAAATTATTCGGCTCGGTCACCGGACAGTTATCTTCTAATTTCTAACCTTACTCTAGAAGTTAATATTGACCGACAGAAACAGTACCGTTTGGCCTAACGGACTAAATCTGGAATTTATCCCTCACTGCTATCGACATAAGACCGGAGCCACTCTAAATAGCTTCTCCCAATGGAAAATACACAATCACTTTGTTTAGATTGCAGGCTGTTTGTACAATTCTGTTTGCACAATTGATATATAGAATTTCACAGCAAAGTCCAATTCTATCTTAGATTCCTCGCACGGGGGCTCCATAAATGTATTATCAAAATGACCCAACGTGCGTTTTAGTTTTAGAGTCCTCACAGGGGCGCAATATATGTCGTGTCTTTGGGGTACCATTAAACTGAAGACATGTTTATCAAAATAACTCCCTGTAATTATTATCACGCGATTAAACTGATTAATCGTTTAATAACTATAATTAACTAGGAGATTGGGGCACCAAGGAAAATATTCAGATTACAAAGTTATAATTTTCCTAATATAACTTTCCTATATTATAACATTATATATTATATTATATTATAGTATAGGCCGATTATCTTCTGGTTTAAATGGTGTATTTTATCTCGAGTCCAGTCTCATTCCAAACGTCGTAAATTGTTGTATCTGCACGAACCCAGCCTTTACTAAGAGTCATCCATACATCAATTGTCTTAAAATAATTTATTTAGTAAACTAAGTAATTCACAGAAAGCATACAAACAGTAATTATCGTCACAAAGAATTGGTAGAGTAATGTGCCCTAGTGGGCTAAACAGGCATGACTGGTGTCTTGTTAACAAAGGGTCATAAATGGTCAGCTGAGGAGGCACACAGAGTTCATTAATATTAACAATTGATATGCTATTCCTTTGCACATGAACGCTCACTCATTCGGGAACAATTGCAATCAATATATATTTACGCTCAGTGTGTCGTCGGGATCCTTGTTGGAGCGTCGTTCTGTTGGAGAGTTCTCTCTCTCTCTCTCTCTCTCTCTCTCTCTCTCTCTCGGTTAGGATGGATCTTTCAAAGCGACATTCATTAATGTCGTCAGAATGGATGTTTCGTCGGTCTTTGCGTTCAATGATATAATTTCTAGCTGCAGACTATTAATTAATATCAAAGACTTGTTCTTATTCTGTCGATATCAATAGTCTAAAAGTTAACCACGTGGTATAGTTCACTTTCAGTAGCGGAATTGGATGGTCAAACCTATTGGCCAACTCGCAATGGAGTGGAGGCCTGGTCTGTTAGAAAGTAAATCAGGGTGGGGTTTTATAGTGAACAAAGAACAGGCTTGTCACATGACGCCTGGTCCTGTCTGTGTCCCTAGGGGCGTGCCGATGACTGAGTTAAGCTTGGTACAGAAATACAATTCTATCACATTAACATCAGTACATAGCATCTCAATGTATTACAAATAGCTTTATCCTTATTAATACATTCTATACAACCATTTGGATGCAAGTCCCATCGCTGAGGCTATTATATAAACAGTTTTATGGTAATATGGCTATATTGTCTCTTCTGAGTATCACAAAATTGTACCAAGCGGACCAGTTCGTAGCTGGATTCTTCACCAATCTACCATACCTTCTCCAGAACATACATGTCATTCGGTTCCCCAATTCTGTGAGTTGGAAGAATTTCCTGTGTCTCTCTATGAACCATGTGGCAAGAGATTCTCCTCTAGAATTTTACAACCCTTCACACAGGGCCTGGGTAGGGGGAGGTAGGTTGGGGGATGGTGCAAGGGGGGAGGGGGTCAACTGTCCTCCCTGTACTCAAAGAGGGTAACGTCATGACAGGAGTTATTCAGTCTTGTTCTGGCTCTGTGGAGTTATTCAGTCTTGTTCTGGCTCCGTGGAGTTATTCAGTCTTGTTCTGGCTCCGTGGAGTTATTCAGTCTTGTTCTGACTCTGTGGTGTTATTCAGTCTTGTTCTGGCTCTGTGGAGTTATTCAGTCTTGTTCTGGCTCCGTGGAGTTATTCAGTCTTGTTCTGACTCTGTGGTGTTATTCAGTCTTGTTCTGACTCCGTGGAGTTATTCAGTCTTGTTCTGGCTCCGTGGAGTTATTCAGTCTTGTTCTGACTCCGTGGAGTTATTCAGTCTTGTTCTGGCTCCGTGGAGTTATTCAGTCTTGTTCTGGCTCTGTGGAGTTATTCAGTCTTGTTCTGACTCCGTGGAGTTATTCAGTCTTGTTCTGGCTCCGTGGAGTTATTCAGTCTTGTTCTGACTCCGTGGAGTTATTCAGTCTTGTTCTGGCTCTGTGGAGTTATTCAGTCTTGTTCTGACTCCGTGGAGTTATTCAGTCTTGTTCTGGCTCTGTGGAGTTATTCAGTCTTGTTCTGACTCTGTAGAGGTATTCAATCTTGTTCTAAGGGAATCTCTATCTTGAGGGTAGGCAACAAATGTGATTGGTTGGGTTTAGACAATAAATATGGGTGATTTTGTTTAGGCAAGTAATTCCAATAGGTTCTGATTAGGTTTAGAGGTTGGGTTTTTACAGTAGATGTGATTGCTTAAGTTTAAAACTCCAGTTTAAAGTAATCATTTTAATCAACTATCTTCTTCCTCAGGTGAAGCTGGACTTGGGGTCCGGTGAGTGTTTGCTACGGTCTGAGAGTAGCACCCAGCTAAATGACCTGGCCTGGCACACTGCTGAGCTCCTCCACGACCGCCACAATGTCACCCTGACCGTGGACCAGCACTCCCACACCAGCCTCAGAATGCCAGGGCATGGGTCTCAGAAACAGGAGCTGAGCATCCAGGAAGGGCTGTACATCGGCGGCTCTGGAGGCCTGGACAAGCTCTACCTCCCCAGTGACCTGACTGGTTTCCGAGGGTGTATGGATGAGGCTGTCTTCAACGAGCACGATATGTTATCGTCGTTGAGACCTTACGCAGGATTCAAAAGCGTCTATGAGGTTTATTTGGGCTGTAGTCCCCAGTTCTTCGCTAACGAGGAGGACCCTGTTAGTTTCTTTAGTTCTAGAGCGTATGTCTCCCTGCCACCCTGGAATATCTCCCACGTCCATCAGGAGGCTCTGTTTGAGTGTGTGGTTCACACCTCAGCTAAAGAGGGGATCATCCTGTATAACTCAGCCAGACAGGGGGGGTTTGTGGCAGTTGAGATCCAAGAGGGGTTGCCTGTGGCCCTCGTGGGTAAAGGAGACACCAAAACAGAACTCCGCTCCCTTACCTTCGTCAATGACAGGAACTGGCATTCAATCAAACTGTTCTTCAGCCCCAAGACCCTCCAGCTGACAGTGGATGAGGAGACGGTAAAGACTAGCATCAGCTCTCGCTCCAAGGGACTACAGCTGAGGGGTTCTGTCTTTGTTGGGGGCATTGACGACAACACGCGCTCAGAAGTCCGGAAGATGGGTCTGGTGTCTGTGTCAGGGAAGAGGGTCAGAGGAGGCTCGTTCAAGGGCTGTCTGAGGGACATGAAAGTCAACGGGGTGAAGATGGGTCTGCCCAACGCTGCTGTCACGAAGGATATCTCTGTGGGCTGCGGGCCAGAGAAAGAACCAGAGCCCTCGACCACGATGAGTCCAATGACTCTTCCGACTGTCCCCAAGTCCCACTTCGATCCCACTTTCGTCACCCCCACACCAGAATTCCCCATGTCTACTCTGGACAGGGGGCTGGACAAGAGGTATGGGATGAACTTCGTGCTGCTCAGGAACCTTGTGGTCCCTGAGGGAGGACGTGGATCTCTGGAATCCAAAAACATCAAGGTTCTCCTGGACTTCAAGAAGCTCCGAATACGGCAGTCCCAGATCATGTTCCGGATCCAAGAGCAGCCGGTGCACGGTCAGATCAGACTGGATGTAGACCAGGACCAAGAGGAGAACACCTTCAGCATGCTGGACCTGTGGTACGGCAAGGTGATGTACATCCACGGAGGATCAGAGAACCCAGAAGACTTCTTCACCTTTTCTATCTTCTCCAGCAGCAGGAAGGAGGTTCCTGACTATCTGAAAGGGACCAGGATGTATCGCTACAACATCACAGTGATGCCCATCAACGACGCCCCAGAGCTCAGCCTGCCCCAGGGGAACCTTTTCATTCTGTTGGATAACTCTAGAAAACACCTGACCACGGAGGTGTTGAAGGCCACAGACATCGACAGCAACCACACCAACCTAATCTTCTCCGTCCTGGGAAATCTGAACACTGATGCAGGTTACCTGGAGGTGGAAGACAACCCCGGCGCTGCAGTGACCACGTTCTCCCATTCTGACCTAAATGAAGGGAAGGTGAACTATGTCCACACTGGGGCGAGGAACTCCAGGATCGTCCTGAGGGTCAGTGATGGAGACAAGGTGAGCAATACGGTTGTGCTTAGGATCATGGCCATTGGGTTGGAGTATAAGATCGGCAACAACACCGGGCTTGAGATAACTCAGGGTGAGGTGTCTGTGATCAGTAACAAGCACCTGGCCATTCAGACCAATGCTGTGAAGCAGGTGGTGGACATCCGATATGATGTTGTCGAGCCCCCTCAGTATGGTGAGCTGCAGAGGCTTCACTCCAGCGGTGAATGGAAGCCCACCGGTTCCTTCTCCCAAAGGCTGCTGGAGAAAGAACGCCTTCGGTACCTCAGCACTTTCCAAGAAATCCAGACAGCAAATGCTACGGATTACTTCAAATGCAAGGTCACTGTAGCTGGTAGGGTCGATACTGAACTGGTCTTCCCCATCACTGTGAAGTGGGTACATTATAACCTAGTAAGGAATGTAATGGCCGACATTGATAAAGTTCGGAAAGTGACGTTGGACTCGCAGTATCTTTATGCCACTGTGGACGTTGTGACACTATCAGAGGATGATCTGCACTTCAGAGTTCTATCCTCACCAAAGAAAGGACAACTTCTGCTTGTTAACAAGTTACTGAAGAAAAACTCAACATTCAGCCAAAGGAATGTCACTGATCTAAAGGTACAATACGAACTGGTGGACAGAACGTGCGAAGACACGAGCGACACGTTTAAATTCCAAGTGTTCTCCAAACATGCTCAAACGCAAAGTTACGATTTCCAGATCTCAATAAAAGCCGATGTCAATAGCGTATTTATAAGAAATTATGGACTTTTGATTAAGGAGGGAGAGAGTAAACTCATCACAAAGGCCGAGTTGTTTGCAGAGACTCTCAACACCAAGGAGATGTACTACACTGTCACAAGTAGCCCCAAACACGGGAATCTTCAACGCATCAACCTGTCCAACTCCAAAACCAGTTACAACATCATCCAAACGTTCAGCAATCAGGATCTCTTGGAGGAGCGCGTCATGTTCATTCACGACGACACAGAAACCACTCAGGACCAGTTCACATTCATAGCCTCCACTAGTCAGGAGTCCAAATCCTCCGTCACGGACGACGAAGTCGGCTCTAAAGAAGGGACGTTCAACATCTCCATCCAGCTAGTTAATGACGAGAAGCCAGTGCGCATTGTCGATAAAGTTTTCCATGTGGTGAGGGATGGGCAGCGGTTGCTCACCCTGGACGATCTATGTTACCATGATGCAGACTCGGACTTCAGCGATGGGCAGTTGGTCTACACGCGACGGGGAATCCCGATGGGAGACCTGGTTCTGGTGAACGACACCTCTCGCAGGTACTTTCTGTGTTGTTTTAGTACATAATAATAATCTAATGTATTAGGACTGTTGATGAATCTTAATAGTGTCTCAAAACTCTTCCTGAATTATCCACAATGCTGTTTTAATCATAATAATAATGATACTAGTACTAATATTTAAAATATATATATTTTGTAATATTTATTGTAAATTGTTCATATATAATTGAGTGACACTTTAAATAAACGTTCCTGGACTGACCTCTGACCTCCAGGCTGTTCCAGTTCACCCAGAAGGACCTGGAAGAGAAGAGAGTGCTGTTCCTCCATCGAGGCGTGAGCTCCGGACGCTTCGTGCTCTTCGTGTCCGACAGGAAACACTTTGTCTCCACTCTGCTAGATGTCACTGCCGAAGACCCTTTCCTAAGACTCGGCAACAACACAGGTAAGTGTGTATATTTTATATATTATTATTAATTTTACAAATGAATTGTTATGTAAAGTGCCTTTGGACTGGAGTATTGGTCAAGCTGTCCATTGTTTTTGCCTGTCTGAGAACAAGGACCACGATGGAAACAAGTCTTTTGATTTTATCGTTTTTTTCCCCCCCTTGATGGTTTTTAATGTGTGTTGTTGTTGTACTCACATGGCTACTCCACATCTTAATTTATCCATCCATCATCCATCCATCATCCATCCATCCTCCATCCATCCATCCATCATCCATCCATCCTCCATCCATCCATCCCCCATCCATCCTCCATCCATCCTCCATCCATCCATCCATCCATCCATCCATCCTTCCATCATCCATCCATCCATCCATCCATCCATCCATCCATCCATCCATCCATCCCTCCCTCCCTCCCTCCCTCCCTCCCTCCCTAGGTCTGTTAGTCCAGAAGGGACAGGAAGTGACCCTAACCACAGGTAACTTCAGCGTGCTCACGAACCTCGACATCCGAGACGACAGCGAGGTCACATACAAGGTGTCCGAGCCGCCTAGAAACGGCGGGCTGTATCGCCACGGCAACATCTCCATGCAGTCATTCACCCAGCGCGACCTGAAGAAGGGCCTTGTTTCGTATCGCCATGATGACAGAAAGAACCTGGCGGACTCTTTCGACGTGACAGTGAAGGTTAAAGGCACTTATCTGAACGCCAGAATCAACGTTAAGGTTTACCTGGACAGCCATCAGAGGCCCCCTATCCTTCAGCACAACAACACTTTACTGGTGGAGGAGAGCAAGCCTGTGAAGATTGACCAGAGTAGACTGGAGGTATGTATGTTGTCTGGGTTGGGGATGGATGGATGGATGGATGGATGGATGGATGGATGGATGGATGGATGGATGGATGGAGGATGGAGGATGGATGGATGATGGAGGGATGGATGGATGGAGGGATGGAGGATGGATGAATGGATGAAGGGATGGATGGATGGAGGGATGGAGGGATGGATGGAGGATGGATGGATGGATGGATGGATGATGGAGGGATGGAGGATGGATGGATGATGGAGGGATGGAGGATGGATGGATGGATGATGGAGGGATGAAGGATGGATGGATGGATGGATGGAGGGCGGAAGGGATGGATGATGGGATGGAGGGAGGGATGGATGAAGGGATGGAGGGATGGATTGATGGAACGATGGAGGGATGGATGGAGGGATGGATGGATGAAATTATGAATGCTTGGATGGATGAAATTCTGAATGATTGAATGGATGAATGGATTAATGGATGAAATTATGAATGATTGAATGGATGAATGGATTGATGAATGAAATTATGAATGATTGAATGGATGAATGGATGGATGGATGAAATGATGAATGATTGGATGGATATGCCAGTGATTGATGTAGATTAGAATATATCAGTGTTCTGCTAAGCAGTATTTGTACATAGATAAATTGTGATTTTGCATGTACTATGTCAGTACTGTTATTTTATATGTACTGTGTCAGTACTGTTATTTTATATGTACTGTGTCAGTACTGTTATTTTATATGTACTGTGTCAATACTGTTATTTTATATGTACTGTGTCAATACTGTTATTTTATATGTACTGTGTCAATACTGTTATTTTATATGTACTGTGTCAATACTGTTATTTTATATGTACTATGTCAGTACTGTTATTTTATATGTACTATGTCAGTACTGTTATGTGATATGCACTGTGTCTGTACTGTTATGTTATATGCACTGTGTCTGTACTGTTATGTTATATGCACTGTGTCTACTGTTATTTTATATGTACTGTGTCTGTACTGTTATTTTATATGTACTGTGTCTGTACTGTTATGTTATATGAACTGTCAGTACTGTTAAATTATATGAAGTTTCTCAATATATGATCCAAATTGTATTGTAAATCCTGAGCATATTTCCCCATGTCAAGTCAAGTGACACGTGAAACATGATGCCAAGTGACATGTGAAACATGATGCCAAGTGACACACCAAACATCTCAGAGACTGTGTCCCAAACGGGCACCCCATTCCCAATATAGTGCACTACTTTTGACCAGGGGTGGTCAAAAGTAGTGTACTAAATAGTGAATAGGGTTCCATTTGGGACACTCACAGACGTAACGGTAAATAGCCTCTGTCTCTAGTCCCCAGCTTCTAACGTCTGTCTGTCTGTCTCACTGTCTATCTGTTCCAGGTCATCCACGAGGACAACTTGCCGTCTGAGATTGTATTTACAGTTAAGGCGGCCCCGCTACACGGGTTCATCCGGCGTTTCGTGGAGGCTGAGGAGCAGTACGTTGGAACAGAACAGACCCCCGTCCAAACCTTCTCCCAGGAAGACGTAAACGCAGGCAACGTCCAGTACATGCAGACAGCCCCCGGCCAGGTTGGACCTGACTTTTTTTGTTGTTGTGTACTTTTCTTTCTGTATTTTAAGTTTAATGGAAAGAGACGGCAAAAGAGAAACAGGAAACTAAGGACAGGTTGGCGTTTTTCGTCATGAATGTTGTTCTGGAGGCAGAGTGGCTGGAAAATCATAAAATATGATTTTAAACCTAAATCTAACCCTACCCTTAACTCTAACATTAATCACAATGCTAACCCTAATGCCTAACTTTAACTTTAAATTAAGACCAAAAAAGCACATTTTTATTTTCATGAATTTCTATAATATAGCCTATATTGACTTTGCAGCTGGTCCAGCTACACTGGCGTAACGCAGTTTCTAAGGATCCTACGCAAGGTCGGAGTTCAAATGCATTAGCCAGACAGCCACTCACTCAAAGTATAGACTACCGATTGCTGCCCACGGTGCTGAAATTAGGACATGTCTTTGCGGCTGCCTATCGAATCGATGATAGGCTTTCTGTGGTGCCAGGACATGTAGCCTATAGCTTTGCTTTAGCTAAATGGATAACTGTTTATTGGTAGGGCTATATAGTCACCATTTTCTCATGTGAAGTCTAACATTTCACAAAGCTATACACGGTGTCCCAATGCTGCCATTTAGACTGCTCGCGGGTGGCAATAATGTAATTACTTGTTCAGTAATTAAAGTTGGAAATTCAAACATTTGCAGATTGTAAAATTAATTTTAGATGCAGCAGCATTTACTGTATATACACAGCTGTCCTGTATAGCCTACCTAAGCCTATCTGAGCCTGCATGACATGAGCCATCCTCGTGCTCTCTCCCAGCTCGGATAAAAAGTTGTTGTGCATAAAACCATTAATGAGTAATATTTTGGTCAGTCCATCCTCAAGACACTAGCTTACTAAGGATTGTTTCATTATGCAGTGTAGCCTACTGTCGACATGTCATTTAGTATTTTCAAATGACACATCAAATAGCTGAACAACGAGGAACAAAGTAGTCGCCCTTGAGGATACATCCAGCCACTCTTTACTGTGTGTTTTGTCTGAATAATAACCTAGACAAATGGGCTGCAATATTCAAGGTAAATTAAATTAAATCCAATTTGAGATACTCCTGGTCTACTGAAATCCTCATGGCTGCTTCCCTCTCTTTGGTAGTTTCTCGTTCTCTCTTTCTTTCTCTTAGAAAAAAAAGTATCTCTCTTTTTTTTCTATGTAGAGACCAATAATACCTACATTATGCTGTGTGCACATGTTTTCACCACGGCATGTAGGTCCAGGTTGCAGGTCCGACTGTTTTCTATACTGAGTATTGACAACCCAGACAGTCTTTTCTGAGACTTTGTGCTTCTAAGGTAGTTCTTTATGAGTTTTAGTTTCATATACAGCAGTTCTTTAAGCTCTTTAAATGAGCCTCTTGCATTCTCTTTAAGAACAGAGTACTCAGGTTGGGGTGTAAGGTTTGGAGTGTAGTCTGAAGGTAGGGAGGGGAAGTTCCCTAAAGCTCAGTGACTTTTAACGTGGTACCGTCATAGGATGCAACCTTTCCAACAAGTGGGTTCGTCAAATCTCTGCCCAGCTAGAGCTGCCCCGGTCAACTGTAAGTGCTGTTATTGTGAGGTGGAAAAGTCTAGGAGCAACAACGGCTCAGCCGCGAAGTGGTAGGCCACACAAGCTCACAGAACGGGACCGCCGATTGCTGAAGCGTGTAGCGTGTATAAATCGTCTGTCCTCGTTTGCAACACTCACTACTGAGTTCCAAACGGCCTCTGGAAGCAACGTCAGCATAAGAACTGTTCGTTGGGAGTTTCATGAAATGGGTTTCCATGGCCGAGCAGCCGCAAACAAGCCTAAGATCACCATGCGGAATGTTGCCGCCAGTGGAAACGCGTTCTCTGGAGTGGTGAATCACGCTTCACCAACTGGAGGTACGACAGACTAATCTGGGATTCGGCGGATGCCAGGAGGACGCTACCTGCCCCAATACATAGTGTCAACTGTAAAGTTTGGTGGAGGAGGAATAATGGTCTGGGGCTGTTTTTCATGGTTCGGGCCCCTTAGTTCCAGTGAAGGGAAATCTTAACGCTACAGCATACAATGACATACTAGACGATTCTCTGCTTCCAACTTTGTGGAAACAGTTTGAGAAGGCCCTTTCCTGTTTCAGCATGACAAGGCTCCTGTGCAAAAAGCAAGGTCCATACAGAAATGGTTTGTCAAGATCTGTGTGGAAGAACTTGACTGGCCTGCACAGAGCCCTGACCATAACCCCATCGAACACCTTTGGGATGAATTAGAACACTGACTGCGAGCCAGGCCTTATCATCCCCCCATTTTGGGGGGGACAACCTCCAAATTAATACCCATGATTTTGGAATGAGATGTTTGACAAGCAGGTGTCCACATACTTTTGGTCATGTACTGTGTTTAGCCAACAGTGTTCTATTCTGTAGTTACAGTATGTAAAACTGTCTTTTGAAATAGATTTCTTAAGCTGACAACATAAGAGGGATTTAAGAAATGCAGCGGATAGATCTAGGAGGATGAGAACAGAGGAGAGAGAGTCAGCTTTGGCAGTGCGGAGAGCCTCCGTGACACAGAGAAGAGCAGTTACTCGTCTTGAAACCTAACTGGTAAAGGGGCAAGGACATCGCTCTGAGAGAGATTACGAGAGAATTAGTCAGAGAAATTTGTTCACCCATATCCCCTTACTTTCAATCAGTTCAATAAAAAAAAAATGTCAAGGCCTGAGGCACTTTGATCAGTCACATTCTTGAAGCCCAAGAAAATCTTGTTAATTCCTCACTCTCAGTTGTTCATTCTGTCTTCACTGTAACATATCTAAACACTTTACTTAATTGGTACACTTTTGCGATGTCTTGTGTTTTGTCCATTATAATATTTTGTTTCTGCGACAACAAATGTATTTATGAAGCACTTTTTACATCAGCAGGTGTCACAAAGTGCTATACAGAAACCCAGCCTAAAACCCCAAACAGCAAGCAATGCAGATGTAGAAGCACGGTGGCCAGGAAAACCTCCCTAGAAAGGCAGGAACCTAGGAAGAAACCTAGAGAGGAACCAGGCTCTGAGGGGTGGCCAGTCCTCTTCTGGCGGTGCTGGGTGGAGATTATAACAGAACATGGCCAAGATGTTCAAATGTTCATAGATGACCAGCAGGGTAAAATAATAATAATCACAGTGGTTGTAGAAGGTGCAACAGGTCAACACCTCAGGAGTAAATGTCAGTTGGCTTTTCATAGCCGAGGATTCAGAGTTAGAGACAGCAGGTGTGGTAGAGAGAGAGAGAGAGAGAGAGAGAGAGAGAGAGAGAGAGAGAGAGAGAGAGAGTCAAAAACAACAGGTCTGGGACAGGTAGCACGTCCGGTGAACAGGTCAGGGTTCCATAGCCGCAGGCAGAACAGTTGAAACTGGAGCAGCAGCACAACCAGGTGGACTGGGGACAGCAAGGAGTCATCAGGCCAGGTAGTCCTGAGGCATGGTCCAAGGGCTCAGATCCTCCGCGAGGGGAGGGAGAGAGCGAGAATTAGAGGTAGCATTCTTAAATTCACACAGGGTACTGGACAAGGAGAATTACACCAGATATAACAGACTGACCCAAGCCCCCCCACACAAACTATTGCAGCATAAATACTGGACAGGATGGGTTGGGAGACACTGTGGCCCCATCCGACGATACCCCCGGACAGGGCCAACCAGGCAGGATATAACCCCACCCACTTTGCCAAAGCACAGCCCCCACACCACTAGAGGGATATCTTCAAACCACCAACTTACTGCCCTGAGACAAGGCCACAAAGATCTCCCCCACGGCATGAACCCAAGGGGGGGTGGGGGGCGCCAACCCAAACAGGAAGATCACGTCAGTGGCTCAACCCACTCAAGTGACGCACCACTCCTAGGGACGCCATGGAAGAGCAGTAGTAAGCCAGTGACTCTGCCTCTAAACCCCGTAATAGGGTTAGAGGCAGAGAATCCCAGTGTCGCTGTTATGTCTGTTGTTCTCGTCAGTGCCTCTTGTCTAAAAGTTCACCTGTTTATCAAGATTGGAGGCTACCTTTTTTGTCAATGGTTTGGTCATTTTTTTCAGGTGTCGTAAGTTACGCTTGTGTAACAGTACTCTTCTTGTGTTGTGAACAATCATCCACAAGGACTTCAGCATGTAGCGCCAGTCACAGATGTATTAGCATGTAGCACCAGTCACAGATGTATTAGCATGTAGCACCAGTCACAGATGTATTAGCATGTAGCACCAGTCACAGATGTATTAGCATGTAGCGCCAGTCACAGATGTATTAGCATGTAGCGCCAGTCACAGATGTATTAGCATGTAGTGCCAGTCACAGATGCATTAGCATGTAGCGCCAGTCACAGATGCATTAGCATGTAGCACCAGTCACAGATGCATTAGCATGTAGCACCAGTCACAGATTATCTGAACCAATGCAGCACCACAGATCATCATCCTACTGTCAGCAGATGCTTTACAAAAATACATGAAACCCCCCAGACAGTGACTGCACAAAAATACATGAAACCCCCAGACAGTGACTGTACAAAAATACATGAAACCCCCAGACAGTGACTGCACAAAAATACATGAAACCCCCAGACAGTGACTGTACAAAAATACATGAAACCCCCAGACAGTGACTGTACAAAAATACATGAAACCCCCAGACAGTGACTAGCAAGCTAGCATTAGCTGAAATTATATTCAACAAAATCCACCAGAAATATCCACAAATATCCATGCCAACTGTTGTGATCGACATGTTCTGGTACCAAAGAGCCAACATGGCTCACAGAATACCCGGTCCATGTTTTTGGTTAATAACACAACCATCTATGGCGAATCTGAATACCATGTTATGTTTTTTTTTAATAATACAACCCATTTGAAAAGCACCTGCCCTTTTTGTCTGTAGGAAATGGTCGCTTTGGTTTACACAAACCTGTATGTATGATATAATGCTTGATGTTGTCATCATTTATATCAACAGGGAAAATGTAGGAAACTCTTGACTTCTTGCTGTCGAGGCTATCGTTCTCATCACTCGTAGCAGGACTACCAGTGTTCATAGAATGGTGGGGGGGGGGGGGGGGGGTAGCCAATTATGGGTAGCCATTTTTACCAATGTTTGGCGCAAAAAGGGTCTCTGGTCATCAGCTTGGTTTTCTGGGTAAGAAGGAGAGATGAACTGTCACTATTCTGGAGGGGACGAAGAGGAGCCAGGCCACTGGGATGGCCGGTCCCTGGCAGTGAGGTGTCTGTTGGGACTGGGAGACTGCTAGTACCATCTGCTAGCTTGTTTTTCGTCAGTCGAGGACATGGTGGCTTCGCTGACTGGTCTGAATAATGTACTTATCTTCTGTAATTTGTTACGAGCTTAAATCAGATAACTCTTTGATGTTTTTTTGTGTACCACTAGGTATTTTGGTTTATCTCACACTCCGTAACTTGATAGCCAACTAAGTGAGGAGGCCGGGGCGGCATGCGGCCTGCCTCTGAGCAGTCGGCCAATTAGGTGCATGACAGGGCTATTGTCTCTGACTCACCTACTACCCAAGTACATTATTGGAAAACAAACATTTAGCTTCCTACACGTGGAAATTAAAAGGTTTATGAAGGACTTTATGGAGGGTAACTTAAAAAAAAAATAAACATAGATGATAGTCGCATGGGACCCCATAGCTCGTGGGCCCCCCAGCCGTGCGGGGGCTGCGGAGGTGTCCGGTACGCAAGTGCCCATCAAGCGGAAATAGCTCAGTTCTGCCTAAAGGACAAGACTCATCCCATTAACGTCAACCTGCAAACTAAGGAGGACTGGTGGCACTATCCCCCAGAGAGACACTATCCCCTAGAGACACTATCCCCTAGAGACACTATCCCCTAGAGAGACACTATCCCCTAGAGAGACACTATCCCCTAGAGACACTATCCCCTAGAGAGACACTATCCCCTAGAGAGACACTATCCCCTAGAGAGACACTATCCCCTAGAGAGACACTATCCCCTAGATACTATACCCTAGAGAGACACTATCCCCTAGAGACACTATCCCCTAGAGAGACACTATCCCCTAGAGAGACACTATCCCCTAGAGAGACACTATCCTCTAGAGAGACACTATCCCCTAGAGAGACACTATCCCCTAGAGACACTATCCCCTAGAGACACTATCCCCTAGAGAGACACTATCCCCTAGAGAGACACTATCCCCTAGAGAGACACTATCCCCTAGAGACACTATCCCCTAGACACTATCCCTTAGAGAGACACTATCCCCTAGAGACACTATCCCCTAGAGAGACACTATCCTCTAGAGAGACACTATCCCCTAGAGAGACACTATCCCCTAGAGAGACACTATCCCCTAGAGAGACACTATCCCCTAGAGAGACACTATCCCCTAGAGAGACACTATCCCCTAGAGAGACACTATCCCCTAGAGACACTATCCCCTAGAGACACTATCCCCTAGAGAGACACTATCCCCTAGACACTATCCCCTAGAGAGACACTATCCCCTAGAGACACTATCGCCTAGAGACACTATCCCCTAGAGACACTATCCCCTAGAGACACTATCCCCTAGAGAGACACTATCCCCTAGAGACACTATCCCCTAGAGACACTATCCCCTAGAGACACTATCCCCTAGAGACACTGTCCCCTAGAGAGACACTATCCCCTAGACACTATCCCCTAGAGAGACACTATCCCCTAGAGAGACACTATCCCCTAGAGAGACACTATCCCCTAGATACTATACCCTAGAGAGACACTATCCCCTAGAGACACTATCCCCTAGAGAGACACTATCCCCTAGAGAGACACTATCCCCTAGAGAGACACTATCCTCTAGAGAGACACTATCCCCTAGAGAGACACTATCCCCTAGAGACACTATCCCCTAGAGACACTATCCCCTAGAGACACTATCCCCTAGAGAGACACTATCCCCTAGAGACACTATCCCCTAGACACTATCCCTTAGAGAGACACTATCCCCTAGAGACACTATCCCCTAGAGAGACACTATCCTCTAGAGAGACACTATCCCCTAGAGAGACACTATCCCCTAGAGAGACACTATCCCCTAGAGAGACACTATCCCCTAGAGACACTATCCCCTAGAGACACTATCCCCTAGAGACACTATCCCCTAGAGAGACACTATCCCCTAGACACTATCCCCTAGAGAGACACTATCCCCTAGAGACACTATCGCCTAGAGACACTATCCCCTAGAGACACTATCCCCTAGAGACACTATCCCCTAGAGAGACACTATCCCCTAGAGACACTATCCCCTAGAGACACTATCCCCTAGAGACACTATCCCCTAGAGACACTATCCCCTAGAGAGACACTATCCCCTAGACACTATCCCCTAGAGAGACACTATCCCCTAGACACTATCCCCTAGAGAGACACTATCCCCTAGAGAGACACTATACCCTAGAGACACTATCCCCTAGAGAGACACTATCCCCTAGAGACACTATCCCCTAGAGACACTATCCCCTAGAGACACTATCCCCTAGAGAGACACTATACCCTAGAGACACTATCCCCTAGAGAGACACTATCCCCTAGAGACACTATCCCCTAGAGAGACTATCCCCTAGAGACACTATCCCCTAGACCAGTGGTTCTTAACCTTTTTTGGCTACTGTACCCCTAAAACACTTTGACCCCCCCCCCATACGTGTACGACCGGCGTGATTCCTAGATTAGGTGTACATTTGACAAAAATGTGGTTTACGCAGCCAGTCAAGTTTGGCAGACTTGTTTTCATTGTCAGTGAAGTAGGAATTGAACTCAATGTTGAGTTTGGATAAACGTGAGCTTACTATCTGCACCATAGGAGCTCTGTCAACATCACTTGTAAAAACGTTAGGTGTCAAGCTAATGGAGAAAAAAAAAACATATTTCCCCATCTTCACATTTTCTCTCCCAGAGTTTGATCTTCTTCATGAATCCACACACTTTGTCATACATCTTTAGAATGTGTGTGTGTCCACCTTGCAGAGTTCGATTAATGTTGGTCAGTTTGCTGAACACATCAGCAAGATAGGCAAGGCGGGCTCCCCAGTCTGTGTCCTCGAACACAGGCACAAGGGGGTGCGAGTGCTCAAACAGAAAATCACTCACTTCGGCACACAGCTCAAACAGCCTCTGTAGTGTTTTCCCTCTGGATAGTCACGTCGTGTGTGAAGCAGTAGCTGCTGATGCTCAGTCCCGCTGTTACCACAGAGCCTTCAAAACAGCCGGTGATTCAGAGGCCTGGACATGATAAAGTGAATCATTTTACACTGCGTCATTCAAAACATCATGTAATTCAGGACATTCTCTTGCTGGCCAATGCCTCCCTGTGAATGATAGATTGGGATTTACCTTCTTTATGTGGACAATTTATCATTTCATTCTCTCAAGCGTTGATGCAGCACGATCCGTGCACACATGAAAACAGGATTTCCAATCGAGATTGTGCCCTGAGAAAAATCTGTCCCCGTTAGCTTCTTGCAGAACAGAATGTGCTCATTAATTTCCGAAATGTCTCTGTATCGCACAAACGCAATCAACTGGGCTTCCCCACTGACATCAGTCGATTTGTCCAACAACAGAGATAATGGACAATTTTTTTTCTTCTCAATTTCCTTCATCAATTGATCAACAATATCAACGCCCATGTCATCGATCCTATGGCACACCGTGTTATTTGACAATGGTACAGTCTTCAGTGCATCAGCTGCTGTTTCATCATTCATAGTTCCTGGATAACAACAGCAAGCACTCTAGCGCGCGGAGCAGAGGATCAAACATTGAGCGGCGGGCGGGCGGAGCAATGCTCCGTTTCCGTGTGTCATCCGTTTCGGGAAAGTATCTGTGTAATTGCGCACCCAACTCACTCAGGTGCTTCGCTATATCCCATTTGACATTGTCCGTAAGCTTGAGTTCATTTGTACACCAGAAAAATCATACAATGATGGAAAGACCTGTGTGTTGTCCTTGTTAATGCAGACAGAGAAGAGGTCCAACTTCTTAATCATAGCCTCAATTTTGTCCCGCACATTGAATATAGTTGCGCAGAGTCCCTGTAATCCTAGTTTCAGACCATTCGGGCAAGAAAAAACATCACCCAGATAGGCCAGTCGGATGAGAAACTCATCATGCAAGCGGTCAGACAAGTGAAAATGATGGTCAGTAAAGAAAACTTTAAGCTCGTCTCTCAATTCCCCCAAAAAGTGTCAATACTTTGCCCCTTGATAACCAGCGCACTTCTTTCTGTATGTTGTAAAAGCGTTACATGGTCGCTGGCAATATCATTGCATAGTGCAGAAAATACACGAGAGTTCAGGGGCCTTGCTTTAACAAAGTTAACCATTTTCAATGTAGTGTCCAAAATGTCATTCAAGGTTTTATATGTAAGATGGCTAAATAAAGAGCAAAAACATTGATTATTATTATATTATTTGTGCCCTGCTCCTATAAGAGCTCCTTGTCACTTCCCACGAGCCGGGTTGTGGCAAAAACTCACATGTATCGTATAGTGTGTGTGTGGCAGGCTTACAATGAGGGCAAAAAACAACATTTGAGAGTGCGCTGACCCTGATGCTAGAGGGGGTACACAGCTGGACGTTGAATGTTTGAAAGGGTACGGGACAATAAAAAGTTTGGGAACCACTGCCCTAGACCACGCCCAAACTATCCCCTAGACCACCCCAAACTATCCCCTAGACCACCCCCAAACTATCCCCTAGACCACCCCCAAACTATCCCCTAAACCACCCCCAAATTATCCCCTAGACCACCGCCAAACTATCCCCTAGACCACCCCCAAACTATCCCCTAGATCACCCCCAAACTATCCCGTAGACCACCCCCAAACTATCCCCTAGACCACCCACCCACAAACTATCCCCTAGACCACCCCAACTATCCCCTAGACCACCCCCAAACTATCCCCTAGACCACCTCAAACTATCCCCTAAACCATCCCCAAACCATCCCCAAACTGTCCCCTAGACCACCCCCAAACTATCCCCTAGACCACCCCCAAACTATCCCCTAGACCATCCCCAAACTATCCCCTAGACTACCCCCAAACTATCCCCTAGACCACCCCCAAACTATCCCCTAAACCATCCCCAAACTATCCCCTAGACCACCCCCAAACTATACCCTAGAACACCCCCCAAACTATCCCGTAGACCACCCCCAAACTATCCCCTAGACCACCCCCAAACTATCCCCTAGACAACCCCCAAACTATCCCGTAGACCACCCCCAAACTAACCCTAGACCATCCCCAAACTATCCACTTGACCACCCCCAAACTATCTCCTAGACCACCCACCCCCAAACTATCCCCTAGACCACCCACCCCCAAACTATCCCCTAGACCACCCACCCCCAAACTATCCCCTAGACCACCCACAAACTATCCCCTAGACCACCCCCAAACTATCCCCTAGACCACCCCCAAACTATCCCCTAGACCACCCCCAAACTATCCCCTAGACCACCCACCCCCAAACAATCCCCTAGACCACCCCCAAACTATCCCCTAGACAACCCACCCCCAAACTATCCCCTAGATCACCCCCAAACTATCCCCTAGACCACCCACAAACTATCCCCTAGACCACCCCCAAACTATCCCCTAGACCACCCACCCCCAAACTATCCCCTAGACCACCCACAAACTATCCCCTAGACCACCCCCAAACTATCCCCTAGACCACCCACCCCCAAACTATCCCGTAGACCACCCCCAAACTATCCCCTAAACCATCCCCAAACCATCCCCAAACGATCCCCTAAACCACCCCAAACTATCCCATAGACCACCCCCAAACTATCCCCTAGACCATCCCCAAACTATCCCCTAGACCACCCCCAAACTATCCCCTAGACCACCCCCAAACTATCCCCTAGACCACCCACCCCCAAACTGTCCCCTAGACCACCCACAAACTATCCCCTAGACCACCCACCCCCAAACTATCCCGTAGACCACCCCCAAACTATCCCCTAAACCATCCCCAAACCATCCCCAAACGATCCCCTAAACCACCCCAAACTATCCCATAGACCACCCCCAAACTATCCCCTAGACCATCCCCAAACTATCCCCTAGACCACCCCCAAACTATCCCCTAAATCACCCCAAACTATCCCCTAGACCACCCCAAACTATCCCCTAGACCACCCCCAAACTATCCCCTAGACCACCCCCAATCTATCCCCTAAACTATCCCCTAGACCACCCCAAACTATCCCCTAGACCACCCACAAACTATCCCCTAGACCACCCCCAAACTATCCCTTAGACCACCCCCAAACTATCCCCTAGACCACCCCCAAACTATCCTCTTGATCACCCCCAAACTATCCCCTAGACCACCCCAAACTATCCCCTAGACCATCCCCAAGCCATCCCCAAACTTTCCCCTAGACCATGCCCAAACTATCCCCTAGACCACCCCCAAACTATCCCCTAGACCACCCCCAAACTATCCCCTAGACCACCCACCCCCAAACTGTCCCCTAGACCACCCACAAACTATCCCCTAGACCACCCCCAAACTATCCCCTAGACCACCCACCCCCAAACTATCCCCTAGACCACCCCCAAACTATCCCCTAAACCATCCCCCAAACTGTCCCCTAGACCACCCCAAACTATCCCCTAAACCATCCCCAAACCATCCCCAAACTATCCCCTAAACCACCCCAAACTATCCCCTAGACCATCCCCAAACTATCCCCTAGACCACCCCCAAACTATCCCCTATACCATCCCCAAACTATCCCCTAGACCACCCCCAAACTATCCCCTAGACCACCCGCAACCTATCCCCTAGACCACCCCCAAACTATACCCTAGACCACCCCAAACTATCCCCTAGACCACCCCCAAACTATACTCTAGACTACCCCCAAAATATCCTCTAGACCAACCGCAAACTATCCCCTACACCACCCCCAAGCTATCCCCTACACCACCCCCAAACTATCCCCTAGACCATCCCCAAACTATACCCTAGACCATCCCCAAACTATCCCCTAGACCACCCCCAAACTATCTCCTAAATCACCCCAAACTATCCCCTAGACCACCCCAATCTATCCCCTAGACCACCCCCAAACTATCCCCTAGACCACCCCCAATCTATCCCCTAAACTATCCCCTAGACCACCCCCAAACTATCCCCTAGACCACCCACAAACTATCCCCTAGACCACCCCCAAACTATCCCTTAGACCACCCCCAAACTATCCCCTAGACCACCCCCAAACTATCCTCTTGACCACCCCCAAACTATCCCCTAGACCACCCCAAACTATCCCCTAGACCATCCCCAAGCCATCCCCAAACTTTCCCCTAGACCATCCCCAAACTATCCCCTAGACCACCCCCAAACTATCCCCTAGATCACCCCAAACTATCCCGTAGACCACCCCAATCTATCCCCTAGACCACCCCCAAACTATCCCCTAGACCACCCCCAATCTATCACCTAAACTATCCCCCAGACCACCCCCAAACTATCCCCTAGACCACCCACAAACTATCCCCTAGACCACCCACAAACTATCCCCTAGACCACCCCCAAACTATCCCGTAGACCACCCCCAAACTATCCCCTAGACCACCCACCCACATACTATCCCCTAGACCACCCCAACTATCCCCTAGACCACCCCCAAACTATCCCCTAGACCACCTCAAACTATCCCCTAAACCATCCCCAAACCATCCCCAAACTGTCCCCTAGACCACCCCCAAACTATCCCCTAGACCACCCCCAAACTATCCCCTAGACCATCCCCAAACTATCCCCTAGACTACCCCCAAACTATCCCCTAGACCACCCCCAAACTATCCCCTAAACCATCCCCAAACTATCCCCTAGACCACCCCCAAACTATATCCTAGAACACCCCCCAAACTATCCCGTAGACCACCCCCAAACTATCCCCTAGACCACCCCCAAACTATCCCCTAGACAACCCCCAAACTATCCCGTAGACCACCCCCAAACTAACCCTAGACCATCCCCAAACTATCCACTTGACCACCCCCAAACTATCTCCTAGACCACCCACCCCCAAACTATCCCCTAGACCACCCACCCCCAAACTATCCCCTAGACGACCCACCCCCAAACTATCCCCTAGACCACCCACAAACTATCCCCTAGACCACCCCCAAACTATCCCCTAGACCACCCCCAAACTATCCCCTAGACCACCCCCAAACTATCCCCTAGACCACCCACCCCCAAACAATCCCCTAGACCACCCCCAAACTATCCCCTAGACAACCCACCCCCAAACTATCCCCTAGATCACCCCCAAACTATCCCCTAGACCACCCACAAACTATCCCCTAGACCACCCCCAAACTATCCCCTAGACCACCCACCCCCAAACTATCCCCTAGACCACCCACAAACTATCCCCTAGACCACCCCCAAACTATCCCCTAGACCACCCACCCCAAAACTATCCCGTAGACCACCCCCAAACTATCCCCTAAACCATCCCCAAACCATCCCCAAACGATCCCCTAAACCACCCCAAACTATCCCATAGACCACCCCCAAACTATCCCCTAGACCATCCCCAAACTATCCCCTAGACCACCCCCAAACTATCCCCTATACCATCCCCAAACTATCCCCTAGACCATCCCCAAACTATCCCCTAGACCACCCCCAAACTATCCCCTAAATCACCCCAAACTATCCCCTAGACCACCCCAATCTATCCCCTAGACCACCCCCAAACTATCCCCTAGACCACCCCCAATCTATCCCCTAAACTATCCCCTAGACCACCCCAAACTATCCCCTAGACCACCCACAAACTATCCCCTAGACCACCCCCAAACTATCCCTTAGACCACCCCCAAACTATCCCCTAGACCACCCCCAAACTATCCTCTTGATCACCCCCAAACTATCCCCTAGACCACCCCAAACTATCCCCTAGACCATCCCCAAGCCATCCCCAAACTTTCCCCTAGACCATGCCCAAACTATCCCCTAGACCACCCCCAAACTATCCCCTAGACCACCCCCAAACTATCCCCTAGACCACCCACCCCCAAACTGTCCCCTAGACCACCCACAAACTATCCCCTAGACCACCCCCAAACTATCCCCTAGACCACCCACCCCCAAACTATCCCCTAGACCACCCCCAAACTATCCCCTAAACCATCCCCCAAACTGTCCCCTAGACCACCCCAAACTATCCCCTAAACCATCCCCAAACCATCCCCAAACTATCCCCTAAACCACCCCAAACTATCCCCTAGACCATCCCCAAACTCTCCCCTAGACCACCCCCAAACTATCCCCTATACCATCCCCAAACTATCCCCTAGACCATCCCCAAACTATCCCCTAGACCATCCCCAAACTATCCCCTATACCATCCCCAAACTATCCCCTAGACCACCCCCAAACTATCCCCTAGACCACCCGCAACCTATCCTCTAGACCACCCCCAAACTATACCCTAGACCACCCCAAACTATCCCCTAGACCACCCCCAAACTATACTCTAGACTACCCCCAAAATATCCTCTAGACCAACTGCAAACTATCCCCTACACCACCCCCAAGCTATCCCCTACACCACCCCCAAACTATCCCCTAGACCATCCCCAAACTATCCCCTAGACCATCCCCAAACTATCCCCTAGACCACCCCCAAACTATCCCCTAAATCACCCCAAACTATCCCCTAGACCACCCCAATCTATCCTCTAGACCACCCCCAAACTATCCCCTAGACCACCCCCAATCTATCCCCTAAACTATCCCCTAGACCACCCCCAAACTATCCCCTAGACCACCCACAAACTATCCCCTAGACCACCCCCAAACTATCCCTTAGACCACCCCTAAACTATCCCCTAGACCACCCCCAAACTATCCTCTTGACCACCCCAAAACTATCCCCTAGACCACCCCAAACTATCCCCTAGACCATCCCCAAGCCATCCCCAAACTTTCCCCTAGACCATCCCCAAACTATCCCCTAGACCACCCCCAAACTATCCCCTAGATCACCCCAAACTATCCCGTAGACCACCCCAATCTATCCCCTAGACCACCCCCAAACTATCCCCTAGACCACCCCCAATCTATCACCTAAACTATCCCCCAGACCACCCCCAAACTATACTCTAGACCACCCCCAAAATATCCTCTAGACCACCCCAAATTATCCCCTAGACCACCCCAAACTATACTCTAGACCAGCCCCAAAATATCCTCTAGACCACCCCCAAACTATCCCCTAGACCACCCCCAAGCTATCCCCTAAACCATCCCCAAACGATCCCCTAGACCATCCCCAAACTATCCCCTAGACCACCCCCAAACTATCCCCTAAATCATCCCAAACTATCCCCTTGACCACCCCAATCTATCCCCTAGACCACCCCGAAACTATCCCCTAGACCACCCCCAAACTATCCCCTAGACCACCCACAAACTATCCCTTAGACCACCCCCAAACTATCCCTTAGACCACCCCCAAACTATCCCTTAGACCACCCCCAAACTATCCCCTAGACCACCCCCAAACTATCCTCTTGACCACCCACAAACTATCCTCTTGACCACCCCAAACTATCCCCTAAACCAACCCCACGCCATCCCCAAACTTTCCCCTAGACCACCCCCAAACTATCCCCTAGACCACCACAAACTATCCCCTAGACCACCCCAAACTATCCCCTAGACCACCCCCAAACTATCCCCTAGACCACCCCCAAACTATCCCCTAGACCACCCCCAAACTATCCCCTAGACCATCCCCGAACTATCCCCTAGACCATCCCCAAACTATCCCTTAGACCATCCCCAAACTATCCCCTAGACCATCCCCAAACTATCCCTTTGACCACCCCCAAACTATCCTCTTGACCACCCCCAAACTATCCCCTAAACCATCCCCAAACTATCCCAGAGACCACCCCCAAACTATCCCCTAGACCTCCCCCAAACTATCCCCTAAACCACCCCCAAACTATCCCCTAGACCACCCCCAAACTATCCTCTTGAGCACCCCAAACTATCCCTTAGACCACCCCCAAACTATCCCCTAGACCACCCCCAAACTATCCCCTAGACCACCCCCAAACTATCCCCTAGACCACCCTCAAACTATCCCCTAAACCATCCCCAAACTATCCCCTAGACCACCCCCAAACTATCCCGTAGACCATCCCCAATCTATTCCCTAGACCATCCCCAAACTATCCCCTAGACCATCCCCAAACTATACCCTAGACCACCCCCAAACTATCCCCCAGACCACCCCAAACTATCCCCTAGACCACCCCCGAACTATCCCCCATACTATCCCCTAGACCACCCCCAAACTATCCCTTAGACCACCCCAAACTGTCCCCTAGACCACCCACAAACTATCCCCTAGACCACCCCAAACTATCCCCCAAACTATCCCCTAGACCACCCCCAAACTATCCCCTAGACCACCCCCAAACTATCCCCTAGACAACCCCAAACTGTCCCCCTAGACCACCCCCAAACTATCCCCTAGACCACCCCCAAACTATCCCCTAGACCACCCCCAAACTATCCCCTAAACGATCCCCAAACCACCCCCAAACTATCCCCTAAACCATCCCCTAGACCACCCCAAACTATCCCCAAGCCACTATACTCATCTTTCTCACACTTGTTCTCACACGCACATTTGTCTTTTCTTACAAGCACTGATTTTGCAGATAGTGGGTTGTTTGGAAAAAGATTTTACTTGCAATGACAGTGATATGTGGTTGTTTTTAGCTACCTAAGTTGCACTGATAGTAAGTTGTTCTGGATAAGAGTGTCTGCTAAATGACTAAAAGGTCCATGTAAAAATGTATCTTATTCCTGTTTAGGTCAATGACACCTTCCTATTGGATGTCTCCAACGGGGTCACGGAGGTCAACAATATCAGCATGTCCGTGGACATCATCTCCCACCTCATCCCTCTACAGGTATTGTCATTTTTTAATTATTGCATTTTAGGTTTTGTATTGTGGAATTATTTATGCTATCATAGGTTTTTATTGTGCGTTGACAATTTATGGTTGTAAAGTGGTGTACAGATCAAAGTTTATTTATCATATGCGCAGGATTCAGTGCAAAAGGTGCAATGAAATGCTTTACATTTCAGTCTATGACTGCGGTCGAATAATAAATGCTAATCCTTCTACTACTACAGGTGTTGAACTTCACCCTCAGAGAGGGCGGGTCCAAGGCTTTGACCCAGGAGGTGCTCAGGGTCACCAACCGACACTTCTCTGGCCTCAACTTCCTGTATAGCTTGTCTGAACCCCCGCAGAATGGCCACATTGAACATTCACGTTACCCCGGGGTTCCTCTACGGGTTTTCACCAGACGCCAGGTAATGTAAGACTCTATCTCTCTCTCTGTCGTTCTCTCTTTCTTCATGTTGAACAAAAAATATACAAATATGTGAAGTTCTCCGATGATTGTTCATATTTGGATTGTTTTTGCAAATAATATCAGAGAAGAATATATAGCCTACACAATCTATAAACGCATCATACATTAGTACCTCAGGATGCTCAGTGTTTCATTGGTTTAGTTTCTCATGTGGAGTAATCAATCAAACTATTGATTATGATAACACTTTATAACCAATTTATAGACATGTGTAACACGTCATACAATGCTATATGAATGCTTCATAATGAATAATACCTGTATGCCTTATTAATCTACTATGCACCTACATAAAGGACTTAACCCATACATAAGCATTTCTTAAATTAATAAAATTGTTTATTTTTAGTCTCTTAACTTTCTCGCCCTGTGATCCCTCTAGGTGGAGCAGGGGGTAATCTACTACATCCATGACAGCAGTGAGACGTTAGAAGACAACTTCACTGTGGTGGCCAACGACACAGGCCTGAGGAAACAGAGCTCTCCCTGTACCGTGTACATCCAGGTCACAGCCGTCAACGACCAGCATCCAATCATCACCGCCAACAGGGTTCTCAGGGTGAGTCTTCCAGTCATCACCACCAACAGGGTTCTCAGGGTGAGTCCTCCAGTCATCACCGCCAACAAGGTTCTCAGGGTGAGTCCTCCAGTCATCACCACCAACAGGGTTCTCAGGGTGAGTCCCCCAGTCATCACCACCAACAGGGTTCTCAGGGTGAGTCCTCCAGTCATCACCACCAACAGGGTTCTCAGGGTGAGTCCTCCAGTCATCACCACCAAACAGGGTCCTCAGGGTGAGTCCTCCAGTCATCACCACCAACAGGGTTCTCAGGGTGAGTCCTCCAGTCATCACCACCAAACAGGGTCCTCAGGGTGAGTCCTCCAGTCATCACCACCAACAGGGTTCTCAGGGTGAGTCCTCCAGTCATCACCGCCAACAAGGTTCTCAGGGTGAGTCCTCCAGTCATCACCACCAACAGGGTTCTCAGGGTGAGTCCCCCAGTCATCACCACCAACAGGGTTCTCAGGGTGAGTCCTCCAGTCATCACCACCAACAGGGTTCTCAGGGTGAGTCCTCCAGTCATCACCACCAACAGGGTTCTCAGGGTGAGTCCTCCAGTCATCACCACCAAACAGGGTCCTCAGGGTGAGTCCTCCAGTCATCACCACCAACAGGGTTCTCAGGGTGAGTCCTACAGTCATCACCACCAACAGGGTTCTCAGGGTGAGTCCTCTAGTCATCACCACCAACAGGGTTCTCAGGGTGAGTCCTCCAGTCATCACCACCAAACAGGGTTCTCAGGGTGAGTCCTCCAATCATCACCACCAACAGGGTTCTCAGGGTGAGAACCCATCATTACGCACACCTGGCAACCCTCATTACGCACACCTGGCAACCCTCATTACACACACCTGGCAACCCTAATTACGTACACCTGGCAACCCTCATTACTCACACCTGACAACCCTCATTACGCACACCTGGCAACCCAGGTCCTGTCATATAGGACTGGTGAGAGTACAGGACTTGTCATATAGGACTGGTGACAGTACAGGTCCTGTCATATAGGACTGGTGACAGTACAGGTCCTGTCACACATGGCTCCCTGGCTATTAACTATATAGTGCACTACATTTGACCAGAGCCCTATTGGCCCTGATCTCCCTGGTCAAAAGAAGTGCATTTTAAAGAGAATGCAAGATGGCGTCTGACAGTATAGTCACCTGTCCATCTGCTAGCTAGTTACAGTAAATGCTCAGTTACAGTAAGCAGCTCAGTTGATTGTTGAGTGGCTGTAGTCTAACATGTCGTTAGATAGAAGTCCTGCTGTTCAAAGTGACTGAAGTTCCAGGAGGTACAGCTTTTTGTTCTCGTTAGTGCTTTGTCCTGAATGCAACACATTCCTTTCAGCTCTTCTCATGGTTCAGACCCTCTAATTGAAAGAGGGAAATTCCCTTCTTCCACACACCGCTGCTGTCTGAAATCCCACCCTATTCCATATACAGTTAAAGTCGGAAGTTTACATACACTTAGGTTGGAGTCATTAAAACTCGTTTTTCAACCACTCCACAAATTTCTTGTTAACAAACTATAGTTTTGGCAAGTCAGTTAGGACATCTACTTTGTGCATGACAAGTAATTTTTCCAACAATTGTTTACAAACAGATTATTTGACTTATAATTCACTGTATCATAATTCCAGTGAGTCAGAAGTTTACATACACTAAGTTGACTGTGCCTTTAAACAGCTTGGAAAATTCCAGAAAATGATGTCATGGCTTTAGAAGCTTCTGATAGGCTAATTGACATAATTTGAGTCCATTGGAGGTGTACCTGTGGATGTATTTCAAGGTCTACCTTCAAACTCCGTGCCTCTTTGCTTGATATCATGGCTTTAGAACAACAAACCTGCCAAGAGAGGGCCGTCCACCAAAACTCATAGACCAGGCAAGGAGGGCATTAATCAGAGAGGCAACAAAGAGACCAAAGATAACCCTGAAAAAGCTCCAAAGCTCCACAGCGGAGATTGGAGTATCTGTCCATAGGACCACTTTAAGCCGTACACTCCACAGAGGTGGACTTTACGGAAGAGTGGCCAGAAATAAGCAAACATGCTAAAAGGCATGTGGGAGACTTTCCAAACATATGGAAGTAGGTACTCTGGTTAGATGAGGGGCGGCAGGGTAGCCTAGTGGTTAGAGTGTTGGTCTAGTCACCGAAAGGTTGCAAGTTCGAATCCCCGAGCTGACAAGGTACAAATCTGTCATTCTGCCCCTGAACAAGGCAATTAACCCACTGTTCCTAGGCTGCCATTGAAAATAAGAATATGTTCTTAACTGACTTGCCTAGTTAAATAAAATGATACTAAAATTTAGCTTTCTGGCCACCAAGGAAAATGCTATGTCTGGTGCAAACCCAAAGAACAACATCCCCACAGTGAAGCGTGGCGGCAGCATCATGCTGTAGGGATGTTTTTCATCGAAACTGGTCAGAATTGAAAGAATGATGGATGGCACTAAATACAGGAAAATTCTTGAGGGAAACTTGAGATTTGAGACTGGAACGGATGTTCACCTTTCAGCAGGAAAATGACCCTAAGCATACTGCTAAAGCAACACTTGAGTGGTTTAAGGGGAAACATTTAAATATCTTGGAATGGCCTAGTCAAAGCCCAGACCTCAATTCAATTGAGAATCCGTGGTATGACTTAAACATTGCTGTACACCAGCAGAACCCATCCAACTTGAAGGAGCTGGAGCAGTTTTGCCTTGAAGAATGGGCAAACATCCCAGTGGCTAGATGTGCCAAGCTTATAGAGAAGTATTGAATAGATCAAGTTTTCAGTTTTTTTTGTCTTATTTCTTGTTTGTTTCATAATAAAAAATATTTTGCATCTTCAAAGTGGTAGGTATGTTGTGTAAATCAAATGATACAACCCCCCCCCCAAAAAATACATTTTAATTCCAGGTTGTAAGGCAACAAAATAGGAAAAATGCCAAAGGGGTTGAATACTTTCGCAAGTCATAGTACGGGGGTCAGTTCAAAACCATATTTACAATGTACAGGGATACTGGAGTAATGTAGGTAGATATGTATAGTAGTAAACATACTATATACAGGGTCAGCTCAATACCATGTTAACAATGTGGAGGGATACTGGAGTGATGGAGGTAGATATGTATAAGGGTAAGGTGACTCGGCATCAGGATATATGATGAACAGAGTAGCAGCAGCGTATATGATGATTGTATGTGAGTGTGTGTGTAGAGTCAGTATACATGTGTGTGCATGTTATATGTGTGTGTGTGTGAGCAAATGAAGTGAGTCTGTGTGTGTGTTGGAGTGTCAGTGTGCATGAGTGTGCTTGTGTTGTTCCTGTCCTCTGCCGTAGCCTTCCACGAGGCTGTTTATGTACTTGTTCCTGTCCTCAGCCGTAGCCTTCCAGGAGGCTGTTTATGTACTTGTTCCTGTCCTCAGCCGTAGCCTTCCAGGAGGCTGTTTATGTACTTGTTCCTGTCCTCTGCCGTAGCCTTCCACGAGGCTGTTTATGTACTTGTTCCTGTCCTCAGCCGTAGCCTTCCAGGAGGCTGTTTATGTACTTGTTCCTGTCCTCAGCCGTAGCCTTCCAGGAGGCTGTTTATGTACTTGTTCCTGTCCTCTGCCGTAGCCTTCTACGAGGCTGTTTATGTACTTGTTCCTGTCCTCAGCCGTAGCCTTCCAGGAGGCTGTTTATGTACTTGTTCCTGTCCTCTGCCGTAGCCTTCCACGAGGCTGTTTATGTACTTGTTCCTGTCCTCTGCCGTAGCCTTCCACGAGGCTGTTTATGTACTTGTTCCTGTCCTCAGCCGTAGCCTTCCAGGAGGCTGTTTATGTACTTGTTCCTGTCCTCTGCCGTAGCCTTCCACGAGGCTGTTTATGTACTTGTTCCTGTCCTCGGCCATAGCCTTCCAGGAGGCTGTTCATGTACTTGTTCCTGTCCTCAGCCGTAGCCTTCCAGGAGGCTGTTTATGTACTTGTTCCTGTCCTCTGCCGTAGCCTTCCACGAGGCTGTTTATGTACTTGTTCCTGTCCTCAGCCGTAGCCTTCCAGGAGGCTGTTTATGTACTTGTTCCTGTCCTCTGCCGTAGCCTTCCAGGAGGCTGTTTATGTACTTGTTCCTGTCCTCTGCCGTAGCCTTCCACGAGGCTGTTTATGTACTTGTTCCTGTCCTCGGCCATAGCCTTCCAGGAGGCTGTTTATGTACTTGTTCCTGTCCTCAGCCGTAACCTTCCAGGAGACTGTTTATGTACTTGTTCCTGTCCTCTGCCGTAGCCTTCCACGAGGCTGTTTATGTACTTGTTCCTGTCCTCGGCCATAGCCTTCCAGGAGGCTGTTTATGTACTTGTTCCTGTCCTCAGCCGTAGCCTTCCAGGAAGCTGTTTATGTACTTGTTCCTGTCCTCAGCCGTAGCCTTCCACGAGGCTGTTTATGTACTTGTTCCTGTCCTCGGCCATAGCCTTCCAGGAGGCTGTTTATGTACTTGTTCCTGTCCTCAGCCGTAGCCTTCCAGGAGGCTGTTTATGTACTTGTTCCTGTCCTCAGCCGTAGCCTTCCACGAGGCTGTTTATGTACTTGTTCCTGTCCTCGGCCATAGCCTTCCAGGAGGCTGTTTATGTACTTGTTCCTGCCCTCAGCCGTAGCCTTCCAGGAGGTTGTTTATGTACTTGTTCCTGTCCTTGGCCGTAGCCTTCCACGAGGCTGTTTATGTACTTGTTCCTGTACTCTGCCGTAGCCTTCCACGAGGCTGTTTATGTACTTGTTCCTGTCCTCTGCCGTAGCCTTCCACGAGGCTGTTTATGTACTTGTTCCTGTCCTCAGCCGTAGCCTTCCAGGAGGTTGTTTATGTACTTGTTCCTGTCCTTGGCCGTAGCCTTCCACGAGGCTGTTTATGTACTTGTTCCTGTCCTCTGCCGTAGCCTTCCACGAGGCTGTTTATGTACTTGTTCCTGTCCTCAGCCGTAGACTTCCAGGAGGCTGTTTTTTAAATCAGGACTAGGCAGCATCCGCATGAGTTTGCTTAAAAAATATCTGTTTGTCTGTTTGCTGTCCTCTCCCTCTGTGACTTCCTCTGAAGCCTCACATTGGAAGTGCACTTCCTGTGTACACACACACACACACACACACACACACATACACACAAACACACATACACACCTAATGCACCCACACTCACACACAGGTCCTTTAAGGTCTGACCTCTCCTGTGGTGACTAGATGTTAACCTCTCCTGTGGTGACTAGATGGTGACTAGATGTTAATCTCTCCTGTGGTGACTAGATGTTAATCTCTCCTGTGGTGACTAGATGTTAACCTCTCCTGTGGTGACTAGATGTTAATCTCTCCTGTGGTGACTAGATGTTAACCTCTCCTGTGGTGACTAGATGTTGGCCTCTCCTGTGGTGACTAGATGTTGACCTCTCCTGTGGTGACTAGATGTTAACCTTTCCTGTGGTGACTAGATGTTAACCTCTCCTGTGGTGACAAGATGTTAACCTTTCCTGTGGTGACTAGATGTTAACCTTTCCTGTGGTGACTAGATGTTGACCTCTCCTGTGGTGACAAGATGTTAACCTTTCCTGTGGTGACTAGATGTTAACCTTTCCTGTGGTGACTAGATGTTAACCTCTCCTGTGGTGACTAGATGGTGACTAGATGTCAACCTCTCCTGTGGTGACTAGATGTTAACCTTTCCTGTGGTGACTAGATGTTAACCTTTCCTGTGGTGACTAGATGTTGGCCTCTCCTGTGGTGACTAGATGTTAACCTCTCCTGTGGTGACTAGATGTTAACCTCTCCTGTGGTGACTAGATGTTAACCTCTCCTGTGGTGACTAGATGTTAACCTCTCCTGTGGTGACGAGATGTTAACCTTTCCTGTGGTGACTAGATGTTAACCTTTCCTGTGGTGACTAGATGTTAACCTCTCCTGTGGTGACAAGATGTTAACCTTTCCTGTGGTGACTAGATGTTAACCTTTCCTGTGGTGACTAGATGTTAACCTTTCCTGTGGTGACTAGATGTTGACCTCTCCTGTGGTGAAAAGATGTTAACCTTTCCTGTGGTGACTAGATGTTAACCTTTCCTGTGGTGACTAGATGTTAACCTCTCCTGTGGTGACTAGATGGTGACTAGATGTTAACCTCTCCTGTGGTGACTAGATGTTAACCTCTCCTGTGGTGACAAGATGTTAAGCTTTCCTGTGGTGACTAGATGTTAACCTCTCCTGTGGTGACTAGATGTTGACCTCTCCTGTGGTGACTAGATGGTGACTAGATGTTTCCCTCTCCTGTGGTGACTAGATGTTAACCTGTCCTGTGGTGACTAGATGTTAACCTCTCCTGTGGTGACTAGATGTTAACCTCTCCTGTGGTGACTAGATGTTGGTCTCTCCTGTGGTGACTAGATGTTAACCTCTCCTGTGGTGACTAGATGTTGGTCTCTCCTGTGGTGACTAGATGTTAACCTCTCCTGTGGTGACTAGATGTTAACCTCTCCTGTGGTGACTAGATGTTGTTCTCTCCTGTGGTGAATAGATGGTGACTAGATGTTAACCTCTCCTGTGGTGACAAGATGTTAACCTCTCCTGTGGTGACTAGATGGTGACTAGATGTTAATCTCTCCTGTGGTGACTAGATGTTAATCTCTCCTGTGGTGACTAGATGTTAACCTCTCCTGTGGTGACTAGATGGTGACTAGATGTTAATCTCTCCTGTGGTGACTAGATGTTAATCTCTCCTGTGGTGACTAGATGTTAACCTCTCCTGTGGTGACTAGATGTTAATCTCTCCTGTGGTGACTAGATGTTAACCTCTCCTGTGGTGACTAGATGGTGACTAGATGTTGGCCTCTCCTGTGGTGACTAGATGTTAATCTCTCCTGTGGTGACTAGATGTTAACCTCTCCTGTGGTGACTAGATGGTGACTAGATGTTGGCCTCTCCTGTGGTGACTAGATGTTGGCCTCTCCTGTGGTGACTAGATGTTTGGTGTCAAAGCCTATTCATTTCAAGTCAAGTGATAATTGAAAAGTGTGTGCACGCAAGCATGTGTTAAAGAGAAGCTTAGTCAGGACATGAAAAGACAAGCCACAGGCCAGAGTTCACTGCAGTGCTTATTACTGCCATTAGTTCTGTTTGAAATACCACTTAGGCACACTAAGCAGGCTTTACTTACAATAACAGTTTGGTATTTGGCCCTGGTTACAGAAAAGCCCTATGTGACAGAAGAATGCTTTTAAACAATGTGGCATTGTGATGTATATTGGAATCGAAACAATACAAAATATATATATATTGAAAGGTCTTTGAAATGTGATTGATTTGATTGGTTGCCTCCTTAAGTGTGGGATTGATTTAATTGGTTTTCCCTCCTCAGGTGTGGGTGGGGTCGGTGACAGAGATCCGCCCTGAGAATTTGGATGCCCAGGATGAGGACACGCCCCCTGAGAAGCTGCAGGTGATCGTGACTCCGCCCAACAATGGCCACCTGGCGCTGAAGAGTGCCCCCACCAGGCCGCTCCTGAACTGTACCCTACAACACATCCATCTGGGACAGCTGGTTTATGTCCACAGTGGTAAGACCTGAGCACTATACTGCGAATATAGAATTTACTAGGTTGAATATAATTTAATAGCCAGGGTAGATCTACCTATGTTAATATAATATAATTGCATGGCTAGGCCTATCTGCATTCCGTTTGTGTTACGCTCGCTCCCCCTGCTGGTGTTGGATGGAGTGACAGGTGGAGTTGAATTAAACCACGTTTCTCATATAGATTTTCCCGGAGCACTATACTACGTATGTGGTTTGAGGAGTTAGCGAGTTAACTTTGGTCAACTCTGAGTTCAACTCGGGATAACCGGTACCACGAATGTGGCTCAACCTTTTTTAATCAGGTACATTTCTATGGCAACGAATCGTTCAGAACAAACCGGCTCCGGGACAGGATAAATTAAGGCTAACTACATTTATTATAAATTAAGTGTCTGAGCCGCAAGTTGAGGACCAATTCAATCAGATTCCCTCCATCTCACAAAGATTGCATCATCATCCATTTTAGGAAAACAACGGATTAAATATTGTATTCATCAAATGTGTTTTTGTGTGTTAGAAAAGAGTCACGTTAAAATATCTATCACATTACACATTTAGTAATAACAAATGCTTTTGAAACTTCATGCACAGGAAGACTTTTGTATGACTTAACGATTATTTTATCATAGGACTGGGGGGGGGGGGGGGGGAAGGTGCTTGTTCATTGATAAGCATACCAACGTAATAGCCTAAAGACAGCACTTCTACACATCTATTTCACACCACAGACTGCTGAATTTGCAAGATAACTTAATTCATGGCAAAAATGAAAATGTGGCATTGACTCGCCCATGGATCGAGATGTTTCAGCGTTGTCTCAATGAATAGTTTGGTGTTTCGACATACGCACGCCGTTACAAGGCTGCTGGAGTTAGCAGCAGGTCGGACGTGCAATATCCACCGTCGTAGTACAGATGAAGTCTGAGCTGGAATGTGAAGCTAACTGAAGCTAAGCTAGCGTTAGAAAACCCAGAGTAGATCTAGCTTGCTTCGTAGGATACCCCTCAGGACAGGAGGACAGAAGGTGGAGGAAGCTGATCAGGGCCCGTATTCACAGAGCGTCTCAGGGTAGGAGTTCTGATCTAGGATCAGATCCCCCCCCCTGTCCATATAATCTTATTCATTATGAACTGAAAGGCAAAACAGATCTTAGATTAACGCTCCTACTCTAAGACACTTGATAACTACAACCCCCTGAAAGACATTGTCTTGGGACAGAAGGTAAACAGAGGTGATTGTGTTGTTCCCCTCTAACGGTGCCATGGTAACCAGAAGTGATTGTGTTGTTTCCCTCTAAAGGTGTCATGGTAACCAGAAGTGATTGTGTTATTTCCCTCTAAAGGTGTCATGGTAACCAGAAGTGATTGTGTTATTTCCCTCTAAAGGTTCCATGGTAACCAGAAGTGATTGTGTTGTTCCCCTCTAACGGTGCCATGGTAACCAGAAGTGATTGTGTTGTTTCCCTCTAAAGGTGCCATGGTAACCAGAAGTGATTGTGTTGTTTCCCTCTAAAGGTGTCATGGTAACCAGAAGTGATTGTGTTGTTTCCCTCTAAAGGTTCCATGGTAACCAGAAGTGATTGTGTTATTTCCCTCTAAAGGTTCCATGGTAACCAGAAGTGATTGTGTTGTTTCCCTCTAAAGGTGCCATGGTAACCAGAAGTGATTGTGTTGTTTCCCTCTAAAGGTTCCATGGTAACCAGAAGTGATTGTGTTATTTCCCTCTAAAGGTGTCATGGTAACCAGAAGTGATTGTGTTGTTTCCCTCTAAAGGTGCCATGGTAACCAGAAGTGATTGTGTTGTTTCCCTCTAAAGGTGTCATGGTAACCAGAAGTGATTGTGTTGTTTCCCTCTAAAGGTGTCATGGTAACCAGAAGTGATTGTGTTGTTTCCCTCTAAAGGTTCCATGGTAACCAGAAGTGATTGTGTTGTTTCCCTCTAAAGGTGCCATGGTAACCAGAAGTGATTGTGTTGTTCCCCTCTAACGGTGCCATGGTAACCAGAAGTGATTGTGTTGTTTCCCTCTAAAGGTGCCATGGTAACCAGAAGTGATTGTGTTGTTTCCTTCTAAAGGTGCCATGGTAACCAGAAGTGATTGTGTTGTTTCCTTCTAAAGGTGCCATGTTGGGAGGGTTCAACTTCCAGGTGAACGACGGAGTGAACTTTTCCCCCCGCCAGATCTTCAGCATCACAGCCAGCACCCTGGTCCTCAGTCTGGAGAACAACCAGCCCCTCCAGGTGTTCCCAGGTAACCTCTACCCCCTAACCCAATGATCCTGAATCTGGAGAACAACCAGCCCCTCCAGGTGTTCCCAGGTAACCTCTACCCCCTAACCCAATGATCCTGAATCTGGAGAACAACCAGCCCCTCCAGGTGTTCCCAGGTAACCTCTACCCCCTAACCCAATGATCCTGAATCTGGAGAACAACCAGCCCCTCCAGGTGTTCCCAGGTAACCTCTACCCCCTAACCCAATGATCCTGAATCTGGAGAACAACCAGCCCCTCCAGGTGTTCCCAGGTAACCTCTACCCCCTAACCCAATGATCCTGAATCTGGAGAACAACCAGCCCCTCCAGGTGTTCCCAGGTAACCTCTACCCCCTAACCCAATGATCCTGAATCTGGAGAACAACCAGCCCCTCCAGGTGTTCCCAGGTAACTAACTCCTCCCCCTCCAAGCTAATCCCCCCCAGGTAACTCCTCCCCTCAGTTCCCTGATCATGAATCTGAAGAACATCAGGGCCCTCAAGGTGTTCCCAGGTAACCTAGAGTAACCCCTCCTTCAGATAAATACCTCATTTGTCCAATCCCAAATTGACTCCAACCCTTTATCTATACACTAGTAGCGATATGAAAGGACTAAAAAGATGAATCAGTTCTTATTTAGAATGGGAACGTATAGATCTTCCTCATTCTATGATCTGTGACCCTGCTACGTTTCAGAGAGGAAACTTATCATTGACTAATATACCACATTTTAGTAGTTTCATAATGTATTATTATAGACATGCTGCATTTCCAGTCTCACCATGTATGGCTACATACAACGATGGCAGGTAGCACCTGTACCAGTCTGCCAAGTGCTAAAGCTGTCACGGTTGTGTGGAGAGACGGAGTTGGCCGCCCTGCCTCGACATCGGCGCAGAGGAAGGCTCCGGACTGGGGACCGTCGCCGGAGGCTCCGGACTGGGGACCGTCGCCGGAGCCTCCGGACTGGGGACCGTACTTCAGGGCGAGTACGAGGAGGAGACACAGGACTGGGGAGGCGCACTGGAGGCCAGATGCGTGAAACCGGTGCAGATGACACCGGACTGGTGTCACACTCCTCAGCACGTCCGCGCTGCAGCACTCTCATCGCCATCACCTCTCTCCGGAATCTTTCATCGAGTTCCTTCTTCGACCCCCAGACGGTCTCTGGCTCATTCCTCGGCTCCGCCGACCACCCCGTGTGGCCGCGAACCCCGGCGTCGTCGCTGTCCTCCCTTCTCTCCTTGTGTCTTCTTCCACGGAAGTCGATCCTGTCCTGCCAGGATTTCCTCCCAAGTCCAGGATCCCTTCCCCTCCAAGATCTCCTCCCAAGTCCAGGATACCTTCTCCTCCTGGACACGCTGCTTGGTCCTGTTGTGGTGGGATCTTCTGTCACGGTTGTGTGGAGAGACGGACCAAGGCGCAGCGTGTTCTGAGTTCCACATAATTTATTACTGAAACTTCCCAACAACAAAAAGAAACAAATAACAAACCATGACGACAGAGGTGCTACATGCACTCACTCAAAACAAGATCCCACAAAAACCAGTGGGGAAATGGCTGCCTAAATATGATCCCCAATCAGAGACAACGATAAACAGCTGCCTCTGATTGGGAACCATACCAGGCCAACATAGACCTAAAACAACCTAGATAACCCACCCTAGTCACACCCTGACCTAACCAACATAGAGAATAAAAGGCTCTCTATGGTCAGGGTGTGACAAAAGCACAGTTGTGTCAATGCATTCTATAACTGTTCTGAAAATATTAACTGAACTCATCATCTCTCTCTCTCCCTCTCTCTTTCTATCTCTCTCTCTCTCTTTCTCTTTCTCTTTCTCTCTCTCTCTCTCTCTTTCTCTCGCTCTCTCCCTCTCCCTCCCCCCCCCCTCTCTCTCTCTCTCTCTCTCCCCCCCCCCTCTCTCTCTCTCCTCTCTCTCCCCCCCTCTCTATCTCTCTCTATCTCTCTCATTCTAAATGTTAGTGGTTGCATTGCAGTCATTTTTAAAATGTCTTGTTTACATTAAACATGGTAATTTTAGGTCTTTATTGTTACATGCTTTGGTTTTGGTTTTAGCTTTCGATGTTGGTTCTATTTAGGTGTGGACACGCCCTGATTGGAATCACCCTCGTTAGTCCGTTTCACTTGAAGCTGGCACAGCTACAGAGCCAATGCTTCAAGTTGTTAAACAAATCATTTTATCACCTTGTTTGTTTTTGCTCTGTAAATTGGTGGGGTTTTTTCTTTTCTTTTAGTTTGTCTGGTATCAAGCAAATCTAATTGCCGTCCATGGTGGGGATTAAGACCGAACTGGAATTTTCTTGGCCAGCACCCAGTCATTAGGTCCCCATGGATGCCTTTCAGAAGCCATTTTAAACTCCATCTGGTTTCGTTTTGATTGTCAATGACTCATTTGTTATTTCCCTTTTTATGTTCAATGTTTTTTTTGGGGTTGATTACTAAGGAACATAACACTTGACTGTAATATTTACAAAAATCTAACCCCATAAATGTCATTTTTTTTCTTTTCTCTTTGTGTGCTGAAGTGCAGAGGTCAACTGGGTTGTGTATATATATATATATATATATATATATATATATATATATATATATATATATATATATATATATACTACAACTAGGTGTATTTACATGTTTACATCGCACAGAGATGAACAAGTGGTCAGAGTGACACCACACAAAGGGATTCAGCTATACATTAAGGGACATTTCCATAATAGTCTGGTCTGTATTTCAAATCAGGAAACAATGGACATAGCAGAAAGTTGTAGCCTACATGAAAATCAGTGGCCTGACAAGGCAAACAGTGTGGATGTTCTGCCTTTTTTAAATTTATTTGGCATCTAGCGAGACAACCTATCAAATGTTTTCCTATTCAACAAAGTGGTGGGGGGGAGGTATAGGGCTTGAAATGTCAAATGCTTTACAAATCAAATCAAATCCAAGTTTATTTGTCACGTGCGCTGAATACAACAGGTGTAGACCTTACAGTGAAATGCTTAAATTACAGGCTTACTTATAGTAACAATGAAATTATAAATGAATTACTATAAGATTTCACCTTTTTTATAACTGTAAAATAAATATGATCGGTACAAATTTGGGCCCCATTTCATATAACTGACGACAGAGTATTTTCCCACCAAGTCTCCTGCGAGCGATGCAGAGAGCATTCGAATTGTCTGCAGGCAAGTTACAACGTCAGCTTTACGCACAAAGTGATTGTGTCCCTCTATGATCAAGAGAAGGTGGTCGTGTTTCAATTCTACTAAATTATTTCTTTTTTTTTTTTTCATGTTGAGAGCTCTAAATCTAGCTGAGAATACCACAGTGAGATGAAACCATGATTGCTGAAGTCACTTTAATATTCAGTCTCCCAGGCTCCGTCGCTCACAGGCAGAAGAAATCAGTTCTTTGTCTGGATAGGCCAGAAAATGTGACACGTCACTCACTATGCAAATGTGGAGAGTGAAACCTGACTTGAAATTAGCTCCACTGACAGAGTGGTAGCAGAGAGGAGACAGATGGGACTTTCTGCCACTATAAGGTACTGGACCCTGTGACGTTCACAGAGTACTTTGTACACCAACATGTTGGTCAGAACTGGTCCAGAACTGCTCAAAGTCCCCATAATAGGGGTCTTAACCTCTAAGAGAGAGGTTCGACACCCAGAACCAAATCTCACGTTTCCTGTGTCACAACAACATACTTTACATTTAGAGCCTCCACCCAAAGCTAACATGGGAACTGGCCTTCTACTGTGTGTTCAATGGACTACCATAGTTACCTATTCAAACCAACTAATCTTAGAGTCAAAATCCATTTGATTGAATAATTCAGGGAACTGCCCCTGGCAGGCTCGGCTCGTCTTGGTTCATTCACCAAAACTCCATGACCAGACGCATCATGATTTTAACTGGGATGGAGTCATCACTTCATCTCTACTTTATTCAGGAACAGTGGAGATGTACTCTACTTTATTCAGGATCAATGGAGTTGTACTCTACTTTATTCAGGAACAATGGAGTTGTACTCTACTTTATTCCGGATCAATGGAGTTGTACTCTACTTTATTCAGGAACAGTGGAGTTGTACTCTACTTTATTCAGGAACAATGGAGTTGTACTCTACTTTATTCAGGATCAATGGAGTTGTACTCTACTTTATTCAGGAACAGTGGAGTTGTACTCTACTTTATTCAGGAACAATGGAGTTGTACTCTACTTTATTCAGGAACAATGGAGTTGTACTCTACTTTATTCCGGAACAGGGGAGTTGTACTCTACTTTATTCAGGAACAATGGAGTTGTACTCTACTTTATTCAGGAACAGTGGAGTTGTACTCTACTTTATTCAGGAACAGTGGAGTTGTACTCTACTTTATTCAGGAACAATGGAGTTGTACTCTACTTTATTCAGGAACAATGGAGTTGTACTCTACTTTATTCAGGAACAATGGAGTTGTACTCTACTTTATTCAGGAACAGTGGAGTTGTACTCTACTTTATTCAGGAACAATGGAGTTGTACTCTACTTTATTCAGGAACAGTGGAGTTGTACTCTACTTTATTCAGGAACAATGGAGTTGTACTCTACTTTATTCAGGAACAGTGGAGTTGTACTCTACTTTATTCAGGAACAATGGAGTTGTACTCTACTTTATTCAGGAACAATGGAGTTGTACTCTACTTTATTCAGGAACAGTGGAGTTGTACTCTACTTTATTCAGGAACAATGGAGTTGTACTCTACTTTATTCAGGAACAATGGAGTTGTACTCTACTTTATACAGGAACAATGGAGTTGTACTCTACTTTATTCAGGAACACTGGAGTTGTACTCTACTTTATTCAGGAACAGGGGAGTTGTACTCTACTTTATTCAGGAACAGGGGAGTTGTACTCTACTTTTAATACCCATGGCTAAATATAAATAGACTGACCCCGCCCTGTGCTTTGTTTGCTAGCTAGCTTAGCCAAACACACACACACACACACACACACACACACACACACACACACACACACACACACACACACACACACACACACACACACACACACACACACACACGTACACAGACCTTACACAACCTTAGCCAAACTCTGACTGTCCTGGCTGAGGCTGAGGAGTCTGGTTTGTGAGTTAGGTGAGGATGGATGACAGACCTGGGTTCAAATACTATTCGAAATCATCTCAAATTCTTTTGCGCAATGGGACCAACATAATAGCTGCAGACATGTCCATCTGGCACTTCAGGCAGGTTAGAGCTAAAGCTAAGAGTCTTTTTATATTTTTTATATTTCAAATAGTGGTTGAACCCAGGTTTGATTGATGGTGGTAGCTAATCGCCAGCTGGCACAGTGGGCTGGGCTTTCCAGGCAGTGGATGGATGAGAGGAGATAGTTAAGGAACTGTGCCTCTGTCTGTGCCTGCTCTAATGCGCTTCAGACGACAGCTGAAGAAGAGATCTTTCTCTTAACTTGTCCTATACCACTTCGAACTTCTTGTCTTTCTAGCTTTATGATATTTTACTATTTACACACAAGTTGATTACTCTACTGTTGATTCCCCCCTCGTAATATATTCTTATAAATAACTATGATTGCAATTGTATTTCATTTATATTGGGGAGTTTCGATATTGAAAAGTATGTAGGTGCAGTGTGCTTTTTTGTCCTTGTTAATAAAGCACTTTATTGTGCTTTTCAAAGGTCCATCCTTGTAGGTGATTGTAGGTGATCTGTATTTAGTTCCAGTATAAAACCACGGTCAGAAATAGCCTGTCGTCTTGCCTCTATTTCTGAGGTAAAGCAGACAATAGTGTCCACTTGATATACAGTACAAGTTTGGACACACCTACTCATTCCAGGCTTTTTCTTTATTTGTACTATTTTCTACATTGTAGAATAATAGTGAAGACATAATCTATGAGATAACACATGTAGAATCAGAATAGTAACCAAAAAAAGTGTTAAACAAATCAAAATATTGATGTTGTGGGCAGGATGGAAATAAACCCAACCTATGTAAAACTGTTACTGTCTCCTTTATGACCAAAATTATCCTATTTACAACTTTGTCGTACATTTTGACACTAGAACAAATGTTTCTGACTCGTATCGATGCCACGTAGGCAGTTTTCAAAACAATACGTTTTTTTTTTTTAAAAGGGCAGTCGCTCATTAAAAGGCTTTATCTATCTTTATGTATGCCTATACTGTAAGTCCTAGGTTATGTTACATGATTGGGACTGTGTACACAGTATGTTGGAGCGTTTGTTTACCCAAAAGTTTTTCCCCAACAGGCTCTTCAACACCAATCACCAGGGACAATTTGCAGGCAGTGACCAATGACAAGAGATCCAACCGTACCGTTACCTTCAACGTGATTCGTCGACCCGAACTCGGAAGACTGGTGACAGTGCTTGCTAATAACTCTACTGTTGCTGTCTCCTCCTTCACACAGACAATGGTAAGAGCAGAGCTGCTGATTTTAGGTTTACTTTGGCCTTTTTAAAGATCATAAAGAATATGAGTACATGGATTAAAAAAAGGGGGGGGGGACTTGATCCTAGACCACCACTCCTACTCTGAGAGACGCTCTGTGAGAATGAACCCAGGAGTTTCTAGGTATTCCCGACCTGACTTAAGAGTACGTAAATAAAACGTCATTCCCTTTTTTTCATGCACCTTTCTCTCTACGACTTCTGACCTTGAACTTGAGCATGAGAATAGAATTCTATTCATCCGCTATTCGTTTTTTTTGGGTGGAGATCAAAAAGATGAAGGTGTGGCGGAGGTGTTTCTACAGGTAGGCCGTATTAATGAAGGTGTGGCGGCGGTGTTTCTACAGGTAGGCCGTGTTAATGAAGGTGTGGCGGAGGTGTTTCTACAGGTAGGCCGTATTAATGATAGGTGTGGCGGAGGTGTTTCTACAGGTAGGCCGTATTAATGAAGGTGTGGCGGAGGTGTTTCTACAGGTAGGCCGTATTAATGATAGGTGTGGCGGAGGTGTTTCTACAGGTAGGCCGTATTAATGATAGGTGTGGCGGAGGTGTTTCTACAGGTAGGCCGTATTAATGAAGGTGTGGCGGAGGTGTTTCTACAGGTAGGCCGTATTAATGATAGGTGTGGCGGAGGTGTTTCTACAGGTAGGCCGTATTAATGATAGGTGTGGCGGAGGTGTTTCTACAGGTAGGCCGTATTAATGATAGGTGTGGCGGAGGTGTTTCTACAGGTAGGCCGTATTAATGAATGGTGTGGCGGAGGTGTTCTACAGGTAGGCCGTATTAATGATAGGTGTGGCGGAGGTGTTTCTACAGGTAGGCCGTATTAATGATAGGTGTGGCGGAGGTGTTTCTACAGGTAGGCCGTATTAATGATAGGTGTGGCGGAGGTGTTTCTACAGGTAGGCCGTATTAATGATAGGTGTGGCGGAGGTGTTTCTACAGGTAGGCCGTATTAATGATAGGTGTGGCGGAGGTGTTTCTACAGGTAGGCCGTATTAATGAAGGTGTAGCGGAGGTGTTTCTACAGGTAGGCCGTATTAATGATAGGTGTGGCGGAGGTGTTTCTACAGGTAGGCCGTATTAATGAAGGTGTGGCGGAGGTGTTTCTACAGGTAGGCCGTATTAATGATAGGTGTGGCGGAGGTGTTTCTACAGGTAGGCCGTATTAATGATAGGTGTGGCGGAGGTGTTCTACAGGTAGGCCGTATTAATGATAGGTGTGGCGGAGGTGTTTCTACAGGTAGGCCGTATTAATGAAGGTGTGGCGGAGGTGTTTCTACAGGTAGGCCGTATTAATGATAGGTGTGGCGGAGGTGTTTCTACAGGTAGGCCGTATTAATGATAGGTGTGGCGGAGGTGTTTCTACAGGTAGGCCGTATTAATGAAGGTGTGCGGAGGTGTTCTACAGGTAGGCCGTATTAATGAAGGTGTGGCGGAGGTGTTCTACAGGTAGGCCGTATTAATGATAGGTGTGGCGGAGGTGTTTCTACAGGTAGGCCGTATTAATGATAGGTGTGGCGGAGGTGTTTCTACAGGTAGGCCGTATTAATGATAGGTGTGGCGGAGGTGTTTCTACAGGTAGGCCGTATTAATGATAGGTGTGGCGGAGGTGTTCTACAGGTAGGCCGTATTAATGAAGGTGTGCGGAGGTGTTTCTACAGGTAGGCCGTATTAATAAGGTGTGCGGAGGTGTTTCTACAGGTAGGCCGTATTAATGATAGGTGTGGCGGAGGTGTTTCTACAGGTAGGCCGTATTAATGATAGGTGTGGCGGAGGTGTTTCTACAGGTAGGCCGTATTAATGAATGGTGTGGCGGAGGTGTTCTACAGGTAGGCCGTATTAATGATAGGTGTGGCGGAGGTGTTTCTACAGGTAGGCCGTATTAATGATAGGTGTGGCGGAGGTGTTTCTACAGGTAGGCCGTATTAATGATAGGTGTGGCGGAGGTGTTTCTACAGGTAGGCCGTATTAATGATAGGTGTGGCGGAGGTGTTCTACAGGTAGGCCGTATTAATGATAGGTGTGGCGGAGGTGTTTCTACAGGTAGGCCGTATTAATGAAGGTGTGGCGGAGGTGTTTCTACAGGTAGGCCGTATTAATGATAGGTGTGGCGGAGGTGTTTCTACAGGTAGGCCGTATTAATGATAGGTGTGGCGGAGGTGTTTCTACAGGTAGGCCGTATTAATGATAGGTGTGGCGGAGGTGTTTCTACAGGTAGGCCGTATTAATGATAGGTGTAGGCGGAGGTGTTTCTACAGGTAGGCCGTATTAATGATAGGTGTGGCGGAGGTGTTTCTACAGGTAGGCCGTATTAATGATAGGTGTGGCGGAGGTGTTTCTACAGGTAGGCCGTATTAATGATAGGTGTGGCGGAGGTGTTTCTACAGGTAGGCCGTATTAATGATAGGTGTGGCGGAGGTGTTTCTACAGGTAGGCCGTATTAATGATAGGTGTGGCGGAGGTGTTTCTACAGGTAGGCCGTATTAATGAAGGTGTAGCGGAGGTGTTTCTACAGGTAGGCCGTATTAATGAAGGTGTGGGGAGGTGTTTCTACAGGTAGGCCTATTAATGAAGGTGTGGCGGAGGTGTTTCTACAGGTAGGCCGTATTAATGATAGGTGTGGCGGAGGTGTTTCTACAGGTAGGCCGTATTAATGATAGGTGTGGCGGAGGTGTTCTACAGGTAGGCCGTATTAATGATAGGTGTGGCGGAGGTGTTTCTACAGGTAGGCCGTATTAATGAAGGTGTGGCGGAGGTGTTTCTACAGGTAGGCCGTATTAATGATAGGTGTGGCGGAGGTGTTCTACAGGTAGGCCGTATTAATGATAGGTGTGGCGGAGGTGTTTCTACAGGTAGGCCGTATTAATGATAGGTGTGGCGGAGGTGTTTCTACAGGTAGGCCGTATTAATGATAGGTGTGGCGGAGGTGTTTCTACAGGTAGGCCGTATTAATGATAGGTGTGGCGGAGGTGTTTCTACAGGTAGGCCGTATTAATGATAGGTGTGGCGGAGGTGTTTCTACAGGTAGGCCGTATTAATGAATGGTGTGGCGGAGGTGTTCTACAGGTAGGCCGTATTAATGATAGGTGTGGCGGAGGTGTTTCTACAGGTAGGCCGTATTAATGATAGGTGTGGCGGAGGTGTTTCTACAGGTAGGCCGTATTAATGATAGGTGTGGCGGAGGTGTTTCTACAGGTAGGCCGTATTAATGATAGGTGTGGCGGAGGTGTTCTACAGGTAGGCCGTATTAATGATAGGTGTGGCGGAGGTGTTTCTACAGGTAGGCCGTATTAATGAAGGTGTAGCGGAGGTGTTTCTACAGGTAGGCCGTATTAATGATAGGTGTGGCGGAGGTGTTTCTACAGGTAGGCCATATTAATGAAGGTGTGGCGGAGGTGTTTCTACAGGTAGGCCGTATTAATGATAGGTGTGGCGGAGGTGTTTCTACAGGTAGGCCGTATTAATGATAGGTGTGGCGGAGGTGTTCTACAGGTAGGCCGTATTAATGATAGGTGTGGCGGAGGTGTTTCTACAGGTAGGCCGTATTAATGAAGGTGTGGCGGAGGTGTTTCTACAGGTAGGCCGTATTAATGATAGGTGTGGCGGAGGTGTTTCTACAGGTAGGCCGTATTAATGATAGGTGTGGCGGAGGTGTTTCTACAGGTAGGCCGTATTAATGATAGGTGTGGCGGAGGTGTTTCTACAGGTAGGCCGTATTAATGATAGGTGTGGCGGAGGTGTTTCTACAGGTAGGCCGTATTAATGATAGGTGTGGCGGAGGTGTTTCTACAGGTAGGCCGTATTAATGAAGGTGTAGCGGAGGTGTTTCTACAGGTAGGCCGTATTAATGATAGGTGTGGCGGAGGTGTTTCTACAGGTAGGCCGTATTAATAATAGGTGTGGCGGAGGTGTTTCTACAGGTAGGCCGTATTAATGATAGGTGTGGCGGAGGTGTTCCTACAGGTAGGCCGTATTAATGATAGGTGTGGCGGAGGTGTTTCTACAGGTAGGCCGTATTAATGAAGGTGTGGTGGAGGTGTTTCTACAGGTAGGCCGTATTAATGATAGGTGTGGCGGAGGTGTTTCTACAGGTAGGCCGTATTAATGATAGGTGTGGCGGAGGTGTTTCTACAGGTAGGCCGTATTAATGATAGGTGTGGCGGAGGTGTTTCTACAGGTAGGCCGTATTAATGATCAGGCTCGTCCGGCGGAGGTGTTTCTACAGGTAGGCCGTATTAATGATAGGTGTGGCGGAGGTGTTTCTACAGGTAGGCCGTATTAATGAAGGTGTGGCGGAGGTGTTTCTACAGGTAGGCCGTATTAATGATAGGTGTGGCGGAGGTGTTTCTACAGATAGGCCGTATTAATGATAGGTGTGGCGGAGGTGTTTCTACAGGTAGGCCGTATTAATGAAGGTGTAGCGGAGGTGTTACTACAGGTAGGCCGTATTAATGAAGGTGTGGCGGAGGTGTTCTACAGGTAGGCCGTATTAATGAAGGTGTGGCGGAGGTGTTCTACAGGTAGGCCGTATTAATGAATGGTGTGGCGGAGGTGTTCTACAGGTAGGCCGTATTAATGATAGGTGTGGCGGAGGTGTTTCTACAGGTAGGCCGTATTAATGATAGGTGTGGCGGAGGTGTTTCTACAGGTAGGCCGTATTAATGAAGGTGTGGCGGAGGTGTTTCTACAGGTAGGCCGTATTAATGATAGGTGTGGCGGAGGTGTTTCTACAGATAGGCCGTATTAATGATAGGTGTGGCGGAGGTGTTTCTACAGGTAGGCCGTATTAATGATAGGTGTGGCGGAGGTGTTTCTACAGGTAGGCCGTATTAATGATAGGTGTGGCGGAGGTGTTTCTACAGGTAGGCCGTATTAATGATAGGTGTGGCGGAGGTGTTTCTACAGGTAGGCCGTATTAATGAAGGTGTGGCGGAGGTGTTTCTACAGGTAGGCCGTATTAATGATAGGTGTGGCGGAGGTGTTTCTACAGGTAGGCCGTATTAATGAAGGTGTGGCGGAGGTGTTCTACAGGTAGGCCGTATTAATGAAGGTGTGGCGGAGGTGTTTCTACAGGTAGGCCGTATTAATGATAGGTGTGGCGGAGGTGTTTCTACAGGTAGGCCGTATTAATGAAGGTGTGCGGAGGTGTTTCTACAGGTATTCCGTATTAATGAAGGTGTGGCGGAGGTGTTTCTACAGGTAGGCCGTATTAATGATAGGTGTGGCGGAGGTATTTCTACAGGTAGGCCGTATTAATGAAGGTGTGGCGGAGGTGTTTCTACAGGTAGGCCGTATTAATGAAGGTGTGGCGGAGGTGTTTCTACAGGTAGGCCGTATTAATGATAGGTGTGGCGGAGGTGTTTCTACAGGTAGGCCGTATTAATGAAGGTGTGGTGGAGGTGTTTCTACAGGTAGGCCGTATTAATGAAGGTGTGGCGGAGGTGTTTCTACAGGTAGGCCGTATTAATGATAGGTGTGGCGGAGGTGTTTCTACAGGTAGGCCGTATTAATGAAGGTGTAGCGGAGGTGTTTCTACAGGTAAGCCGTGTTAATGAAGAGCTATTGATGAAAAGCTAGGTAAATGAATAAGCCGTTTAGATAAGAGGATAGTAAATATAAATGACAATTGTTTTATATATATATTTTACAGTATGACCGCTGTAGACAAAATGTGAAACCTGTCACATGGCAGCAAACTGAAGCATATCAACATATCACCTCTTCCACTGTGAAGTTTATATGACTGTCCTTGTTTATCAGTATATGAGTGTTTTGTTACTTGTCATATATATATATATACACATATATATATTTTTTTTGGTACCCAGGAAAATTAGCTGCTGCTTCTGCAATCGCTAGTGGGGATCCAAATAAACACATAATAATAACAAATAAATGCTGGCCTTAACTTGCAGATTTGAAATGTGGAGACCCATGCTATAGGCTTCTGTAGCCATACGCAAATGACAGTACAGCGCCAATGATTTATTATTTCTAGAATGTTTTTAAATATACGCCCAGACTCTTCACTGTATTTTTTACAATTTGTATCATTTTAAATACTGTATTAGCCACTTTCGGTAGCCACCGTCAGTAATACCATAATATGTTTTGAAATCTGTTGTGAATTTGTTGTATTGTTTTTTAAAATATATAACTGCCTTCATTTTGCTGGACCCCACGAAGAGTAGCTGCTGCCTTGGCAGGAACTAATGGGGATCCATAATAAACCCCAGGAAGAGTAGCTGCTGCCTTGGCAGGAACTAATGGGGATCCATAATAAACCCCAGGAAGAGTAGCTGCTGCCTCGGCAGGAACTAATGGGGATCCATAATAAACCCCAGGAAGAGTAGCTGCTGCCTCGGCAGGGACTAATGGGGATCCATAATAAAACCCAGGAAGAGTAGCTGCTGCCTCGGCAGGAACTAATGGGGATCCATAATAAACCCCAGGAAGAGTAGCTGCTGCCTTGGCAGGAACTAATGGGGATCCATAATAAACCCCAGGAAGAGTAGCTGCTGCCTCGGCAGGAACTAATGGGGATCCATAATAAACCCCAGGAAGAGTAGCTGCTGCCTTGGCAGGAACTAATGGGGACCCCTAATCCCTAATACAAAATTAAAATACCAACATACATTTTAACCGTCACTTTAGTGTTAGTTTCCTTACATTATGCATCATTCAGTTACATCGTTAGTTGACGTTTCTTTCGTCTGTCACGTCCGTGTAGTTGTTCCTTCATATTAGGCTAACGTATTACAAGTCGTGCAATAATTTGGGACATGTAGCCTATTGGAATCATTACGGAATGAAGACCATATGTAGCGGTTTAAACCTGGATCCTGAAGCACGGTTCACGACGACTGGACCGTTGTCATCACAGTTCCATGATTAGTGAGGATTGGTAGATTTTATAGGACTACTGTTCAACTCTTATTGTACACTTTTATTACCTTACAATATTTCATGGATTTGAACAACTGAATATGTCAACTTTCTGGATCAATCAAACCACTGTATTTCTAAGTTACTAATATATTTTCTTTTACATTCCGGGAATGTTTTTTTGGCCCACAAAAAACAAAACCAACAACAAAGCGCATATGCAATGCCCTCACTTTGTCATTAAGAAATTTTTTCCAGTGTCTGCTTGCCATCTGAATATCTTTGCCAGTGTGTAGGCTACCTGCCCCTCCACCTCCTCGTGCCCCTCCCCCTCCGAAGCTTAGCTGTAGCCTACTGACGTTACAAGAGTGATTCAGAAATTAGGAAGAGATTTTTAATTATAAAAGAATGGATTCACTTTTTCAATGCTAGTTAAGGATACTATAGTTACCACGTTTGAAATTGGATTTATTAATTACAAAAAGATAAGACATATTTTGAATTCTGGTGCCGCTCTGTGTAACAGTATAACTTCCGCCCCTCTCCTCGCCCCAACCTGGGCTCGAACCAGGGACCCTCTGCACACATCAACAACAGTCACCCACGAAGCATCGTTACCCATCGCGCCACAAAAGCCACGGCCCTTGCAGTGCAAGGGAAACAACTACTTCAAGGTCGCAGAGCGAGTGACGTCACCGATTGAAAAGCTATTAGCGCGCACCACCGCTAATTAGCTAGCCATTTCACATCGGTTACATCTGCACACACAAGTTGTTAGCTAGCTCCGGTCCAATTTTAAGTCAACTCTCGGAAGTTCAAAGGCATTCAAAGTTCCTCCATAGAAGCTCCTCCTCTGTAGATATAATTCAGATAAAGCATGTCATAACAAGATACCCAGGCGCTTCAAGCCAAGCCTCCTCCTCAACCCTCTCTCGCTCTCTCCCCATCCACTTGTCTGTTCATTGCGCATGTAAACAATTGAATGATGATGTAATTTAATGTAGAGCTAAATGTAAAAAAAAAATGTCAATTTCAGAGGTTTAAAAAGGAACAGAAAGGAAAGATTTTTTAAAAACTGTACTTTTTGGGGGTTCAAACCGGTTCAGAACTTTATTTTGAAGGTCGGAACAGTGGAAAGGAATGAAAAAAATAATGATTCTGTTCAGAACAAAACGATTTAGAAAATAATTTTGGTTCCAACCGCTGCTGAGAAGTGTGTAAGAAAGGCGTGAGTAGGAAAGGCGTGTATTTCTTAAGTCTGAATCGGGCCCGTACTGTTTGGGAAAACATAATATTTACAGCGAGAAATGAACACAAAGAAACTCAACAGGATATAAATTCCAACACATGCAGGAAGAATGTTGTGTTACATTAACAGGAAGCTAGGTCGGTCATTGTTTTTGATTGAATAAGTCTTCATTTCTTTGGCAGCACTGTTGAGAAACAGAACAGAACTGTGCCAAGTTTCATTCGGCGTGCATTTGGCTTACACACTAATGCCAGATCAACAAAAATATGAAACAAAAACATCAATATAGCTTATAGATATGAATTGCCCAAGAATTATACATTTATGATTTTTTTTTACTGCATTGTTTTCCCTTTATTCAACCTGCCGGCCACCCACCCAACCTTCATCCAACAATATTTAATGACCCTGAACCCACCCGCCCCGCAGAAAAAACAAGAAAACAAAGCACGACCGTTTCACAGGCTATACTTACAACAGCAGTGCGAAATGCAACTACCCACAAATGACAAACCAAACACACACCTACTTATAGGACTCCCAATCAGAGGCAACTAAAAACACCTGCCTCCAATTGAGAGTCCAGCACCCAAACCTAATCATAGAAAAACTAACCTAGACAGAACGTAGAAATACATACAAAACACAAACCCTCTGCCACGTCCTGACCAAAACTAATACAATTACTCCCTCTGCTGGTCAGGACGTGACACCCACCCGCCCCGCAGATATAACCGCAGGTTATGAGTAAACCCGCTCCTCACTCATCCCGGTACACATACAGTAGCAGAGTCAGCGTGGGTTTGAAAACCGACCCTTCTGGCTCACGTTTACCTGTCTAATCTCCACTGTCCTATCCATTGAATAAAACCACTAAAAGTTTACAAAACAAGAATAAAGCCTTTGGTCAAACTGTCCAATCTCTACAAAGACATGCATTATAAATCTGTTTCTATTCTGAATATCAACTTCAAGATCTTCTCCAGTGGAGGAAGTGACTCATGAGAAGTGTTCATGTCTTGAATTATTAGTGGGGGTTTTTTAAGAGATGTTTTTTTTTTATACCAAAGTTGTTGATGTTCAGTGTTTTTATTCAATGCTTTCTTTAGTGTTTCGGCTACGTTGAAACAGGGGTACAAAAGTGAGCATATTGCGGCCTTGCCTGTCCGATTTATAGTAACACCAGCCTTCACTGATTAGTGGTCTCAGGTGGACCATGGGATGAAGGTTTGCTAAATTGAGTATCTAACTCCTTCTTCTTCTTCTTCTCCTCCTTCTTCTTCTTCTTCTCCTTCTTCTCCTTCTTCTCCTCCTTCTTCTCCTCCTTCTTCTTCTTCTTCTCCTCCTTCTTCTTCTCCTTCTCCTCCTCCTTCTCCTCCTTCTTCTCCTCCTCCTTCTTCTCCTTCTTCTCCTCCTTCTTCTTCTTCTTCTCCTCCTTCTTCTCCTTCTTCTCCTCCTTCTTCTTCTTCTTCTTCTCCTTCTTCTTCTTCTCCTCCTTCTTCTTCTTCTTCTTCTCCTTCTTCTTCTCCTCCTCCTTCTTCTCCTTCTTCTCCTCCTTCTTCTTCTTCTTCTTCTCCTTCTTCTTCTCCTCCTCCTTCTTCTCCTTCTTCTCCTCCTTCTCCTCCTTCTTCTTGTTCTCCTCCTTGTTCTTGTTCTTGTTCTTCTTCTTCTTCTTCTTCTTCTTCTTCTGTGTATCTCAGGTGGACCAGGGGGAGGTTTTGTACATCCAAAGTTTTGTGGAGTCGGTTGGATGGTCTTCCATGGACTCAATGATTTTCTCAGTGTTTTCACCACCAGCTGCCCTGGAGACCCAGACCTTCAAGATGGACGTCTCCTATGAGAATGCTGGAACCGACCGCAAATCATTGCTCCTCGCTAACACAGGTGTGTCATCGGGGGAAATCATTGGTAAAATGGGTGAAGATTATGTGCAACCCAATATGCAATGTTATAAATAATGTTGTTGTTGTTTTTAAAAGAATATTATGCAGTTAAGGGGCAATCAAACAGGCTTCCTTCTGATCGCCTCAGGTATTTATTCTAGTAGTATAATTTTTTTTACCTTTATTTAACTAGGCATATCAGTTAAGAACAAATTCTTATTTTCAACGACGGCCTAGGAACAGTGGGTTAACTGCCTTGTTCAGGGGCAGAACGACAGATTTGTACCTTGTCAGCTTAGGGATTCAAACTTGCAACCTTTCGGTTACTAGTCCAACGCTCTAACCACTAGGCTACGCTGCCGCTGCCACCCCAAACTGTTAGCAACACATTTCTAATACATTTCATGTGTTCTGTTAATGCTAATAAAATCAAGTTTGGTGAAATGTTAGTGAAGTTAAAGAGGAATGCTCGTCTCTCATTGCATTCTAGGTGCAGTGGTGACAGAGGGTGACAGTGTTGTCATCGACAAGTCCAAGCTGGATGCGTCTAACCTAATGTTCAAGCTGCCCACGCCCCAGCGCAGCTCTCATGAGGTTTGGTTCCAGGTCAAGTCTCTACCCCAGCATGGCGTTATCGTGGTGGGAGAGAGGAACCTCAGTGTGGAGAAACCGAACTTCTCCCAGTACATCCTCAACAGGTATGGCATCACATACCACCACGACGACTCTGAGACGCGCCATGACAGCTTTGTCTTCGACACCTGGCTGAACCCCAAGGGAAAGCCGGCCCAGCGCCCTCTAGACGTCAGCCAGGTGTGTATGATATGTAACCTAGCTTGCATTTTCCACACATGTAGCCTACTGTCTATGGCTGGGCTGGTACATGTCTGTTCATATTCAATCATGTTTTTGTCTGTATGTACATACAGTGCATTCGGAAAGTATTCAGACCCCTTGATTTGTTTCCCACATTTTGTTACATTACAGCCTTATTCTAAAATGGATTAAATACATGTTTTTCCTCATCAATCTACACACAATACCCCATAATGACATCACAATACCCCATAATGACATCACAATACTCCATAATGACATCACAATACCCCATAATGACATCACAATACTCCATAATGACATCACAATACCCCATAATGACAAAGCAAAAACAGGTTTTTAGACATTTTAGCAAATGTATAAAATAAACAGAAATACCTTATTTACATTAGTATTCAGACCATTTGTTACGAGACTCGAAATTGAGCTCAGGTGCATCCTGTTTCCATTGATTATCCTTGAGATGTATCTAAAACCTGATTGGAGTCCACCTGTGCTAAATTTAAATTATTTGACATGATTTGGAAAGGCGCACACTCGTCTATATAAAGTCCCACAGTTGACAGTGCATGTCAGAGCAAAAACCAAGCCATGGGATTGAAGGAATTTCTGTAGAGCTCCGAGACAGGATTGTGTCGAGGCACAGATCTGGGGAACGGTACAAAAACATTTCTGCAGCATGGAAAGTCTCCAAGAACACAGTGGCCTCCATAATTCTTAAATGGAAGAAGTTTGGAACCACCAAGACTCTCCCTAGAGCTGGCCGCCCGGCCAAACTGAGCAATCGGTGGAGAAGGGTCTTGGTCAGAGAGGTGACCAAGAACCCGATGGTCACTCTGACAGAGCTCCTGAGTTTCTTTGTGGAGATGGGAGAACCTTCCAGAGGACAACCATCTCTGCAGCACTCCTACAATCAGGCCTATATGGTAGAGTGGCCAGACTCTACCATGCCAAGCGTCACGTCTGGAGGAAACCTGGCACCATCCCTACGGTAAAGCATGGTGGTGGGAGCATCATGCTGTAGGGATGTTTTTCAGCGGCAGGGACTGGGAGACTAGTCAGGATCAAAGGAAAGATGAACAGAGCAAAGTAGAGAGATACTTGATGAAAACCTGCTCCAGAGTGCTCAGGACCTCAGACTGGGGCGAAGGTTCAACTTCCAACAGGACAACAACCCTAAGCACACAGCCAAGAGCGCAGGAGTGGATTCGGGACAAGTCTCTGAATGTCTTTGAGTGGTCCAGCCAGAGCCCGGACTTGAGCCCAATCTAACATCTCTGGAGAGACCAGAAAATAGCTGTGAAGAGATGCTCCCCATCCAACCTGACAGAGCTTGAGAGGATCTGCAGAGAAGAATGGGAGAAACTCCCCAAATACAGGTGTGTCAAGCTTGTAGCCTCATACTCAAGGCTGTAATCACTGCCAAAGGTGCTTCAACAAAGTACTAAGTAAAGGGTCTGAATACTTATGTAAATAAGGTATTTCTGTTTTTTTTATTTTAATACATTTGCAAAAATGTCTAAAAACCTGTTTTTGCTTTGTCATTATACAGTATTGTGTGTAGATTGATGAGGGGAAAACATGTATTTCATCCATTTCAAAATAAGGCTGTAACGTAACAAAATGTTGAAAAAGTCAAGGGGTCTGAATACTTTCCGAATGCACTGTAATTGTGTATGCTGCTAATTTCATTGCCTCATTGAAGACATTAAAGTTCTGCTCTAAACGCTAAAGCAGTTTCTGTGTACATTAGACAATGAAGTCATCTTTTTCTTCTCTATCCAGCTGCTGGAAGAGTGGTTCAACATCACAGTGGTCCCGATCAACGAGCAGCCACCCGTCCTGAAGACCAAAACCCCCAACCTGAGTGTGGTACCGGGGGACATAGTGGCCCTGGGCCTGCAGAACCTCAATGTGGAAGATCTGGACAACCCTTCAGAGGACATCCAGTACACTGTCGTCAGCAAGCCAAACAACGGCTATTTGGCCCTGGGAGGAAGCCTGAATGAGTCTGTGGTGTCTTTCACTCAGGCTCAGATCAACAGTGGGAAGGTGTACTTTGTCCATGATGGAAGCCGGGCGTCGGTGGTCTTCTATTTCAGTATCTCGGACGGCCACCACGAGCCGGTGTACAAGCTATTCAACCTGGAGTTGACAGAGATCACCATCTCCCTGGTTAATAACACAGGGCTGGCTCTGAAGCAGGGTCAGACCTGTGTAGCGTTAACCCAGGGGAGTCTGGCTGCAGAGACTAACGGGAAAACCACAACGGTTCACTACCGAATCACCAAGCTGCCGCGGTACGGCAAGATCCTTTGGCTGGACAACCAGGATTTGAGGCAGTTTGAGCAGGAGGACTTAAGGACTGGTCACTTGTTTTATCACATGACGAGCGTCACATCTGGTCAGGACAGCTTTGAGTTCACTGTATTTACGTCGGAAGCTAACCTGACGAATCAGGTTGTCAACATCACAGTTAAGCCCCTGGTGAGGTTTGGCAAGGGGGTGAGAATACCCAATGGCATTGTGGTCAAACTCAACACTGGTTTTCTCAATGCAACTGAGCTGGCTTCTCTAACAGGCAGCGACCCCATCTTCGAGGTCGTGTCCCAGCCAAAGTACGGCAAGCTGGCCCGAGGAAAAGCCAAAGCTGGTATGAAAACGGAACCGGTGGAGTCTTTCTCCTTTCAGGATGTGAAGCAGGAGAGGTTATCCATCGAGCTCAATGCTAACATGACTGAAGTGCAGGAGCTGAACGACTCGTTGGTTTTTGTCGTGAAAGCGGAAAACGTCCCACCTGCCAAGGGAGAGTTCCGCTTCACTGTCGTTCCATACGATCCATCGCTAGTCAAAAGAACAGAGAGTCCCATCCTGACCACCAGCAGTCTTTTCTCTCAGTCTCTGAACCAAACGAACCAAACGACAGTGTTTGGTGTTGGGACAGCACTACCCTCCCTGTCCACCTCCTTCTTCTCCACACAGAGACCCAGCAAGACCGACCAGAAGTTCAAAGGTCGTAATCACTGGGGAAACACCAACCGCAATGACTCGACAGGTACAACTTTGGGCAAACCCACCATGGGTAGAGGAGAAGACCTTTCTGGGATCCCCTTTATGATGACACCGGTCCGAGTAGAGTCATACCCACAGAGGACTTCCAACCCCCTATTGGTGATCCTACCTCTCCTGGTCCTGCTCCTATTGCTCATCATTCTGGTGGTGCTGTTTCTACTGCTGAGACGCAACAGGAAGAGGAAGCAGAAACCTCTGAACCTGAAACCGCTGCCCTCGCCCTCAACCCCACTGGCCTGTCACGACCAGCCACAGAGGAGCGCGGCCGTTCCCATGGTAACAGTGACTCCGCTGAGCCCAAGCGGCCCTGGAAGTCCTGCCTTGGACAGGCCGCTTCCTTTCGCCAATCAGGGCTCAGTTAGCAACTCTGCATCACCGCCGAACTGCTCATTGAAAGCTGTAAATCCAGAGAGTTCAGACCAGCTCATTAGGACCACACTCCCCACTCTACAGCAGAACCAGTACTGGGTATGACCCTGTAGCTGCTGCCACCTAGGGGAGGGATGGGGAAGTGGACTGTCTACCCTACTAATATCCATTCCTAACACCCTCACCAACCCCACTCATCGTTAAACTGTAAACCATGACACTAGGCTATTAGTTGTATCTTACGTAATCAAAACCTTTTCTACTTAGGCTGGTAGAGCACAATCACTACAGGAAATTAGAACTGACAGCCACTTTAAAACACAATCAGTTACTTGTAAGCCTATGACTGAGCAGGTAGTGACCACTAGTCCACCTCACCTCAACAACCTCTGAAACAGTTCTGGCTGGCTGGAAACATCATTCACGTTCTGTACTACTATTGCAGAAGTTATCCCTCAAACCGTGACCCAGTGTGGGGAATGGCCAGTATTCAAACAAACCACAATGTGCTGACGTCGCACTGCACAGCTCGGGTATAAATTACCTTTAAGAAAGTGAAGTGCAGTGTGATGTGATGTGGGTGCAATGCGGATCACGGCCTTATACAATACTGTATAACTAACATGTTCATATTTGATGTTTGCTAGCATGATTACATGATGTTACCCCCCCCCCCCCCTTCAGAGGACACATACTGTATATATTTTGTGTTGTTTTTACAGCTTGTCTGCTACATGTACATGCATTTTACATATACATATATCTCCATTAGTTCCTGTCAAGGCAGCAGCTACTCTTCCTGGGGTCCAGCAAAATTAAGGCAGTTATCCATTTTTTTTAAACATTATAATACATTCACAACAGATTTCACAACAGACTGTGTGCCCTCAGGCCCCTACTCCACCACTACCACATATGTACAACACAAAATCCATGTGTTTGTGTGTGTATAGTGTGTGTGTATGCATGTGTCTGTGCCTTTGTGTTGCTTCACAGTCCCCGCTGTTCCATAAGGGATATTTGTATCTGCTTTTTTAAATCTAATTTTACTGCTGCATCAGTTACCTGATGTGAAATAGAGTTCTATGTAGTCATGGCTCTATGTAGTACTGTGCGCCTCCCATAGTCTGTTCTGCACTTGGGGACTGTGAAGAGACCTCTTGTGGCATGTCTTGTGGGGTATCCATGTGAGTCCAAGCTGTGTGCCAGTAGTTCAAACAGACAGCATTCAACATGTCAATTCCTCTCACAAATACAAGTAGCGATGAAGTCAATCTCTCCTCCACTTTCAGCCAGGAGAGATTGACATGCATATTATTAATATTAGCTCTCTGTGTACATCCAAGGGCCAGCCGTGCTGCCCTGTTCTGAGGCAATTGTCATTTTCCTAAGTCCCTCTTTGTGGCACCTGTCCACACGACTAAACAGTAGTCCAGGTGCGACATAACTAGGGCCCGTAGGACCTGCCTTGTTGATTGTGTTGTTAAAAAGGCAGAGTAGCGCTTTATTATGGACAGACTTCTCCCCATCTTAGCTACTGTTGTATCAATATATTTTGACCATGACAGTTTACGATCCAGGGTTACTCCAAGCAGTTTAGTCACCTCAACTTGCTCAATTTCCAAATTATTTATGACAAGATTTAGTGAATGATTTGTCCCAAATACAATGCTTTTTAAATATTTAGGACTATCTTATTGCCTGTCACGATTGTCTGAAGAATGGGACCAAGGCGCAGCGTGGGTATCGTTCCACATTTTTATTTAACTGTGAAACTATGCAAGACATACATTAAACTAATAAACAAAACGTGACGAAGAGGTGAAACATACACAACCTCAAAATAATCTCCCACAAAACCTAGTGGGAAAAACAACTTAAATATGATCCCCAATTAGAGACAACGATGACCAGCTGCCTCCTAATTGGAGATCATCCCAAAAAACAACAACATAGAAATACAGAAACTAGACAAACGCTCTGGACTGGGAACTGTCGCCGGAATCTCTGGACTGGGAATGCACCAGACTGGTAACACGCACCTCAGGGCGAGTGCGGGGAGCAGGAACAGGACACCCCGGACTGGGCAGGCGCACTGGAGGCCTGATGCGTGGGGCTGGCACAGGTGGCGCCAGACTGGTAACACGCACCTCAGGGCGAGTGCGGTGAGCAGGAACAGGACACACCGGACTGAAGAGACTCACTGAAGGTGGCCCCAGACTGGTGGCCCCAGACTCGTGACACGCACTTCAGGGCGAGTGCGAGGAGCAGGCACAGGGCATACTGGGCTGTGGAGGCGCACTGGAGGTCTGGAGCGTAGGGCTGTCACAATCTGTCCTGGCTGGATGCTCACTTTAGCCCGGCAAGTGCGGGGCACTGGCACACGACGCACTAGGCTGTGAATGCGCACTGGAGACACCGTGCGTATCACCGCAAAACATTGTGCCTGACAGGTCACACGCTCCCTCAAGCGAGTGCGTGGAGGAGACACAGGACGTACTAGACTGGGGAGGCGCACTGAAGGCCAGATGCGTGAAACTGGTGCATATGACACCGGATTGGTGTCACGCTCCTCAGCACGCCAGCTCTGCAGCGCTCTCAATGCCAACACCGCTCTCCGGAATCTTGGGTTGAGATCCTCACTCGTCTCCCTGACTGGCTCTGGTTCACCCCTCAGCTCTCCACGGTTAGCACGAGGAGTTGGCGCAGGTCCCAAACCTGACTCCACAAAATTCCCCATGTACCCCCCCAAAACATTTTTTTGGGGGGCGGCTGCCTCTCGTGCTTGCCTTGATGATATAATGCCTCGTAATATCGCCGTTCTGCTCTCGCTGCTTCAAACTCCTCCTTTGGACGGCGATACTCCCCTTCCTGCCTCCACGGTCCTTTCCTGTCCAATATTTCCTCCCATGTCCATTCCTGTTTACCACGCTGCTTGGTCCTTTGGTGGTGGGAGATTCTGTCACGATTGTCTAAAGAATGGGACCAAGGCGCAGCGTGTGTAACGTTCCACATTTTTATTTAACTGTGAAACTATGCAAGACATACAATAAACTAATAAACAAAACAACAAACCGTGACGAAGAGGTGAAACATACACAACCTCAAAATAATCTCCCACAAAACCTAGTGGGAAAAACAACAACTTAAATATGATCCCCAATTAGAGACAACGATCACCAGCTGCCTCTAATTGGAGATCATCCCAAAAAAACAACAACATAGAAATACAGAAACTAGACAAAACCCTCAACATAGAAAAAATAAACTAGAACCAACATAGACATAAATGAACTAGACAAAACCCCCTGTCACGCCCTGACCTACTCTACCATAGAAAATAAAAGCTTTCTATGGTCAGGACGTGACATTGCCACCCACTCTGAAATTAACTGAAGCTGTTTGTTACAGATTGTGAGCTGAAGATGAAAACCCTTTCCTACGAGTATTAATATATTATTTATTGATTGGCTATGGCTTTCCAGATTGCCCAACACTGCTATTTGTAAGGTTAATTTTAAATGAATGTTGTGATTTAAAAAAAAATGTTTTACCATTCCTGAACCTGTGATCAGAAACAAGCTACATTGGGGCAATACCAGAATAAATGATCAAGTGATTCTGTCTCTTCCTGTAAAATCTACAGAGCTGAGATTGTTTTATGCCCTATATATATAGCGTTCTGTTGGTGGCAAGAATTTTGTATAAAAATGTACTTTTAAAATCTCTAAGTGTTGAATCAAGTGTTTTTTTATCAGTTCATAAACCATGTGCCATGGAATCAGTTCATCGAAAATCTCTTCCCATTTATTTTGCAACCTGTATGGCACACCTGTCAATACTTTTGTCCTCAAATGAAACTGGTATATTTTTCTATTTATGCCAGTTCCTTTCAGCCAATTTGTATCTTTAATATATGGCAGACAAACAAGTTCCCTACCTTCTCCCTATTCCACTTGCCTCCTCCATGCTAACATGATGTCGCTAGCATGGTTAATCAGTTGGTTGTTAGTTTGGATTGAGCAGACATTCCCATATATTTTCGATAGCTGCATATGTGACATAACTCCTCCGTTTCTATTCATCATATAATTAATACATATAATATATAAATATATATATATTTTAATCCATAAAGAAAAATCATGGTTGCATGATGTTGCTAGCATGGTTACATGACGTCGCTAGCATGGTTACATGACGTCGCTAGCATGGTTACATGATGTCGCTAGCATGGTTACATGATGTCGCTAGCATGGTTACATGATGTCGCTAGCATGGTTACATGACATTGCTAGCATGGTTACATGATGTCGCTAGCATGGTTACATGATGTAGCTAGCATGGTTACATGATGTCGCTAGTATGGTTACATGATGTCGCTAGCATGGTTACATGTTGCTAGCATGGTTACATGACGTCGCTAGCATGGTTACATGATGTCGCTAGCATGGTTACATGACGTCGCTAGCATGGTTACATGACGTCGCTAGCATGGTTACATGACGTTACTAGCATGGTTACATGATGTCGCTAGCATGGTTACATGATGTCGCTAGCATGGTTACATGATGTAGCTACTAGCATGGTTACTTGGTTGATGTATGTTCTATTCAGTCCTTCTTATTGGGTAATTATGATTAACATAGTAGTGGGTATAACCATAGTTGTATAAAAATAAGTAGATTACTAAATACACTGACTGACAATGAAATAGATGTATTTTCTATTTAAAAAAAATTATGGATCATCAATTTATATGATTGTGCATATTTTATATATTTCATATGTGTTGTGTATTATCCTTAGCAGCTATTTAAAAATATATATGTATTATTCAGGTATTCATAAGAGATAAATTCTTGTAAAATATTTAGGTAGATGTGAGTATTGCATTGACTTTCATTTATTGGTATTGTGTAATATGACATCACATACTTGCAGCAGTCAATGGGTTTACAGCCGAGGAAGTCCTTGTAATAATGACCAATGTGGTTGTTAATTTCAAGGGACTGACGGAAGCTGACCTCTCCTATTTAAGCAATAAGGCTCGAGGGGGTGTGCTATATTTGCCAATATCCCACGGCTAAGGGATGTTCTTATGCACGTCGCAACACGGAGTGCCTGGATACAGCCCCTAGCTGTGGTATTTGTCTGCAAGTATGTGATGACATATGAGTGAATATATTGTATAGAAATATATTATAGAAATGTAGGCCAATTTCTATCTTGCCCTGTTTATCAAAAGTGTTGGAAAAACTTAATAATCAACTAAAGTCAATAATCAACTGACTGGCTTTCTTGATGTCTATAGTATTCTCTCTGGTATGCAATCTGGTTTCCGCTCAGGTTATGGATGTCACAGCAACCTTAAAGGTCCTCAATGATGTCACCATTTCCCTTGATTCTAAGCAATGTTGTGCTGCTATTTTTATTGACTTGGCCAAAGCTTTTGATACGGTAGACCATTCTATTCCCGTGGGTCGGCTAAGGAGTATTGGTGTCTCTGAAGGGTCTTTGGCCTGGTTTGCTAACTACCTCTCTCAAAGAGCGCAGTGTATAAAGTCAGAACATCTGTTGTCTCAGCCACTGCCTGTCACCAAGGGAGTACCCCAAGGCTCGATCCTAGGCCCCACGCTCTTCTCAATTTACGTCGCTCTGGATAAGAGCGTCTGCTAAATGACGTAAATGTAAATCAAATTCAATCAATCAAATTTATTTTTATATAGCCCTTCGTACATCAGCTGATATCTCAAAGTGCTGTACAGAAACCCAGCCTAAAACCCCAAACAGCAAGCAAAGCATGTGAAAGAAGCACGGTGTCTAGGAAAAACTCCCTAGGAAAAACTCCCTAGAAAGGCCAAAAACCTAGGACGAAACCTAGAGAGGAACCAGGCTATGAGGGGTGGCCAGTCCTCTTCTGGCTGTGCAGGGTGGATATTATAACAGAACATGGTCAAGATGTTAAAATGTTAAAATGTTCATAAATGACCAGCATGGTCAAATAATAATAATCATAGTAGTTGTCGAGGGTGCAACAAGCACGTCCGGTGAACAGGTCAGGGTTCCATAGCCGCAGGCAGAACAGTTGAAACTGGAGCAGCAGCACGGCCAGGTGGACTGGGGACAGCAAGGAGTCATCATACCAGGTAGTCCTGAGGCATGGTCCTAGGGCTCAGGTCCTCCGAGAGAAAGACAGAAAGAGAGAAAGAGAGAATTAGAGAGAGCATATTTAAATTCACACAGGACACCGGATAAGACAAGAGAAATACTCCAGATGTAACAGACTGACCCTAGCCCCCTGACACATAAACTACTGCAGCATAAATACTGGAGGCTGAGACAGGAGGGATTAGAAGACACTGTGGCCCCATCCGATGATACCCCCGGACAGGGCCAAACAGGATGTAAAATGTAAAAATCAACAACATAGCTCAGGCAGTAGGAAGCTCTCTCATCCATTTATTTACAGATGATACATTCTTATACTCAGCTGGCCTCTCCCTGGATTTTTTGTTAAACGCTCTACAACAAAGCTTTCTTAGTGTCCAACAAGCTTTCTCTGCCCTTAACCTTGTTCTGAACACCTCCAAACATTTTTTTTATTATTATTATTTTTTTTTTTTTACATTTTAAGCAGACACTCTTATCCAGAGCAACTTACAGTAGTGAATGCTTACATTTCATACATTTTTTTTCATACTGGCCCCCCGTGGGAATCAAACCCACAACCCTGGCATTGGAAACACCATGCTCTACCAACTGAGCCACACGGGACCACAGCAAAACAAAGGTCATGTGGTTTGGTAAGAAGAATGCCCCTCTCCCCACCGGTGTGATTACTACCTCTGAGGGTTTAGAGCTTGAGGTACTAACCTCATACAAATAGTTGTGGGTATGGCTACACTGTCCTTCTCACAGCACATATTCAAGCTGCAGGTTAAGGTTAAATCTAGTCTTGGTTTCCTCTATCGTAATCGCTCCTCTTTCACCCCTGCTGCCAAACGAACCCTAATTCAGAATGACCATCCTACCCATGGTAGATTATGGAGACATAATTTATAGATCAGCAGGTAAGGGTGCTCTCGAGCGGCTAGATGTTCTTTACCATTCGGCATTCAGATTTGCCTCCAATGCTCCTTATAGGACACCACTGCACTCTATACTCTTCTGTAAACTGGTCATCTCTGTAAACCCAACACAAGACCCACTGGTTGATGCTTATTTATAAAACCCTCTTAGGCCTCACTCCCCTCTATCTGAGATATCTACTGCAGCACTCATTCTCCACATACAACACCCGTTCTGCCAGTGACATTCTGTTCAAGGTCCCCAAAGCACACACATCCCTGGGTCGCTCCTCTTTTCAGTTTGTTGCACGAGCTGCAAAAAACACTCAAACTGGACAGTTTTATCTCCATCTCTACATTCAAAGACTTAATCATGGACACTCTTACTGACAGTTGTGGCTGCTTCGCGTGATGTGTTGTTGTCTCTACCTTTTTACCCTTTGTGTTGTTGTTTGTGCCCAATAATGTCTGTACCATGCTGTGTTGTTGTCATGTTGTGTTGCTACCATGCTGTGTTGTCATGTGTTGCTACCTTGCTATGTTGTTATCTTAGGTCTCTCTTTATGTAGTGTTGTTTCTCTTGTAGTGATGTGTGTTTTGTCCTATATTTTTATTTAATTTATTTTTATTTTTAATCCCAGCCCCCATCCCCGCAGGAGGCCTTTTGGTAGGCCGTCATTGTAAATAAGAATATGTTCTTGACTGACTTACCTAGTTAAATAAAAATATAAATAAAAAAAGCATGCCAATTCTGTGATGTTGTGTTGTGTGACATGGCCTTTTATTGTCTCCAGCACAAGGTGCACCTGTGTAATGATCATGCTGTTTAATCAGCTTCTTGATATGCCACACCTGTCAGGTGGATGGATTATCTTGGCAAAGGACAAATGCTCACTAACAGGGATGTAAACAAATTTATGCAGAAAATTTGATAGAAATAAGCTTTTTTGTGTGCGTATGGAACATTTCTGGGATCTTTTATTTCAGCTCATGACACATGGGACCAACACTTTATATGTTGCGTTTATATATTTTTTCAGTATATATAAATGGTGTGTATGGACAGTATATGAATAGAAAAGGTTTGTACAGCTGTAGTTACTGTATACAGGATGAGCCTTGACTAGAATACAGTATATACATATGAAGTGGGTAAAATGGTATGTAAACATTATTCAAGTGACCAGTGTTAATGACTATGTACATAGGGCAGCAGGGTAGAGTACCGGGTGGTAGCCGGCTAGTAACAGTCACTAAGGTTCAGGGCAGGGTACCGGGTGGAGGCTGGCTAGTAACAGTCACTAAGGTTCAGGGCAGGGTACTGGTTGGTAGCCGGCTAGTAACAGTCACTAAGGTTCAGGGCAGGGTACTGGGTGGAGGCAGGCTAGTAACAGTCACTAAGGTTCAGGGCAGGGTACTGGTTGGAGGCTGGCTAGTAACAGTGACTAAGGTTCAGGGCAGGGTACTGGGTGGTAGCTGGCTAGTAACAGTCACTAAGGTTCAGGGCAGGGTACTGGTTGGTAGCCGGCTAGTAACAGTCACTAAGGTTCAGGGCAGGATACTGGGTGGAGGCAGGCTAGTAACAGTTACTAAGGTTCAGGGCAGGGTACTGGGTGGAGGCTGGCTAGTAACAGTCACTAAGGTTCAGGGCAGGGTACTGGGTGGAGGCCGGCTAGTAACAGTCACTAAGGTTCAGGGCAGGGTACTGGGTGGAGGCTAGTAACAGTCACTAAGGTTCAGGGCAGGCTAGTAACAGTCACTAAGGTTCAGGGCAGGGTACTGGGTGGAGGCTGGCTAGTAACAGTGACTAAGGTTCAGGGCAGGGTACTGGGTGGAGGCTGGCTAGTAACAGTCACTAAGGTTCAGGGCAGGGTACTGGGTGGAGGCTGCCTAGTAACAGTCACTAAGGTTCAGGGCAGGGTACTGGGTGGAGGCAGGCTAGTAACAGTCACTAAGGTTCAGGGCAGGGTACTGGGTGGAGGCTGGCTAGTAACTGTCACTAAGGTTCAGGGCAGGGTACTGGGTGGAGGCCGGCTAGTAACAGTCACTAAGGTTCAGGGCAGGGTACTGGGTGGAGGCTAGTAACAGTCACTAAGGTTCAGGGCAGGGTACTGGGTGGAGGCTGGCTAGTAACAGTGACTAAGGTTCAGGGCAGGGTACTGGGTGGAGGCAGGCTAGTAACAGTCACTAAGGTTCAGGGCAGGGTAGTGGGTGGAGGCTGGCTAGTGTAACTGATGTGAAATGGCTAGTTAGTTAGCGGTGGTGCGCGCTAATAGCATTTCAATCAGTGACGTCACTCGCTCTGAGACTTGAAGTAGGGTTTCCCCTTGCGTTGCAAGGGCCGCGGCTTTTGTGGTGCGATGGGTAACGATGCTTCGTGGGGTGTCAGTTGTTGATGTGTGCAAGGGTCCCTGGTTCGAGCCCAGGTTGGGGCGAAGATAGGGACGGAACCTACACTGTTACACTAGTAACAGTCACTAAGGTTCAGGGCAGGGTACTGGGTGGAGGCTAGTAACAGTCACTAAGGTTCAGGGCAGGGTACTGGGTGGAGGCTAGTAACAGTCACAAGGGTCCGGGTAGGGTACTGGGTGGAGGCTGGCTAGTAACAGTCACTAAGGTTCAGGGCAGGGTACTGGGTGGAGGCAGGCTAGTAACAGTCACTAAGGTTCAGGGCAGGGTACTGGGTGGAGGCTGGCTAGTAACAGTCACTAAGGTTCAGGGCAGGGTACTGGGTGGAGGCTGGCTAGTAACAGTCACTAAGGTTCAGGGCAGGGTACTGGGTGGAGGCTGGCTAGTAACAGTGACTAAGGTTCAGGGCAGGGTACTGGGTGGAGGCAGGCTAGTAACAGTCACTAAGGTTCAGGGCAGGGTACTGGGTGGAGGCTGGCTAGTAACAGTCACTATGGTTCAGGGCAGGGTACTGGGTGGAGGCAGGCTAGTAACAGTCACTAAGGTTCAGGGCAGGGTACTGGGTGGAGGCAGGCTAGTAACAGTCACTAAGGTTCAGGGCAGGGTACTGGGTGGAGGCAGGCTAGTAACAGTCACTAAGGTTCAGGGCAGGGTACTGGGTGGAGGCAGGCTAGTAACAGTCACTAAGGTTCAGGGCAGGGTACTGGGTGGAGGCAGGCTAGTAACAGTCACTAAGGTTCAGGGCAGGGTACTGGGTGGAGGCAGGCTAGTAACAGTCACTAAGGTTCAGGGCAGGGTACTGGGTGGAGGCCGGCTAGTGGTGACTATTAAACAGTCTGATGACCTGGAGATGGAAGCTGTTTTCTCAGTCTCTCGGTCACAGCTTTGATGCACCTGTATTGACCTCCTTCTTGATAGGGTGAACAGGCCGTATATTTATTTAGTGTTTGTCACGCTGACATGAATCTGAGTTGTAGTTAAGTAATAAGTTCCAACCAGAGAGGAGAGAGGTTAAAGAAGGATTTTTAAGCCTTGCGACAACGGAGACATGGATTGTGTATGTGTGCCATTCAGAGGGCGAATGGGCAAGATAACATTTTAAGTGCCTTTGAATGGAGTATGGTAGTAGGTGCCAGGCGGACCGTTTTGTGTGAAGAACTGCAACGTTGCTGGGTTTTTCCTGCTCAACAGTTTCCTGTGTGTCCACCATCCAAAGGACATCCAGCCAACATGACAACTGTGGGAAGCATTGAAGTCAACATGGGCCAGCATCCCTGTGGAACACTTTTGACACCTTGTAGAGTCCTGACGAATTTAGCCTGTTTTATTTTTAAAAGTGTGTCACACTGACATAAGTTATAACTAGTCAGTTTTATTAGGAGACACATGGTATACACCGTCCAACCAAATGCTTACTTGCAGGTTCCTTCTAGACAATACAACAACAATAAGAACTAATACAAGATAAGAATAGGAACATAAAGTAAATGTCTCATTAGAATAGAATACACATTTTAGCGTCAGTGTAATACAAGAAGCCACAATTTATAGTCCAATATTTACACGTGTTTTGTGTTTTCAGTGTGTGTTTGCGTGTGTGTTTGTGTGCATGCATGAGTGAGTGTGTGTGTGGATGTGGGTATATCTGTGTGGATGTGTGTATATCTGTGTGGGTGTGTGTTGTTGTGTGTATATTTGTGTGTGTGTGTGTGGATGTGTGTATAAATGGCGCCAACAGAGATGGTCGCCTCGCTTCGAGACCTGCAGTATTTTTTAGTTTTTTTATGTATTATTTCTTACATTGTTACCCCAGGAAATCTTAAGTCTTATTACTATTGGAAGAACTATTGGATATAAGAGACGAAGCGGCCTCCTGGTCAGGCTCCGTAGACGTGCACATCGCCCACCGCTCCCGAGTATACTACTCGCCAATGTCTCTTGACAACAAGGTAGACGAAATATGAGTAAGGGTTGCCTTCCAGAGAGACATCAGAGATTGCAACATCCTCTGTTTCAAGGAAACATGGCTCTCTCGGGATATGTTGTTGGAATCATTCAGCCACCGGGCTTCTCCATGCATCGCGCCGACAGAATCAAAGCAGGTGGTCAGGCCTGTTAGAATCAGAGCAGGTGGTCAGTCCTGTTAGAATCAGAGCAGGAGGTCAGTCCTGTTAGAATCAGAGCAGGAGGTCAGTCCTGTTAGAATCAGAGCAGGTGGTCAGTCCTGTTAGGGTTAGAATCAGAGCAGGTGGTCAGTCCTGTTAGAATCAGAACAGGTGGTCAGTCCTGTTAGGGTTAGAATCAGAGCAGGTGGTCAGTCTTGTTAGGGTTAGAATCAGAGCAGGTGGTCAGTCCAGTTAGAATCAAAGCAGGTGGTCAGTCCAGTTAGAATAAGAGCAGGTGGTCAGTCCTGTTAGAATCAGAGCAGGAGGTCAGTCCTGTTAGGGTTAGAATCAGTGCAGGTGGTCAGTGCTGTTAGGTTTAGAATCAGAGCAGGTGGTCAGTCCTGTTCAAGAGTCTTATAGCTTGTAGATAGAAACTGTCTCTGAGCCTGTTGGTATCAGACCTCAAGCTCCATTACTGTCTTCCCAATGGTAAGGGAGAGAACAGCTTGTAGGGTCTTTTTTTATTATTTAACAAAGCAAATCAGTTAAGAACAAATTATTATTTACAATGACAGCCTAGGAACAGTGGGTTAACTGCCTTGTTCAGGGGCAGAACGACAGATTTTTACCTTGTCAGCTCGGGGATTCGATCAAGCAACCTTTTGTGGTTACTGGCCCAACGCTCTAACCAGTAGTCTACCTGTTGCCCTTTGATGATGCTGCAGGACTTCCTCAGGCACCATTTCAGGTAGATGTCCTGGATGGGTGGGAACACGGTCCGTCTTCACCACCCGCTGGAGGGCCTTGCGGCCGTGGAAGGAGCAATTCCCGTTCCAGGCCGTAACGCAACCAGTCAGGATGCAACGGTAGTATTTGTAGAGGACCTGGGGTGGCATGCTGAATTTTTACAGCCGCCTCAGGAAGTGACTGATGATGGCGTTGGTGTTGCGCAAAATTATTAAAAAATACAGTAACTGCTTTTAACGATATACATGCAGTGGGAAAACTACAGTGTATTATGTTATATATATAAAATACAGACCATCTGGTAACTGTGACTGGGTTCACTGAAACAAGAGACACTGTAGTGTAGCTCAATTAAAAGGGTCCATCAGGCAACATATTAATTACCATTATCACTACTGCTCTCTGGCGTCTCTTAATTACTTTGGTTGGAGAGGTTGAATGGATATGAAACAGCACCTAGGGAATAAGTCATCTGCATATGTTGGTTGGTTGCTTGGTTGGTTGGTTAACATGTTTTCAGATGGTGTTGTGCAGTAGTCTGGTCCCAGATCCTAGGGAATAAGCTATCTGTAGTAGTAGTAGTGTGTTGGTTGGTTGGTTGGTTAACATGTTTTCAGATGGTGTTGTGCAGTAGACTGGTCCCAGATCTGTTTGTACTGTCTCGCCAACTCCATTGCGATGTGATAATGAGGACTGCACAAACAGATCTGGGACCAGTCTAGTTGTTAGGTTCCCAAAACAACCTAATGCAATCAAAGAATAACAAGATGAGGTCAGTCAGCTGTCAGTAAAAGCTTTATCGTGGTGAATGTCAGGAGTCAGGAGATAAACAAGTAATCTAATTGTAATACGCACAGAGATCTCTTCTACTGCTGAGAGGGCGTCACAATGAGTCAGTCCACATGACAAAAAAAAGGTAGCCTATGAGAGAAGCAAAAGGTGAAACATATATATCAATATATATTTACAAATATATTTCCTAACAGCCCACTGTTTGGGGAAGTGTTTTGGAAGGTAGACATTTTGGGGTAAGAATACTCTTTTTCCATTGTAAAATGGAAGTCAGCACAATATTGATGCCTCTCAATACGGTATCCTCAACAATATCCTCGGTTCATAGTTCATAGATTCCGATGATGGACGGATTTATTTATTTATCCACTTTCTTTGGCCAGAGCTTGATAGACAGAGTGATAAATAACACTTGAGTGTCGATCAAAAGTAATACACTATAAAGCTACTAGGGTGGCAATCTGTAGCTAGAGAATAGGGTGCCAATCTGTAGCTAGGGAATAGGGTGCAATCTGTAGCTAGAGAATAGGGTGCCAATCTGTAGATAGGGAATAGGGTGCCAATCTGTAGCTAGGGAATAGGTTGCCAATCTGTAGCTAGAGAATAGGGTGCCAATCTGTAGCTAGGGAATAGGGTGCCAATCTGTAGCTAGGGAATAGGGTGCCAATCTGTAGCGAGGGAATAGGGTGCCAATCTGTAGCTAGGGAATAGGGTGCTAATCTGTAGCTAGGGAATAGGGTGCCAATCTGTAGCTAGGGAAAAGGGTGCCAATCTGTAGCTAGGGAATAGGGTGCTAATCTGTAGCTAGGAAATAGGGTGCCAATCTGTAGCTAGGGAATAGGGTGCAAATCTGTAGCTAGGGAATAGGGTGCAAATCTGTAGCTAGGGAATAGGGTGCCAATCTGTAGCTAGGGAATAGGGTGCCAATCTGTAGCTAGGGAATAGGGTGCAATCTGTAGCTAGGGAAAAGGGTGCCAATCTGTAGCGAGGGAAAAGGGTGCCAATCTGTAGCTAGGGGATAGGGTGCCAATCTGTAGCTAGGAAATAGGGTGCCAATCTGTAGCTAGGGAATAGGGTGCCAATCTGTAGTGAGGGAATAGGGTGCCAATCTGTAGCTAGGGAGTAGGGTGCCATTTCCGACCAACCCTTGGCGTATGTCCATATCAACAGTAGCAGAAGCCATGGATTACAGGCAACATCCGCACTGAGCTAAAGCCTCGAGCTGCCGCTTTCTCGGAGCGGGACACGAATAAAAGCGGGAAGCTTATAAAAAAATCCCACCACGACCTCCGACGAGCCATCAGACAGGCAAAGGGTCAAGGACTTAGACTATTACGCCGGCTCTGATGCTTGCTGGATGTGGCAGGGCTTGCAAACTTTTACAAAGGGAAACCCAGTCTTAAACTGCTCAGTGATGCGAGCCTACCAGACGAGCTAAATGCCTTCTTTGCTCGCTTCGAGGCAAGCAACACTAAACCATTCACAAGTCCTCCCGAGTGGCGCAGCGAGATAAGGCACTGCATTTCAGTGCAAGAGGTGTCACTACAGTCCCTGGTTTGAATCCAGGCTGTATCACATCCGGCTGTGATTGGAAGTCCCATAGGGCGGCGTACAATTGGCCTAGCGTCGTCCGGGTTTGGCCGGGACAGGCCGTCATAGTAAAAAAGAATTTGTTCTTAACTGACTTGCCTAGTTAAATTAAGGTTAAATAGAAAGGCCACGGGGCCAGAAGGATTACCAGGATGTGTTCTCAGAGCATGCGTTGGCAAGTGGCTTCACTGTGATTTTCAACTTCTTCCTGACCCAGTCTGAAATACCTACATGTTTCAAGCAGACCACCCTATTCCCTGTGCCCAAGAATGCCAAGGTAACCTGTCTAAATTACTATTGCGTCGTAGCACTCACATCTATAGCCATGAAATGCTTTGAAATGCTGGTCACGGCTCACATCGACACACTCACCCCAGACACCCTAGACCCACTCCAATTCGCATACCGACCCCATCAGATCCACAGATGACGCAATCTCTATTGCACTCCACACTGCCCTCTAATCTGTGTCAGACCACACAGCCCTTGGTCTGCACTGGTACAGGTTTTACTGCACTGCTCAACTGAACTTATGTCAGCACTAGTCTTGTGGAGAAACGTGATGATGACATATCCCGTGATGATAGCAGTGAGCACATGACGTTGTAAAGATTACGTTAATTTCTTTAAGCTTGTCGGAGAGACCCGTTTGCATTGGAGACCATTCCATTTGTCTTAGATTAGCATTAGCTTTTTTTTCCTCTTCCTATTTTCTTAAAAAAAAAAACATTGATCTTGCCTTTGATTTAACAGCTAGCTAGAGCCATCAGTTCATCAACATGATGTATATAATTAGATCATAATTACCCCCAATCTACTGGTACGATAGGAGAGGTATAATTACACATTCTTTCTCCCAGTGCCTGTTCTGTAGAACACATCTTCACAATGCTCTATTTGAAAGGAGTTTGTAACTTGTAGGAGCTCTATTTGAAAGGAGTTTGTAACTTGTAGGAGCTCTATTTGAAAAGAGTTTGTAACTTGTAGGAGCTCTATTTGAAAGGAGTTTGTAACTTGTAGGAGCTCTATTTGAAAGGAGTTTGTAACTTGTGGGAGCTCTATTTGAAAAGAGTTTGTAACTTGTAGGAGCTCTATTTGAAAAGAGTTTGTAACTTGTGGGAGCTCTATTTGAAAAGAGTTTGTAACTTGTAGGAGCTCTATTTGAAAAGAGTTTGTAACTTGTAGGAGCTCTATTTGAAAGGAGTTTGTAACTTGTAGGAGCTCTATTTGAAAGGAGTTTGTAACTTGTGGGAGCTCTATTTGAAAAGAGTTTGTAACTTGTTGGAGTTCTATTTGAAAGGAGTTTGTAACTTGTAGGAGCTCTATTTAAAAGGAGTTTGTAGCTTGTAGGAGCTCTATTTGAAAGGAGTTTGTAACTTGTAGGAGCTCTATTTGAAAAGAGTTTGTAACTTGTAGGAGTTCTATTTGAAAGGAGTTTGTAACTTGTAGGAGCTCTATTTGAAAGGAGTTTGTAACTTGTAAGAGCTCTATTTGAAATGTAATTTTTTTTTAAAGAACATTTTTATTTCACGTTAATTTAACAAGGTAGGCCAGTTGAGAACAAGTTCTCATTTACAACTGCGACCTGGCCAAGATAAAGCAAAGCAGTGCGACAAAAACAACAACACAGAGTTACACATAAACAAACGTACAGTCAATAACACAAAATAAAAGAAAAATAGAAACATCTATGTACAGTGTGTGCAAATGTAGAAGAGTAGGGAGGTAGGCAATAAATTGGCCATAGAGGCAAAAATAATTACAATTTAGCATTAATACTGGAGTGATAGATGTGCAGATGATGATGTGCAAGTAGAGATACTGGGATGCAAAAGAGCAAGAGGGTAAGTAATAATATGGGGATGAGGTAGTTGGGTGTGCTATTTACAGATGGGCTGTGTACAGGTACGGTGATCGGTAAGCTGCTCTGACAGTTTACCGATCACTGTACCTGTACACAGTGCACATTCAGTTAGGCTTGACAGAACTTCAAAGAGAAGATAAACCTAAATACTGCTCTTGCTCCTATCACTGTTTTATTAAAACTTTACAGAACTGAAAGGCCTGTCTTCTCAAATAAAACCTACATTACATTTGAGTCATTTAGCAGACACTCTTATCCAGAGCTACTTACAGTAGTGAATGCATACATTTCATTTCATGCATTTAAATTTTTAATTTTTAATTTATTTTTTTGTACTGGTCCCCCGTGGGAATCGAACCCACAGCCCTGTAAACACCATGCTCTACCAACTGAGCCACAGGGAAGAGCATGTGCAAAGAGTGGAGTGAATCGCCCATCTTCCAAATTTATTCGGCTAACAAAGTGATTCCTGTAGAAGCTCGTGATTTGTTTTCTTCGTGTCATGTCAGATTGAACAACACGCTAGGAGAAAAGGGGAGGAGCCTGCTCTAAAACAAAGAGGAGACAACAACAACAGGAACTTGTGACTGGATAAGTAGAGTCATGGTGTTGTGATCAAAGAGAGGAAACAGATGAGCCAGTCTTCTAAACCACCAGGTCAAAGTTCACATCAGCAGTTTCAGCAACAGATTAGTCAGTCTTCTAAACCACCAGGTCAAAGTTCACATCAGCAGTTTCAGCAACAGATTAGTCAGTCTTCTAAACCATCAGGTCAAAGTTCACATCAGCAGTTTCAGTAACTGTTTCATTTGATGATTCCCTTGAGAAATATTCAAATATGAACTAATAGGGGTGACAGAAAGAGGAAACTGAAGGCCAGAAAAAAGCAAGTATTGGTAACTGCATACAAATTAACATGGCAGGTTAGGAGAACTAGCCTAGCAGGTTAGGAGAATGAGGTTAAGGTCAGGAAAAGGGTTAGGCTTAGCTAAAGTGCTAAGGAAGCAGCAAGTAGCCACACAAAACGATCTTGAGTGGCAACCAATCTGCCCAATTAGCTGTTAGATTTCCATACACCCACTTATGTGGACCCCCCCTCATTTATTTGGCAATGTCCACTTTCAGACACTCCACGTATGACTCAAAGAAAGTGCTGACTTCTGGTTCGAAAGAGTTCTCAGTTCCACATGCGTCTGTCTGGTTGAAGCATCGCACACACACGCACGCGCGCGCACACACACACGCACGCACGCACGCACGCACGCACGCACACACACACACACACACACACACACACACACACACACACACACACACACACACACACACAAACATGGCGAGCAGTGAAGCTGCTGTTAACATCATAACGTTATCTGTCTGGAACGTAGCATACGTGTAATACCAACCTGAGGCCCCAGCCAGCCACGCTTGCAGTTCAATTTAGATGTTTTATACTGTATATCAGAGGAGGCTGGTGGAAGGAGGAGCTATAGGAGGACGGGCTCATCGGAATGGAATAAATGGAACAGTGTCAAACACATCAAACATATGGAAACCATGTTAGGTTATGGAAACCACGTTAGGTTATGGATGTTAGGTTATGGAAACCACGTTAGGTTAGGGAAACCATGTTAGGTTAGGGAAACCACGTTAGGTTATGGAAACCACGTTAGGTTATGGAAACCACGTTAGATTAGGGAAACCACGTTAGGTTATGGAAACCACGTTAGGTTATGGACGTTAGGTTATGGAAACCACGTTAGGTTAGGGAAACCACGTTAGGTTAGGGAAACCACGTTAGGTTATGGAAACCACGTTAGGTTATGGAAACCACGTTAGATTAGGGAAACGACGTTAGGTTATGGAAACCACGTTAGGTTATGGACGTTAGGTTATGGAAACCACGTTAGGTTATGGAAACCACGTTAGGTTATGGAAACCACGTTAGGTTAGGGAAACCACGTTAGTTTATGGAAACCATGTTAGGTTAGGGAAACCACGTTAGGTTATGGAAACCACGTTAGGTTAGGGAAACCACGTTAGGTTATGGAAACCATGTTAGGTTAGGGAAACCACGTTAGGTTATGGAAACCACGTTAGGTTATGGAAACCACGTTAGGTTATGGAAACCACGTTAGGTTAGGGAAACCATGTTAGGTTATGGAAACCACGTTAGGTTAGGGAAACCATGTTAGGTTAGGGACGTTAGGTTATGGAAACCACATTAGGTTATGAAACCACGTTAGGTTATGGAAACCACGTTAAGTTAGGGAAACCACGTTAGGTTATGGAAACCACGTTAGGTTAGGGAAACCACGTTAGGTTATGGAAACCACGTTAGGTTAGGGAAACCACGTTAGGTTAGGGAAACCACGTTAGGTTAGGGAAACCACGTTAGGTTAGGGAAACCACGTTAGGTTATGGAAACCACGTTAGGTTAGGGAAACCATGTTAGGTTAGGGAAACCACGTTAGGTTATGGAAACCACGTTAGGTTATGGAAACCACGTTAGGTTAGGGACGTTAGGTTATGGAAACCACGTTAGGTTATGGAAACCACGTTAGGTTATGGAAACCACGTTAGGTTAGGGAAACCACATTAGGTTAGGGAAACCACGTTAGGTTAGGGAAACCACGTTAGCTTAGGGAAACCACGTTAGGTTATGGAAACCACGTTAGGTTAGGGAAACCACGTTAGATTAGGGACGTTAGGTTATGGAAACCACGTTAGGTTATGGAAACCACGTTAGGTTATGGAAACCACGTTAGATTAGGGACGTTAGGTTATGGAAACCACGTTACGTTATGGAAACCACGTTAGGTTAGGGAAACCACGTTAGGTTAGGGAAACCACGTTAGGTTAGGGACGTTAGGTTATGGAAACCACGTTAGGTTATGGAAACCACGTTAGGTTAGGGAAACCACGTTAGGTTAGGGAAACCACGTTAGGTTAGGGAAACCACGTTTGACTGTATTCCATTTATACCATTCCAATGAGCCCGTCCTCCTATAGCTCCTCCCACCAGCCTCCTATCACTCCAATGAGCCCGTCCTCCTATAGCCCCTCCCACCAGCATCCTATAGCTCCAATGAGCCCGTCCTCCTATAGCTCCTCCCAGCAGCCTCCTATAGCTCCTCCCACCAGCCTCCTATAGCTCCAATGAGCCCGTCCTCCTATAGCTCCTCCCACCAGCCTCCTATCACTCCAATGAGCCCGTCCTCCTATAGCCCCTCCCACCAGCATCCTATAGCTCCAATGAGCCCGTCCTCCTATAGCTCCTCCCAGCAGCCTCCTATAGCTCCTCCCACCAGCCTCCTATAGCTCCAATGAGCCCGTCCTCCTATAGCTCCTCCCACCAGCATCCTATAGCTCCAATGAGCCCGTCCTCCTATAGCTCCTCCCACCAGCCTCCTATAGCTCCTCCCACCAACCTCCTATAGCTCCTCCCACCAGCATCCTATAGCTCCAATGAGCCCGTCCTCCTATAGCTCCTCCCACCAGCCTCCTATAGCTCCAATGAGCCCGTCCTCCTATAGCTCCTCCCACCAACATCCTATAGCTCCAATGAGCCCGTCCTCCTATAGCTCCTCCCACCAGCATCCTATAGCTCCAATGAGCCCGTCCTCCTATAGCTCCTCCCACCAGCATCCTATAGCTCCAATGAGCCCGTCCTCTTATAGCTCCTCCCACCAGCATCCTATAGCTCCAATGAGCCCGTCCTCCTATAGCTCCTCCCACCAGCCTCCTATAACTCCTCCCACCAGCCTCCTATAGCTCCTCCCACCAGCCTCCTATAGCTCGTCCCACCAGCATCCTATAGCTCCAATGAGCCCATCCTCCTATAGCTCCTCCCACCAGCCTCCTATAGCTCCTCCCACCAGCCTCCTATAACTCCTCCCACCAGCCTCCTATAGCTCCTCCCACCAGCCTCCTATAGCTCCAATGAGCCCGTCCTCCTATAGCTCCTCCCACCAGCATCCTATAGCTCCAATGAGCCCGTCCTCCTATAGCCCCTCCCACCAGCCTCCTATAGCTCCTCCCACCAGCCTCCTATAACTCCTCCCACCAGCCTCCTATAGCTCCTCCCACCCACCTTCCTCCTCGGCTATATATCCCCTCCCTACTGCTCAACACTGCAGTATAGTTCAACCAACAGTCTTTCTTACTCAATTATTATTTTTACTTTCAAAGATTACATATTGACTAACATGATATTATCCTGTCCAACTTTTTTATAGTGTGAGAGACTGTGTGCCTGTGTGAAGAGAGAGAGAGAGGTACAGTAGAGAGACAGAGAGGGTATAGAGAGAGTTAGAGAGAAAGAGAGAGAGAGAAAGGGTAGAGCGAGAGTAGAGAGAGCAAGAGAGCGAGTTGAAAGATGGGGAGAAAAGGAGAGAGCCTGTGCCCTGTGGTATTAGATTATACTCTGTGAGACAAGTTAAAGGGAGACAAAGAGTCGCTGGCTGATTGGTTTAGCTAGAGAGGTTCTACACAGACATACCCAGATGGCTAATTAAATGTTCATGTTATTCACATTCGCAGCAATGACTTGTTATCACAATCTGTTCACTGTGCTTTATGGACGGAACATGATAACATTATGTGTTATCAAAAACAATCAGTCAGTAAACCATGTACATGTTATTTCCTCAGGTTGGGTGTTGGTTTTGAGCTGTGAAATATCTCATTGGGATACAGAATGTAACGTAACTGTGTTTATAATCCAGTGTAGAATGCTCTCTGGTTTCAGAGGAAGGTACTTTAATATAAACAAGGTCTCTGTTTTTCACCTTCAACTGTAAACATAGTTACAGCCTCACCCTTTCACAAAGAGGCTAAAAATCTAAAAGATAATGCACCATCCAATACAATTTACCCTGCCTCCTCACCAAAACATTTTAAACACTGACTCTCTCACTGTCCTCAATTTACCCTGCCTCCTCACCAAAACATTTTAAACACTGACTCTCTCACTGTCCTCAATTATCCCTGCCTCCTCACCAACACATTTTAAACACTGACTCCTCAATTATCCCTGCCTCCTCACCAAAACATTTAAACACTGACTCTCTCACTGTCCTCAATTATCCCTGCCTCCTCACCAACACATTTAAACACTGACTCTCTCACTGTCCCAAATTTACCCTGCCTCCTCACCAAAACATTTTAAACACTGACTCTCTCACTGTCCTCAATTATCCCTGCCTCCTCACCAAAACATTTTAAACACTGCCTCCTCAATTTACCCTGCCTCCTCACCAACACATTTTAAACACTGACTCTCTCACTGTCTCCAATTTACCCTGCCTCCTCACCAAAACATTTTAAACACTGACTCTCTCACTGTCCCCAATTATCACTGCCTCCTCACCAAAACATTTTAAACACTGACTCTCTCACTGTCCCCAATTTGGGGAGAGTGCCACTTCCTAATCTGCCACCATAATGGCCCAGTGCATTTATCATCTTCAAAAAAGCTAATCTCTCTTCTGTTCTGTTCTGGGGCCCTCTTTTCTTCTGTTCGGGGCTGGCAGTGGCAACCCAACTCTCTCAGCCACGTCAGAGCGTTGCAGACAGTAAATGAGATTGTAATTGCCAGAGAGTTGAGAGGAATCAGCCATGTTATTGACATGACAATCAAAATATATGTAATATTTTAAATTTGCCTTGATGACAGCTTTGCACACTCTTGGCATTCTCTCAACCAGCTTCATGAGGTAGTCACCTGGAATGCATTGCAATTAACAAATATTAAATATATTTTGATTTGTTTAACACTTTTTTGGTTACTACATGATTCCATATGTGTTATTTCATAGTTCTGATGTCTTCACTATTATTCTACAATGTAGAAAATAATATATTTAGCCTCCGATTCATTAAAGAAAAATCTTCGTCCAGTCCGAGGTGAGTAATCGCTGTTCTGATGTACAGAAGCTTATTTCGGTCATAAAAAAAAGTTACACAACGCGAAAAAACATACAGAATAGCACAACTGGTTAAGATCCCGTAAAACGGCAGACATCCCCCTCTGTGGCATTTCTAATTTTTCAAAAACTATCTCTGTGCTTGATTGAGCTTATCTGGCTTAATGGACCAAAATAATAGTCCCAAAACTGTAAACCCCACCCAGTTGGCACTCCAGGCAGGCTAGAGAAAACTCAAGTATTTGAAATGATTTCTAATAATATTTGAACCCAGGTCTGCAGACAACACAGAGAGGTAACAGCTGGGTCTCTCCCACTTTGACAGAAGTGCATTAAACAATACTTAGGCTGTGTCCAAAATGGCACTCTATTCCCTATATAGTGCACTATAGAATACAAAGACAATATCAGACAAGTGTGTTTGTGCCTGTGTGTGTGTGTGTGTCTTGGAGAGTAGCCAGCCAGTGGGAGGGAGGGGTTTGGGGAAGGGAAGCAGTCAGCGTTTTTCAGCCGGCAACATGAATGAGGCCTCATGACAGCTGAGTGGGCTTCCTGTGCCGGGACTATAAAAACCAGTAGTCAGGCTGAAGAATGCTTACTGCTCTGCTCCCATGTTTCAGAACCTTCATTCTACCAGGTACAGACGTCCTTCATTCTACCAGGTACAGATGTTGTTCAGCCCTCTGTATGCATCCTGAATGGCACCCTATTCCCTATCTAGTACACTACAAGTAGTGCAGACGTTGTTCATTCTACCAGGTACAGACATCCTTCATTCTACCAGGTACAGACGTTGTTCAGCCCTCAGTATGCATCCTGAATGGCACCCTATTCCCTATCTAGTACACTACAAGTAGTGCAGACGTTGTTCATTCTACCAGGTACAGAGACGATGTTCATTCTACCAGTAGTGCACTAGATAGGTTGCCATTTGTGATGAAACGCCTGCTCGTTTTACTAATGGGCTGGACCCGGTCTCACTTCCTGCAGGGTCAAGTCTCACTTCCTGCAGGGTCAAGAACTGTTAATACACACAAATATTATAATAATGCTAAGCGCTAGTACTTTAGGAAAGTGTTCTGTGTTCCTCTATAAACAAAGGTGAACCTGAGAGATCTGTTATAGACATTATAATAAGTCATATAATGTGAGACCCATTAATTATATATTATTATATTATAAAGTATTATATCGTATATTCTCATCATGTGAGAATGGGGCGGCAGGTAGCCTAGTGGTTAAAGCGTTGGACTAGTAACCAAAAGATTGCAGATCGAATCCCTGAGCTGTCACGTCCTGACCAGTAAAAGGGGTTCTTTGACATTGTAGTTTGGTCAGGGCGTGGCAGGGGGTTTCGTTTTGTGTGTTTCGGCGTTTTTGGTTTATGTTCTATATTTTCTATTTTCTATTTCTATGTGTATATCTAGTTTTCTATTTTTATGTGGGTTTTTGGCAATGACCTCCAATTAGAGGCAGCTGGTTGTCGTTGTCTCTAATTGGAGGCCATATTTAGTTGGGTTTGTTTTCACTTGTGTTTTGTGGGTGGTTGTTTCCAGTATAGTCTGTGCACCTTACTGGACTGTTTTCGTCGACAGTTTAATTTGTTTAAGTGTTTTCTTTAATAAAGAAAGAAGATGAGCACTTTACCCGCTGCGTTTTGGTCCAATCCTTACGACGCCCATGACACGAGCTGACAAGGTCAAAATCTGTTGTTCTGCCCCTGAACAAGGCAGTTAACCCACTGTTCCTAGGCCGTCATTGTTAATAAGAATTTGTTCTTAACTGACTTGCCTAGTTAAACAAAAGGTAAAAAATGTGTAGTCAGATTAGGTCTACAGTGTTGGCAGATACATAGTAAGAGGTATAGTGATTGTTCTGGTGCATGTCCTCCCTTCCAGAGGCTTTTTTAGAGCGGTAACTGTGTCGGGATCCTATTACATAATTCAATAGAGATATCCTATTACATAATTTAATAGAAATTCCAGTATCACACAATATTTATTTATTTAACCTTTAAGTCAGTTAAGAACAAATTCTTATTTACAATGACGGCCTACCAAAAGGCCTCCTGCGGGAACAGGGCCTGGGATTAAAAATATAGGACAAAACACATCACGACAAGAGACACAACACAACACTACATAAAGAGAGACCTAAGACAACAACCTAGCACGGCAGCAACACATGACAACACAGCATGGTAGCAACACAACATGACAGCAACATGCTAGCAACACAACATGTTAGCAGCACAACATTATAGCAGCACAAAACATGGTAGAAACATTGATTGATTGAGTCTTTGATTGTAGATGGAGATAAAAGTGTGCAGTTTGAGTGTTTTTTGCAGCTCGTTCCAGTCGATAGCTGCAGCGAAATGAAAGGAGGAGCGACCCAAGGATGTGTGTGCTTTGGGGACCTTTAACAGAATGTGACTGGCAGAATGGCTGTTGGATGAGGGCTGCAGTAGATATCTCAGATAGGGGGGAGTGAGGCCTAGGAGGGTTTTATAAATAAGCAACAACCAGTGGGTCTTGCGACGGGTATACAGGGATGACCAGTTTCCAGAGGAGTATAGAGTGCTGTGATGTGTCCTATAAGGAGCATCGGTTTCAAATCTGATGGCCGAATGGTGAAGAACATATAGCTGCTTGAGAGCACCCTTGCCTGCCGATCTATAAATTACGTCTCTGTAATCTAGCGTGGGTAGGATGGTCATCTTAATCAGGGTTCGTTTGGCAACTGGGGTGAAAGAGCAGCGATTACGATAGAGGAAACCAAGTCTAGATTTAACCTTAGCCTGCAGCTTGGATATGTGCTGAGAGAAGGACAGTGTACCATCTAGCCATACTCCCAAGTACTTGTATGAGGTGACTACCTCAAGCTCTAAACCCTCAGAGGTAGTAATCACACCTGTGAGGAGAGGGGCATTCTTCTTACCAAACCACATGACCTTTGTTTTGGAGGTGTTCAGAACAAGGTTAAGGGCAGAGAAAGCTTGTTGAACACTAAGAAAGCTTTGTTGTAGAGCGTTGAACAAAAAATCCTGGGAGTGGCCAGCCGAGTATAAGACTGTATCATCGGCATCTACTGTACATGGATGAGAGAGCTTCCTACTGCCTGAGCTGTGTTGTTGATGTAAATTGAGCAGAACATGGGGTCTAGGATCGAGCCTTGGGGTACTCCCTTGGTGACAGGCAGTGGCTGAGACAACAGATTTTCTGACTTTATACACTGCACTCTTTGAGAGAGGTTATTAGCAAACCAGGCCGAAGACCCCTCGGAGACACCAATAATCCTTAGAATGGAATTGTCTACCGTATCAAAAGCTTTGGCCAAGTCAATAAAAATAGCAGCACAGCTGCTCAATAATCATGATGATTTCAGTTCAGGATGAATCACAAAGAAGCTAATGTTTAAGGCAAGATGTCAGCAGACTGATGTAAGTTCAGAATACATTCAGGGCTAATAACACAAAATGATGAGGTTTAATCTGATATATGCAGAGTTATGAACAAACACAAGCTCTATATAACACCAAAAGTGTGTGGACACCTCTTCAAATTAGTGGATTAGTTGCACACAGCCATGTAATCTCCATAGACAAACATTTGGCAGTAGAATGTCCTTACTGAAGAACTCACTGACTTTCAACGTGGCACCATCATAGGATGCCACCTTTCCAACAAGTCAGTCAACTGTAAGTGCCATTATTGTAAAGTGGAAACATCTAGGAGCAACAACGGCTCAGCCACGAAGTGGTAGGCCACACAAGTTCACAGAACAGGACCGCCGATTGCTGAAGCGTGTAGCACATAAAACTCGTCTGTCCTCGGATGCAACACTCACTACCGAGTTCCAAACTGCCTCTGGAAGCAACGTCAGCACAATAACTGTTTGTCGGGAGTCTCATGAAATGTGTTTCCATGGCCGAGCAGCCACAAACAACCCTAACTATGCACAATGCAAATCGTCAGCTGGAGTGGTGTAAAGCTCACCGCCATTGGACTCTGGAGCAGTGGAAACATTCTCTAGAGTGATGAATCACGCTTTACCATCTGGCAGTCCGACGAACAAATCTGGGTTTGGAGGATGCCAGGAGAACGCCACCTGCCCCATTGCATAGTGCCAACTGTAAAGTTTGGTAGAGGAGGAATAATGGTCTGGGGCTGTTTTTCAAGGTTTGGGCCCCTTAGTTCCAGTGAAGGTAAATCTTAACGCTACAGCATACAATGACATTGTAGATGATTCTGTGCTTCCAACTTTGTGGCAACAGTTTGGGGAAGGCCCTTTCCTGTTTCAGCATGACAATGCCCCCGTGCACAAAGCGAGGACCATGCAGAAATAGTTTGTCGAGATCGGTGTGGAAGAACTTGACTGGCCTGCACAGAGCCCTGACCTCAACCGCATCGAACAGCTTTGGGATGATGTGGAACGCTGACTGCGAGCCAGGCCTAATCGCCCAACATCAGTGCATGACCTCACTAATGCTCTTGTGTCTGAATGGAAGCAAGTCCCTGCAGCAATGTTCCAACATCTAGTGGAAAGCCATCCCAGAAGAGTGAAGGCTTTTATAGCAGCAAAAGGGGGGGGGACCAACTCCATGTTAATGCCCATGATTTCGGAGTGAGATGTTCCCACGAGCAGGTCTCCACATAGATTTGGTCATGTAGTATAATACAGAAAAGACTTGATACAGACCAGGTAGCCTGCCAATTAGCAAGCACGTACATCAATAGATCTATAAATATAAAATTAACAGTTCTGTTTTAAATTATTCATGTTTAGTTAAATATGAGTGAAGTGCCTGAGGTAGGAGCAGATGCCAGACTGAGTTTTCTTCCTCTCTCTATTCAGTTAAATTACAATATGGCTAATTAGCATAACTGGGCGAGATACAACAACATTGCACAAACAGTAAGTAAGACAGTAGTAGTAAGACAGTAGACAGCAGACAGTAGACAGTAGTAGTTAGACAGCAGTAGTTAGACAGTAGTAGTAAGACAGTAGACAGCAGACAGTAGACAGTAGTAGTTAGACAGCAGTAGTTAGACAGTAGTAGTAAGACAGTAGACAGCAGACAGTAGACAGTAGTAGTTAGACAGCAGTAGTTAGACAGTAGTAGTAAGACAGTAGACAGTAGTAGTAAGACAGTAGACAGTAGTAGTAAGACAGTAGTGTAAGACAGTAACAGTAGTAGAAGACAGTAGACAGTAGTAGTAGACAGTAGACAGTAGTAGTAAGACAGTAGTAGTAAGACAGTAGACAGTAGTAGTTAGACAGTAGACAGTAGTAGTAAGACAGTAGTAGTAAGACAGTAGACAGTTGTAGTAAGACAGTAGACAGTAGTAGTTAGACAGTAGACAGTAGTAGTAAAACAGAAGACAGTAGTAGTAAGACAGTAGTAGTAAGACAGTAGACAGTAGTAGTAAGACAGTAGACAGTAGTAGTAAGACAGTAGTACTAAGACAGTAGACAGTAGTAGTAAGACAGAAGACAGTAGTAGTAAAACAGAAGACAGTAGTAGTAAGACAGTAGTAGTAAGACAGTAGACAGTTGTAGTAAGACAGTAGTAGTAAGACATTAGACAGTAGTAGTAAAACAGAAGACAGTAGTAGTAAGACAGAAGACAGTAGTAGTAAGACAGTAGACAGTAGTAGTAAGACAGTAGACAGTAGTAGTAAGACAGTAGTAGTAAGACAGTAAACAGTAGTAGTAAGACAGTAGACAGTAGTAGTAAGACAGTAGACAGTAGTAGTTAGACAGTGGACAGTAGTAGGTAGACAGTAGTAGTAAGACAGTAGACAGTAGTAGTAAGACAGTAGACAGTAGTAGTTAGACAGTAGACAGTAGTAGTAAGACAGTACTACTACTGTCTACTGTAGCAGACGCTCTTAAAACAGTAGACAGTAGTAGTTAGACAGTAGACAGTAGTAGTAAGACAGTAGTAGTAAGACAGTAGTCAGGGCGTGGCAGGGGGTTTCTGTACAGCACTTTGAGATATCACCTGATGTAAGAAGGGCTATATAAATAGATTTGATTTGATTTTTCATGAGCTGAAATAAAAGATCCCAGAAATGTTCCATACGCACAAAACATTTATTTTTCTCATATTATGTGCACAAATTAGTTTACATCCCTGTTTGTGTGCATTTCTCCTTTGCCAAGATAATCCATCCACCTGGTGTGGCATATTAAGAAGCTGATGAAACAGCATGATCATTACACAGGTGCACCTTGTGCTGGGGACAATAAAAGGCCACTCTAAAATGTATAGTTTTGTCACACAACACAATGCCACAGATGTCTCTAGTTTTGAGGGACCGTGCAATTGGCATGCTGACTGCAGGAATGTCCACCAGAGCAGTTGCCAGAGAAATGTATGTTAATTTCTCTACCATAAGCCGCTTTCAACGTCGTTTTAGAGAATTTGGCAGTGCAACCGGCCTCACCACGTGTAACCACGCCAGCCCAGGATCTCCACATCCGGCTTCTTCACCTGCGGAATAGTCTGAGACCAGCCACCCGGACAGCTGATGAAACTGGGGGTTTGCATAACTGTCAGAAACCGTCTCAGGAAAACTCATCTGCTTTTCATCCTCATCTGGGTCTTGACTGCAGTTCGGCAGCGGAACCGACTTCAAATCAAATTGTATTAGTCACATGCGCCGAATACAACCTTACAGTGAAATGCTTACTTACGAGCCCTTAACCAACAATGCAGTTAAAAAAAGACAGATAAGAATAAGAAATAAAAGTAACAAGTATTTAAAGAGCAGCAGTAAAATAACAATAGCGAGCCTATATACAGGGGGGTACTGGTACAGAGTCAATGTGCGGAGGCACCGGTTAGTTGAGGTAATATGTACATGTAGGTAGAGTTATTAAAGTGACTATGCATAGATGACAACAGAGAGTTGCAGTGGTATAAAAGAGGGGGGGAGGGGGGCAATGCAAATAGTCTGGGTAGCCATTTGATTAGATGTTCAGGAGTCTTATGGCTTGGTGGTAGAAGCTGTTTAGAAGCCTCTTGGACCAAGACTTGGCGCTCCGGTACCGCTTGCCGTGTGGTAGCAGAGAGAACAGTCTATGACTAGGGTGGCTGAAGTCTGACAATTTTTATGGCCTTCCTCTGACACCGCCTGGTATAGAGGTCCTGGATGGCAGGAAGCTTGGCCCCAGTGATGTACTGAGTCGTACACACTAACCTCTGTAGTGCCTTGTGGTCGGAGGCCAAGCAGTTGCCGTGCCAGGCAGTGATGCAACCAGTCAAGATGCTCTCGATGGTGCAGCTGTAGAACCTTTTGAGGATCTGAGGACCCATACCAAATCTTGTCTTATCAGACGCCGCTGTTCTATCCTGCCGAAACAGCGTATAATCAGCCACCTGTACGTTGATAATGTTGTCGTTCAGCCACGACTCCGTGAAGCATAAGATATTACAGTTTTGACTGTCCCGTTGGTAGTTTAATTTTCCGCGAAGTGGGGGTTTATTCGATCTTCAAGCAAATCACAGGGATCGGAAGGCAGCCCGCACTCTGGCCCCTTTTTCTACGCCTTCTCTTCAAGCAAGCAATCACGGGTATCGGGGCCTGTCCCCGAGGTAGCGGTGTATCCTTCACGTCAGACTTGTTAAAGGAAATAAAGGATTCTGCCAGTCCGTGGTAGGTAATCACAGTCCTGATGTCTAGAAGTTATTTTCGGTCATAAGAGAAGGTAGCGGCAACATTATGTACAAAATAAGTTACAAAAATAAGTTACAAACAACGCAAAGAAACAAACAGAAAAACACAATTGGTTAGGAATACGTAAAATGTCAGCCTTGTTCTCCGGCGCCATCTTGATACCTAGAAAGTAGAACCTGATACCCCTGTCTCGCAAACACACGTGACCGCCTTCCTGACTTCAGTGGGAAAATGCTCACCTTCGATGGCCAATGGCACCCTGGAGAAGTGTGCTCTTCACTGATGAATCCCGGTTTCAGCTGTACCGGGAAGACCCCCTAAACCCCCCCACATGGCGTCATGTGGGCGAGCGGTTTGCTGATTATCAACGTTGTGAACAGAGGGCCCCATGGTGGCGATGGGGTTATGGTTACGAGCAGGCATAAGCTACGGACAACGTACACAATTGCATTTTATCGATGGCAATTTGAATGCACAGAGATACCGTGACGGGATCCTGAGGCCCATTGTCGTGCCATTCATCCGCCGCCATCACCATCATGTTTCAGCATGACAATGCACGGCCCCGTGTTGCAAGGATCTGTACACAATTCCTGGAAGCTGAAAATGTCCCAGTTCTTTCATGGCCTGCATACTCACCAGACAGGTCACCCATTGAGCATGTTTGGGATGCTCTGGATCGACGTGTATGAGAACCTGTTCCAGTTCCGCCAATATCCAGCAACTTCACACAGCCATTGAAGAGGAGTCTGACAACATTCCACAGGCCACAATCAACAGCCTGATCAACTCTATGTGAAGGAGATGTGTCACACTGCATGAGGCAGATGGTCACACCAGATACTGACTGGTTATCTGATCCACGCCCCTACTTTTTTAAAGGTATCTGTGACCGACAGATACATATCTGTACTCCCAGTCATGTGAAATCCATAGACTAGGGCCTAATAAATATTATTTCAGTTGACTGATTTCCTTATATGAACTGTAACTCAGTAAAATCATTGTAATTGTTGCATGTTGCATTTATATTTTTCTTCAGTGTATAATTGACATCATGCTGCTTGCTTAGCTGTACCACTTCCTCCAGCACTAGCGCACACCTAGAACTTGAGAGCTCTGCCTCGTTAACACTCGTGCCCGCACACACTGTTACAATAGCCTCCTAGTAGGAGGGAGGTGCAGGAATCAGGAGCAGGAGAGCAAGGAAGTTCCAGTGGCACAAACGTTTATTATAGTAGTCCCGACTCAATAACAACATGAGGGAAAAACACGCACAAAACGAAGTCGCCACACACAGGGAAACTAACTTCACACGGAGGAGCAATCTCGACTCCTAAACTAAATTCTCGAAACGGTAACACTACCGAATAAAACGAAAACCCTGTGGTGCAGACACGCACCACTAACGTAGAACACATACAAACAATCCCGCACAAAGACTAGCAGGCAGCGGGGTGTAAATAAACCCACTGAAATCAACTAAATGAACACAGGTGTGAAAAAACAGACAGATACAAACGAAAAGGAAAAAAATGGATCGGTGGCAGCTAGTAGGCCGGCGACGACGACTGCCGAGCACCGCCCGAACAGGGAGAGGAGCCACCTTCGGTGGAAGTCATGACACACACCCAGAACCCGAGAGCTCTGCCTCGTAAACACACGTGCCCTCTCACACCTAGAACCCGAGAACTCTGCCTCGTAAACACACGTGCCCTCTCACACATAGAACCCGAGAACTCTGCCTCGTAAACACACGTGCCCTCTCACACCTAGAACCCGAGAACTCTGCCTCGTAAACACACCTGCCCGCTCACACCTAGAACCCGAGAGCTCTGCCTCGTAAACACACGTGCCCTCTCACACCTAGAACCCGAGAGCTCTGCCTCGTAAACACACCTGCCCTCTCACACCTAGAACCCGAGAGCTCTGCCTCGTAAACACACGTGCATTCTCACACCTAGAACCCGAGAGCTCTGCCTCGTAAACACACCTGCCCTCTCACACCTAGAACCCGAGAGCTCTGCCTCGTAAACACACGTGCCCTCTCACATCTAGAACCCGAGAGCTCTGCCTCGTAAACACATGTGCCCTCACACCTAGAACCCGAGAGCTCTGCCTCGTAAACACACCTGCCCGCTCACATCTAGAACCCGAGAGCTCTGCCTCGTAAACACACATGCCCTCTCACACCTAGAACCCGAGAGGTCTGCCTCGTAAACACACGTGCCCTCTCACATCTAGAACCCGAGAGCTCTGCCTCGTAAACACACCTGCCCTCTCACACCTAGAACCCGAGAGCTCTGCCTCGTAAACACACGTGCCCTCTCACACCTAGAACCCGAGAGCTCTGCCTCGTAAACACACCTGCCCTCTCACACCTAGAACCCGAGAGCTCTGCCTCGTAAACACACGTGCCCTCTCACACCTAGAACCCGAGAGCTCTGCCTCGTAAACACACCTGCCCTCTCACACCTAGAACCCGAGAGCTCTGCCTCGTAAACACACGTGCCCTCTCACATCTAGAACCCGAGAGCTCTGCCTCGTAAACACACGTGCCCTCACACCTAGAACCCGAGAGCTCTGCCTCGTAAACACACCTGCCCGCTCACATCTAGAACCCGAGAGCTCTGCCTCGTAAACACACCTGCCCGCTCACATCTAGAACCCAAGAGCTCTGCCTCGTAAACACACGTGCCCTCTCACACCCAGAACCTGAGAGCTCTGCCTCGTAAACACACCTGCCCTCTCACACCTAGAACCTGAGAGCGCTGCCTCGTAAACACACATGCCCTCTCACACCTAGAACCCGAGAGCTCTGCCTCGTAAACACACGTGCCCTCTCACACCTAGAACCCGAGAGTTCTGCCTCATAAACACACGTGCCCTCTCACACCTACAACCCGAGAGTTCTGCCTCGTAAACACACGTGCCCGCTCACACCTAGAACCTGAGAGTTCTGCCTCGTAAACACACCTGCCCTCTCACACCTGAAACGTTCTAACCAGTCGGCAACACAGCTGGTGACATTTTCAGGCTGATGAGTGAGTTTCACAGAATCCCTATCTTATACAAAAGCTACATTTTTCTTACCTATTGTTCTGTAACAGCTATAGCCTCTATGACATCGTCTTTATCACGATAGAGATTGAGGAGAGAATAACACAATAGACTTGGACTTGTGACAGGATATTGTTAAGACACAACTGACCACATTCCATAGGACCGGAGATAAAGTGTGTCAAAATGTCGTCGTCCCCCAGTGTATTACAGGAAATGCCTTCAGATGCCTTGCAAGAGCAGGAAAACAAATGTGACACAATGCAACTATATAAGAGTTAGAGCCACAGAAGGAGGGAGGGGGTGATTCTCTACTGAATGCCAGTAGAAAGCAGTTTAGAGTACTTCAACCATAAATCCAGGTCTCATGTAAGATTCAAGCAAGACTGATGGAATTGTTTAAAAACAGGTTTTTCTTAGTTGTCATGGCATTTCCTATGAGTGTTGTTCCGTTTTTGGATGTTTCCTTTTTGACCTCAGAACTGTCCCCGGATTCTGGTGTATACTGAATGTTCCCCCGGGCCAGAGACATTCTGCTCCTCTGTGGTCAGAGTGAAGATGACCTAAGATAAGAACTTCTGTGAAAGCCCTTGGCCTGAATTCCTCCCCAGCTGCTCTTTCTGTTAGCTCCACACAACAACTAGACTAGGGCTATGTCAGTTTGCAGAGCCATGATAATCATGGGTGTAGTTTAGCCTGCTGTAGGTGTATGAAACCTTAGTTATGTACTTGTCTTATTGTTTGCATTAGAAGTGTTATTTTTTGCCATGTGTCAAACAATAATAAAGGCACTAGGGATGTGGGGTGTGGGCATGGGGGGTCTGGGTGGGTGAGATGTACGACTGTAGTCGTTGTTTGGGGTTAGGGTTAGAGCACTAGGGATGGGGTTGCTGGTCTGGACAGAGGAGATGTCATCGTTGTTTGTATGCACCTGTAAGATCTTGTTCACATGTGTTTTTTTGAATTTGTTGTGAAATAAATATATAATAATAACAAATATACTGTATATATATATATATACATTATTAAAAAAAAGAAAAGTTATTTTTGGTGTTCCTGATTGCCTCAGTGCTACAGTCAGTAAATTGACCTCATTCCACTGTGTTAAAAGCTGGAGCAGAGAGATCGTAGCCTGGTCCCAGATCTGTTTGTGTTGTCTCATCAATAGCCTGGTCCCAGATCTGTTTGTGTTGTCTCATCAATTGCCTGGTCCCAGATCTGTTTGTGTTGTCTCATCAATAGCCTGGTCCCAGATCTGTTTGTGTTGTCTCATCAATAGCCTGGTCCCAGATCTGTTTGTGTTGTCTCATCAATAGCCTGGTCCCAGATCTGTTTATGTTGTCTCATCAATAGCCTGGTCCCAGATCTGTTTGTGTTGTCTCATCACTAGCCTGGTCCCAGATCTGTTTGTGTTGTCTCATCACTAGCCTGGTCCCAGATCTGTTGGTCTTGTCTAGTCAATAGCCTGGTCCCACTAGACAACACAAACAGCTCTGGGACCTGGCTAGAGAGCACGGAACACACAGAGGAACTGTGTCCTAATGAGCTGGCATGAAGGGTGCATTCAACTGCAGCAAAACTCTCATAACGACTGAATCAGTATCCTTCCCACCCCACCCTGCAATTCAACGGTACTGCTGTGAGCCAGAGGAGGAAATGGGGAAATAAGCTGAGAACAGCAGCACGACTTTGGTGAGGTGAACAGGCCATGGCTTTTACTGAATTGTAGACTAAACACCTGTTTTTCGTGGAGTAAAGAGTGTACAAACATAACCTCTTGGATTGATGTGTAGTCGGTGTGGTGTGTGTGTGTGTGTGTGTGTGTGTGTGTGTGTGTGTGTGTGTGTGTGTGTGTGTGTGTGTGTGTGTGTGTGTGTGTGTGTGTGTGTGTGTGTGAGAGAGAGAGAGAATTGCACAAGCCTATTTTCTTTTTGTCTCGGGTTTCTCTTTGCATCGAACCCTCATCACTTGCAGCAGTGTAGAACACATAGGAAAGGTTCTACTCGCTGAGAATGCCCTCAGACATAGGAAAGGTTCTACTCGCTGAGAATGCCCTCAGACATAGGAAAGGTTCTACTCGCTGAGAATGCCCTCAGACATAGGAAAGGTTCTACTTGCTGAGAATGCCCTCAGACATTTTATGGACAAACGCCATTGCGATATTGTGACAGCCTTTTCCTGCCAACATTACCAACAGTTGATAAATGCTTTCCAAAACTCATATTATAATCAGGAAGTGGAATCAGGAAGAAAACAGAGACTTGCATCACAAATGGCACCCTATTCCCTATCTAGTGCACTACCACCAAGGCCGATAAAGCTCAGGTCAAAGGTAGTACACTATGTAGGGAATAGCATGCCGTTTGGGACTCAAGAACAAGATATTTAATCATTCTCACTCTCTTCTTGCTTTTTTGAAAGGGAGGAAGTAGTCATTTATTTAAAAGGAAGTCCTCAGTCATTTAATGGAAGTGGTGTAGTGAAGGTGTTACTGAACAAGCATATGATACGCCTGACATAGTGGTTCCCAAACATTTTATAGTCCCGTACCCCTTTCAAACATTCAACCTCCAGCTGTACCCCCTCTAGCACCAGGGTCAGCGCACTCTCAAATGTTGTTTTTTGCCATCATTGTAAGCCTGCCACACACACACACACTATACATTTATTAACCATAAGAATGAGTGTGAGTTTTTGTCACAACCCGGCTCATGGGAAGTGACAAAGAGCTCTTAAAGGACCAGGGCACAAATAATAATATCATGATAATCAATAATTTGGCTCTTTATTTAGCCATCTTACATATAAAACCTTATTTTTTTCATCAAACATTGTGAATAACTCACACAGCTACCAGTGAAGGTTTCCCACGAGAGAGTAACGGTTAATGTAATTGGATGGTAATTATTTGACTAGGCTACCTGTATTTGACATTGTGTTGTTATTTCGCTGAGCACTAGATGGTTTAATTATATTTTTGGCAGAGAAGCGAGGCTACTCAGGTGAGGAGAAAAAAACTCACCTAAATGTATAGCCCCGTTGGACAATATAAATGTACTGTTTGAAAATGTGAAGGAAAAAAAAAGAAAAAATGTATCACATTTATATTTGGCGTACCCCCGACGGCATTTGGGAATACCTGGTCTAACATACGGAGTAAAAGCTGGAGTAGAGCAGCTGCAGACAGCTACAGACAGCTACAGACAGCTAGAGACAGCTATAGACAGCTAGAGACAGACAGCTACAGACAGCTAGAGACAGCTAGAGACAGCTACAGACAGCTAGAGACAGACAGCTACAGACAGCTAGAGACAGCTGCAGACAGCTACAGACAGCTATAGACAGCTACAGACAGCTAGAGACAGCTACAGACAGCTATAGACAGCTATAGACAGCTGCAGACAGCTAGAGACAGCTACAGACAGCTATAGACAGCTATAGACAGCTGCAGACAGCTATAGACAGCTACAGACAGCTAGAGACAGACAGCTAGAGACAGCTAGAGACAGCTAGAGACAGCTACAGACAGCTAGAGACAGCTACAGACAGCTATAGACAGCTACAGACAGCTATAGACAGCTAGAGACAGCTAGAGTCAGCTACAGACAGCTAGAGACAGACAGCTACAGACAGCTAGAGACAGCTACAGACAGCTATAGACAGCTATAGACAGCTGCAGACAGCTACAGACATCTATAGACAGCTAGAGACAGCTAGAGACATCTATAGACAGCTGCAGACAGCTATCGACAGCTAGAGACAGCTAGAGACAGACAGCTACAGACAGCTAGAGACAGCTACAGACAGCTATAGACAGCTATAGACAGCTGCAGACAGCTACATACATCTATAGACAACTAGAGACAGCTAGAGACATCTATAGACAGCTGCAGACAGCTATAGACAGCTAGAGACAGCTAGAGACAGCTAGAGACAGCTAAAGACAGCTAGAGACAGCTAGAGACAGCTACAGACAGCTAGAGACAGACAGCTACAGACAGCTACAGACAGCTACAGACAGCTATAGACAGCTGCAGACAGCTATAGACAGCTATAGACAGCTACAGACAGCTATAGACAGCTATAGACAGCTGCAGACAGCTATAGACAGCTACAGACAGCTGAAGACTGAAGACAGCTACAGACAGCTATAGACAGCTGCAGACAGCTGCAGACAGCTACAGACAGCTATAGACAGCTACAGACAGCTAGAGACAGCTATAGACAGACAGCTAGAGACAGCTAGAGACAGCTAGAGACAGCTACAGACAGACAGCTACAGACAGCTAGAAACAGCTACAGACAGCTGCAGACAGCTACAGACAGCTACAGACAGACAGCTACAGACAGCTACAGACAGCTAGAGACAGCTACACACAGCTGCAGACAGCTACAGACAGCTACAGACAGCTAGAGACAGCTAGAGACAGACAGCTACAGACAGCTAGAGACAGACAGCTACAGACAGCTAGAGACAGCTACAGACAGCTACAGACAGCTGCAGACAGCTACAGACATCTATAGACAGCTAGAGACATCTATAGACAGCTGCAGACAGCTATCGACAGCTAGAGACAGCTAGAGACAGACAGCTACAGACAGCTAGAGACAGCTACAGACAGCTATAGACAGCTATAGACAGCTGCAGACAGCTACAGACATCTATAGACAGCTAGAGACAGCTAGAGACAGCTGCAGACAGCTGCAGACAGCTAGAGACAGCTAGAGACAGCTAGAGACAGCTAGAGACAGCTAGAGACAGACAGCTAGAGACAGCTAGAGACAGCTACAGACAACTATAGACAGCTGCAGACAGCTATAGACAGCTATAGACAGCTACAGACAGCTATAGACAGCTATAGACAGCTGCAGACAGCTATAGACAGCTACAGACAGCTGAAGACTGAAGACAGCTACAGACAGCTATAGACAGCTGCAGACAGCTGCAGACAGCTACAGACAGCTATAGACAGCTAGAGACAGCTAGAGACAGCTAGAGACAGCTAGAGACAGACAGCTACAGACAGCTAGAAACAGCTACAGACAGCTACAGACAGCTACAGACAGCTACAGACAGACAGCTACAGACAGCTACAGACAGCTAGAGACAGCTACACACAGCTGCAGACAGCTACAGACAGCTATAGACAGCTATAGACAGCTAGAGACAGACAGCTAGAGACAGCTAGAGACAGACAGCTATAGACAGCTGCAGACAGCTATAGACAGCTACAGACAGCTAGAGACAGCTACAGACAGCTATAGACTGCTGCAGACAGCTATAGACAGCTACAGACAGCTGCAGACAGCTACAGACAGCTACAGACAGCTGCAGACAGCTACAGACAGCTATAGACAGCTACAGACAGCGACAGACAGCTATAGACAGCTACAGACAGCTATAGACAGCTACAGACAGACAGCTACCGCCAGACAGCTACAGACAGACAGCTATGGACAGCTACAGACAGCTACAGACAGCTACAGACAGACAGCTACAGACAGCTGCAGACAGCTACAGACAGCTACAGACAGCTATAGACAGCTACAGACAGACAGCTACAGACAGCTACAGACAGACAGCTACAGACAGAGCTATAGACAGCTACAGACAGCTACAGACAGACAGCTACAGACAGCTACAGACAGACAGCTACAGACAGCTAAGACAGACAGCTACAGACAGCTAGAGACAGCTACAGGCAGCTACAGACAGCTAGAGACAGCTACAGGCAGCTACAGACAGCTACAGACAGCTATAGACAGCTACATGCAGCTACAGGCAGCTACAGACAGCTATAGACAGCTACAGACAGCTACAGACAGCTACAGACAGCTAGAGACAGCTAGAGACAGCTACAGGCAGCTACAGACAGCTACAGGCAGCTACAGACAGCTACAGACAGCTATAGACAGCTACATGCAGCTACAGGCAGCTACAGACAGCTATAGACAGCTACAGACAGCTACAGACAGCTAGAGACAGCTAGAGACAGCTACAGACAGCTACAGGCAGCTACAGACAGCTACAGGCAGCTACAGGCAGCTACAGACAGCTACAGGCAGCTACAGACAACTACAGACAGCTACAGACAGCTACAGACAGCTATATACAGCTACAGACAGCTAGAGACAGCTACAGACAGCTATAGACAGCTGCAGACAGCTATAGACAGCTACAGACAGCTGCAGACAGCTACAGACAGCTACAGACAGCTGCAGACAGCTACAGACAGCTATAGACAGCTACAGACAGCTACAGACAGCTATAGACAGCTACAGACAGCTATAGACAGCTACAGACAGACAGCTACCACGAGACAGCTACAGACAGACAGCTATGGACAGCTACAGACAGCTACAGACAGCTACAGACAGACAGCTACAGACAGCTGCAGACAGCTACAGACAGCTACAGACAGCTATAGACAGCTACAGACAGACAGCTACAGACAGCTACAGACAGACAGCTACAGACAGAGCTATAGACAGCTACAGACAGCTACAGACAGACAGCTACAGACAGCTACAGACAGACAGCTACAGACAGCTAAGACAGACAGCTACAGACAGCTACAGACAGACAGCTACAGACAGGTACAGACAGGTAGAGACAGCTACAGAAAGCTACAGACAGCTAGAGACAGCTACAGGCAGCTACAGACAGCTACAGACAGCTATAGACAGCTACATGCAGCTACAGGCAGCTACAGACAGCTATAGACAGCTACAGACAGCTACAGACAGCTACAGACAGCTAGAGACAGCTAGAGACAGCTACAGGCAGCTACAGACAGCTACAGGCAGCTACAGACAGCTACAGACAGCTACAGACAGCTACAGACAGCTACAGACAACTACAGACAGCTACAGACAGCTACAGACAGCTACATACAGCTACAGACAGCTAGAGACAGCTCAGACAGCTTCAGACAGCTACAGACAGCTAGAGACAGCTAGAGACAGCTACAGACCGCTACAGACAGCTACAGACAGCTAGAGACAGCTACAGGCAGCTACAGACAGCTACAGGCAGCTACAGACAGCTAGAGACAGCTACAGACAGCTACAGACAGCTACAGACAGCTCAGAAGCTACAGACAGCTACAGAAAGCTACAGACAGCTAGAGACAGCTACAGACAGCTACAGACAGCTACAGACATCTGCAGCGAGACAGCTACAGACAGCTAGAGACAGCTATAGACAGCTACAGACAGCTAGAGACAGCTACAGACAGCTTCAGACAGCTACAGACAGCTAGAGACAGCTAGAGACAGCTAGAGACAGCTACAGACAGCTATAGACAGCTAGAGACAGCTAGAGACAGACAGCTACAGACAGCTAGAGACAGGTTAAATAAAGATGAAATAAAAATAAAATAAAAAAATTGTTATGTCAACAACATGCCCTATTGTTATGTCAACAACATGCCCTAGTGTTATGTTAACAACATGCCCTATTGTTATGTCAACATGCCCTATTGTTATGTCAACATGCCCTATAGTTATGTCAACAACATGCCCTAGTGTTATGTTAACAACATGCCCTATTGTTATGTCAACATGCCCTATTGTTATGTCAACAACATGTCCTAGTGTTATGTTAACATGTTCTATTGTTATGTCAAAAACATGTCCTAGTGTTATGTCAACAACATGCCCTATTGTTATGTCAACATGTCCTATTGTTATGTCAACAACATGTCCTAGTGTTATGTCAACAACATGCCTTATTGTTACGTCAACAACATGCCCTAGTGTTAAGTTAACAACATGCCCTATTGTTATGTCAACAACATGTTCTATTGTTATGTCAACAACATGTCCTATTGTTATGTCAACAACATGTCCTATTGTTATGTCAACAACATGTCCTATTGTTCTGTCAACAACATGTCCTATTGTTATGTCAATAACATGTCCTAGTGTTGTCAACAACATGTCCTGTTGTTACGTCAACAACATGTCCTATTGTTATGTTAACAACATGTCCTATTATTATGTCAATAACACGTCCTAGTGTTATGTCAACAACATGTCCTATTGTTACGTCAAAAACATGTCCTATTGTTACGTCAACAACATGTCCTATTGTTATTTCATTAACATGTCTACAAGATGTCCTATTGTCATGGCCTCAACCTTCCTGTCTACTGGACCCTATTCCAACTTAACTACGGAAAGAGCTGCTTCCTGTGCTTGGCCCTCCTATGCTGAACATAATAAACGGCTCCCTATCCTCCGGATGTGTACCAAACTCACCCATAGTGGCAGTAATAAAGCCTGTCCTGAAAAAGCCAAACCTGACACATGAATTTGTTTTTTTAAACTAATCAGCCTGTATCGAATCTCACATGCCTGTATTTTTATATATATATATATTTTTTTTAAATGTTGCTTCTTGAAGACAAATAACGTATATGAAACGCTCCAGGTTTTAGACCCTGATCATAGTACTGAGACAACACTCGTGAAGGTGGTAAATTACCTTTTAATGGCGTCAGACCAAGGCTCTGCGTCTGTCCTCGTGCTCCTCGACCTTAGTGCCGCTTTCGAAACCATCGTTCACCACATATTTTGGGGCGAGATTGGAAACCCTAATTGGTCTACGAGCACAAGTTCTTGCCTGGTTTAGATCTTATTTGTTTGAAAGATATGAGTTCATCTCTGTGGATGGTTTGTCCTCTGACAAATCAATTGTAAGTTTCGGTGTTCCTCAAGGTTCTGTTTTAGGACCACTATTGTTTTCACTATATATTCTACCACTTGGTGATGTCATTCGGAAACAAAATGCCAACTGTCACTGCTATGCAGAAAAAAACACACCTGTACATTTCGATGAAACATGGTGAAGCCCCAAAAATGCCTACCTTGGAAGCCTGTGTTTCCTGAGAAACAAAGAAATCTGCTGTCGGATCTGACAATGAATCTCGGTGGTTGTACAGTCAACTCAAATAAAACTGAAGGACCTTGGCGTTACTCTGGACCCTGATCTCTCTTTTGACGAACATATCAAAAATATTTCAAGAGCAGCTTTTTTTCCCCCCATCTTCGTAACATTGCAAAAAATCTTAAACTTGTCAAAAAAAATGATGCAGAAAGCTAATCCATGCTTTTGTCACTTCAAGATTAAACTCGTTTTTTCTTCTCACTAACCCTATACACAAGGAAACTAACGCCATATAATAGTGTTCAGTATGACTCAACAGATAGTCATACTGATATCGATAAAATCTTACAATACCAATGAATACCAGGTCATGACCAAAACATCGCAGTTCATGCCTCAGTCTTATGAAAAAAAGACTTTTCAAGTGCTTATTCTTTTTTTTCTCTCTCTCTTTCTGCAGAGTTCATTCTGCTGGAATGTGAGGAGTTTGCTTGTACTCAGCAGATTCCTCATGGAAACAGTCTCTGGTCTGTTTTCAATTACTGCCTGTCTGTTGGGCCTCTGCTGCTCTTTGATGGGCCGCTAGCCTCACAAGAGGTTACCCTGGACAGATCTAGGATCAATCTTGGAGCTACCACTACCCTCAGTACAGGGACCCTGGATACAGAGTTGGCAGATCTAGGAACCCAGGGTTGTATTCATTAAGGCACACCATAGCAAAACCTTTTGCAACAACAACAAACAAAAAAACTAAAAAAGTTTAGCCATTCCCCCAGACACTGGGTTCATGTTACAATCCAAACGGTAGGTCACAGGTATCAGTATAGACCCTTCTTTGACCTTATTCTGTTTTAATGGAAATTCCACGTAAACATTTTACTACATCAACATAGAGTCAACCGGAACTTTCCTTCAAGAACTGAACACATGGTCACCTTTGCTGTCCAGTCTTGACAATAGCAAACAGCCCTCAGAGCCAAGACTAAGCTCTGATTACAGCAGTTTACTTTGTGGAACAGGCATCTGGAAACAATTTTCTTTTCATAGGACAGTGAAGTATTTAATTTACAGGAGGTCAAAAAGAAGGCAGTCTCTGACTCGACACTAAAACTTGCACATAAGTTAAAAGTGTGTCTGTCTGACAGTGTTGAACACATTAACAGAGCCCTACCAATAACCCAGCTGATGTCCAGAGGAGCTGAAAGGACCGTCTCTGATCAAATGTCCTGCTGCCATCACCACCACATCCTTCATGCATGGATTCTCCTCCAACCCAAACAAAACACACTTCCTCTATCTATCTATCTATCTTTCTCCATTCCAAGACAAGGCTGAGGTTTCTTTTTCCACAGCAAATTTGTCCATGACAAAAACATACTATTTTTTTCAGTACAGACTCAGGGATTAATAGAATTTCTCAGGGAAAATGGATTGTTCAATCAAACAACATACTCATTTAAGAGTATCACTCAATCTTCAGTCATTTAAAGGAAATGATTTAATGAGATGATAAAAGTGATAGCAACACATTCAGTGTTAAAGCTGTTAGGCTGTTGAACTTGGCTGCTTGGAGGACGTATCTTGGCATCTTCTCTGGCATCTTTAAAGAAAAACACTGGACACATGTATCTGATGGATAGCCTGAACATGAGCCTGAACCTGAGCCTGATCCTGAACCTGATCCTGAGCCTGATCCTGAACCCGCCGGCAGGTCTGTCATCAGATCGGTGTAGCCTACGTCGGGCTAGTTATATTACGTGTGAAGAAGCAGGGAGCAATTGAACCGTCGGACCAGACAAGACCCCTGGGAGTCCCTGAGCAGCAACATCACAATGTGACAGCAGACATGTACAAACGAGACCAATACGTGGAGGAGTTTATGTAGTTTATTTAGTCTCTGACTCGACACTAAAACTGGCACATAAGTTAAAATAACAGGAGAGTCAGGCTGGCTGAGGATTCCAAATCTGTACTAGGATCGTTAGACTGAATTAATAACAGGAGAGGAAGGATGTCTACCCATCAACCAGTCTGACTGATCTCTCTCTCTCTCTCTCTACCCATCAACCAGTCTGACTGATCTCTCTCTCTCTCTCTCCCCATCAACCAGTCTGACTGATCTCTCTCTCTCTCTCTACCCATCAACCAGTCTGACTGATCTCTCTCTCTCTCTCTCCCCATCAACCAGTCTGACTGATCTCTCTCTACCCATCAACCAGTCTGACTGATCTCTCTCTCTCTCTCTACCCATCAACCAGTCTGACTGATCTCTCTCTCTCTCTCTCCCCATCAACCAGTCTGACTGATCTCTCTCTACCCATCAACCAGTCTGACTGATCTCTCTCTCTCTACCCATCAACCAGTCTGACTGATCTCTCTCTCTCTCTACCCATCAACCAGTCTGACTGATCTCTCTACCCATCAACCAGTCTGACTGATCTCTCTCTCTCTCTCTCCCCATCAACCAGTCTGACTGATCTCTCTCTACCCATCAACCAGTCTGACTGATCTCTCTCTCTCTACCCATCAACCAGTCTGACTGATCTCTCTCTCTCTCTACCCATCAACCAGTCTGACTGATCTCTCTCTCTCTCTCTCCCCATCAACCAGTCTGACTGATCTCTCTCTCTCTACCCATCAACCAGTCTGACTGATCTCTCTCTCTCTACCCATCAACCAGTCTGACTGATCTCTCTCTACCCATCAACCAGTCTGACTGATCTCTCTCTCTCTCTACCCATCAACCAGTCTGACTGATCTCGCTCTCTCTCTACCCATCAACCAGTCTGACTGATCTCTCTCTCTCTCTACCCATCAACCAGTCTGACTGATCTCTCTCTCTCTCTACCCATCAACCAGTCTGACTGATCTCTCTCTCTCTCTACCCATCAACCAGTCTGACTGATCTCTCTCTCTCTCTCTACCCATCAACCAGTCTGACTGATCTCTCTCTCTCTACCCATCAACCAGTCTGACTGACAGACTAACATCCATCAACCTCTAAAAAATAAAAAATAAAAGTTAAAAAATAAAAAATCAACATTGTGCAAGAATAATATTTAGAGAGTTTTTTTCTTCTTCAAATAACTTTCAAAGAAATTGATTTTAGGGAGGGCTAAAATGGCCAGTTTAGTTTCAGTCTGAGCCGACTGTCCAGTCCATTTCAGTCTGTGTTAATCCATTTCAGTCCGAGACATGTTCCCTTGCGTTCCAAGGCTCTGAACTGCTCGAAGCAGGCAGAGTTCATGGTCCCATGATGTCCGCTGAATGGAATCCTAGCCTGCAGTAAGAAGAGAACAGGTTATCCCACTGAGAGCAGTATAGCTTTCTTCCTCTCCGTGCTCTGTAAAAATCAGCCTTGTCCCAGTCAGAATGATCCAGTCACATGCTCTACATTGATGCCCCTGAATCAGACTTCAGTCTCTGAAGGGAGAATCGTCGAGGCCAGCACTCCAAGCAGTCCGACGGATTCTGCTGCCCATCGGGTGGGCACTTCTCTCAAAAAAACACTAGTCCACGTCCAAAAGCGTGGTTCTCGATAACCTTTCTATAATATTTGCAACAAACAAGCCTCTTAAAAAACGAAATATGAGAATATATTTATATTATTACATAAACCTTTATAGAAGTTATTTAAAAAAAAAAATCTAAAATATATATATATATATAAATCAGAGAGAGACAATCAAAAAAAGCCACAAGTCTGGGAGTCTGTATGTGTAAACATGTCCCTGCTAGAGATGAGACTTCCCAAATGGAACCCTATTCCCTATATAGCGCACTACCCATAGGGCTCTGATCAAAAGTAGTACACTATATATAGGGAATATGAAGATATTTGGGACACACACTATGAGGAGCTCAAGCGTTATAGCAGAAGGCAGCATTTTAACTGTTTAAAGCCACTAAACAGCATTGCTTTACGGTAGAGACTCCCCTCTGAACAAATCACTTACTAGTTAAGATAAAACTTGGTCACGTTGTTAAAAAGGTTTAGTCCACATAGTGTGAGCTACAAGGTTAAAGAACACAACACCTTCCCATGTTACCGTCGTTAGTATACGCAGCAGCAGGGATACAAGTTTACACACCATATATTGAGTTTCCCCTCTCTAAGTTACGATTGTGATAATAGCATATCCACCCACTCGGTGGACTACTACACCTACCAAACCAGTCACGGTGAGGATAGCCCTCGTTAAATCAATACGTACCACCAACTGAGGTTTGCCTTGTCATCGATCAATACAAAACAGAAGCTTTATAGAAGCTATATGACCTTTTTGTAGTCTCACGTCTGAGTGGCTCACCTCCTAAACCACCCCAGTGTTGTCTCTACGTAGAAAAGTATTGGGCTGTCCGCTGCCTCAGTGTTTTGTCGGGCCAACTATGTCCAAACAGTAAAAAAAAAACTATATATGAAAAAAAAAAAAAAATGAAAAAAATTTTTTCAGTGTAAACTTAAAACGACTAAAACAAGATATAAAGTATGTAGAAAAGCTAATATATATATATATATTTTTTTTTTTTTATTAAAAAAATAACAGCCTCTTTGAAAAGTAAAAATCACCATAATAAAAGCGAGACTGTCAGGGAGAATCTAAAATATAAAAATTATGTATTCAGGAGTATTTGTCAGGCATGCCCCCCCCCATTGATTTCATTAGAATGTTGGAGTCACTGAAATAGCATAAGCCATAGCAAAATGTGTTAGAGGATATAATCTTTATAAAACTGCAAATATTCTCTCAGCCACATGGCAAAATGTGTAGAATTACAGGAAATTTGCTTTAAAACAGATTTTGTCATGCGCATGGACACACCCACCACCCAAACCCCATTTTGATCCAGAAAAAAAAACCACTGCATTAAAACCCATTAAAACAAAGCCAGATGTCAACTCAAGCTCCTTCAAATCAGTAGCCACCATACATGGAATCAACATCCAGGCGTCAGGAAACAATCCAGCCTTCAGGGGACTTTCCAGGTCGGTCAGTGTTTTCTCATAGTGGATTGTATTGCTGTTTGGCAGTTGAAGGTAATGTCCACCTGGGGCTTCAATGATTGGCTGACTGAGGGAGGTCAAGGGTCATATCTGGACCAATGGGAGTGGGGGGGGGGGGGGGGGGGGGGGGGGGGTCGGATATGAGATCTCGACCAATCAGAATGTGGTCAATCGGATTTAGACCAATCAGGGTGTCCCTCCGTCTAAGCGTTGTCATACTTCTGCAGGGCCTCCTCCAGCTTGCCTGTGATCTTCTGGAAGAAGCCAATCTGCTCGGTTAGATACTGCTGCATCTGGGCCTTGAAGTCCCTCACCCTGACCTGGTGGAAGTGCTGGATCTCTGCCAGCGTGGCGAAGGAGATGATGTTACAGCGCTCGTTGACGCCGTCCGCCTGGGGAGCGTCCATCTTGCCTTCCTCAACGTGCTTCTGGGACTCCTTCACCTTGGTAAGTGCTCCTGGAGAAAGAGGAGAGAAGAGAAGAGGGTCAGTAGTCCAGGAGAGAAGAGGAGAGGGTCAGTAGCCCAGGAGAGAAGAGGAGAGGGTCAGTAGCCCAGGAGAGAAGAGGAGAGGGTCAGTAGTCCAGGAGAGAAGAGGAGAGGGTCAGTAGTCCAGGAGAGAAGAGGAGAGGGTCGAGTAGTCCAGGAGAGAGAGGAGAGGGTCAGTAGTCCAGGAGAGAGAGGAGAGGGTCAGTAGTCCAGGAGAGAAGAGGAGAGGGTCAGTAGTCCAGGAGAGAAGAGGAGAGGGTCGGTAGTCCAGGAGAGAAGAGGAGAGGGTCGGTAGTCCAGGAGAGAGAGGAGAAGGTCAGTAGTCCAGGAGAGAGAGGAGAGGGTCAGTAGTCCAGGAGAGAGAGGAGAGGGTCAGTAGTCCAGGAGAGAAAGGAGAGGGTCAGTAGTCCAGGAGAGAGAGGAGAGGGTCAGTACTCCAGGAGAGAGAGGAGAGGGTCAGTAGTCCAGGAGAGAGAGGAGAGGGTCAGTAGTCCAGGAGAGAGAGGAGAGGGTCAGTAGTCCAGGAGAGAAAGGATAGGAAATGACAGAATAGAGGGTTAAGACTCAATTGACAGCAAGTTCACATATGTGCATATTGTGGGGAAAAAAGTCTGAGTTGCCATTTTTATCAACTTCATTAAAAGGCATAGTTAACCCAAATTACAACATGACATATTGGTTTCCTCACCCTGTACGTTGTCTTTGGACAAGGTATGACAGAAATCCATGCTTTGCTTTAGTTTCCCTGGCATTGTTCCCACATGCTAATATTTTAGCATTTTGTGGCACACACATCAGAATTTTTTCACACATGTTCAAAACATCCATAAGCAACTGTGTGCTGAGCTTCACAATGAATTTGAGATATTTTCCGTTAATTTGGATATGATGTGCAAAAAAAATTAATTAAAACGCTAATATTGGTCTCATAACTTGAATGGGATTTGTGCCACAAATGCTAAAACGTTAGCATGTGGAAACAGTGTCAGGGAAACTAAACCAAAGCATGGACTGCCGTCATAACTTGTCCTGCTGACAGGGTAAAGAAACCAACGTGTCATTTTGTAATTTGGGGTGAACTCTCCCTTTAGAGGAAGAGGCTGGGTTCTAAAGTCAACATAATAACAGCATAACATGACCATTACACAGACATGACATTATATTACATGGCCTAACACATAAAGACACTTCCATTAAAACCTCTCAAAGCAGATCATTATAGATCTACAACAGGCTCGATGACACCGAGGGCTCGACCCAAAAATAGTCTCCAGATTCCTGGCGTGAACAACCTGTTCCCATTGGCCTGAGATCTGACTAGGCCTGAGTCTGTGGGCATTATTATTGGCTATGATAATGGGTCTGAAAGGGGGAACTAAAAGCTAAAAATACTCATGTATTACCGCATAGGGCTGGTCTATAGCCATGGAGGGGACTTAAAGCACTTCAACACAGCATGGCTTTTCAAACAATAAATATAGTCCAGGCCACTGGCAGAGTTCCAGGCCACTGGCAGAGTTCCAGGCCACTGGCAGAGTTCCAGGCCACTGGCAGAGTTCCAGGCCACTGACAGAGTTCCAGGCCACTGACAGAGTTCCAGGCCACTGACAGAGTTCCAGGGCCACTGACAGAAGCCAACAGAACAAGGGAAGGGGAATTAATTTTTAATTTGTTTGTCTTTTTGTGACTTTAGGATACTCTTAATTTACATGCATAAGCAATGGTACTTCATTAACATAAACAAACAATATTGTGAATATTAAGTTATATTCAACAAATATGGCAGGCTAAACAAGACCTTACTGAACCTCTCTTTTGGATAGGAGGCATAGGTTTTGGTTCTCACCATTACACAACTTCACCCCTCTCACTGCCAAGTTGTATGCCTAAACAACGTGTGACCCAGCTGACCAGACAGCTGCATCCGACTTAGTTTCTGCTTGACTGAAGCGTGCACAAATAATTAGCACAGAATCAGTGGAAGAAACTCCCTAACCTCCCTCTCCCCAAACTCCCTCTCAATCTCCCTAACCCTCACCCTAATCTCCCTCAACTTCCTAACCTCCATCAACTCTCCCCCTAACACGACTCTCTCTCTCTCTCTCTCCCTAACCCAACTCTCTTGCTCTCTCTAACCCGACTCTCTCGCTCTCTCTAACCCGACTCTCTCTAACCCGACTCTCTCTAACCCGACTCTCTCTAACCCGACTCTCTCTAACCCTACTCTCTCCCTAACCCCACTCTCTCTCTCCCTAACCCCACTCTCTCTCTCTCTCCCTAACCCCACTCTCTCTCTCTCTCCCTAACCCCACCTCTCTCTCTCCCTAACCCCACCTCTCTCTCTCTCTCCCTAACCCCACTCTCGCTCTCTCTCTCCCTAACCCCACTCTCTCTCTCTCTCTCTCTCCCTAACCCCACTCTCTCTCTCTCTCTCTCTCTCTCCCTAACCCCACTCTCTCTCTCTCTCTCTCTCTCTCCCTAACCCCACTCTCTCTCTCTCTCTCTCTCTCTCCCTAACCCCACTCTCTCGCTCTCTCTAACCCGACTCTCTCGCTCTCTCTAACCCTACTCTCTCCCTAACCCCACTCTCTCTCTCTCTCTCCCCTAACCCCACTCTCTCTCTCTCTCCCTAACCCCACTCTCTCTCTCCCTAACCCCACTCTCTCTCTCTCTCCCCTAACCCCACTCTCTCTCTCTCTCCCTAACCCCACTCTCTCTCTCTCTCTCTCTCTCTCCTAACTCCACTCTCTCTCTCTCTCTCTCCCTAACCCCACTCTCTCTCTCTCTCTCTCCCTAACCCCACTCTCTCTCTCTCTCTCTCTCTCCCTAACCCCACTCTCTCTCTCTCTCTCCCTAACCCCACTCTCTCTCTTTCTCTCTCCCTAACCCCACTCTCTCTCTCTCTCCCTAACCCCACTCTCTCTCCCTAACCCCACTCTCTCTCTCTCCCTAACCCCACTCTCTCTCTCTCTCCCTAACCCCACTCTCTCTCTCTCTCTCTCCCTAACCCCACTCTCTCTCTCCTTAACCCCACTCTCTCTCTCCCTAACCCCACTCTCTCTCTCTCTCTCCCTAACACCACTCTCTCTCTCTCTCTCTCTCTCTCTAACCCCACTCTCTCTCTCTCTCTCTCTCTCCCTAACCCCACTCTCTCTCTCTCTCTCCCTCCCTAACCCCACTCTCTCTCTCCCTAACCCCTCTCTCTCTCTCTCCCTAACCCCACTCTCTCTCTCTCTCTCTCTCCCTAACCCCACTCTCTCTCTCTCTCTCCCTAACCCCATCTCTCTCTCTCTCTCTCCCTAACCCCACTCTCTCTCTCTCTCTCTCTCCCTAACCCCACTCTCTCTCTCTCTCTCCCTAACCCCACTCTCTCTCTCTCTCTCTCCCTAACCCCACTCTCTCTCTCTCTCCTCCCCCTAACCCCACTCTCTCTCTCCCTAACCCCACTCTCTCTCTCCCTAACCCCACTCTCTCTCTCTCTCTCTCCCTAACCCCACTCTCTCTCTCTCTCTCTCTCCCTAACCCCACTCTCTCTCTCCCTAACCCCACTCTCTCTCTCCCTAACCCCACTCTCTCTCTCTCTCTCCCTCTCCCTAACCCCACTCTCTCTCCCTAACCCCACTCTCTCTCTCTCTCTCTCTCTCTCTCTCTCTAACCCCACTCTCTCTCTCTCTCTCTCCCTAACCCCACTCTCTCTCTCTCTCTCCCTAACCCCACTCTCTCTCTCTCTCTCTCCCTAACCCCACTCTCTCTCTCTCTCCCTAACCCCACTCTCACTCTCTCTCTCCCTAACCCCACTCTCTCTCTCTCTCTCTCCCTAACCCCACTCTCTCTCTCTCTCTCCCTAACCCCACTCTCTCTCTCTCTCCCTAACCCCACTCTCTCTCTCTCTCTCTCCCTAACCCCACTCTCTCTCTCTCTCTCCCTAACCCCACTCTCTCTCTCTCTCCCTAACCCCACTCTCTCTCTCTCTCTCCCTAACCCCACTCTCTCTCTCTAACCCCACTCTCTCTCTCTCTCCCTAACCCCACTCTCTCTCTCTCTCTCCCTAACCCCACTCTCTCTCTCTCTCTCCCTAACCCCACTCTCTCTCTCTCTCTCTCCCTAACCCCACTCTCCTCTCTCTCTCCCTAACCCCACTCTCTCTCTCTCCCTCTCCCTAACCCCACTCTCTCTCCCTAACCCCACTCTCTCTCTCTCTCTCCCTAACCCCACTCTCTCTCTCTCTCTCTCTCCCTAACCCCACTCTCTCTCTCTCTCTCTCCCTAACCCCACTCTCTCTCTCTCTCCCTAACCCCACTCTCTCTCCTCTCTCTCTCCCTAACCCCACTCTCTCTCTCTCTCTCCCTAACCCCACTCTCTCTCTCTCTCTCCCTAACCCCACTCTCTCTCTCTCTCTCCCTAACCCCACTCTCTCTCTCTCTCTCTCCCTAACCCCACTCTCTCTCTCTCTCCCTAACCCCACTCTCTCTCTCTCTCTCTCCCTAACCCCACTCTCTCTCTCTCTCCCTAACCCCACTCTCTCTCTCTCTCCCTAACCCCACTCTCTCTCTCTCTCTCCCTAACCCCACTCTCTCGCTCTCTCTCCCTAACCCCACTCTCTCTCTCTCCCTCTCTCTCCCTAACCCCACTCTCTCTCTCTCTCCCTAACCCCACTCTCTCTCTCTCTCTCCCTAACCCCACTCTCTCTCTCTCTCTCTCTCTCCCTAACCCCACTCTCTCTCTCTCTCCCTAACCCCACTCTCTCTCTCTCTCTCCCTAACCCCACTCTCTCTCTCTCCCTAACCCCACTCTCTCTCTCTCTCTCCCTAACCCCACTCTCTCTCTCTCCCTAACCCCACTCTCTCTCTCTCCCTAACCCCACTCTCTCTCTCTCTCCCTAACCCCACTCTCTCTCTCTCTCTCTCCCTAACCCCACTCTCTCTCTCTCTCTCCCTAACCCCACTCTCTCTCTCTCTCCCTAACCCCACTCTCTCTCTCTCTCTCCCTAACCCCACTCTCTCTCTCTCTCTCCCTAACCCCACTCTCTCTCTCTCTCCCTAACCCCACTCTCTCTCTCTCTCTCCCTAACCCCACTCTCTCTCTCTCTCTCCCTAACCCCACTCTCTCTCCCAAACCCCACTCTCTCTCTCTCTCTCCCTAACCCACTCTCTCTCTCTCTCTCTCTCTAACCCCACTCTCTCTCTCTCTCTCTCTCTCCCTAACCCCACTCTCTCTCTCTCTCCCTAACCCCACTCTCTCTCTCTCTCTCTCTCTAACCCCACTCTCTCTCTCTCTCTCTCTCCCTAACCCCACTCTCTCTCTCTCTCTCTCCCTAACCCCACTCTCTCTCTCTCTCTCTCTCTCCCTAACCCCACTCTCTCTCTCTCTCCCTAACCCCACTCTCTCTCTCTCTCCCTAACCCCACTCTCTCTCTCTCTCTCCCTCTCTCTCCCTAACCCCACCTCTCTCTCTCTCTCCCTAACCCCACTCTCTCTCTCTCTCCCTAACCCCACTCTCTCTCTCTCTCCCTAACCCCACTCTCTCTCTCTCTCTCCCTAACCCCTCTCTCTCTCTCTCTCTCCCTAACCCCACTCTCTCTCTCTCTCTCTCCCCTAACCCCACTCTCTCTCTCTCTCCCTAACCCCACTCTCTCTCTCTCTCTCTCCCTAACCCCACTCTCTCTCTCCCTAACCCCACTCTCTCTCTCTCTCCCTAACCCCACTCTCTCTCTCTCTCTCCCTAACCCCACTCTCTCTCTCTCTCTCTCTCCCTAACCCCTCTCTCTCTCTCTCCCTAACCCCACTCTCTCTCTCTCTCTCACTCTCCCTAACCCCACTCTCTCTCTCTCTCTCCCTAACCCCACTCTCTCTCTCTCTCTCCCTAACCCCACTCTCTCTCTCTCTCTCTCTCCCTACTCCCTCTCTCTCCCTAACCCCACTCTCTCTCTCTCTCCCTAACCCCACTCTCTCCCTAACCCCACTCTCTCTCTCTCCCTAACCCCACTCTCTCTCTCTCTCCCTAACCCCACTCTCTCTCCCTAACCCCACTCTCTCTCTCTCTCTCTCTCCCTAACCCCTCTCTCTCTCTCTCTCTCTCTAACCCCACTCTCTCTCTCTCTCTCTCTCTCCCTAACCCCACTCTCTCTCTCTCTCTCCCTAACCCCACTCTCTCTCTCTCTCTCTCCCTAACCCCACTCTCTCTCTCTCTCTCTCCCTAACCCCACTCTCTCTCTCTCTCCCTAACCCCACTCTCTCTCTCTCTCTCTCCCTAACCCCACTCTCTCTCTCTCTCTCCCTAACCCCACTCTCTCTCTCTCTCTCTCCCTAACCCCACACCTCTCTCTCTCTCTCTCTCCCTAACCCCACTCTCTCTCCTAACCCCACTCTCTCTCTCTCCCTAACCCTCTCTCTCTCTCTCTCCCTAACCCCACTCTCTCTCTCTCTCTCTCCCTAACCCCACTCTCTCTCTCTCCCTAACCCCACTCTCTCTCTCTCTCTCCCTAACCCCACTCTCTCTCTCTCTCTCCCTAACCCCACTCTCTCTCTCTCCCTAACCCCACTCTCTCTCTCCCTCTCCCTAACCCCACTCTCTCTCCCAAACCCCACTCTCTCTCTCTCTCTCCCCCTAACCCCACCTCTCTCTCTCTCTCTAACCCCACTCTCTCTCTCTCTCTCTCTCTCCCTAACCCCACTCTCTCCCGCTCTCTCTCCCTAACCCCACTCTCTCTCTCTCTCTCTCCCTAACCCCACTCTCTCTCTCTCTCTCTCCCTAACCCCACTCTCTCTCTCTCTCCCTAACCCCACTCTCTCTCTCTCCCAAACCCCACTCTCTCTCTCTCTCTCCCCCTAACCCCCTCTCTCTCTCTCTCCCTAACCCCACTCTCTCTCTCTCTCTCTCTCTCTCTCCCTCTCTCAACCCCTCTCTCTCTCTCTCTCTCTCTCTCTCCCTAACCCCACTCTCTCGCTCTCTCTCCCTAACCCCACTCTCTCTCTCTCTCTCCCTAACCCCACTCTCTCTCTCTCTCTCTCTCTCCCTAACCCCACTCTCTCTCTCTCTCTCTCTCCCTAACCCCACTCTCTCTCTCTCTCTCTCTCCCTAACCCCACTCTCTCTCTCTCTCTCCCTAACCCCACTCTCTCTCTCCCTAACCCCACTCTCTCTCTCTCCCTAACCCCACTCTCTCTCTCTCCCTAACCCCACTCTCTCTCTCTCCCTAACCCCACTCTCTCTCTCTCTCTCTCCTAACCCCACTCTCTCTCTCTCTCTCTCCCTAACCCCACTCTCTCTCTCTCTCCCTAACCCCACTCTCTCTCTCTCTCTCTCTCTCTCCCTAACCCCACTCTCTCTCTCTCTCTCTCCCTAACCCCACTCTCTCGCTCTCTCTCCCTAACCCCACTCTCTCTCTCTCTCTCCCTCTCTCTCCCTAACCCCACTCTCTCTCTCTCTCTCCCTAACCCCACTCTCTCCCTAACCCCACTCTCTCTCTCCCTAACCCCACTCTCTCTCTCTCTCCCTAACCCCTCTCTCTCTCTCTCTCTCTCCCTAACCCCTCTCTCTCTCTCTCTCTCTCTCTCTCTCTCTAACCCCACTCCTCTCTCTCTCTCTCTCTCTCTCCCTAACCCCACTCTCTCTCTCTCTCTCCCTAACCCCACTCTCTCTCTCTCTCTCTCTCCCTAACCCCACTCTCTCTCTCTCTCTCCCTAACCCCACTCTCACTCTCTCTCTCCCTAACCCCACTCTCTCTCTCTCTCCCTAACCCCACTCTCTCTCTCTCTCTCTCTCTCTCCCTAACCCCACTCTCTCTCTCTCTCCCTAACCCCACACTCTCTCTCTCTCTCTCTCCCTAACCCCACTCTCTCTCTCCCTAACCCCACTCTCTCTCTCTCTCTCTCCCTAACCCCTCTCTCTCTCTCCCCTAACCCCACTCTCTCTCTCCCTAACCCCACTCTCTCTCTCTCTCTCCCTAACCCCACTCTCTCTCTCTCTCTCCCTAACCCCACTCTCTCTCTCTCCTCTCCCTAACCCCACTCTCTCTCTCTCCCTAACCCCACTCTCTCTCTCTCCCTAACCCCACTCTCTCTCTCTCTCACCCTACTCTCTCACCCTACTCTCTCCCTAACCCCACTCTCTCTCTCTCTCCCTAACCCCACTCTCTCTCTCTCTCTCCCTAACCCCACTCTCTCTCTCTCTCTCCCTCCCTAACCCCTCTCTCTCTCCCTAACCCCTCTCTCTCTCTCTCTCCCTAACCCCACTCTCTCTCTCTCCCTAACCCCACTCTCTCTCTCTCTCCCTAACCCCTCTCTCTCTCTCTCTCTCCCTAACCCCACTCTCTCTCTCTCTCCCTAACCCCACTCTCTCTCTCTCTCTCTCTCCCTAACCCCACTCTCTCTCTCTCTCTCTCTCTCTCTCCCTAACCCCTCTCTCTCTCTCCCTAACCCCACTCTCTCTCTCTCTCTCCCTAACCCCACTCTCTCTCTCCCTAACCCCACTCTCTCTCTCTCTCTCTCCCTAACCCGACTCTCGCTCTCCCTAACCCCACTCTCTCTCTCTCTCGCTCTCCCTAACCCCACTCTCTCTCTCTCTCTCCCTAACCCCACTCTCTCTCGCTCTCCCTAACCCCACTCTCTCTCTCCCTAACCCTACTCTCTCTCGCTCTCCCTAACCCTACTCTCTCCCGCTCTCCCTAACCCTACTCTCTCCCGCTCTCCCTAACCCTACTCTCTCCCGCTCTCCCTAACCCTACTCTCTCCCGCTCTCCCTAACCCTACTCTCTCCCGCTCTCCCTAACCCTACTCTATCCCTCACCCTACTCTCCCTCACCCCACTCTCTCTCTCACTCACTAACCCTACTCTCTCTCTCACTAACCCTACTCTCTCCCGCTCTCCCTAACCCTACTCTCTCCCTGACCCCACTCTATCCCTCACCCTACTCTCCCTCACCCCACTCTCTCTCTCTCCCTAACCCCACTCTCTCCCTCTCTCCCTAACCCTACTCTCTCCCTAACCCTACTCTCTCCCTCTCTCCCTAACCCTACTCTCTCCCTCTCTCCCTCACCCCACTCTCTCTCTCTCCCTCACCCCACTCTCTCCCTAACCCTACTCTCTCCCGCTCTCCCTAACCCTACTCTATCCCTCACCCTACTCTCCCTCACCCCACTCTCTCTCTCTCACTAACCCTACTCTCTCTCTCCCTAACCCTACTCTCTCCCGCTCTCCCTAACCCTACTCTCTCCCTCACCCCACTCTCTCTCTCCCCTAACCCTACTCTCTCCCTAACCCTACTCTCCCTCTCTCCCTAACCTCTCTCTCTCTCTCTCTCTCTCTCTCTCTAACCCCTCTCTCTCTCTCTCCCTAACCCCTCTCTCCCTAACCCCTCTCTCTCTCTCTCCCTAACCCCACTCTCTCTCTCTCTCTCTCTCCCTAACCCCACTCTCTCTCTCCCTAACCCCACTCTCTCTCTCTCTCCCTAACCCCACTCTCTCTCTCTCTCTCCCTAACCCCACTCTCTCTCTCTCTCTCCCTAACCCCACTCTCTCTCTCTCTCTCCCTAACCCCACTCTCTCTCTCTCTCTCCCTAACCCCACTCTCTCTCTCTCTCTCCCTAACCCCACTCTCACTCTCTCTCTCCCTAACCCCACTCTCTCTCTCTCTCCCTAACCCCTCTCTCTCTCTCTCTCTCTCCCTAACCCCACTCTCTCTCTCTCTCCCTAACCCCACACTCTCTCTCTCTCTCTCTCTCCCTAACCCCACTCTCTCTCTCCCTAACCCCACTCTCTCTCTCTCTCTCTCCCTAACCCCTCTCTCTCTCTCCCTAACCCCACTCTCTCTCTCCCTAACCCCACTCTCTCTCTCTCTCTCCCTAACCCCACTCTCTCTCTCTCTCTCCCTAACCCCACTCTCTCTCTCTCTCCCTAACCCCACTCTTTCTCTCTCCCTAACCCCACTCTCTCTCTCTCTCCAACCCCACTCTCTCTCTCTCTCACCCTACTCTCTCACCCTACTCTCTCCCTAACCCCACTCTCTCTCTCTCTCCCTAACCCCACTCTCTCTCTCTCTCCCCTAACCCCACTCTCTCTCTCTCTCCCTCCCTAACCCCTCTCTCTCTCCCCTAACCCCTCTCTCTCTCTCTCTCCCTAACCCCACTCTCTCTCTCTCCCTAACCCCACTCTCTCTCTCTCCCTAACCCCTCTCTCTCTCTCTCTCTCCCTAACCCCACTCTCTCTCTCTCTCCCTAACCCCACTCTCTCTCTCTCTCTCTCTCTCCCTAACCCCACTCTCTCTCTCTCTCTCTCTCTCCCTAACCCCTCTCTCTCTCCCTAACCCCACTCTCTCTCTCTCTCTCCCTAACCCCACTCTCTCTCTCCCTAACCCCACTCTCTCTCTCTCTCTCTCTCCTAACCCGACTCTCGCTCTCCCTAACCCCACTCTCTCTCTCTCTCGCTCTCCCTAACCCCACTCTCTCTCTCGCTCTCCCTAACCCCACTCTCTCTCTCCCTAACCCTACTCTCTCTCGCTCTCCCTAACCCTACTCTCTCCCGCTCTCCCTAACCCTACTCTCTCCCGCTCTCCCTAACCCCACTCTCTCCCCCGCTCTCCCTAACCCCACTCTCTCCCGCTCTCCCTAACCCCACTCTCTCTCGCTCTCCCTAACTCCCCACTCTCTCCCCGCTCTCTCCCTAACCCTAACCTCTCTCTCCCGCTCTCCCTAACCCTACTCTCTCCCGCTCCTCCCTAACCCCTACCCTCTCTCTCCCGCTCTCCCTAACCCTACTCTCTCCCGCTCTCCCTAACCCTACTCTCTCCCGCTCTCCCTAACCCTACTCTATCCCTCACCCTACTCTCCCTCACCCCACTCTCTCTCTCTCTCTCTCACTAACCCTACTCTCTCTCTCACTAACCCTACTCTCTCCCGCTCTCCCTAACCCTACTCTCTCCCTGACCCCACTCTATCCCTCACCCTACTCTCCCTCACCCCACTCTCTCTCTCTCCCTAACCCCACTCTCTCCCTAACCCTACTCTCTCCCTAACCCTACTCTCTCCCTCTCTCCCTAACCCTACTCTCTCCCTCTCTCCCTCACCCCACTCTCTCTCTCTCCCTCACCCCACTCTCTCCCTAACCCTACTCTCTCCCGCTCTCCCTAACCCTACTCTATCCCTCACCCTACTCTCCCTCACCCCACTCTCTCTCTCTCACTAACCCTACTCTCTCTCTAACCCCACTCTCTCTCTCTCTCTCTCTCCCTAACCCCACTCTCTCTCTCTCTCTCCCTAACCCCACTCTCTCTCTCTCTCTCCCTAACCCCACTCTCTCTCTCTCTCCCTAACCCCACTCTCTCTCTCTCCCTAACCCCTCTCTCTCTCTCTCTCTCCCTAACCCCACTCTCTCTCTCTCCCTAACCCCACTCTCTCTCTCTCTCTCTCCCTAACCCCACTCTCTCTCTCTCTCTCTCTCTCTCCCTAACCCCTCTCTCTCTCCCTAACCCCACTCTCTCTCTCTCTCTCCCTAACCCCACTCTCTCTCTCCCTAACCCCACTCTCTCTCTCTCTCTCCCTAACCCTCTCTCTCTCTCTCTCTCCCTAACCCCACTCTCTCTCTCTCCCCTAACCCCTCTCTCTCTCTCTCTCTCCCTAACCCCACTCTCTCTCTCTCTCCCTAACCCCATCTCTCTCTCTCTCTCTCTCCCTAACCCCACTCTCTCTCTCTCTCTCTCTCTCTCTCTCTCCCTAACCCCTCTCTCTCTCCCTAACCCCACCTCTCTCTCTCTCTCTCCCTAACCCAACTCTCTCTCTCTCCCTAACCCCACTCTCTCTCTCTCTCTCCCTAACCCGACTCTCGCTCTCCCTAACCCCACTCTCTCTCTCTCTCCTAACCCCACTCTCTCTCTCTCTCTCTCGCTCTCCCCTAACCCCACTCTCTCTCTCGCTCTCCCTAACCCCACTCTCTCTCGCTCTCCCTAACCCCACTCTCTCTCGCTCCTCCCTAACCCCACTCTCTCTCTCCCTAACCCTACTCTCTCTCGCTCTCCCTAACCCTACTCTCTCCCGCTCTCCCTAACCCTACTCTCTCCCGCTCTCCCTAACCCCACTCTCTCCCGCTCTCCCTAACCCCACTCTCTCCCGCTCTCCCTAACCCCACTCTCTCTCACTCTCCCTAACCCCACTCTCTCCCGCTCTCCCTAACCCCACTCTCTCCCGCTCTCCCTAACCCTACTCTCTCCCGCTCTCCCTAACCCTACTCTCTCCCGCTCTCCCTAACCCTACTCTCTCCCGCTCTCCCTAACCCTACTCTCTCCCGCTCTCCCTAACCCTACTCTCTCCCGCTCTCCCTAACCCTACTCTCTCCCGCTCTCCCTAACCCTACTCTATCCCTCACCCTACTCTCCCTCACCCCACTCTCTCTCTCTCTCTCTCACTAACCCTACTCTCTCTCTCACTAACCCTACTCTCTCCCGCTCTCCCTAACCCTACTCTCTCCCTGACCCCACTCTATCCCTCACCCTACTCTCCCTCACCCCACTCTCTCTCTCTCCCTAACCCCACTCTCTCCCTAACCCTACTCTCTCCCCTAACCCTACTCTCTCCCTCTCTCCCTAACCCTACTCTCTCCCTCTCTCCCTCACCCCACTCTCTCTCTCTCCCTCACCCCACTCTCTCCCTAACCCTACTCTCTCCCGCTCTCCCTAACCCTACTCTATCCCTCACCCTACTCTCCCTCACCCCACTCTCTCTCTCTCACTAACCCTACTCTCTCTCTCTCTAACCCCACTCTCTCTCTCTCTCTCTCTCTCCCTAACCCCACTCTCTCTCTCTCTCTCCCTAACCCCACTCTCTCTCTCTCTCCCTAACCCCACTCTCTCTCTCTCTCCCTAACCCCACTCTCTCTCTCTCCCTAACCCCTCTCTCTCTCTCTCTCTCCCCTAACCCCACTCTCTCTCTCTCTCTCCCTAACCCCATCTCTCTCTCTCTCTCTCTCTCCCTAACCCCACTCTCTCTCTCTCTCTCTCTCTCTCCCTAACCCCTCTCTCTCTCCCTAACCCCACTCTCTCTCTCTCTCTCCCTAACCCCACTCTCTCTCTCCCTAACCCCACTCTCTCTCTCTCTCTCCCTAACCCCACTCTCTCTCTCTCTCCCTAACCCCACTCTCTCTCTCCCTAACCCCTCTCTCTCTCTCTCTCCCCTAACCCCACTCTCTCTCTCTCTCCCCTAACCCCACTCTCTCTCTCTCTCTCTCTCTCCCTAACCCCACTCTCTCTCTCTCTCTCTCTCTCTCCCTAACCCCTCTCTCTCTCCCTAACCCCACTCTCTCTCTCTCTCTCCCTAACCCCACTCTCTCTCTCCCTAACCCCACTCTCTCTCTCTCTCTCTCCCTAACCCGACTCTCGCTCTCCCTAACCCCACTCTCTCTCTCTCTCTCGCTCTCCCTAACCCCACTCTCTCTCTCTCGCTCTCCCTAACCCCACTCTCTCTCGCTCTCCCTAACCCCACTCTCTCTCGCTCTCCCTAACCCCACTCTCTCTCTCTCCCTAACCCTACTCTCTCTCGCTCTCCCTAACCCTACTCTCTCCCGCTCTCCCTAACCCTACTCTCTCCCGCTCTCCCTAACCCCACTCTCTCCCGCTCTCCCTAACCCCACTCTCTCCCCGCTCTCCCTAACCCCACTCTCTCTCGCTCTCCCTAACCCCACTCTCTCTCCCGCTCTCCCTAACCCCACTCTCTCCCGCTCTCCCTAACCCCTACTCTCTCCCGCTCTCCCTAACCCTACTCTCTCCCGCTCTCCCTAACCCTACTCTCTCCCGCTCTCCCTAACCCTACTCTCTCCCGCTCTCCCTAACCCTACTCTCTCCCGCTCTCCCTAACCCTACTCTCTCCCGCTCTCCCTAACCCTACTCTCATCCCTCACCCTACTCTCCCTCACCCCACTCTCTCTCTCTCTCTCTCACTAACCCTACTCTCTCTCTCACTAACCCTACTCTCTCCCGCTCTCCCTAACCCTACTCTCTCCCTGACCCCACTCTATCCCTCACCCTACTCTCCCTCACCCCACTCTCTCTCTCTCCCTAACCCCACTCTCTCCCTCTCTCCCTAACCCTACTCTCTCCCTAACCCTACTCTCTCCCTCTCTCCCTAACCCTACTCTCTCCCTCTCTCCCTCACCCCACTCTCTCTCTCTCCCTCACCCCACTCTCTCCCTAACCCTACTCTCTCCCGCTCTCCCTAACCCTACTCTATCCCTCACCCTACTCTCCCTCACCCCACTCTCTCTCTCCTCACTAACCCTACTCTCTCTCTCCCTAACCCTACTCTCTCCCGCTCTCCCTAACCCCTACTCTCTCCCTCACCCCACTCTCTCTCTCCCCCTAACCCTACTCTCTCCCTAACCCTACTCTCCCTCTCTCCCTAACCTCTCTCTCTCTCTCTCTCTCTCTCTCTCTCTAACCCCTCTCTCTCTCTCTCCCTAACCCCCTCTCTCCCTAACCCCACTCTCTCTCTCTCTCCCTAACCCCACTCTCTCTCTCTCTCTCTCCCTAACCCCACTCTCTCTCTCTCCCTAACCCCACTCTCTCTCTCTCTCTCCCTAACCCCACTCTCTCTCTCTCTCTCTCCCTAACCCCACTCTCTCTCTCTCTCTCTAACCCCACTCTCTCTCTCTCTCTCTCCCTAACCCCACTCTCTCTCTCTCTCTCTCCCTAACCCCACTCTCTCTCTCTCTCCCTAACCCCACTCCTCTCTCTCTCTCTCTCTCTCCCTAACCCCACTCTCTCTCTCTCTCTCTCTCTCTCCCTAACCCCACTCTCTCTCTCTCTCTCTCTCTCTCTCTCCCTAACCCCTCTCTCTCTCTCTCTCTCTCTCTCTCCCTAACCCCACTCTCTCTCTCTCTCTCTCCCTAACACCACTCTCTCTCTCTCTCCCTAACACCACTCTCTCTCTCTCTCTCTCCCTCTCCCTAACCCCATCTCTCTCTCTCTCTCTCCCTAACCCCACTCTCTCTCTCTCTCTCTCCCTAACCCCATCTCTCTCGCTCTCCCTAACCCCACTCCCTCCCGCTCTCCCTAACCCCACTCTCTCCCGCTCTCCCTAACCCCACTCTCTCCCCGCTCTCTCTCTCTCTCCCTAACCCCTCTCTCTCTCTCTCTCTCTCTCTCCCTACCCTACTCTACTCTCTCTCTCTCTCTCTCCCTAACCCCACTCTCTCTCTCTCTCTCTCTCCTAACCCCACTCTCTCTCTCTCTCTCTCTCTCCCTAACCCCACTCTCTCTCTCTCTCTCTCCCTAACCCCACTCTCTCTCTCTCTCTCCCTAACCCCACTCTCTCTCTCTCTCTCTCTCTCTACCACTCTCTCTCTCTCTCTCTCCCTAACACCACTCTCTCTCTCTCTCTCTCTCTCTACCCCACTCTCTCGCTCTCCCTAACCCCACTCTCTCCCGCTCTCCCTAACCCCACTCTCTCCCGCTCTCCCTAACCCCACTCTCTCCCCGCTCTCCCTAACCCCACTCTCTCCCGCTCTCCCTAACCCCACTCTCTCTCGCTCTCCCTAACCCCACTCTCTCCTCGCTCTCCCTAACCCCACTCTCTCTCTCTCTCACTAACCCTACTCTCTCTCTCTCACTAACCCTACTCTCTCCCGCTCTCCCTAACCCTACTCTCTCCCTGACCCCACTCTATCCCTCACCCTACTCTCCCTCACTCCACTCTCTCTCTCTCCCTAACCCCACTCTCTCCCTCTCTCCCTTAACCCTACTCTCTCCCTCTCTCCCTAACCCTACTCTCTCCCTCTCTCCCCTCACCCCACTCTCTCTCTCCCTCACCCCACTCTCTCCCTAACCCTACTCTCTCCCGCTCTCCCTAACCCTACTCTCTCCCGCTCTCCCTAACCCTACTCTATCCCTCACCCTACTCTCCCTCACCCCACTCTCTCTCTCTCACTAACCCTACTCTCTCTCTCCCTAACCCTACTCTCTCCCGCTCTCCCTAACCCTACTCTCTCCCTCACCCCACTCTCTCTCTCTCCCTAACCCTACTCTCTCCCTAACCCTACTCTCCCTCACCTCTCTCTCTCTCTCTCTCTCTCTCCCTCTCTCTCTCTCTCTCCCACCCCTCTCTCTCTCTCTCCCTAACCCCTCTCTCTCTCTCTCTCTTCCCTCTAACTCTCTCTCTCTCTAACCCTCTCTCTCTCCCTAACCCCACTCTCTCTCCCTAACCCCACTCTCTCCCTCTCTCCCTAACCCCACTCTCTCCCTCTCTCCCTAACCCCACTCTCTCCCTCTCTCCCTAACCCCACTCTCTCTCTCTCTCTCCCCTAACCCCACTCTCTCTCTCTCTCTCTCCCTACTACTCTCTCTCTCTCTCTCTCTCTCTCTCTCTCCCTAACCCCACTCTCTCTCTCTCTCCCTAACCCCACTCTCTCTCTCTCTCTCCCTAACCCCACTCTCTCTCTCTCTCCCTAACCCCACTCTCTCTCTCTCTCTCCTAACCCCACTCTCTCTCTCTCTCCCTAACCCCACTCTCTCTCTCTCTCTCTCCCTAACCCCACTCTCTCTCTCTCTCTCCCTAACCCCACTCTCTCTCTCTCTCTCCCTAACCCCACTCTCTCTCTCTCTCTCTCCCTAACCCCACTCTCTCTCTCTCTCTCTCCCCTAACCCCACTCTCTCTCTCTCTCTCTCTCCCTAACCCCACTCTCTCTCTCTCTCTCTCTCCCTAACCCCACTCTCTCTCTCTCTCTCTCCCCTAACCCCACTCTCTCTCTCTCTCTTCTCCCTAACCCCACTCTCTCTCTCTCTCTCTCTCTCTCCCTAACCCCACTCTCTCTCTCTCTCTCCCTAACCCCACTCTCTCTCTCTCTCTCTCCCTAACCCCACTCTCTCTCTCTCTCTCCCTAACCCTACTCTCTCCCTAACCCTACTCTCTCCCTAACCCTACTCTCTCCCTAACCCTACTCTTCTCCCTAACCCTACTCTCTCCCTAACCCTACTCTCTCTCCCTAACCCTACTCTCTCCCCTAACCCTACTCTCTCTCCCTACTCTCTCTCCCTACTCTCTCCAACCCTACTCTCTCCCCCTCTCCCTACTCTCTCCCCTCTCCCTACCTCTCCCCCCTCCCTACTCTCCCCCTAACCCTACTCTCTCCCCCTAACCCTACTCTCTCCCCCTCTCCCTACTCTCTCCCCCTCTCCCCAACCCTACTCTCTCCCCAACCCTACTCTCTCCCTCTCTCTCTCCCTAACCCCACTCTCTCTCTCTCTCTCCCTAACCCCACTCTCTCTCTCTCTCTCTCCCCCTAACCCCACTCTCTCTCTCTCTCTCCCTAACCCCACTCTCTCTCTCTCTCCCTAACCCTACTCTCTCTCTCTCCCTAACCCTACTCTCTCCCTACTCTCTCCCTACTCTCTCCCTCTCTCCCCTAACCCTACTCTCTCTCCCTACTCTCTCCCTCTCTCCCTAACCCTACTCTCTCCCTCTCTCCCTAACCCTACTCTCTCCCTAAACCTACTCTCTCCCCCTCTCCCTAACCCTACTCTCTCCCTAACCCTACTCTCTCCTACTCTCCCTAACCCTACTCTCTCCCCCTCTCCCTAACCCTACTCTCTCCCCCTCTCCCTAACCATACTCTCCCCTAACCCTACTCTCTCTAACCCTACACTCTCCCCCTAACCTTACACTCTCCCCCTAACCCTACACTCTCTCTATGTTGAAAGTGCTATGCTTGAGGGTGTCCTCAAATACCTGGGGTCTGACTCTGGTGTGAAACAAGCAAATGCAACAAGTGTCTGATGTTGCCTTTGTAGGATGTGTTCAACACGTAGGAATAGTTAGATTACAATCCCTCAGACTCATGGAGCAGAAAAGCAGGTTTGGTTGGTTCCGACCTACTGCTAAAGGCACTGTTCTACTTCCCCGTTCTGCTCTGTTCTGTTCTGTTGGTGGGGCTTGGGAGGAAGCATAGCTTAGGCCTACATTAGCTCACTTCCAATATAGCTGGGAGTATTTTGCCTACACAAATATGAATGGTATTGTTGACATACAGTGTAGGGTTGAATCATTCTGGAAACTTGGTTTTTTATTAATTTAAATGTAACTTTTATTTAACCGTTATTTAACTAGGCAAGTCAGTTAAGAACAAATTCTTATTTACAATGACGGTCTAACCCCGGCTAAACCCGGACGATGCTGTGCCAATTGCGCGCTGCCCTATGGGACACCCAATCACGGCCGGATGTGATGCAGCCTGGATTCGAACCAGGTACTGCACATCGACGGGACAGTAGTGGAGAAGCTGGAAAGTTTTAAAAGTTCCTCGGCGTACACATCACAGACAAACTGAAATGGTCCACCCACACAGACAGCGTGGTGAAGAAGGCTCAAAAGTGCCTCTTCAACCTCAGGAGGCTGAAGAAATTCGGCTTGTCACCTAAAACCCTGACATACTTTAACAGATGCACAATCGAGAGCACCCTGTCGGGCTGTATCACCGCCTGGTACGGCAACTGCTCCGCCCACAACCGCAAGGCTCTCCAGAGGGTAGTGAGGGCTGCACAACGCATCACCGGGGGCAAACTACCTGCCCTCCAGGACACCAACACCACCCGATGTCACAGGAAGGCCAAAAAGCTCATCAAGGACAACAAGGACAACAACCACCCGAGCCACTGCCTGTTCACCCCGCTATCATCCAGAAGGCGAGGTCAGTACAGGTGCATCAAAGCTGGGACCGAGAGACAGAAGCTGTTTTTCAATCTCAAGTCCATCAGACTGTTAAACAGCCATCACTAACATTGAGTGGCTGCTGCCAACATACTGACTCAAATCTCTAGCGACTTTAATAATTAAAAATGGGATGTAATAAATGTATCACTAGCCACTTTAAACAATGCCACTTTATACACTGCTCAAAAAAATAAAAGGGAACACTTAAACAACACAATGTAACTCCAAGTCAATCACACTTCTGTGAAATCAAACTGTCCAAATAGGAAGCAACACTGATTGACAATACATTTCACATGCTGTTGTGCAAATGGAATAGACAACAGGTGGAAATTATAGGCAATTAGCAAGACACCCCCAAGAAAGGAGTGGTTCTGCAGGTGGGGACCACAGACCACTTCTCAGTTCCTATGCTTCCTTGCTGATGTTTTGGTCACTTTTGAATGCTGGCAGTGCTTTCACTCTAGTGGTAGCATGAGACGGAGTCTACAACCCACACAAGTGGCTCAGGTAGTGGAGCTCATCCAGGATGGCACATCAATGCGAGCTGTGGCAATAAGGTTTGCTGTGTCTGTCAGCGTAGTGTCCAGAGCATGGAGGCGCTACCAGGAGTCAGGCCAGTACATCAGGAGACGTGGAGGAGGCCAACAACCCAGCAGCAGGACCGCTACCTCTGCCTTTGTGCAAGGAGGAGCAGGAGAAGCACTGCCAGAGCCCTGCAAAATGACCTCCAGCAGGCCACAAATGTGCATGTGTCTGCTCAAACGGTCAGAAACAGACTCCATGAGGGTGGTATGAGGGTCCGACGTCCACAGGTGGGGGTTGTGCTTACAGCCCAACACCGTGCAGGATGTTTGGCATTTGCCAGAGAACACCAAGATTGGCAAATTTGCCACTGGCGCCCTGTGCTCTTCACAGATGAAAGCAGGTTCACACTGAGCACGTGACAGACGTGACAGAGTCTGGAGACACCGTGGAGAACATTCTGCTGCCTACAACATCCTCCAGCATGACCGGTTTGGCGGTGGGTCAGTTATGGTGTGGGGTGGCATTTCTTTGGGGGGCCGCACAGCCATCCATGTGCTCGCCAGAGGTAGCCTGACTGCCATTAGGTACCGAGATGAGATCCTCAGACCCCTTGTGAGACCATATGCTGGTGCGGTTGGCCCTGGGTTCCTCCTAATGCAAGACAATGCTAGACCTCATGTGGCTGGAGTGTGTCAGCAGTTCCTGCAAGAGGAAGGCATTGATGCTATGGACTGGCCCGCCCGTTCCCCAGACCTGAATCCAATTGAGCACATCATGTCTCGCTCCATCCACCAACGCCACGTTGCACCACAGACTGTCCAGGAATTGGCGGATGCTTTAGTCCAGGTCTGGGAGGAGATCCCTCAGGAGACCATCCGCCACCTCATCAGGAGCATGCCCAGGCGTTGTAGGGAGGTCATACAGGCACGTGGAGGCCACACACTACTGAGCCTCATTTTGACTTGTTTTAAGGACATTACATCAAAGTTGGATCAGCCTGTAGTGTGGTTTTCCACTTTAATTTTGAGTGCGACTCCAAATCCAGACCTCCATGCGTTGATAAATTGGATTTCCATTGATTATTTTTGTGTGATTTTGTTGTCAGCACATTCAACTATGTAAAGAAAAAAGTATTTAATAAGATTATTTCTTTCATTCAGATCTAGGATGTGTTGTTTAAGTGTTCCCTTTATTTTTTGAGCAGTATAATGTTTACATAACCTACATTAGTCATCTCATATGTATATACTGTACTCTATACCATCTACTGCATCTTGCCTATGCCGTTCGGCCATCGCTCATTCATATATTTATATGTACATATTCTTATTCATTCCTTTACACTTGTGTGTATAAGGTAGTTGTGAAATTGTTAGGTTATATTACTTGTTAGATATTACTGCACGGTCGGAACTAGAAGCACAAGCATTTCGCTACACTCGCATTAACATCTGCTAACCATGTGTATGTGACCAATAAAATTTGATTTGATTTGCAGTGACACCTCTAGAACTGAGATGCAGTGCCTTAGACCACTACACTACTCGGGAGCACAAAGGATTCCCTCACAGTCTATTCCCTCCTTGTTACAGAAGTCATCCTCCCAACTAGGATTTCTGATAAAAACAGGGAATTATGGGAATTTGGGTAAGTTTTAGAATATCCGCAACTCTACACATGCTGTCACATTGTGATGTTGCTGCTCAGGGACTCCCAGGGGGAGGGAGTGAAACTATCCTCACCTTTCAGGCATGCAGCCAACCTTCCTGCATGACTCTGCCCCGGGATTTGGTTTCATTTAGTGAACTCAGTCACCATGAGTAATGGCCTCTGTCAAAATAAAAGAGCTGGGATTGGTCTGACCCCGACAGGAAGACCTTTCATTGGCCAATCATCAAGAGAACGTAAATACACTGACATTGCACTCTGTTGTCTGCTCTCTCACATAGACCTCACAAGAAACAGGAAATGTCTGTTTTTGCAATAGAGGTCTAATGGTCCTTTCTCCATGTGTAACAAACCAATTTTTTTTATGTAACCTTTATTTAACTAGGCAAGTCAGGTAAGAACAAATTCTTATTTACAATGACGGTCTACCCCCGGCCAAACCCGGACGATGCTGGGCCAATTGTGCGCCGCCCTATGGGACTCCCAATCACGGCCGGTTGTGATACAGCCTGGAATCGAACCAGGGTGTCTGTAGTGTCTTAGACCGCTGCGCCCTAATGATTATATATTGGTTTGGTGTTTGTGTAAAGTTTGACGACCCTGCAGGAAATAGTTACCTTCTCCTAGGAAATGCATCTTATTCAAGTCCACTGTATTTCAGACCTTACATACAGATTTTCATTATAATCTATTCTACTCCAGACTCCACAAGAAAACAAGGAAATGTCTGTTTTTGCAATAGAAGTGCAATGGGTCCCTTCTCAACGCCATGTGCAGCAAAAGCTAACATCTTTCACTTTAAAAAGAGAAACTGACAGCGTTTAAACTACTTTTGCAGATATGAAACAAAAAGAAAAATCAGTCAAAGATATTAATATGCTTCAAAACCAAATTTATCAAGAGGGTTCTATGTGACTCAACTTTCCATGACATAGAGTAAGGAATTGTTGGCAGAATAGATGGATGCAGTTCAATGCATTATTTAATATAATAATTCACCAATACATTTCTTGGTAGTACAACAACAACAACAAAATTGCTATCAGGTTGTAAATCACAGCCGGTCTGGTACACTGTTTGCTGCCTCCAGCCATTCGGATGCACTGTTTTGGTTTAAATGACTGTAAACTAAGGCTGGGAATGTCAATACAATCTGACTTGCAAGGGCAAGGATGACAAGTCAGTCATAACGTGGCCAAACACAAAGCCCCGCGGGATAAAAAAATAAAAAAGGACACAAGTGAGTCATGTACTTTTATGAAATTACAGCCTGATGCGCTTGCGTCGGTGAATTCAACTTCAATTGACCCAAACTTTCGCGTGTCCTGTTTACAGCGCGGAGTGGAGGGAAAGTGTACAGAAGAAAAACAAAAAATGGCCAGTTTGGGTCGCAGTTTTACTTTTTTTTTGTAAAAACCAAATAGGCTGTCTGGCCCACGATTTCGTTAGGATTTTTTTTCAATTCGGCCTTGTGCACTGTTTGAGTTTGACACCCCATGGCTAGCGTATCTATTTATGCAGCTAGCTATTTATTTAGCAAGCTAAAAACACAGAGCCTAACATTAACAAGCTAGTTGCTGGGAGGATGTCATATCTTCGGATATCTTTTACGGTGGCTACAGCTAGAGATGCAGGGGTCATTTGGTAAGAGGACTCCTGTGGTGTTTTTACATATTTACAGAAATCCATTCAGGTGAATGTGTTCTAATGATCTAAAGTCACGCTGTTGTTACTTCCTGTAAACACACAGTCCAGTTCATAGTGAATGATGGCAGGTCTACTTCCTGTAAACACACAGTCCAGTTCATAGTGAATGATGACAGGCCCTACTTCCTGTAAACACACAGTCCAGTTCAATTTGACAGGCCCTACTTCCTGTAAACACAGTCCAGTTCAAAGAGAATTAAGGCAGGTCCTACTTCCTGTTAACACACAGTCCAGTTCAAAGTGAATGATGGCAGGCCCGTGTGGCAAACGAGTTATTTGCATATACAGTGCATTCGGAAAGTATTCAGACCCCTTGACTTTTTCCACATTACAGCCTTATTCTGAAATGGAATACATTGATGGGGGGAAACATTCTTAAATGAAACAAGTTTGGAACAACCAAGAACCCGATAGTCACTATGACAGAGCTCCTCTGTGGAGATGGGAGAACCTTCCGGAAGGACAACGATCTCTGCAGCGCCACCGATCAGGCCTTTAGGGTAGAGCTCCAGACAGAAGCCACTCCGCAGTAAAAAAAGGTACATGACAGCCCACTTGGAGTTTGCCAAAAGGCACTTAAAGGACTCTCAGACCATGAGAAACAAGATTCTCTGGTCTGATGAAACCAAGATGAAACTATTTGGCCTGAATGCCAAGCGTCACGTCTGGAGGAAAGGTGCTTCAACAAAGTACTGTGTAAATGGTCTGAATACTTATGTAAATGCAATATCACTATTTTTGCTTTGTCATTATGGGGTATTGTGTGTAGATTTATTAAAAATATATATATTTTTTTCGAATCAATTTTAGAATAAGGCTGTAACGTAACAAAATGTGGAAAAAGTCAAGGGGTCTGAATACTTTCCGAATGCTTTGTATATATGGGGCAATTTAGCAATTTGGATTTGTTATCTGTAATGGTTATGATCTGTTGGCATATAGATAAATGCAAACATATTTTTTTTCTAGTGTCGGGCATTGTGTTAAAAACAATATTATATTTTTTCCATTCGAGAACTCCAGATAAAACAATTGCGAGTACTCTAACAGTCCAAAAATGTAAAACGCCCATCCCTATGTCTGAACGATGAGCTGTATGTTTGATGTTGGTTTGAGGTTTGTGTAAAATGTACAAGCTTGTGAAAAACAATTTCCTGCTCAGAGGACAATAAATCTATTATATTCTACAGTATTCTGTCCAGACATACCACAGACAGACTTGTGCATGAAGTAAGGAAAACATGCTGACATTCCCTAAAATAAGTTCTCCCCCCCACTACCCATTCTTCTTCTTGGCAATATCTCTGCTCCACTGCTGAAGTTTAACCCAGATCCACAGAATCTCTAACGCAGAACAGATGAATACAGATACACATACAAACGAGAGAGAGAGAGAGAGAGAGAGAGAGAGAGAGAGAGAGAGAGAGAGAGAGAGAGAGAGAGAGAGAGAGAGAGACAGTGAGAGGCTGTACTTTCTCCCACACCGAGAGAACAAGAGAGACTTACCAGCTATTTCTTTTTACAAAATTGAAAACAAAAACATTTTGAAAACAAAACCAGAAAAGGAGAAAATCCAGTATCTTTGTGCCATATTAGTTTCATAATATGTAGCAGCTGCCACACCCGTAGAGCCAGCCAGTGGAATGACCAACCACAGAATAAACATTGCTTCCTGTGTCTGTCACCATTTCATTATTGTCCTCATTCATTTCTTACTCTAGTGTCCTGTTAATTGTTACTCTAGTGTCCTGTTAATTGTTACTACTCAATGAGTATTATTATTTTTCCCTGTGCTGAATTCAACTCTGCTGACTTGCCTAGTTAAATAAAAGGTTAAATAAATACAATAATAAAAAAATAAAAAATAAAAAAAAATAGAAAAAACTCCACTCTGCCCGGGGCCAAACTCCACTCTGCCCGGGGCCAAACTGTGATGTCCATACTTGTGAAATATAGACATCTATGATTGGTACAGATTTGGTCTGGATCAACCAAATGTGATCTTGTTTTGGGGGCATTAGAATAATAACCAGTGTGTAGTAATAATAATTCCCAAAACATGCAAAGGAAGAACATTAAACATTCCTACCTATTTAGACTACATCACCATGAACAGAACGACACTCAGAATGATGCATTCCTCTATAGTACAGATCAAGGACCCATGATGTCAATGTTACCGTCATTCTGTTACCGGGTCTTAAACCACTTCACTTCCTGTAGTAAAATAACCCAAAAGAGAGTCAAGGTGTCATATCATAGCTCTTATTGCAGACATCTTTGAATCTTGAAAAATGGAAAAGATAGTTTTTCGAAAACGTGGTCACATAAACGGTCACATTTACTGTCATTCTGTTACCAAACTTTGCATCTACCTTTCTAAATACACACACACACACACACACACACACACACACACACACACACACACACACACACACACACACACACACACACACACACACACACAGTACAAGTCGAAAGTTTACATACACTTAGGTTGGAGTCATTAAAAAACTCGTTTTTTTCAACCACTCCACAAATGTTTTGTTAACAAACTATAGTTTTGGCAAGTCGGTTAGGACATCTACTTTGTGAATGACAAGTAATTTTTCAAACAATTATTTACAGACAGATTATTTCACTTACTGTATCACAATTCCAGTGGGTCAGAAGTTTACATACACTAAGCTGACTGTTCCTTTAAACAGCTAATTGCTTCTGATAGGCTAATTGACATCATTTGAGTCAATTGGAGGTGTACCTGTGGATGTATTTCAAGGCCTACCTTCAAACTCAGTGCCTCTTTGCTTGACATCATGGGAAAATCTAAAGAAATCAGCCAAGACCTCAGAAAAAAAATTGGAGACCTCCACAAGTCTGGTTCATCCTTGGGAGCAATTTCCAAACACTTGAAGGTACCACGTTCATCTGTACAAACAATAGTACGCAACTATAAACACCATGGGACCACACAGCCGTCATATCGCTCAGGAAGGAGACAAGTTCTGTCTCCTAGAGATAAACGTAATTTGGTGAGAAAAGTGCAAATCAATCCCAGAACAACAGCAAAGGACCTTGTGAAGATGCTGGAGGAAACAGGTACAAAACTATCTATATCCACAGTAAAACGAGTCCTATATCGACATAACCTGAAAGGCCGCTCAGCAAGGAAGAAGCCACTGCTCCAAAACCACCATAAAAAAGCCAGACTATGGTTTGCAACTGCACATGGGGACAAACAAAGATCGTACTTTTTGGAGAAATGTCCTCTGGTCTGCTGAAACAAAAATAGAACTGTTTGGACATAATGACCATCATTTTGTTTGGAGGAAAGAGGGGGAGGCTTGCAAGCCGAAGAACACCATCCCAACCGTGAAGCACGGGGGCGGCAACATCATGTTGTGGGGGTGCTTTGCTGCAGGAGGGACTGGTGCACTTCACAAAGTAGATGGCATCATGAGGGAGGAAAATTATGTGGATATATTGAAGCAACATCTCAAGACATCAGTCAGGAAGTTAAAGCTTGGTCGCAAATGGGTCTTCCAAATGGACAATGACCCCAAGCATACTTCCAAAGTTGTGGCAAAATGGCTTAATGACAACAAAGTCAAGATATTGGAGTGCCCATCACAAAGCCCTGACCTCAATCATATAGAAAATCTGTGGGCAGAACTGAAAAAGTGTGTGTGAGCAAGGAGGCCTACAAACCTGACTCAGTTACACCAGCTCTGTCAGGAGAAATGGGCCAAAATTCACCCAACTTATTCTGGGAAGCTTGTGGAAGGCTACCCAAAACGTTTGACCCACGTTAAACAATTTAATGGCAATGCTACCAAATACTAATTGAGTGTATGTAAACTTCTGACCCACTGGGAATGTGATGAAAGAAATAAAAGCTGAAATAAATCACTCTACTATTATTCTGACATTTCACATTCTTAAAATAAAGTGGTGATCTTAACTAACCTAAGACAGGGAATGTTTACTACGATTAAATGTCAGGAATTATGAAAAACTGAGTTTAAATGTATTTGGCTAAGGTGTTTGTAAACTTCCGAATTCAACTGTGTGCGCGCGCACACACACACACACACACACACACACACACACACACACACACCACACACACACACACACACACACACACACACACACACACACACACACACACATATATATACACACACATTCAAAGGTCTTTCTAAATTTTTTACATTATAGAATAGTTGTGAAGACATCAAAACTATGAGATAACAAATATTGGATGATGTACTACCCCCAAAAAAAGAGTGTTAAACAAATCAAAATATATTTTATATATGAGATTCTTCAAATAGCCACCCTTTGCCTTGATGACAACTCCTCAGTAAAAGGCTAGCTAGCTAGCTAGCATCAGCAGCAGTCACATATTGGCTACCTAGCAACATGACATCAATTCTAATTTCTGGAGGCAGTGGAAACGCACTTTGAGCTAGCCCTCCCAAGGCCAGCCCAACCTAGGTGGACTTCAAAGTGCCAATGGAAAAAGGGGCTCAATTCCATCATGGTTTGTGGAAATGAATGCTGGTTTTTTTTGGTAGTTTTTTTGAGGGAGCGGGGGAATAAATGCCTTAAATAAGGTCAGAGGTAAACACAGATCTTATACGTTTAGTTCTATGAGATAATCATCAGCTAACGTCACTTTTTTGGTGAAATGATGAAGCATTTATGGAATAAAAAAAATGCATAAAGCACATAAAACTGTGACTCAGTTGGTAGAGCATGGTGTTTGCAATGCCAGGGTTGTGGGTTCGATTCCCACGGGGGGCCAGTAGAAAAAATGTTTTCTTAAAAATGCATGAAATGTACGAAATGTATGCATTCAACTACTGTAAGTCGCTCTGGATAACAGCGTCTGCTAAATGACTAAAATTTAAAAAATAATTTAAAAAAAGCTTCATAATTAATAAAAAAGGTTATGTTCAATGACTGCTATGATCTCCTGAGCCTGTGTTAACCTCAGACTTTTATTTTTCACGTTTATCCCAAACCCCTATTCTTTCACCACAGGAATGGCTGAAAGAATCAGAGGTAACTCATTGCCTGGTTGTAGGACTACAAGCTGGCGAGATCTATGGAATATATTTTTTTGCAAATCACAGCACATATTGATGGGTATATTTCCTGCTTTTACTTCCTGCTTTGCTCCTCGCAATGGCTGCCATTCCACCCATTATGTCCTCATTGACTTGAATGGGGACACCCGTTCTCTTCCTTCTATTTCTACTGCAGCACATGCAGGCTGAGCAAAGGAGAAAACATGTTTAAAAAAGAAAAAACATTTATATTTATATATAAAAAAATATTTATATTTTTTTCTAAAACATGTTTTGCTATTCAAATGGTTATTGCGTTGATCGTGGTAATTTGGCTGGCCAATTACCGTCATCCAAAGTTCCATGACCGTCACAGCCCTTGATACTACTGTAGGTCACGGGTGATAGACTGACTGGCTTTCCTGGCAAACCCTGTGGCAATTTCTGTTGTTTCCAGGCTTTATACATGGGTCATGCACCACAATGACTGCACACACACAACCAGACGTGAAAACACAACGCATCAGCTAAACCACAGCCTGCCTCCCATATGACTCAGCAGTCAAATGAAACCTGTGTATGTGTGTGTGTAAGGGAGGACTTATGGTGTGAGTCAACACCCCCAACATAAACATTTCCCCATCACTCATGCAAAGCTGAAGTCCCCTCCTCTCAGTTATAATGGTGACGACTGCTGCAGAGCTGATGATACGGAGACTACAGCCACCATGACAGGTGGAGAAAAAGAATAAGCCTCAGGAGGGAGGTACCTTATCAGAAACAAAACATGAAGGCTCTTATTAAGCGAATGTATATTGTTGTTCCTGTCTGACAGCACATGGGTTTCAACAAAGTCATTTGATCCCTGATGAACCAATCCCTGATGAACCAATCCCTGATGAACCAATCCCTGATGAACCAATGTTGACACTTAGCTACACCCATTCAACTGTTATCGCACACAGATTTACAATCAGTGGAGCAATCAATCAATCAATCAATCAGCTGATTAGTGGAGTTACTAGGCCTGAGTTTAGTAGTATGGTGGCATTACCTTTCTGTACCGTGGATGATATCAGGGTAGTATGATGGCATTACCTTTCTGTACGTGGATGATATCAGGGTAGTATGGTGACATTACCTTTCTGTACCGTGGATGATATCAGGGTAGTATGGTGGCATTACATTTCTGTACCGTGGATGATATCAGGGTAGTATGGTGGCATTACCTTTCTGTACCGTGGATGATATCAGGGTAGTATGATGGCATTACCTTTCTGTACCGTGGATGATATCAGGGTAGTATGATGGCATTACCTTTCTGTACCGTGGATGATATCAGGGTAGTATGGTGACATTACCTTTCTGTACCGTGGATGATATCAGGGTAGTATGGTGACATTACCTTTCTGTACCGTGGATGATATCAGGGTAGTATGGTGACATTACCTTTATGTACCATGGATGATATCAGGGTAGTATGGTGGCATTACCTTTCTGTACGTGGATGATATCAGGGTAGTATGGTGACATTACCTTTATGTACCATGGATGATATCAGGGTAGTATAGTGGCATTACCTTTCTGTACCGTGGATGATATCAGGGTAGTATGATGGCATTACCTTTCTGTACCGTGGATGATATCAGGGTAGTATGATGGCATTACCTTTCTGTACCGTGGATGATATCAGGGTAGTATGGTGGCATTACCTTTCTGTACCGTGGATGATATCAGGGTAGTATGGTGGCATTACCTTTCTGTACCGTGGATGATATCAGGGTAGTATGGTGGCATTACCTTTCTGTACCGTGGATGATATCAGGGTAGTATGGTGGCATTACCTTTTTGTACCGTGGATGATATCAGGGTAGTATGATGGCATTACCTTTCTGTACCGTGGATGATATCAGGGTAGTATGGTGGCATTACCTTTCTGTACGTGGATGATATCAGGGTAGTTGGCCAGATGTCCCTGGTACAGCTGTAACAAATCCATTAACGGGTCCACATCTTGTCTTGGCTGCTCTGCAAAGTAGTCCCCAATAGCATCGTATGCCTCTCCAGTGTAAGCTATGGCCTGGTTCAACCCTACTGAATACGTCTGCTGGTCCAGCTCAAACGCTTGTCCCAGGACTTTAAACGCCTGCCCCACTTTCTGGTACTCTTTCTTAAACCCTGTGATCTGTTTCCGGGCGAACTCGTTGGTGGTGGCGTTGACTTGGACCACGCTGTCGTCCATTTTCTTAGTGAAAGCTTTGAAGCCGTCGATCTTGGACTCGACCTCGACCAGGTCCAGGGGGGGTCCGGAGGGCGTGGAGATAGTGAGGAAGAAGTTTGCCCCCACCATCTCGTCCTTCTCCGCCTTCCTCTTCCCCTGCTTCCATGACTTCTCGTCTGTGCTGTGGAAAATAATTAAAAACATGGGGTTTTCACAAAGCGTTTAAAAATGTTTTGTTTTACAGAGACAGTGAAGAACACGGTTCTCGTGGGCCAGATTCGTACCCATACCAACACAGGCCAAGCCTACATTGTGTGATCCGAATGGAAAGCAGTTACCACCAGACCATCCCCAGGCCACTACTGGCTAGAGCTTTTCAATGACCCAAAAGACGCTTTACGATAGCCTGAGTGCCAGTCTGTTTGTGCTATTATGACATCTCCATTGCTGCCCATTATCACGCTAAACACGCCAATTCTATGAGGAGTTGGCAAGAGAGCAAAAAAAAAAAAAAAGACTGGCACTCAGGCTAGCTTTACAGAGCAAAGAAACATGGAGAGGAGAGAGGGGATGGGGAAAGGTGAAGCCTACCTGTTGCAGGTGAGGAAGTGCTGAAAGACATCACACTTGGACAGGATCGGGTGGCTGGTCATGTGATTCATCCACCATATCAACCCCTTCCTCCTTTTAGAGATGAAGTCTTCCTCAAACCGTCCCGTGGCTTGTTTCTCTGGGATGTGGGGTACCGAGATGACAGGGAACTTCTCCACCAGCCTGGCATAGAGCCAGTCAAAGTGTTTATACCTCCTGTTTACCTGGGTCTGTGTGTGGGTGGGAGTCAACTTGTAGGCAATGTAACTCTTCATCCCTTTAAACTTGGTCTGCTTGGTGGGGTCGTCGATGGTACAGGCGAAAGGGTATGGGTTTTCCTGCCATTCTGGACCGTATTGTCCCGTTACAACACATATCTTATCCCCATCTTTTACAAAACCAGCTGCATCACCTAACACGAACGCTTCCCCTCCTGATTTCACAAATGTTGAAAACCTATTGAGGTTTCTACTGACCGTAGCAGAGCTCTTGGCTTGTTGAACGTTGCTACTTTTAGACGTAGACGTTGACACTCTGTATGTAGACGGTCCGTTGCCATCAAAATCCCCTTGGTAATTACCTCCGACAACCCCTGGTTCGTCAGCCACTGTCGAGCTGTCATCCCAGTCATCATCCCAGTCTTCGTCGCTTCCCTGGCTGGCTTGGTATCCGTGTTGCTGTTGTACTGGGACAGGCGGTGAGAACGCATTAAACCCGGGTGATGTTACCGATGTTTTGGACAAGTTGTCAGTTTGATTCTGGATTTTATAAGAAGAAGAAGAGGAGTCCCCGAAACCTCCGGTTGGTATATTGGCGTACCGTGATCCAGATGTGCTGCTGTTGTTAAACGTGGACGCAGTATCATTCTTCAGGATCTCGACGTAGGACGCTGGGATGAGACCTCTCTCTCCTTTACTGTTGGACCCTTCTAGCCATCCTTCGATATCCTGTTCGCTGTACAGACTCACTATTTCATTTTCTTTCACTGATATCTCACCGGGGTTTTCGGAATTGAAATCGTATAAAGCCCTCGCTTTGAGCGCCATAGTTCAAAACAACTGGAGCGCCTAACGCGCAATAAAAAATATAACCAGCAAACTCTCCCCCCAGCTGGGCTAGCCTATCCAAACTAACACAACTCTGTGTACGAAGTTAAAAAGGCACACTGCTTGTAAACTCCCACCGAAATATCCCTTCTTCCAACGACCTACACTATACAATCCAAATTTTATTTTGTTACCGTTCAAATGTGCAATAAAATCCTGTTGTTTCGTCCGGGTTTTTACCCTCCCCGTTAGATGTGTAGCCTGGTTAGTGCCTCTTGCTCTCCTCTCCTCGCAGACTCCCCTTCTCGGCGCAACAACCGCACATAATCAGTCCGAATAATCGAGGGTGGAGCTATGAGGATGATCAGATAACAGGCAACGTTAATCAAACGCCTATCTTTGCTTTTTTTAGTTGATGAGTGGGTGTGGAATTCCAGTTATGTGATGTGATTTTCTGTCACGTATCAATTCATAGATGTTATCAGACTCCTACTGTATTTACGTGTATTTATTTGTATTATCAGAATGTAGCATGAATGTAACAAAATAGTAAAAACAAAAACAAAACAAAAAATGATGTAAAAGATTTGAATAGCAATTTATCAATCTAGTAACATTGGTGATTATAATGTGACAATGTATCACTTTTTAAAATCACATTTGTATCTTCTTTGAAGTCTATATTTATAGTCTCAGTCAGCCCTAAATGTACAGAACATCTGTTCATACATGTCAGATATCATAAGAACTATATTATCAACTTCTCAATGACTGCCTAGTGACCAACCTCATATGTCTATTTACAATTTAAAGCAAATTGAACACTTAAATTATTATTTTTTAAATAAAGCATTTATACTGTTAAGTAATTCAATAACATTACTACCAATAACTTTATATAGCAAAGTAATACCAGATAGAAATGTATGGTTAGAGAAATATTTATAATTATATAATTCATTTCACAAAACATAATACAATCAATCACTTTTGTTAGCGCTACTGTACTATCTGGTCAGGTCACTGTTTGTACTTTAACTCACTTCCTTACCTAATCAATAGAGTAATAATCAATAGTCAATCATTAATAGTCCTTCTCCTCACTCTGTTTAGACTCCACCACCAGTATCCCAGCGTGACACAGCTGTTTAGACTCCACCACCAGTATCCCAGCGTGACACAGCTGTTTAGACTCCACCACCAGTATCCCAGCGTGACACAGCTGTTTAGACTCCACCACCAGTATCCCAGCGTGACACAGCTGTTTAGACTCCACCACCAGTATCCCAGCGTGACACAGCTGTTTAGACTCCACCACCAGTATCCCAGCGTGACACAGCTGTTTAGACTCCACCACCAGTATCCCAGCATGACACAGCTGTTTAGACTCCACCACCAGTATCCCCAGCATGACACAGCTGTTTAGACTCCACCACCAGTATCCCAGCGTGACACAGCTGTTTAGACTCCACCACCAGTATCCCAGCGTGACACAGCTGTTTAGACTCCACCACCAGTATCCCAGCATGACACAGCTGTTTAGACTCCACCACCAGTATCCCAGCGTGACACAGCTGTTTAGACTCCACCACCAGTATCCCAGCGTGACACAGCTGTTTAGACTCCACCACCAGTATCCCCAGCGTGACACAGCTGTTTAGACTCCACCACCAGTATCCCAGCGTGACACAGCTGTTTAGACTCCACCACCAGTATCCCAGCGTGACACAGCTGTTTAGACTCCACCACCAGTATCCCAGCGTGACACAGCTGTTTAGACTCCACCACCAGTATCCCAGCGTGACACAGCTGTTTAGACTCCACCACCAGTATCCCAGCGTGACACAGCTGTTTAGACTCCACCACCAGTATCCCCAGCATGACACAGCTGTTTAGACTCCACCACCAGTATCCCAGCGTGACACAGCTGTTTAGACTCCACCACCAGTATCCCAGCATGACACAGCTGTTTAGACTCCACCACCAGTATCCCCAGCATGACACAGCTGTTTAGACTCCACCACCAGTATCCCCAGCATGACACAGCTGTTTAGACTCCACCACCAGTATCCCCAGCATGACACAGCTGTTTAGACTCCACCACCAGTATCCCAGCATGACACAGCTGTTTAGACTCCACCACCAGTATCCCCAGCATGACACAGCTGTTTAGACTCCACCACCAGTATCCCAGCATGACACAGCTGTTTAGACTCCACCTGGGGGCCTGGGGTGAGGGCCTGGGGGTGGGGGCCTGGAGACCTGGGGTGAGGGCCTGGGGGTGAGGGCCTGGGGGTGGGGGCCTGGGGTGAGGGCCTGGGGGTGGAGGCCTGGAGGCCTGGGGTGGGGGCCTGGGGCGGTCTCAAGTCCTAATAGTAGGAGGGGATCAGACCTGCGTTCAAATTGCTATTTAAAATCTTTTCCAATACTTTTAGCATTTGCTTTAGCCTGCCTGGATTACCAGATGGACGGGGTTCGCCCTTTTGCAACTATTTTCTTTTGGTACCATTGGCCAGGCAAGTATTTGCAATGATTTCAAATAGTATTTGAACCCAGGTCTGGACCTGGTGGGGATATAAGAGGGCTGTTTTCAGAGCTGGCAGATATGCAGCAGGAGATCAGATTACATATGGACTCCGGGCCAGAGAGTCCCCTTAGAGATATAATCATCATTGGTCCTTGTAATAGCTTGTCATGATCAGAGAATCGTGGATCTTGTTTGTTTTGGGTGATGTCATGTGAATTGATCATTTGTCATGTTGACTTGTCATTTGACACCGTTGAGTTCACTACTAATGTAAACTGTCAACACAGTTAATAACTCATATGAGTCATGTTTCTTTACACACTAAATGTAATATATCCATTAGACTAACAAACAAACTAAATTCATTAATAAAACCCCAGACAAAATATAATATAACTATTTCTAAATGTTTTTGAGCTCAGCAAATGTGTTTCTCTGGAAAACAAATCATTAGTTTATTACAACAATATCACCCATTAAAAAGCCACCCATTACTAAGCCTTTTTTTTTTAATTTTCTCCTAAAATGACATACCTGAATCTAACTGCCTGTAGCTCAGGACCTGAAGCAAGGATATGCACATTCTTGATATCATTTTTGTGGAAATGTGACATTGATGTAGGAGAATTTAACACAAAGAAAAAAATGTGCGTTTAAAAAAATAAAAAGTTTGTACCATCATCTTTGAAATGCAAGAGAAAGGCCATAATGTATTATTCCAGCCCAGGCCCAATTTAGATTTTGGCCACTAGATGGTAGCAGTGTATGTGCAAAGTTTTAGACTGATCCAATGAACCATTGCATATCTGTTCAAAATGCTGTATCAAGACTGCCCAAATGTGCCTAATTGGTTTATTAATACATTTTCAAGTTCATAATTGTGCAGTCTTCAAACAATAGCATGGTATTATTTCACTGCAATAGCTACTGTAAATTGGACAGCACAGTTAGCTTAAACTCATGTTAATCTTTCTGCCCATTTCAGATATGTCTATGTCCTGGGATTTTTTTGTTTTGTTACTTACAACCTCATGCTAATCACATTAGCCTATGTTAGCTCAACCATAGAGCACCGATCCCATAGAGCAGGTATTCCCAAACTGGGGTATGTACAATGCCGTCGGGTGTACGCCAAATTAAAATGTGATTCACATTTTTTCAAATACATTTAAAAAAGTATATATATTTTTTTCACATTTTCAAACAGTCCATTTATATTTTCCAACGGGGTTATACATTTGGGTGAGTTTTCTTTCCTCGCCTGAGTAGCCTCGTTTCACTGCCAAAAAGAAAATTAAACCATCTAGTGTTCAGCGAAATACCAACACAATGTCAAATACAGGTAGCCTAGTCAATTAAATGAACATCCAATCACATTAACCGTTACTCTTTTGCGGGAATTCCACTATTGGTCCTTATGTAGCCAAACATATGTCGTGTCTTTGGGTTACCATTAAACGGAAGATATGTTTATCAATTAGCTCCCTGTAATTATTATCACGCGATTAAACTGATTAATCGTTTAATTGTAATTAACTAGGAGATCGGGGCACCAAGGAGAATATTCAGATTACAAAGCTATAATTTTCCTAATATAACTTTCCTGTACTATAATATTATATTCTATTATAGTATAGGCCGATTATCTTCTAGTTTCAATGGTGTATTTTACCTCTAGTCCAGTCTCATTCCAAACGTCGTAAATTGTTGTATCTGCACGAACCCAGTCTTTACTAAAATCATCCATACATCAATTGTCTTAAAATCATTTATTTACTACACTAAGTAATTAACAGAAAAACATACAAACAGCAACTATCGTCACAGAGGATTGGTAGAGGAATGTGCCCTTGTGGGCTAAACAGGCAGGTCGGCCTGTTGAACAATGGATCATAAAAGGTCAGCTGTGGCACACAGAGTTCATTAATATTAACAATTGACAATTGAAGGCTCACTCATTCGGGAACAATTGCAATCAATATATATTTACGCTCAGTGTGTCGTTCTGATTCTTGTTGGAGAGTAGTTCTGATGGAGAGTCTCTCTCTCGGTAAGAATGGATCTTTCAAAGCGACATTCATTAATGTCGTCATCGAATGGTTGTTTCGTTGGTCTTCGCGTTCAATGATATAATTTACTTAGCTGCAGACTAATAATTAATATCAAAGACTTGTTCTTATTCTGTCAGTATCAATAGTCTAAAAGTTAACCACGTGGTATGGTTCACTTTCAGTAGAGTACTTGGATGGTCAAACCTCTGGCCATAGAGTGTAGGCCTGGTCTGGGGAAATGTAAATCAAGGGGTGTTTTATAATGCCCATAGAACAGCTTGTCAAATGACGCCTGGTCCTGTATGGGTCCCTGGGGGCGTGCCTATGACTGAGTTAGATTTGGTTACAGAAATACAATTCTATCACATTACATCAGTACATAGCATCTCAATGTCTTACAAAAGCTTTATCCTTATTAATACATTCTATACAACCATTATGATGCTATTATATAAACAGTTTTATGGTAATATGGCTATATTGTCTCTTCTGAGTATCACAAAATTGTACCAAGCGGATCAGTTCGTAGCTGGATTCTTCACCAATCTTCCATACCTTCTCCAGAACACAAAATGTCGCTTTGCTCTCCAATTCTATGAGTTGGAAGAAATTCCTGTGTCTCTCTATGGGCCATGTGGCCAGAGACTCTCCTGGAATTTTAGAGTTTTTACGACCCTTTACACACAGGGTGGATTGGGGGAAGGTAGGTTGGTTGGTGGTGCAAAAGGGAGGGGGGGGGTCAACTGTCCTCCCTGTACCAAAAGAGGCCAACGTCATGACACATAGCTGCTGCTCATTCAGTTTGCTCGAAAATTGATAAATGGTTCAAAGAAAGTAAGGCCCGCATCCATAGAGACGCATACCAGCTCTACTGGTAGTACTGCTACTACCAGCAGTACTACACCTGCACCTACCAGCAGTACTACACCTGCACCTGTCGATGACAAGTTGGTCTGCTTCCAAGAGCATATCGAATGCTAGCACCAGTAAATCTACTTTTTTTGTTAGCCCAGCTAGCATGGACCCTGACATTTGTGAATCTGATGCAGCCGAAGAGCTACTGCCCCCTTACCCAGGAAAGCACCAAACAACAGACAGGGACGTTGGACCATCGAAGAGGCGCAAACATGATGAGAACTACATTGATTTGGGGTTCACTTATATTGGGAGTAGTGCCTTTCCTCAGCCACAGTGTGTTATATGTACAAAAGTACTATCTCACAACTCGATGAAACCTTCTGTCTTGAGCAGACATTTAGAAAGAAAACATGCCAATTTGAAAAATAAGCCATGGGAGTTTTTCGAGCGAGAATTAAGACGACTTTCAAGTTGTAAGACGTGTATAAAAGCAACAGATAGCATTAATAAGAAGGGGCTAGAAGCGCCTTATTGTCATGGTTGTCGTGCGGATTAGACCAAAACGCAGCGGGAACGTGTATACTCATCTTTATTTTTATTAAAAGAAGGAAAAACAAAAGAAACACGTATACAAAACAACAAACGACACTAAACAGTCCTGTCAGGTGCACAGACACAAAACAGGAGACAACTACCCACAAACCCCCATAGCACAAACACCCCTATACATAGGACCTTCAATCAGAGGCAACGAGGAACAGCTGCCTCCAATTGAAGGTCAATCAACAAACCCTAAACATAGAAGTAGAAAAACTAGACTGAACATAGAAAAACACTAACCTAGAACATAGACCAAAAACCCCGGAACACTCTAAACAAACACACCTCTTACATAATAACATAGCCCAACAAACCCTGAAACACTCTAACCAAACACCCCCTGCCACGTCCTGACCAAACTACAATAACAAATAATCCCTTTACTGGTCAGGACGTGACACTTACATGGTGAGCTACCGAGTGGCTAGGACAGGCAAGCCGCATACTATTGTGTAGGACTTAATTCTTCCTGCAGAACTGAAAAAGTGTGTGTGAGCAATGAGGCCGACAAACCTGACTCAGTTACACCAGCTCTGTCAGGAGGAATGGGCCAAAATTCACCCAACTTATTGTTGGAAGCTTGTGGAAGGCTAACCGAAACGTTTGACCCAAGTTAAACAAAGGCAATGCTACCAAATACTAATTGAGTGTATGTAAACTTCTGATCCGCTGAGAATGTGATGAAAGAAATAAAAGTTTCTATCTACTATTATTCTGACATTTCACATTGTTAAAATAAATTGGTGATCCTAACTGACGTAAGACAGGGATTTTTTACGAGGATTAAATGTCAGGAATTGTGAAAAACTGAGTTTAAATGTATTTGGCTAAGGTGTGTGTACCCTTCCGACTTCAACTGTATGAGAGAGTGGATTCTCGGCCCTCACTAGCATGAAAACTAAATACAGGCACAGACTGTGTGTGAAAAATGATTTAAGTCTGAGACTCTCCAATACAACCCAACATTTCAGAGTTATATGCATCCTTTCAAGCACACCCTTCTCATTAATCTGTGGTGAGACATCTTAATTAAGGTTGTTTCCAGGTCTTGGTTTGCTCGCTCCGAACTGAGAACGAGAACCGAGGACCCCAGTCGGAGACCATGTCCACTGGGAGTCCGTGGATCCTGAAGACGTGCTGCACCATGAGCTGGGCCATCTCTTTGGCAGAGGGTAGTTTGGGGAGAGGGATGAAATGGGCGGCCTTGGAAAACCGATCCACTACCGTCAGAATGACGGTGTTGCCATCAGATGGAGGGAGCCCAGTGACAAAGTCCAGGGAGATATGGAACCAGGGTCGATGAGGGACAGGTAGTGGCTGAAGGAGGCCGGAAAGGACTTGCTGCGGAGTCTTATTCTGAGCACAAACAGTGCATGTGGCAACGAAGGCAGAGGCATCAGGAACCATTGTGGGCCACCAGAAACGTTGTCGGAGGAAGGCCAGGGTTCGACGGGAACCCGGATGACAGGTAAACCTGGATGACAGGTAAACCTGGAGGAATGAGCCCATTCCAAGACCCGGGACCGGACAGAATTAGGGACGAACAACAGGTTAGCCGAGCCCCCTCCAAGGCATGAGGTAGGGAGGATGGTCTCGGAGTCAGAGGATGTGGCAGCGGGACTGTACAGGCGAGAGAGGGTGTCAGATTTAACATTCTTGGACCCTGGGCGATAGGAAATGGTGAAGTTGAACCTGGTGAATAACAGAGCCCATCGGGCCTGCCGGGAGTTAAGGCGCTTGGCTGTGCGCAGATATTCCAAATTCTTGTGGTCGCTCCAAACCAAAAACGGATGTTATGCTCCCTCCAGCCAGTGTCTCCACTCCTCCAGTGCCATCTTGACTGCCAGGAGTTCTTGCTTACCCACGTCGTAGTTTCTTCCTGCAGAGTTGAGATGATGGGACAGGAAGGCACAGGGATGGAGCTTTTGGTCCTGGATGGATCACTGGGACAAGATAGCCCCCACTCCTACGTCAGAAGCATCGACCTCAACCACAAACTGACGGGACGGGTCCAGATGGACGAGGATGGGGGCTGTGGGGAAGTGATACTTCAGGTCCACAAAGGCTCTGTCAACCGCTGGGAACCATGTGAACGGTACCTTGGGAGAGGTGAGTGCCAAGAAGGGGATTGCTAGGGTGCTGTAGCATCGAACTAAACACCGTAGAAATTGGCAAACCCAAGGAAACGTTGTAGCTGTACCCAGGACGTAGGTTGGGGCCAAGCCACTACTGCTTTCACCTTTTCCGGGTCCATCTGGAGATTTCCTTCAGCGATGACATATCCCAGAAAGAAGAGGATAGAACTCAAATTTTTCCGCTTTCACAAATAACTGGTTCTCCAGGAGGCGCTGAAGGACTTGTCGAACATGGAGGACGTGTTCTTGGGCAGAACGGGAAAAAAAACAGGATGTCGTCCAGGTAGACGAACACAAAACGATTTAACATATCTCAGAGCACATCGTTTATCAGGGCCTGGAAGACCGCTGGGGTGTTGGTGAGTCCAAACGGCATGAGCAGGTACTCATAATGTCCACTGGCAGTGTTGAAGGTTGTCTTCCACTCATCCCCTTCGCGTTTCTGAACCAGGTGGTAGGCATTCTGAAGGTCCAGCTGGAGAGGTTCGAAAGCCGAGGAGAGGCGTGGCGGGGGGTGTATCGACTCTTGATCGTTATGTCAATAAGGCCCCGGTAGTCAATGCACAGATGCAGGGTCTTGTCCTTCTTCTCCACAAAGAAAAACCCTGCGCCGGCAGGAGATGCAGAAGGACAGATGCCTCCAGCAGCCAGAGAATCCTCAATATACTCCTCCATGGCCTTGGTCTCCGGGACGGATAGGGAATATAGCCAACCACGAGGTGGTGTGGTGCCTGGGGGAAGGTCAATGGCACAATCGTAAGGATGATGCGGGGGAAGAGAAGTAGCCTGTGCCTTGCTGAAGACCTCCAGGAGGTCATGGTACTCTGCGGGGATGGCAGAAAAATCAGAGGCTTGACTTAAGCCCTGAGGAGACCGTCTCGGGAAAGGCTGCGCTGCTTTGAGGCAATGGGAATGGCAGAACAGACTCCAACCCAGGATTGAACTCGCGGTCCAGTCAATAACGGGGTTGTGCTTTTGGAGCCAAGAAAATCCCAAAACAGGAACATGGGGGGACACAATGAGGAGAAGCTGTACAGCCTCACCGTGATTTCCTGAAACCCGCAGATTAACAGGAACAGTGCTGTGGGTCAACCAATGGAGCGGCCGTCCAGTGCTCTAGTGTCCATGGGAACAGAGAGTAGTTGACTTTAGATACCTAATTCAGAAACTAGGGTAGCGTCCATAAAACTCTCATCCGCCCCAGAGTCAATGAGCACCCGGAGAGACTTAGACTGGTCTCTCCACAGCAGTATCACAAAAAAGGGAGTGTGGTTGATGGGAATTAGAGGATTCCCAGTCTGGCTCACCAGAGTACTTGTACCTACTAAATAAATAGGTCTATTAATTTCTCGAGGGAACTCGGGTGGCTTCGGGTCTTCTGGGAAATACAGCCTTCGGGGACTTCTGGATTCCTTCGGAGATGAACGAGCAGCAGACCAGACCTTCTCTCACTCCTGCGTTCCCATAGACGCCCATCAATCCTAAGAGTAAGGGCGATAAGGGAATTGAGGCCAAGCGGTAACTCCCGAGCTGCTAGCTCGTCTTTTATTTCCTTTGAAAGTTCATGAAGGAAGGTATCGAATAGGGACTCCGGATTCCAGGCACTGTCGGCGACCAATGTGTGAAAATCTTCTGCATAGTCTGCCACACTACGGGAGTCTTGGACGTAATTCAAGTAGATTTCGGGCCGCCTCTCTCCCAGATACCGGAGAATAGAACCCCTTCCTCACCTCTGCCATGACATCTTCTAGATGACGACAAATGGCGGATTGTTGCTCCGAAACTGACGTAGCGCAGGAGAGCACCCTTCCCGTCATTAGCGTAATAATATACGCTATCCTTGACCGGTCCGAAGGGAACGAAGATGGCTGCAGCTCAAAAATAAGGGAGCACTGAGAAAGAAAAGGTGGTAAGCGGGGTTCCAGGGGAGCCGTGGTAGGCTGTACAAACCCACCACTAATAGTAGACAGGTTACTGGGTAGTTGGGAGGTCTCAGAGGTGGCAGGCTGCCTATGAGCTAACTCACTGATTGGCTCCATAATAGCCTTGAACCCTTGGTCGTGGCGTTCCGTCAAGGAACGGAGCCCTTCCAGAAGGTCCTGTAACAGTTCCTCATGCCTCCCAATGGTGGCTCCCTGCAGGGAGACAGCGTGGCGGAGCTGGTCCAAGTCTGCTGGGTCTGTCATGGCCAGTTCGTACTATAAGGGCACAGTGCAAGACCCAGATGCAGACATGGGAGGCAGATGGTTCCAGTCTCTGATATTTATTAGTATCCAAGGGGCAGGTAAGACAATGGTTGTGGACAGGCAAATGATCATAACAAGGTCAGAGTCCAGGAGGTACAGAGTGGCAGGCAGGCCCGAGGTCAGGGCAGGCAGTATGGTCAGGCAGGTGGGTTCAGAGTCAAGGCAGGCAAGGGTCAAAATCAGGAGGACTAGCAAAAACCAGAGAAAAGGAAAAACCAGGCGCACAGAGTAACACGCTAGTTGACTTGACAAAACAAGACGAACTGGCAACAGACAAACATAAAACACAGGTATAAATACCCAGGGGATAATGGGGAACATGGGTGACACCTGGAGGGGGTGGAGACAAGCACAAGGACAGGTGAAAAAGATCAGGGTGTGACACAGAGACAGTTTCTATCTACAAGCCATCAGACTGCTGAACACTTGCACAGGACTGACCACCTGCTTTGATTCTAACCCTAACAGGACTGACCACCTGCTCTGATTCTAACAGGACTGACCTCCTGCTCTGATTCTAACAGGACTGACCTCCTGCTCTGATTCTAACAGGACTGACCAACTGCTCTGATTCTAACCCTAACAGGACTGACCACCTGCTCTGATTCTAACAGGACTGACCTCCTGCTCTGATTCTAACAGGACTGACCTCCTGCTCTGATTCTAACAGGACTGACCAACTGCTCTGATTCTAACCCTAACAGGACTGACCACCTGCTCTGATTCTAACCCTAACAGGACTGACCACCTCCTCTGATTCTAACCCTAACAGGACTGACCACCTGCTCTGATTCTAACCCTAACAGGACTGACCACCTGCTCTGATTCTAACCCTAACAGGACTGACCACCTGCTCTGATTCTAACCCTAACAGGACTGACCACCTGCTCTGATTCTAACAGGACTGACCACCTGCTCTGATTCTAACCCTAACAGGACTGACCACCTGCTTTGATTCTAACTGGACTGACCACCTGCTCTGATTCTAACCCTAACAGGACTGACCACCTGCTCTGATTCTAACCCTAACAGGACTGACCACCTGCTCTGATTCTAACAGGACTGACCACCTGCTCTGATTCTAACCCTGTGGCAAACTGTAAGTGTAACTATGCCTACGTAACGTTATGTTTCACAGTGAAAACATGGGCACACAAATCCAAAATAATGCCATTGCAAAACTATCGAATACTTATAACCGAAAGAGTCACTTAACTATACGTCTACTGTCATTAACTATACGTGTTGGGATGGATTGGATGCGTATTGGTGTCTAGCTGTAGTCTAGTTGTCTAGCGATATTGTTGACCATCGTCAGCTGATCCAGGAAAAGAAAACAAATATTGATTGAAAATAAATGGTCTACTTCTTCCGACCACGGAAGGCACGGAGAATACCAACACCCGTGTGCACCTGAAAATCAAACAATGAGCGCTCTAAACAGCTGACTAACAAAAACAAACAATGATAAATCAATGGATAAATCTAATGCATTGGAATTAAGGCTATTTTCTTTTGCTCAAGGACGCAAGGCAAACAAATTGCGAAAATGAGGAAGTACAAAGGAAAATCTATGCGTTTAAAAAGGAGCTCAGCTGAGGCCGAAATGGTTGCACTGTTGAGTGGACATCGTCACTGTCCACTCTTCAGTGCCATTATTGGACAGGGAAACGGTTTGTGCAGTCATTTAGAAATGACAAGAGGTGGGGGTGTTTGTTTCATTTTGAAGCTTTTATTTTCATATTTGCCAGTGTAAAACATATTTACCACTGCATTTTAAACAAATATGGTCATTAGCATTATTTAGTCGTAGAAAACGTTTGACTTTTGTTGCATTTAGGAGAGATAACGTCTCATTCAGCCGAGCTGAGCACCCCCTTGGCTCCCACGTATTTCGAACCCCGCATAAAAATTCATTCAATTGGAAACAACGTTAATACAGTGAATAAGATACATTAACATACTCTGGTAAATACTGCTTCCCAGTGGTCATAGTTGGTCATCATGAAAGAGGGATTGCAGCTTTAAACCGATATCACTCATTTGAAGCGTCAATAAATTACATAAATAGAGATATACAGACTCCTTGTTAAATGTGACGCGTAATAATAATACTTGCTCTTTTATTTAGATTTTTTATTGGGAATGATATCTATTATCTATTATTATTTGACCCTGCTGGTCATCTATGAACATTTGAACATCTTGGCCATGTTCTGTTATAATCTCCACCCGGCACAGCCAGAAGAGGACTGGCCACCCCTCATAGCCTGGTTCCCGTGCTTCTACATCGCATTGCTTGCTGTTTGAGGGTTTTAGGCTGAGTTTCTGTACAGCACTTTGAGATAACAGCTGATGTAAGAAGAGGCTTTATAAATACATTTGATTTGATTTGATTCTGGTCTGTGTATGGTAGGCTAGCATGCATGTGTGAATTTACCATACATTTTTAATACAACACTTTTCACTGCACTATTCATTTATACAGTCCAACCTATGCAACAATCTTCTCGCCCACCCACCTACGTCTTCCTCAGATCAGGGAGATCTCATTTATCGCACAGCAGCACATTAAATATTAAACAGGAGGAGAGCAGAACTGTAGAGAGAGATTTCCCTTTTGTTTATTATCTATTTCACTTGCTTTGGCAATGTAAACATATGTTTCCCATGCCAATAAAGTCCTTTGAATTGAAAGAGAGAGAGAGAGAGAGAGAGAGAGAGGAAGAGAGGGAGAAAGAGGATTACTTCAGCCTGGCATACAGTCTGCGTCACATTATAAAACCAAACGTGATTTTTTTCTTCTCTTTGATGCTGGTGATAATAGACTGGTTAAACGAGACTGAATGCTCCACTCACCATCGGAACAACATTGCAACAGCAGTTTTCAGTCTGGTTTAACCAGGCTAATGTGATAATCCATCATCAGCCATATCTATGAAGAGTTATGAACACCCAATAATATTGTACTGAAGACCACAGGAGTGGAGCAAAATTGTTTTTAGGAAGAAAGTATATTTTACTAGAATCAATCAATCAATACCGGTATAGCATGCAAAACAGCGACACCTCCTGGATAGCTGGGAGAGGGGCACTGGACACAGAGAGAGAGAGAGAGAGAGAGAGAGAGACACCCCCCATCACCTGCCCAGATTAACCAGTTGCCAAACATAAAACCTAGCAGTCAAACAAGGAAATGGTTCCAATTGTTTTTCCACCATTATTTTTTTACCCCACAGGGGATTTTTAGAAACACTTAACATAAGAGCTTACCCTGGCGTGACATTTTGATAACCATGTAAATATCTCTCGGTCAAGTGACTTTTATGAAGTTGGGATATTTCAAGTGCATTATGTAGAGGGGTTCTCCCTGGGTTCTCCCTGGGTTCTCGTGGTTCAAACCAAGTAGCCTCATGATAAATAAGACGTTTAATTCCAAATTGTTTATGAAAAGTTAGTAATTTGTCTGATTTTCGTTACCCATTTATACTACCTTTTATCTTATATTTTGGGGAATGTTATTTGTCATTTTGGAATCTTTTGTTGTTTAATGGGTTAACTATGTTTGTTCTGTATCCAGTAGGTGCTACGCTAAGTACAGTAAGTACAGTCTGGAGTAGAGTGCTTTGGTAACGACAGACCATAGGAAACCTTTGATGTGGAAGCCAGGATCTTTTTAAGGCCTATGCCAAATGGGACAACCTAAACACCCATTTTAAGCTTTGTGTTTTTTTCAAGTTAGTCAACAACAAAAATGTTTGTCCTACTGTAAATAATGACCACTGGAACCTGGAACTCCACATTTTTGTTTTAATGAATCTAAATATTGACTCCATACTGCTGCCTCCACTCTAATGCATTCTAGCCTTCTACTAGGCAGGGCAAACCCGTTTTGGTGATTTCTGGTATATCATCAAAAGAAATCAATCACAGCACGTTTTAGGACCCATTCAGTAGTATTTACCATTGGAAGTTAATGTAGGAAGTTCCATTTATGTTCCTAAAACTGCCGTCGCTGCTTCCTATTGACAAGACATTGATTTAAAAAAATATATTTTATATATTTTTTTTTTACCTTTATTTCACCTTTTTTTAACTAGGCAAGTCAGTTAAGAACAAATTCTTCTTTACAATGACGGCCTACCAAAAGGCAGAAGACCTCCTGCGGGGCTGGGAGCTGGGATTAAAATATATATATATATATATATATTTATATAATATATATATATATATATATTATATATAATATAATATAATATATATATATTATATTATAGGCTGCCATCTATATATATATATATAGGACAAAACACACATCACGACAAGAGAGACACCACAACACTACATAAAGAGAGACCTAAGACCACAACATAGCAAGGCAGCAACACATGACAACACTGCATGGTAGCAACACAACATGACAACAACATGGTAGCAACACAACATTGTAGCAACACAACATTGTAGCAGCACAAAACATGGTACAAACATTTATTGGGCTCAGACAACAACACAAAGGGCAAGAAGGTAGAGACAACAATACATCAAGCAAAGCAGCCACAACTATCAGTCAGAGTGTACATGATTGAGTCTTTGGAATATAGATGGTGATAAAACTGTCCAGTTTGAGTGTTTGTTGCAGCTCGTTCCAGTCGCTAGCAGCAGCGAACTGAAAAGAGGAGCGACCCAGGGATGTGTGTGCTTTGGGAACATTTAACAGAATGTGACTGGCAGAACGGGTGTTGTATGTGGAGGATGAGGGCTGCAGTAGGTATCTCAGATAGAGGGGAGTGAGGCCTAAGAGGGTTTAATAAATAATCAGAAACCAGTGGGTCTTGCGACGGGTATACAGAGATGACCAGTTTACAGAAGAGTATAGAGTGCATTGATGTGTCCTATAAGGAGTATTGGTGGTAAATCTGATAGCCGAATGGTAAAGAACATCTAGTCGCTCGAGAGCACCCTTACCTGCCGATCTATAAATTATGTCTCCGTAATCTAGCATGGGTAGGATGGTCATCTTAATCAGGGTTAGTTTGGCAGCGGGGATGAAAGAGGAGCAATTACGATAGAGGAAACCAAGTCTACATGTAACTTTAGCCTGCAGCTTTGACATGTGCTGAGAGAAATAGGCCAATGTCAATACACAGTTTAAAAGTGTCCAAATAAATAACAAATATGCAGAAACATTGTGATATTTTGAAAACCTAGCTAAATATAACAATATAATATAAATATACATTTACTATATACACATATATGTGGAACAATAGTATTTTTAAACGAGCACCTTATAAACTATAGATTTTTTACATTACTGGTTGTTAGAAGATAACATGCAGAACACAGTCAGCTATATTTTGGAATGTTGCATTTTGATTTGTGGGTCGCCAGAACAGAAAGAGAAATGCAACTGTTTTATCAATCACTCATTGATTATGTTGGCTCCCGAGTGGAGCAGCAGTCTAAAGGCACTGGATCTCAATGCTACAGTCCCTGGTTCGATTCCAGGCTGTATCACAACCGGCTGTGATTGGAAGTCCCGCGGCGCACAATTGGCCCAGTGTCATCCCGCTTTGGCCGGTGTAGGCAGTCATTGTAAATAAAAATGTGTTCTTAACTGACTTACCTAGTTAAATAAAGTTTACTTTTTTTTAAGTATCACGCTGAACTCAATTATGCGAGAGGGGGAGTGATGAGGTTGTCCTGTTGAAACTAACACAGCTAAAAAAAAACACACGGGATCTCTGAATAATGTGTACATCACTGGTCAGAGGACAATTTGTAGAAGGCAGCTAGCTGCATTTTGAAGTGTTTCATTTTGATTAAAGTTGGCCACCAACGCTGTAAGTTTAAGGCAACAGTTTTTTTGTTAATCACTTCCATAGATATCACTTCCATAGATATCACTTCCATAGATATTACTTCCATAGATATCACTTCCATAGATATCACTTCCATAGATATCTCTTCCATAGATATCACTTCCATAGATATCTCTTCCATTGATATCTCTTCCATAGATATCACTTCCATAGATATCTCTTCCATAGATGTCACTTCCATAGATATCACTTCCATAGATATCACTTCCATAGATATCACGCTGAAATCAATAGAACAGTGTAGCACTGTTTAAACTAACACTGTTCAAAGGCCACATGGAAACTTGGAATAACCTATATTGTACATGGTTGGTTAGATGAGAACTTGTAGAAGGCTTATATCTATGTTTTGGAATTGCGGATGTTGATTCCGGCAGGCTGCCATCTCGGAAAAGGAAAGAAACCAATTTTTCTGTTAGTTAACTTCAACGAATCACAACCCGCCATAGGATTTCAACAGTGACAACCGCTGGCTGCTATTTAAATGATAGTTTGACTATCAAATCAGTGTATTGGTGTGTCCAGCGACATTTATAGAGAGACTGGTCTAAATTCTACAGTACATGCCATTTGAGAAAGAAAATGATAGCTGCGTTCTAAGTCCTTTAGTCTCTGCCGAGTCCCCAACAACCGGTTCCGGATTTCAGGGTAAATGGAAAGAGAGCACAGATTATCAGATTAACCACAGATTAACCACAGATTATCCATTATATTGTTCAGATACTAATATCTTCAAAAATAAAGGCAGTTGAGGAGGCAAGATCAGGTGGGATCATTCTAGCCAATGAGAGGGCAGATATTGAAGCGTTGCCTATTTGATGGTTCGTCGGAGGGCATAGCGGTATTTCTTATAAGCTTCCGGGTTGGAGTCCCGATCCTTGAAAGCGGCAGCTCTAGCTTTTAGCTCAGTGCGGATGTTGCCTGTAATCCATGGCTTCTGGTTGGGGTATGTACGTACGGTCGCTGTGGGGACGACGTCATCAATGCACTTATTGATGAAGCCAATGACTGATGTGGTGTACTCCTCAATGCCATCGGAGGAATCCCGGGAACATATTCCAGTCTGTGCTAGCAAAACAGTCCTGTAGCTTAGCATCTGCTTCCTCTGACCACTTTTTTATTGATCTCGTCACTTGTGCTTCCTGCTTTAATTTTTGCTTGTAAGCAGGAATCAGGAGGATAGAATTATGGTCAGATTTGTCAAATGGAGGGTGTGGAGTAGAGGTGGTCAAGAGTTATTTTTCCTCTGGTTGCACATTTAACATGCTGATAGAAATGAGGTAAAACAGATTTAAGTTTCCCTGCATTAAAGTCCCCGGCTACTAGGAGCACTGCCTCTGGCTGAGCGTCTTCATTTGCTTATGGATGAATACAGCTCATTCAATGCTGTCTTAGTGCCAGCCTCTGACTGTGGTGGTATGTAAACAGCTACAAAGAATACAGATGAAAACTCTCTCGGTAGGTATTTTGGTCTACAACTTATCATGATATACTCTACCTCAGGCGAGCAATAGCTCAAGACTTCCTTAGATATCGTGCACCAGCTGTTGTTTACAAAAATACATAGACCGCCGCCCCTTGTCTTACCAGATGCCGCTGTTCTATCCTGCCGGTCCATCGTATAACCAGCCAGCTGTATGTTGATATTGTCGTCGTTCAGCCACAACTCCGTGAAGCATAAGATGTTACAGTTTTTAATGTCCCATTGGTAGTTTAATCTTCCTCGTAACTCGTCGATTTTATTGTCCAAAGATTGCACGTTTGCTAGTAGAATGGAAGGAAGTGGGGGTTTATTTGATCGCCTTCGGATTCTCAGAAGGCAGCCTGCTCTCTGGCCTCTCTTTCTCCATCTCCTCGCAGATCACTGGGGTCGGGGCCTGTTCCCGAGGAAGCGGTGTATTCTTCGCGTCGGGCTCATCAGAGTCATGAAAGGAAAAAGAGGTTTCTGCTAGTCCGTGGGGAGTAATCGCAGTCCTGATGTCTAGAAGTTATTTTCGGTCATAAGAGACGGCAGCGGCAACATTATGTAAAACGTCTTCCATTTTCCATAGTCACATGTCCTACTTATATCAGTACACGTAACAACCTAATAATTACAAAACGTCTATTTGATCAAATAAGCCACACTTAAAAACGTTGATTCAATGTCAAGAAATTAATTTTTTTTCTTTGTTGTTGAAATGATGTTGAAACAACGTTGATTCAATGTCAAGAAATTACATTTTTGTTGTTGTTGTTGTTGAAATGATGTTGAAACAACGTTGATTCAACCAATGGGATGGTTTGGTCAGCTGACCATCCATATACTACGTTGTGAAAGGAGACAAATGACGGAAGGAAAAAGAGGTTTCTGCTAGTCCGTGGGGAGTAATCGCAGTTCTGATGTCTAGAAGTTATTTTCGGTCATAAGAGACGGCAGCGGCAACATTATGTACAAAATAAGTTAAAAAAACAAGTTACAAACAACGCAAATAAATAAACAAAAAAACACAATCGGCTGGGGGCACGTAAAAAACGTCTTCCATTTTCCATAGTCACATGTCCTACTTATATCAGTACACGTAACAACCTAATAATTACAAAACGTCTATTTGATCAAATAAGCCACACTTAAAAAATAAGCCACTACATTTTTTGTTTACATCACAACTGCCACCGAAGTCGGTTCCTCTCCTTGTTTGGGCGACGTTCGGCGGTCTAGCCATCGTCGATCCACTTTTCATTTTCCATTTGTTTTGTCTTGTTTTCCTACACACCTGGTTCTCATTTCCCTCATTAAGTGTTGTGTATTTAACTCTCTGTTCCCCCAATGTCTTTGTGTGGTATTGTTTGTTGTAAGTGCTTGTGCACATGTTTACTGGTGCGCGTTGGGTTTTGTACCCATGTTGGTTATTTCTTTATGCCGTTGGTTTTGAAATTAAACTGCTCCGGCTATTACTTAGTTCTGCTCTCCTGCGTCTGACTTCACTGCCACCAGTTACGCACCCCTTACAGTTAACCAAATTCAACACTCTCTCATTGACCTCCATACAAAAGTGGTGTTCATGTAGTACAGGCACCTAACACTGTTGTTCGGTTAGCATGTTTCTGTAGTACAGCCACCTAGCACTGTTGTTAGGTTAGCAGTGCTTCTGTAGTACAGCCACCTAGCACTGTTGTTTGGTTAGCATGTTTCTGTAGTACAGCCACCTAGCACTGTTGTTTGGTTAGCAGTGTTTCTGTAGTACAGCCACCTAGCACTGTTGTTTGGTTAGCAGTGTTTCTGTAGTACAGGCACCTAGCACTGTTGCTAGGTTAGCAGTGTTTCTGTAGTACAGCCACCTAGCACTGTTGTTAGGTTAGCTAGTTTCTGTAGTACAGCTACCTAGCACTGTTGTTTGGTTAGCGGTGTTTCTGTAGTACAGCCACCTAGCACTGTTGTTTGGTTAGCATGTTTCTGTAGTACAGGCACCTAACACTGTTGTTTGGTTAGCATGTTTCTGTAGTACAGCCACCTAGCACTGTTGTTTGGTTAGCATGTTTCTGTAGTACAGGCACCTAACTGTTGTTTGGTTAGCATGTTTCTGTAGTACAGCCACCTAGCACTGTTGTTTGGTTAGCATGATTCTGTAGTACAGGCACCTAACACTGTTGTTAGGTTAGCATGTTTCTGTAGTACAGCCACCTAGCACTGTTGTTTGGTTAGCAGTGTTTCTGTAGTACAGGCACCTAGCACTGTTGTTTGGTTAGCATGTTTCTGTAGTACAGGCACATAGCACTGCTGTTTGGTTAGTGGTGTTCTACCTGAAGATGGTTAGGCCATCATTAGCATCCTTATTTGTTTCCTGTTTCTTAATTGCTTGAAACCTGGATGTTTTACTTCATATTATGAGGCTTTTAAAAAAAAAATGTTTACCTTGCTTCAAAGTAGCCTAAAGCCAAAATCCCACCATGGAAACGTGGAGGCAATAATTTTTTTTTTTATAAAGGCTTCCTCATTATGCTTTCTCCTGTTCTATTAGTTTTCTTTCAACTTTCTTTCATTTTATAGCAGCCAAAATTGCATTATCCTAGTCATATTATGTAATCTCCCTTCTCTAAATTTCTAACGGGATATTTCCATATCTGTCCAGGAAACTGTTTGCATGTGAGGTGTGCATTTTAGAACATTTCTTTCCCCGCAAATTGTTTTTTGGGAACATTCACACTTTTCTACCGCCGTGTGCACATTGCTGCACCATTTTTGTTGTTGAAGAAATACGTTTACCAACATTTTAAGCTAAACATTCTGCTCTGTTCCATCAGCCTTGTTAATTGATACAGCATATACCTACACTACACTATTTTGATATGTATCCTGGGGATAACAAAAACATTAGTATAAGTAATGACCACAGAAAAATAAGTAGGTATATGGCTTATACCTGTGTATGTATACCCTCCACTTCACCACTAGATGTGGTTAAAACGTCAGCTTGTGTAGTGTAGTAACACATACTGTCTACATCATGGAAAGTTCCCACTGGGCATTGATGTCAGTTCGACCTCTAGTTTTGATTAACATTTTGTTGAGTTATCAACTAACGTGAAATCAACAAAACATTTCTCCATGTCATTGGATTTAGGTAAAACACGTGGTTAAAAATTCCCTTATGTTGATAACTTTTTGTTGTTGTTGCAAAATCCAATTCGTTTCCTACCTTGATTCAATGTCAATCAAAAAAAAAGAATCTTTGTTGTTGAAATGATGTTGAAACAACGTTGATTCAATGTCAAGAAATTACTTTTTTTTGTTGTTGTTGTTCAAATGATGTTGAAACAACGTTGATTCAACCAATGGGATGGTTTGGTCAGCTGACCATCCATATGTTACGTTGTGAAAGGAGACAAATGACGTAGCGCTGTAGTTTCCTCCAAACCAACGCTGATATTGAGGGATTACATATTTGGAGCCGAGCCGGTGGACGTTAAGCGGTGGTCGTGGGAGTCTTTCTATCACAGAGTGTAAAAAAAAAAAAAAAAAAAAGTGGTCGTAGCAGCCTATATCCATTCATGCATGTAATTAAACGTGGATACATTGAGCTTAGATACACAGTTGGGTCCATATACTAATACAAGCAGACAGCAAGAGCAAGCATTCCAACGGTATTCCCAACCTGCTTGATTTTATTTTATCCGGTCCCCTTTGGAAAGGCAGGGAATACCAAAGCAAAGTGCACTCCAGCAATAATCCGCATTGAGTAGATCGACTCATCGGAAGACTGACTTCAAATTACAGTTCATGGACTATCTGGTAATATATTTTCATACTTTGTATTTTCTCTGTTGTTGTTATTGTATTGCTTACATTTTGATGAACAATAACAATGGTATTCTCGCCATCTTCCGCGGCTGTTTATCCATCTATCACAGGTAAGAAATGATGCTAATACCTTCTTTAGATCAAATCATAATGTAAGCAACAGGTGTAGACTAACAGTGAAATGCTTGTTTACGGACCCTTCCCAACAATGCAGAGAGGAAAAAATAGAGAAATCGTATAAAGATAATAAAACGAGGAATAAATACACCGAGTAACGTTAACCTCGACTATATACACGGGGTACCAGTACTGAGTCGATGTGCAGGGGTACGAGGTGATTGAGGTAGATATGTACATATAGTTAGGGGTAAAGGGACTAGGCAACAGGATAGATAAGAAGAATGCCCCTCTCCCTACAGGTGTTATTTCTAGCTCTGAGGGTTGAGAGAGCTTGAGGTAGTCACCTCATACAAGTACTTGGGAGTATGACAAGACGGTACACTGTCCTTCTATCAACACATATCAAATCTGCAGGCTACAGTTAAATCTAGACTTGGTTTCCTCTATCGTAATCGCTGCTCTTTCACCCCAGCTGCCAAACTAACCCTGATTCAGATGACCATCCTACCCATGCTAGATTACGGAGACATATTTTATAGATCAGCAGGTAAGGGTGCTCTCAAGCAGCTAGATGTTCTTTACCATTCGGCCATCAGATTTGCCACCAATGATCCTTATACTGCACTCTATACTCCTCTGTAAACTGGTCATCCCTGTATACCCGACACAAGACCCACTGGTTGATGCTTATTTATAAAACCCTCTTAGGCCTCACTCCCCTCTATCTGAGATATCTACTGCAGCCCTCATCCTCCACATACAGCACCCGCTCTGCCAGTCACATTCTGTTAAAGGTCCCCGAAGCACACACATCCCTGGTGTAACCGATGTGAAATGGCTAGTTAGTTAGCGGTGGTGCGCGCTAATAGCGTTTCAATCGGTGATGTCACTCGCTCTGAGACCTTAAGTAGTTGTTCCCCTTGCTCTGCAAGGACCGTGGCTGTTGTGGCGCGATGGGTAACGATGCTTCGTGGGGTGTCAGTTGTTGATGTTGTGTTGTCATATGTTGTTGCCACGCTATGCTGTCGTCTTAGGTCTCTCTTTATGTAGTGTTGTCACTCTTGTCGGGATGTGTGTTTTGTCCTATATTTTTATTTAATAAACATTTTATTTGTAATTTTAGCAGTTTTATGGCTTGGAGGGGGTAGAAGCTGTTCAAGGTTCTGTTGGTTCCAGACTTGTTCATCGGTACCACTTGCAGTGCGGTAGCAGAGAGAACAGTCTATAATTTGGGTGGCTGGATTGTGACAATTTTTAGGGCCTTCCTCTGACACCGCCAGGTATAGAAGTCCTGGTTGGCAGGGAGCTCGGCTCCAGTGATGTACTGGGCCATACACACTACCCTCTGTAGCGCCTTACCGGTCGGATACCAAGCAGTTGCCATACCAGGCGGTGATGCAGCCTGTCAAGATGCTCTCAATGGTGCAGCTGTAGATCTTCTTGAGGATCTAAGGGCCCATGTCAAATCTATTCAGCCTCCTGAGGGGGAAGAGGTGTTTGTCGTGCCTTCTTCATGACTGTGTTGGTGTGTGTGGACCATGTTAATTGTTTAGTGACGTGGACACCAAGGAACTTAAAACCCGCTCCACTACAGCCCCGTCGATGTGGATGGGGGCGTGCTTGGCCTTCCGTTTCCTGTAGTTTTACGATCAGCTACTTTGTCTTGCTGATGTTGAGGGAGAGGTTGTCGTTCTGGCACCACACTGCCAGGTCACTGACCTCCTCCCTATAGGCTGTCTCATCGTCTTCGGTGATCAGGCCTACCACCGTCGTGTCGTCAACAAACTTAATAATGGTGTTGGAGTCGTGCTTTGCCACGTAGATAATTATGAGGACTGCCTTATTTGGGGCGATTTATGTTACACTAGCCCCAATGTTTGAATTTATTTTGTCGCCAGCTGTTTTGTTGCCATACATAGGCCTACATCTTTTTAGGAGATACAATTGTATCTCGGTGCATCTCTGAATCCTTACATCGCTGTTACAGGTCGCAGAATCATAAATCAATCTATCCCAACAACATTATTAAGTTTGTTGACGACACGATGGTGGTACGTCTGATCACCGACAATCAATCTATCCCTGCATGGTGTTTCAAGGCTGCTGGCACTCACTTGTCAATCATCCAACAATGACCCAATTCTTTTTAGGCTATTAGACAGCTAATTACCTAATACTTTATTAATTACTATCAAACTCCCTCCCCCCTGCTGAAATGGTAGCCTACATTTTAAAGGTGTTTTTAATACTGTGGTGTTTAATAATGTGTTATTTCATCACTAACTAAAGGTTATTTGGTCTGTTGTTTTATGTAACAAGTTAATAGAGCCATAAGCTCAATGACCTGACGAAGGTATGTGGTGGAGATGGGTCAGGATGGTTGTTTGTTAGTGAATAAATGTACGTGATGAAGCTTATGAGTGTGTGGGGTTATGTTTATTTTATACCGACTTCTTTCGGCCCTGCACCCCACTAAAGGATGTGTGTTGACGACACTTGACGACAGGTTTGGGCTTTTTGGCCATGTTCTGCCATGTTCTGTGTGCACTACTGTAATGACCTGCTTTGACAGGATAAACTTAAAGGTGGAATTGGTTGTAATTGTGCTTTTGGATATTACCTTCCCACATCTCAATGTTGTTGCCTTTATTCCAGCCAGGGTGCAATGCCAACTTGTAACCAGGAGATTAGGGTCTTGGGTTCTTGCCTACATTCTAGGGATGGGTGTTGCTGCTGTAACAGTACAGCGATGGAGGGGAAGCTGTGTAGACACACACACACACACCACACACACACACACACACACACACACACACACACACACACACACACACACACACACACACACACACACACACACACACACACACACACACACACACACACACACACACACACACACACCAGTGCTTAGAGAGGCTTTCCCAGATAATTACAGTTGTTTTTTTATCGCTTTGGTGCAATTTTCAGAAGTATGTGGTCAATTTCACACCTCTTAGTACAAAACTCAAAACAGATCATCAAAAAGGCAGTTGTTTCAAAAGTCAATATCATACGGTCACTTTTTCACCAATCAGTGTTTCATGTAGAAATACATGTATCACATTGTAGTAGGTGTTCATATAAATAACTTTTTTTTTCACAATGCAATGCTCACATTACTTTAGATATGATTGTCTTCTCGTTTGTTACAGTACATTTTTATTACTTAATCTGACTGCTCTTAACCTCTTACATTATGTTATACAATACATGCATGTTTTGTTCAATCAAGTTCATATTTATATCAAAAAACAGCTTTTTACATTAGCATGTGACGTTCAGAACTAGCATACTTCCGGGGAATTTACTAACAATTTACTAAATTACTCACGATAAACGTTCACAAAAAGCATAACAATTATTTTAAGAATTATAGATACAGAACTCCTCTATGCATTCGATATGTCCGATTTTAAAATAGCTTTTTGGTGAAAGCACATTTTGCAATATTCTAAGTACATAGCCCAGCCATCACGGGCTAGCTATTTAGACACCCGGCAAGTTTAGCCTTCACCAAAATCAGATTTACTATTATAAAAGTTTGATTACCTTTTGTTGTCTTCGTCAGAATGCACTCCCAGGACTGCTACTTCAATAACAAATGTTGGTTTGGTCCCAAATAATCCATCGTTATATCCGAATAGCGGCGTTTTGTTCGTGCGTTCCAGAAACTATCCGAAATGGTAAATCAGGGTCGCGCGCATGGCGCAATTCGTGACAAAAAAATTCTAAATATTCCATTACCGTACTTCGAAGCATGTCAACCGCTGTTTAAAATCAATTTTTATGCAATTTATCTCGTAAAAAAGCGATAATATTCCGACCGGGAATCTCCTTTTCGGCAAACAGAGGAAAAATCACAAAGACGGGGGCGGCCAGGGCACGCGCCTAAGCCCACAGTCCCTTGATCGGCCACTTGAGAAAGGCGATAATGTGTTTCAGCCTGGGGCTGGGATGACGACATTCTGTTTTTTCCCGGGCTCTGAGAGCCTATGGAAGACGTAGGAAGTGTCACGTTAGAGCAGAGATCCTTTGTAGAAGATAGAGATGGCAAAGAAGTTCAAGAAATGGTCAGACAGGCCACTTCCTGTAAAGGAATCTCTCAGGTTTTGACCTGCCATTTGAGTTTTGTTATACTCACAGACACCATTCAAACAGTTTTAGAAACTTTGGAGTGTTTTCTATCCAAAGCCAATAATTATTATATGCATATTCTAGTTACTGGGCAGGAGTAGTAACTAGATTAAATCGGGTACATTTTTTATCCAGCCGTGAAAATACTGCCCCCTAGCCATAACAGGTTAATTGTTTATCACTTAACTGTTTCTGTTAGATATTAAACACCTTTGTCAGATTTTGAGAACCACGTAATTGTCACGCCTTCCGCCGAAGTCGGTCCCTCTCTTGTTCGTTCGGCGGTCAACGTCACCGGCCTTCTAGCCATCGCCGATCCACTTTTAGTTTTCCATTTGTTTTGTCTTTGTTTTACACACCTGATTTCAATCCCACAATTACTGGTTCATTATTTAACCCTCTGTTCCCCCATGTTTTTTTGTGAGTGATTGTTGTATTTTCGGTCTGTCATGGTGTGCGTGTATTTGTTACTTAGTATATTTGACATTTTCAGTAAATATTGGTTGATTACTCATATCTGCAGTCCTGCGCCTGACTCTCTGCACCAGCTACACCTAGGACCCATTACAGAATCACTCACCTGAAGAATGGAGTCAGCAGGAGCAGACGCCCTCCCTGTTCCAGTGGAGGAGCGCATTCAGCAGCACGCGACCATGTTGCAACGTCTGGGCACTGCCATGGATCGCGTGCTGCAGACTATGGATCGTTTGGAGAGAGGAGGTTTTTCAGCGCCTCCACCAGCCCCACAACAACAGGTCCCACTGTCCACCCCTCTTTCCCCTGGTTCCAGCAGGATTCAACTCGCGCTCCCGAGGGAATATTATGGGACAGATGCCGGATGCCAGGGTTTTCTACTACGACTGGAGCTCTACCTTGCGACCGTCCAACCGGCTCCTTCGGGGTGTGAGAGTGTGTCCGCCCTCGTCTCCTGCCTCTCAGGCAAAGCCCTGGAGTGGGCCAACTCCGTATGGTATGGGGGAGATGCGGCGTTGGATTCTTACGCAGAGTTCACCCGCTGCTTTCGGGCAGTGTTCGACCACCTGCCTGAGGGTAGAGCGGCGGGTGAACGTCTGTTCCACCTGAGGCAGGGGATGAGGAGCGCGCAGGATTTCGCCTTGGGCTTCCAGACCCTGGCCACCAGAGCGGGATGGAACGACAGGGCCCTGATCGATCACTACAGGTACAGTCTGCGCGAGGACGTCCGTCGGGAGTTGGCCTGCCGAGACACCACCCTCACATTGGACCAGCTGGTGGACATGTCCATTCGGCTGGACAACCTGCTGACTGCCCGCGAACGTCCGGATCGGGACCTGTCAGTTCCATCCCCCAGCACCTCCGCTCCGACGCCAATGGAGCTGGGAGGTGGTGCACCGGAGGAGGGGCCATTTCCTGCACCATCTGTGGCCGCAGAGGGCACACTGCTGGTCGGTGCTGGGGGGGGGGTTCCTCAGGGAGTGGAGGCAGCAGGAAGGGCACTATCGTGTCACCCCAGGTGAGTCGGCACCAGGCTCACCCAGGGCCCCCTGTTGCTCATGTAACCGATGTGAAATGGCTAGTTAGTTAGCGGTGGTGCACGCTAATAGCGTTTCAATCGGGTGACGTCACTCGCTCTGAGACCTGAAGTAGTTGTTCCCCTTGTTCTGCAAGGGATCACTGGCTTTTGTGGCGCGGTGGGTAACGATGCTTCGAGGGTGTCTGTTGTTGATGTGTGCAGAGGGTTCCTGGTTCGAGCCCATTTAGGGGCGAGGAGAGGGACGGATGTTAAACTGTTACACTCACATGTTTGTGTTTATTTCATTTCCTGAGTTTTCTCCGTATTCCCAGCATAAGGTGCTAGTAGATTCAGGCGCAGCTGGGAATTTATTGACCATTCATTTGCTCATAGTTTAGGGATTCCCCTTGTTCCTGTGGATAGGCCCTTTCCTGTGCACACCCTAGATAGTCGACCATTAGGGTCAGGGCTGATTTAGGGAGGCCACCGCTCCACTAAGCATGGTTGCGCATGAGGGTCACAAGGAGAGAATCAGTCTCTTCCTTATTGATTCTCCTGCATTTCCCGTGGTGCTGGGCCTACCCTGGTTGGCCTGTTTTAACCCCACTATTTCGTGGCAACAGAGGGCTCTCAAGGGGTGGTCACGAGAGTGCTCAGGGAGGTGTGTGGGGGTTTCCATCGATGCGACTACGGTGGAAAGTCCAGACCAGGTCTCCACCGTGCGTATCCCCTCAGAAAATGCCGATTTGGCTCTCGCCTTCTGTAAGAAGAGGGCGACTAAATTACCACCCCATCGACGGGGGGATTGTGCAATAAATCTCCTGGTAGATGCAGCACTTCCCAGGAGTCACGTGTATCCTCTGTCACAGGAGGAGACGGCGGCTACGGAAACATATGTCTCCGAATCCCTGGGGCAGGGATACATTCGGCCCTCCACTTCACCTGCCTCCTCGAGTTTCTTTTTTGTGAAGAAGAAGGATTGGGGTCTGCGCCCGTGTATTGACTATCGAGGGATCAATCAGATCACAGTGAGGTATAGCTACCCGTTGCCTCTCATCGCCAGTGCGATCGAGTCAATGCACGGGGCGCGCTTCTTCACAAAATTGAATCTCAGGAGTGCTTACAACCTGGTGCGTATCCGGGAGGGGGACGAATGGAAGACGGCATTTAGTACCACCTCAGGGCACTATGAGTACCTCGTCATGCCGTACGGGTTGATGAATGCTCCATCAGTCTTCCAGGCCTTTGTTGACGAGATATTCCGGGACCTGCATGGGCAGGGTGTAGTGGTGTATATCGACGACATTCTGATATACTCCGCTACACGCGCCGAGCATGTGTCCCTGGTGAGCAGGGTGCTTGGTCGACTGTTGGAGCATGACCTGTACGTCAAGGCTGAGAAATGTCTGTTCTTCCAACAGTCCGTCTCCTTCCTAGGGTACCGCATTTCCACGTCAGGGGTGGAGATGGAGAGTGACCACATTTCAGCCGTGCGTAATTGGCCGACTCCCACCACGGTAAAGGAAGTGCAGCGGTTTCTAGGGTTTGCCAACTACTACCGGAGGTTTATCCGGGGTTTTGGTCAGGTAGCAGCTCCTATTACCTCACTGCTGAAGGGGGACCGGTGCGGCTGCAGTGGTCGGCTGAGGCGGACAGGGCTTTTAGTCACTTGAATGCTCTGTTTACCTCGGCCCCCGTGCTGGCTCATCCGGATCCCTCTTTGGCGTTCATAGTGGAGGTGGACGCGTCCGAGGCTGGGATAGGAGCCGTGCTCTCTCAGCGCTCGGGCACTCCACCAAAGCTCTGCCCCTGTGCTTTCACATCATAGCCCGGTGGAGCGAAGCTATGATGTGAGGGACCGGGAGCTGTTGGCTGTTGTCAAGGCTCTGAAGGCGTGGAGACATTGGCTTGAGGCGGCTAAACACCCTTTTCTCATCTGGACTGACCACCGCAATCTGGAGTACATCCGGGTGGCAAGGAGACTGAACCCTTGCCAGGCAAGGTGGGCTATGTTCTTTACCCGTTTTGTTTTCACTCTATCCTACAGACCAGGTTCCCAGAACGCTAAGGCAGACGCACTGTCCCGGATGTATGACACAGAGCAGCGGTCCATGGATCAAACTCCCATACTTCCGGCCTCTTGCCTGGTGGCACCGGTGGTGTGGGAGCTGGACGCGGACATCGAGCGGGCGTTACACACAGAGCCCACTCCCCCCAGTGTCCAGCTGGGCGCCTATACATTCCGTCTGCTGTCCGTGACTGTTTGATCTATTGGGCCCATACGTCACCCTCCTCGGGTCATTCTGGCATCGGTCGGACGGTGCGTTGCCTTAGTGGGAAGTACTAGTGGCCCACCTTGGCCAAGGATGTGAGGGTTTATGTTTCCGCCTGCTCGGTGTGCGCCCAGTGCAAGGCTCCCAGGCACCTGCCCAGAGGGAAATTACAACCCCTATCCGTTCCACAACGGCCGTGGTCGCACCTGTGGACTTCCTGATGGATCTTCCTCCCTCACAGGGCAACACCACGATCCTGGTCGTTGTGGATCGGTTTTCTAAGTCCTGCCGTCTCCTCCCTTTGCCCGGTCTCCCTACGGCCCTACAGACTGCGGAGGCCCTGTTCACTCATGTCTTCCAGCACTACGGGGTGCCTGATGACATAGTTTCTGATCGAGGTCCCCAGTTCACGTCCAGGGCCTGGAGAGCGTTCATGGAACGTCTGGGGCCTCGGTCAGCCTCACCTCAGGTTTTCACCTCGAGAGTAACGGGCATGTGGAGAGAGTAAACCAGGATGTGGGTAGGTTTCTGCAATCATATTGCCAGGACCGGCCGGGGGAGTGTGCGGCGTTCATCCCCATGGGCAGAGATGGTCCAAAACTCACTCCGTCTTTCCTCCACTAACCTCTCTCCTTTCCAGTGCGTACTGGGGTATCAGCCGGTTCTGGCACCATGGCATCAGAGCCAGATCGAAGCTCCTGCGGTGGACGAATGGGTCAAGCGCTCGGAGGAGACCTGGGACGCCGCCCATGTACACCTACAACGGGCCATGAGGCGGCAAAAAGAGGGCACTGACCGCCACCGCAGCGAGGCGGGTCTGGCTCTCGACCCGAAACCTGCCCCTCCGCCTGCCCTGCCGGAAGCTGGGTCCACGGTTTGTGGGGCCATTTAAATTCCTGAGGAGACTGAACGAGGTATGCTACAGGTTACATCTTCCCCCAGATTATCGTATTAACCCCTCGTTCCATGTGTCTCTCCTCAGGCCGGTGGTGGCTGGTCCACTCCAGGAAGCTGAGGTGCGGGAGGTTCCTCCGCCCCCTCTGGACATCGAGGGGGCCCCGGCATATGCTGTTCGAGCTATGCTGGACTCGAGGCGTCGGGCGAGGGGCCTTCAGTACCTCGTGGATTGGGAGGGGTACGGTCCGGAGGAGAGATTCTGGGTGCCGGTGGAGGACGTCCTGGACCCTTCGTTGCTGCGGGATTTCCACTGTCTCCATCCGGATCGCCCTGCACCTCGTCCTCCGGGTCGTCCCCGAGGTCGGTGTCGGCGCGCTGCTGGAGCCGCGCGTCGAGGGGGGGGGGGTACTGTCACGACTTCCGCCGAAGTCGGTCCCTCTCCTTGTTCGGGCGACGTTCGGCGGTCGACGTCACCGGCCTTCTAGCCACAGCCGATCCACTTTTAGTTTTCCATTTGTTTTGTCTTTGTTTTACACACCTGATTTCAATCCCACAATTACTGATTCATTATTTAACCATCTGTTCCCCCATGTTTTTTTGTGAGTGATTGTTTGTTGTATTTTCGGTCTGTCATGGTGTGCGTGTATTTGTTACTTTGTATATTTGACATTTTGAGTAATAATACGTTGATTACTCATATCTGCAGTCATGCGCCTACCTCTCTACACCAGCTACACCTAGGACCCATTACAGTAATGAAAATGTATGTTTGTAAAGTATAAAAATATGAAGTATGATATATACTGTAATGTATTAGTATAATGATGATTATTATGATTTAACTTCACAGTAAGTTTTTAAAAACTGCTGGGTGATCTGAAAAGTCATGGTAAATTGATCAATAATATAATAATACTCTTTGCAAAAATAAATATTTTTAATTTAGAATCTATTGAAACTATGAGCATAGAAAGGTTCAGAACTTTTGTGAAACATCACAGCACAGTTAAAAAATATATGGCAAATGGAAATCAAAACTGGATGGTGTTCAGAGATAGATGGGAGGGTTTGAGGAGAGCTGAAGGGTGGGATGAAAAACAAACAAAATATAACTAATGTAAAATATACTGTGTCTGTAGAATGTATATAATATGTACAGTTGAAGTCGGAAGTTTACATACACTTAGGCTGGAGTCATTAAAACTTGTTTTTCAACCACTCCACAAATTTCTTGTTAACAAACTATAGTTTTGGCAAGTCAGTTAGGACATCTACTTTGTAGACATTGAATATCCCTTTGAGCATGGTGTCACGAGAATTTTCTATCTCATTGGTTGAATTCAACTACTACTCAAAGCTTTGTCTATTTCCTGAAGGTTGTAAGGCTTAAGTTAATAAAGAAGTAGACAAAGTCTCAGATTCTGCAATAGTTCAGTCCTTTATTCAGAGAGCGCTCTTTCTTCAAAATGAGAACACAATCTTTTTATAGCACACACACACACAAATGAACTCACATCAGTAGAAATTCCACCTCTCTTTAGGTGGGCTATTTTTCCAAAGTTCACATACATTGTTTATCACCCTTCTGCAACATGTTTCATCATCTTCTGCAAGCCTAGCCGTTTCTAACAGTTTTTCTCCTCCCTAGGGTGGGGAGGCCTCTTTCCAGTTATTAGTTTCACCGTTATCACAAGTCGACAGTTCAGTTGTCCTTGAATGTCTCAACTATACCCAGCTCATATTGCGAAATAGTAACACAATGGCACACATTATTGGATTATGACTCTAACACATTTCATACAATTATATAGTTTCAGGGTGGAATACTTTAGTCATTATCTTAAACATACAAAGTCTTCTATCACATGATGAAGTTATTAACTACACTTTGGATGGTGTATCAATACACCCAGTCACTACAAATATACAGGCGTCCTTCCTAACTTCGTTGCCGGACAGGAAGCAAACTGCTCAGGGATTTCACCATGAGGCCTATGGGGACTTTAAAACAGTTACAGAGTTTAATGGCTGTGCTAGAAGAAAACTGAGGATGGATAAACAACATTGTAGTTACTCCACAATACTAACCTGAATGACAGAGGGGGAAAAAAGGAAGCCTGTACAGAATACAAATATTCCAAAACAGGCATCCTGTTTGCCACAAGGCACTAAAGTAATACTGCAATACATGTGGCAAAGCAATTAACTTTTTACCCTGAATACAAAGTGTTATATCTGGGACAAATCCAATACAACACATAACTGAGTACCTCTCCCCATATTTTCAAGCATCGTGGTGGCTGCATCATGTTATGGGTATGCTTGTAATCGTTAAGGACTTGGGAGTTTTTCAGGATAAAAAATACATGGAATGGAGCTAAGCACAGGAACAATCCTAGAGGAAAACCTGGTTCAGTCTGCTTTCCACCAGACACTGGGAGACAAATTCACCTTTCAGCAGAACAATAATCTAAAACACAAGGCCTGACTATATATCTGTCTGCTTACCAAGACGACATTAAATGTTCTTGAGTGGCCTAGTTACAGACTTAAATCGGCCTGAAAATCTATAGCAAGACTTGAAAATGGCTTTCTAGCAATGATCAACAACCAACTTGACAGAGGTTGAATAATAAAAAAAAAAAAAGAATAATGTGCAAATATTGTACAATCCAAGTGTGCAAAGCTCTTAGAGACTTACCCATAAAGACTCACAGCTGTAATCACTGCCTAAGGTGATTCTAACATGACTCAGGAGTGTAAATTAGATGTGTCTGTATTTTATTTTCAGTACATTTGTAGGCAAAATGTTGGAATAATAAGTGGTGTGAATACTTTCTAAAGGCTCTGTAATGGACAATTACATTCTTGTTTGTCATTCTGTTTTCTCTCCTGATCTCACTTTGATGAAAGCGAATAGAGCCGACCTTGTTTTCACTCCTCCAGTCCAGTCATACTCGTTCTGGCTACAACTCAAACTGAATGAATTCCTCTCAGTGGCTGGCATGACGTTTATTCAACTCACTACTTATTCGGGTCAGTTTTTGAAATATTAAGTTACTAGTGTCAAGTTACTGTGGAACAACTTTACATTTGCTTTTACATGTAAAAAAAGAAAAAAAGATTTGCAGGCTTTGGGGATTTTAAAGTATTTTCAAGTGAAGTGCCTTGGTCCATCTGTTGGTCTGCAGCAGGAAGGTAGGCTCAGACTTACAGTACAGTTTATAACAAGTCGTATAATGCATTATAAGTGCATTATAATGTATAATATCTGCAGGTAATGGAATGGGCACCTACTGGGCACAGATTTCAGTTCAGTGTTTGTCAGGCAAACAAGGTATTGAAAAAGTTTGATCCAAAATCTTGGTTGAAACTTTGCGATGCGCAATTGTTATCATGCACTGTTTGACTGAAAATGTAGAAAGCAAGGCTTTCCCCCCCCAAAAAATGTCTCAAGTTAATGTTGACCGGAAACGTATGTCTACCTGGTAGAATGAGATCATGATGATTGGAGGGACATATTGTCTGTAGTCTACTGTACATGATGGAGGAACATATTGTCTGTAGTCTACTGTACATGATGGAGGAACATATTGTCTGTAGTCTACTGTACATGGAGGAACATATTGTCTGTAGTCTACTGTACATGCTGGAGGAACATGTCTGTAGTCTACTGTACAGGGTGAGCTGGTACATATGGTCTGTAGTCTACTGTACATGATGAGCCGGTACATATGGTCTGTAGTCTACTGTACAGGGTGAGCTGGTACATATGGTCTGTAGTCTACTGTCCATGGTGAGCTGGTACATATTGTCTGTAGTCTACTGTACATGATGAGCCGGTACATATGGTCTGTACAAGGTGAGCTGGTACATATGGCCTGTAGTCTACTGTACATGATGAGCTGGTACATGGAGGAACATGTCTGTAGTCTACTGTACATGGTGAGCTGGTACGTATTGTCTGTAGTCTACTGTACATGATGAGCTGGTACATATGGTCTGTAGTCTACTATACATGATGAGCTGGTACATATGGTCTGTAGTCTACTGTACATGGTGAGCTGGTACGTATTGTCTGTAGTCTACAGGGTGGAGGAACATGGCTGTAGTCTACTGTACATGATGAGCCGGTACATATGGTCTGTACAGGGTGAGCTGGTACATATGGTCTGTACAGGGTGAGCTGGTACATATGGCCTGTAGTCTACTGTACATGGTGAGCTGGTACATATGGTCTGTAGTCTACAGGGTGGAGGAACATGGCTGTAGTCTACTGTACATGATGAGCCGGTACATATGGTCTGTACAGGGTGAGCTGGTACATATGGTCTGTACAGGGTGAGCTGGTACATATGGCCTGTAGTCTACTGTACATGATGAGCTGGTACATATGGTCTGTAGTCTACTGTACAGGGTGAGCTGGTATATATGGTCTGTAGTCTACTGTACAGGGTGAGCCGGTACATATGGTTTGTAGTCTACTGTACATGATGAGCTGGTACATATGGTCTGTAGTCTACTGTACAGGGTGAGCTGGTATATATGGTCTGTAGTCTACTGTACAGGGTGAGCCGGTACATATGGTCTGTACAGGATGAGCTGGTACGTATTGCCTGTAGTCTACTGTACAGGATGAGCACCAAGTTGCACTATGGAAAACGGCTGTGAGGGTTTTTCGACTATATTCACAACATATTGACACAATTACAATCTTTATAGAATAAAAAATCTAATTTCATCAAATACATGTAGAGAAACATATTTGAGTGAACATTAGCAAGCTAGCAGCAGATGAAACAGGTTGAATTCTCTCCTCGGTTTTAGCTTTAGCGGTTATCATTCTAACTGGCTAGGTTTAGGATTTTTACTAGCCAATTCAAGTAATAAAGGTAGCTATGTTTTTGACATATGACACAAACAATTTCTGGCTCACTTATTTTGCCAGCTAGAAAGAAATAGCCACAAATTCATTCATAAACGGAGGAAGACGATAGCTAGCTATAGCAAGGTAACGTTATACAACAAGAAGCAATTGTGACCACATTGATCCAAAGATCAAAAATAAACGTTCCCAAGGACCAATATCCAGAATCCACCCCTCCACAGAAAGCCTGGCTCCGGAATTTCTCCGAAATGCCACCCGATCTGCGATCAGATCCATGACCGAAATGCCACCCGACCCGCGATCGGATCCCTGACTGAAGCCTTTACACCTCGATCACACCAACAGCGTTATTGTGTTTTGGTACACCTGAAGTACATTTTCAATGGAATGCTGCGTTTGTCTTTCAGCATTGCGTTGCGGAGGCAGTTGCATTGCGTTCTCTGTGGTTCATACATTGGATTTATCCAACATATGAATCAAACTGTATTTGAAGACGGCTTGACTTAAATGGTAGCAGAAGGTGAATGTGGAACTTTTGTTGCGCACCTTTCCAGATGATGGTGTGTACCATTTTTGCGCAATGACGATATCGGTTAGCCCCGCACTCGGCAGGACGTATAGAAAACTCCCCCAGAGCCACAGAACAACCGAATTACCGCAATGCTCAGACCCCCACAAACACCTTGAAAACATCTCTTTCCCATAGGCTTGTTCTATCTATGACAGCATCAGCGGTTGGCTACCAACAGCTGGTAGACATGTTTACATTTGGTTCGTTTTTATCAGTGTTATTTAGATGGAAGACGTGAGCTAAATGCGGTAGCTCTATAGCTAGCTATAATGTTAGCATAGAGGTAGCAAGCTATCTCTTTCATTTACCCGGTTTCACTTCCTTGCCAGTGATAATGCTCATTTAATAATGCTGGTATTGCTGGCTTTTTTTTTAGATGTTTTAGAAGCCACATTAATGGTAGGGACAGCATCCACTTTGAGAAGCAACTTCTTGCTGAAGCTCTCCTTCCATTGTTGATAGCCGTGGAAGTTCTCAGGGGTGAAATGTTCTTCAGCAAGAAGTAGACTCACAATTCGCCGCCTCATTCTCACAAAACTGTTCCACTTTTTACTATATTTTTCATTCAACGTGTGACATTGACTGCAGGGCGTTGTGGGATTGTTTACTAAATTAAAGCTGATTTTGGGGAAAATCTCAAACCAAACTTTTAGAACAACATTACAATATTCTAACAGTTTATTTAAGTTACTATTAAATGTGTTTCTGACATTCAGAAATAGGTGCTACACTCCCTTTAAGGGAGACATCGGCTGCATTGATAGACAGACTTGAGCCGAGAGACACATTTGACATTTGACAGAAGAAAAATCTAATACCGAAACGTTTTTCATGTTCTAGTATCGAAAAAGTACAGAGGTTTTGGTATATCCATACAACACTAGTTACAAGCCTGCTAGAGTTAGTGGCAGGTGGACGGACAGTATCCTTTGTCGTAGTACTGATGAATTCTGAGCTGGAATGTGAAGGTAACTGAAGCTGGATAGCTTTACAAAACCTTGAGAAGAGCTAGCTTGAATCGTAGTATGCCACCCTGGACTGTGTGTATGTCTTTCTGTCTGTCTGTCCTTTGTGTCTCTCAGATTCTACTTTCTATCTCTGAAAAACAAACGTGGCTAGACAGATATACAGACAGACAGACAGACAGACAGACAGACAGACAGACAGACAGACGATATATAGATAGACAGACAGACAGACAGACAGACAGACAGACAGACAGACAGACAGACAGACAGACAGACAGACGATATATAGACAGACAGACAGACGATATATAGACAGACAGATGATATATAGGCAGACAGACAGACGATATATAGAAAAACAGATGATATATAGTCAGACAGACAGACGATATATAGGCAGACAGACAGACAGACGATATATAGACAGACAGACGATATATAGACAGACAGACAGATGATATATAGACAGACAGACAGATGATATACAGACAGACAGACAGACAGACAGACAGACAGACAGACAGACAGACAGACGATATATAGACAGACAGACAGTCAGACAGACAGACGATATATAGACAGACAGATGATATATAGACAGACAGTCAGACAGACAGACGATATATAGACAGACAGACAGACGATATATAGGCAGACAGACAGACAGACAGACAGACAGACAGACAGACAGACAGACAGACAGACAGACAGACGATATACAGACAGACAGACGATATACAGACAGACAGACAGACGATATATAGACAGACAGACAGACAGACGATATATAGACAGACAGACAGACAGACAGATATATAGACAGACAGACGATATACAGACAGACAGACAGACGATATATAAACAGTCAGACAGACAGATGATATATAGACAGACAGACAGACGATATATAGACAGACAGACAGACAGACAGACAGACGATATATAAACAGTCAGACAGACAGACGATATATAGACAGACAGACAGACGATATATAGACAGACAGACAGACAGACGATATATAAACAGTCAGACAGACAGATGACAGACAGACAGACAGACAGACAGACGATGTATAGACAGACGATAGACAGACAGACAGACAGACAGACAGACAGACAGACAGACAGACAGACAGACAGACAGACAGACAGACAGACGATATATAGACAGACAGACAGACGATATATAGACAGACAGATGATATATAGTCAGACAGACAGACGATATATAGGCAGACAGACAGACAGACGATATATAGACAGACAGACGATATATAGACAGACAGACAGATGATATATAGACAGACAGACAGATGATATACAGACAGACAGACAGACAGACAGACAGACGATATATAGACAGACAGACAGTCAGACAGACAGACGATATATAGACAGACAGATGATATATAGACAGACAGTCAGACAGACAGACGATATATAGACAGACAGACAGACGATATATAGGCAGACAGACAGACAGACAGACAGACAGACAGACAGACAGACAGACAGACAGACAGACGATATACAGACAGACAGACGATATACAGACAGACAGACAGACGATATATAGACAGACAGACAGACAGATATATAGACAGACAGACGATATACAGACAGACAGACAGACAGACAGACGATATATAAACAGTCAGACAGACAGATGATATATAGACAGACAGACAGACGATATATAGACAGACAGACAGACAGACAGACGATATATAGACAGACAGACAGACGATATATAGACAGACAGACAGACAGACGATATATAAACAGTCAGACAGACAGATGACAGACAGACAGACAGACAGACGATGTATAGACAGACGATAGACAGACAGACAGACAGACAGACAGACAGACAGACAGACAGACAGACAGACAGACAGACGATATATAAACAGTCAGACAGACAGACGATATATAAACAGTCAGACAGACAGACGATATATAGACAGACAGACAGACAGACAGACGATATATAAACAGTCAGACAGACAGATGACAGACAGACAGACAGACAGACGATGTATAGACAGACGATAGACAGACAGACAGACAGACAGACAGACAGACAGACAGACAGACAGACAGACGATGTATAGACAGACGATAGACAGACAGACAGACAGACAGACAGACAGACAGAATGCGAGACCAGAACAACATGACACACGTCAACCCATTTTGATTGACATTGTGTGGTGGGGGGCACTGTTGTGTAAACAGCGTGGACTTGTGTAATTGTCTCTAATCCAATTTGTAGTCTTATTTTGGAGTGTGCTGGTAGGCTAGTTGTTATATCTGAGCCCTTAATCGCCATACAGAGATATCCTCCTCCTTCTCCTCCTACTAATCTCTACCTAACAGCTTCATTCTCATTGTTTCTCTTCATTTTTATGAATGAGTATGAAGAGTACTCTTTCCTCCTTTTTCTCCTCTGTGGTTCTGCTCCTCCTCTCCCCGGTCCCCCTGCTCCTCCTCTCTTACCTCCTGCTCCTCCTCTTCCTCCTGTTTCTCTTCTCTCTTCTCCTCCGGTTTTTCAGTTGAAGTTCAAGGAATATATTAGATCTGTAAACGATTGGCTGGTTCTGGTCTCATGTTGACTTGAAATGCGCCGATCGTCTCGCCCCACTCCATCTTCCCTCCTTCCTTCCTTCCTGCCTGGCCTCATTCAGTAACCTCACTACCAGCTTAGCTTGTTGTGTTGTCGGGGGTAACGCTGTTGCCGGGGACGATGTCTGAGCACATGCAGCTGTCCTTAGCTCTGTGTAGGATCGGCTTCTATACGGTAAGAAAATATAAATACTCAACTATCATCATCATAACAGGTGGTGTGTTGTGTGGAGGGAAGATGACTGTTACATGGATGTGCTCTTGTTTATGTGTGTGTGTGTGTGTGTGTGTGTGTGTGTGTGTGTGTGTGTGTGTGTGTGTGTGTGTGTGTGTGTGTGTGTGTGTGTGTGTGTGTGTGTGTGTGTGTGTGTGTGTGTGTGTGTGTGTGTGTGTGTGTGTGTGTGTGCGTGTGTGTGTGTGTCCAGTCTTCTGTTATGAAGGTGCAACAGTCGAGATAGGATGTAAAGCAGAGTATAAAATGAAGCGGGTTTAGCCAATATCTCTGTTTAGCCAATATCTCTGTGCTTATATTGCTATAAAGATTTTTAAGGTTGAGTTTACACATCTTTTGACCAGTAATTGATCTTTTGACCAATCAGATCAGATCCCGCTCCCTCTCCCCCATAACTATTCCCCAGGCTGTTGCTGTAAATTAGAATGTGTTCTCAGTCAACTTACCTGGTAAAATAAAAAATAAAAAATGGTTAAATAAAAAATGAAATAAATAAATTATATTTTGCCAATAATTGGGCAAAAGGTCAGAATTGTGATGCCTGTGGAAACATAGATATGGTCCCTGAGCCTGAGGCTGATCACATAGTCTGATCTGCATCAGCTGAGATACTTTACTGAATGTGGCTTTATGTTTATCTCTCCCATTCTCTTTGTCGACTGTTTTGAATGCATCCTATAGCCTATGAGGTGGGAGGCTGATTGCCTCTTCAGGATGTGTTTCTTCTTCAATGATTTGATACAGAGCTACATATAGATGGACTGCGTTGCTGTTTTGCTTTCAAATCCTTGAACGGTTAATGGATTGGTGAAGCTGTTGCTTTAAAAAAAAAAGTGTTTCTATAGAGGTGATTTGAAAAATATACACTGAATGTATAAAACATTATGAACACCTTCCTATTGAGTTGCACCCCTTCTTTTACCCTCAGCACCCCCTCTTTTATCCTCAGGGCATGGTCTCAAAAGCGTTCCACAGAGATGCTGGCCCATGTTGACTCCAATGCTTCCCACAGTTGTGTCAAGTTGACTGGATGTCCCTTGGGTGATGGACCATTCTTGATACACAAGGGAAACTGTTGAGTGTGAAAAACCCAGCAGCGTTGCAGTTCTTCACACAAACCAGTGCTCCTGGCACCTACTGCCACACCCTGTTCAAAGACACTTAAATCTTTTGTCTTGTCCATTCACCCTCTGAATGGCACACATACACAATCCATGTCTCAGTTGTGTCAAGGCTTAAAAATCATTCTTTGTTCCTGTCTCCTGGATTTAACAAGTGACATCAATAAGGGATCATAGCTTTTTCACGTGGATTCACCTGGTCAGTCTATGTCACAGAAACAGCACGTGTCCTTAATGTTTTGTCCACTCAGTGTACGGCACAAAAGGTAATGAATAGCTAGTACCTTGGATTTCTTGGTGAGGCATTGTGTGCATTGGCAGGTGTATCTGACCGTTACTTTCTGCAGTATGTTGGCCAGCCTGTAGCTTACCGTAGTCATTCTGTTGCTGCTATGCATTTGGGGTAATTGTGTTTTTGTAACATAGATACTTGAGTCCAACACTCTTGCTGAAAAATGCAATCTAACCTACTTGTTACATTCCAGTGATGTATTTCAAAATACTGTTGTTTCCCACCCGACACCCAAAGCTCGTTGACACGTGTCAAACGAGCTACTTTGACCCCATGTTGTTCCCAATACAACACCTATCAAAGCCTACTATGAGAAACGACACTGGCAGCAGGTAGAGAGAGACTTGGCATGCGGCCCATTGTCAGACAAGTAAGGGCCAATCGAAAGAGGGGCAATGCGTTCTGTGGAAAATAATGCACGGCCCGCCAGCAGAGTGTCACTGACCTTCCACTTCCAGTTGCATCATTTTCCAGAGAACGCATAGAGCCCAGAGCTCATTAACCTGCTAGACAAAAAAAATCCCATCATGCTATAGTGACTGTCCATTACTGCTTATCATTTATTAACCCATCATTTATTCACATGACTCTATAGAGCTGCTGTCTGACTAAATCACTATTTTAGTAGTTCTTCAAAGTAAATAAGGCATACTTTAATGACTGCTGAATACCAACTATCAAATCACTTAGGTCATGTATTTTCAGGTGGAATTAACTCACAAAGCAACTGCTCTCTTTCCCTCTGTCGAGTTCTTCTGCCTCTTCTCTGCTTCTCAGACCGGACAAGTAGGCGTGTAGTTATTTACCACACTTTCTACGCTAAACTATGTAGAACGTTGCCCTGTTGCAAACTACAACTCCCTACTACATCGCACAGTTCGGTTTGGTTTTGATCTGATTTTATCTTTAGAGAAACTGCGCAATCTTAAAATTGAGCTTGCAGAAGAAAAGAAAAGAACGAAATGGAATTCAAATAATTTAACCGACGTCGGTCAATTAGTTGTTTAGAAAAACAAAAATAACCAACGTTTCGGTTAATCGCTCAGCACTAATTATTCAACTTTTGATGATTTCAAAAGTAGCTTAAACATAGAAAATATACAGGGCCCTTCAGAAAGTATTCACACCCCTTGACTTATGGGGCGGCAGGTAGCCTAGTGGTTAGAGCGTTGGACTACAGCCTGAATCTGAAATGGATTAAATTGACATTTTTTTTTCTCTCACCCAACTACACACAATACCCCATAATGACATCACAATACCCCATAATGACATCACAATACCCCATAATGACATCACAATACCCCATAATAACATCACTATACCTCATAATGACATCACTATACCCCATAATGACATCACAATACCCCATAATGACATCACAATACCCCATAATAACATCACTATACCTCATAATGACATCACTATACCCCATAATGACAAAGTGAAAACATGTTTTTAGAAATGTTAGCAAATTTATTGAAAAAGAAACACAGAAATATCTAATTACATAAGTATTCACACCCCTGAGTCAATACATGTTAGAATCACCTTTGGCAGTGATTACAGCTGTGAGTCTTTCTTGGTAAGTCTCTAAGAGCTTTGCACACTTGGATTGAACATTAGCAAATAAAATACTCAGAACCGGTGGATGGTATGCACCTGTAACTGGTGTGAAATGGCTAGCTAGTTAGCGGGGTGCGCACTAATAGCGTTTCAATTGGTGACGTCACTCGCTCTGAGACCTTGAAGTAGTTGTTCCCCTTGCTCTGCAAGAGTCGCGGCTTTTGTGGAGTGATAGTTAACGATGCTTTAAGGGTGTCAGTTGTTAATGTGTGCAGAGGGTCCCTGGTTCGAGCCCAGGTAGGGGCGAGGAGAGGGATGGTAGCAAAACTGTTACATTGATGCTGTTGACCCGGATCACTGGTTGCTGCGGAAATGGAGGCGATCAAATTGGGGGTGAGTGTAACCTGAGAAACCATCCTGTGTCTTTTTACAAATACCCCTGTATTCGGTATATACGGTATACGGCCCAAGCCTAATTATCAGGGATAGGAGGTGTTTCATGAAGAGTCTACCTAACCAGTCAAGTGGCTGTTTGACGAAACAAGGCTTCGGAAGTCATTGATCACATTCTTCTGATAAAGTGATACAGGCATCAGCACACTACTTAGGGATATGAGGTCTGGCATCAAATGTAACATCACTACCACAAACGTCTCAGTAATGGGTGCAACCCTTTACAGATTGGATTAGTTTAGAAAAACGTTAAGTTATTTTACTTTGTATAGTATAAGATCAATTAATTAATTAATCAATGTTCATTAGTCAACAGAGATATTAAAACAAACTATTCTAAAAAACAAAAACAACCTGTAACAAAGCATGCTGGGAAATGTAATACTGAGGCCCCCTCCCACATATTTTTCTCTCAGAGTTAACGATAATAACCTGAACACAGTCGAGTAACAACACCACACGATGGGATTGATTTCTTCTATCAAATGTCCTGTTCAGTTGTGTTGAAATGTAGTTAAGTTGACAGACATTCCTAACTCTGATCTATTTATAATGACTAAATGCACTCTAAACAGGAGGACAATGGGAAAGTTAACACTAGTTTAAAATCTAAACTCTTAGGACATATAGGTGTTCTCCTGGTTAGAAACTGACTGGAAAAAGCTGACTATCATGTCTTGTCTGTGTTTAAGTTGTATAACTGACGTTTAGGTTATAAACAGGTCACGTGTTTCATGGTTTTACAGTGTAGGTTCCCACTGGAAACCCCACTATACTGTAGGCCTACATCACACACACACACACACACACACACACACACACACACACACACACACACACACACACACACACACACACACACACACACACACACACATACACACACACACTACATGAAGGATCTTATCTGTGCCGTGGAAGGAAATAAATATCTGTATACACAACGACTACTCAGTCTGAGGTCCTGAGGGCTTTGCAGCAGGTTTTCATCAAGGATCTCTCTGTACTTTGCTCCGTTCATCTTTCCTTCGATCCTGACTAGTCTCCCAGTCCCTGCCGCTGAAAAACATCCCTATGCTGCCACCACCATGCTTCACCGTAGGGATGGTGCCACGTTTCCACCGGACGTGATGCTTGGCATTCAATTCAAAGAGTTCAATCTTGGTTTCATCAGACCAGAGAATCTTGTTTTTCATGGTCTGAGAGTCTTTAGGTGTCTTTTGGCAAACTCCAAACGGGCTGTCATGTGCCTTTTACTGAGGAGTGGCTTCCGTCTGGCCACCCTACCATAAATGTCTGATTGGTGGAGTGCTGCAGGGATGGTTGTCCTTCTGGAAGGTTCTCCCATCTCCACAGAGGAGCTCTGGAGCTCTGTCAGAGTGACCCTCGGGTTCTATAAAGGAACAGTCCTTTATATAAAGGAACAGTTTTTGCTTTGTCATTTATGAGTTATTGTGTATAGATTGATGAGGAAAATGTTTTATTTAATCCATTTTAGAATAAGGCTGTAATGTAACAATATGTGGAAACAGTTAAGGGGTCTGAATACTTTCCCAAATGCACCGTGTAGTACAATATTAATGTTCTAGACACGTTTCATGTGTCTAGTTTTCATGTGAGGGTTAGGAGAATGTTCCATCAAACATACAGAACATGGTTGCCATGTTCTCAGAACACGACATAGTTATGTTCTAGACACGTTTCATGGGAACGTTGCAAAATCATATCTGTGTATCAGTTGTCAGGACGTCGCCTGATGTTCCCAAAGAAACGTTCTCCCTTACACATCAAGCCTTGTTATTGTTGCTGGGCCAATCAAGGCCCTGATTGGTGAGCCACTGATCCATGAATTGTTTTTCCTCTGCTGGCAAGATTAAGGAATACTTACACCGTGCTTTTAACATAGTATTTTTGATTTACATTTGACACATAATTACATTGTGTATGTACATTTATACAGTCATTATTATTCAACATGTCCTCACCTGGGATTTGAACTCACAACTTCTTGGTTGATAGTATTCCAAGCTTCCTGCTATGCCACTATGTCCGTGTCACGTATCGGCTTAATCTGATTTTGATTTAGGCATACTTATTTCAGCAATTTAAGGAGTTTCAGTATAGTTGTCTGATGTTGACTCCTGAATCACTATGATCAATAAAAATTGAGTGTTCTTTTAACAGACCTGAGATTTACTTCAAGGTGTATTCATCCTATTGCTTCCACCTATGAAGTTGTTTCAGATCTACCCTGCCTAGCGAGGATTTAAACTGTACTGGACATGGTCTAAGTATACTGGCCCATTAAGCACGCCCCTAGAGATATCCCTTATTGGGACAGTAATTGGGGCGTTTGTCATTGGTGCTGAAAAAATCATTTTAATTAGATCACTGTTTTTTTTTTTTTGGCATATCTACATCAGCGTACAGAGGCCCATTTATCAGCAACCGTTACTCCTATGTTCCAATGGCACGTTGTGTTAGCTAATCCAAGTTTATCATTTTTAAAAGGCTAATTGATCGAAACACCAGTCTCAACGTCAACAGTGAAGAGGCGACTCCAGGATGCTGGCCTTCTAGGCAGAGTTCCTCTGTCCAGTGTCTGTGTTCTTTTGCCCATCTTAATCTATTATTTTTATTGGCCAGTCTGAGATATGGCTTTTTCTTTGCAACTCTGCCTAGAAGGCCAGCATCCTGGAGTCGCCTCTTCACTGTTGACGTTGAGAGTGGTGTTTTGCAGGTACTATTTAATGAAGCTGCCAGTTGAGGACTTGTGAGGCATCTGTTTCTCAAACTAGACACTCTAATGTACTTGTCCTCTTGCTCAGTTGTGCACCGGGGCCTCCCACTCCTCTTTCTATTCTGGTTAGAGCCAGTTTGCACTGTTCTATGAAGGGAGTAGTACACAGCGTTGTACGAGATTTTCTGTTTCTTGCCAATTTCTCAGAACAAGAATAGACTGACAAGTTTCGAAAGAAAGTGCATTGTTTCTTGCCATTTTGAGACTGTAATCAAACCCACAAATGCTGATGCTCCAGATACTCAACTAGTCTAAATAAAGAAAGCCAGTGTTATTGCTTCTTTAATCAGCACAACAGATTTCAGCTGTGCTAACATAATTGCAAAAAGGTTTTCTAATGATCAATTAGCCTTTTAAAATGAAAAACTTGGATTATCTAACACAACGTGCCATTGGAACACAGGAGTGATGGTTGCTGATAATGGGCCTCTGTACGCCTATGTAGATATTCCATAAAAAATCTGCCGTTTCCACCTACAATAGTCATTTACAACATTAACAATGTCTACACTGTATTTTTGATCAATTTGATGTTATTTTAATGGACATTTCTAAGTGACCCCAAAACTTTTGAACGGTAGTGTAGGTATCCTCCTTTCCCTTTAGTTGTTTGATTTGATACACTGTTACACTTCATTAGCGATCGCTCAACTCAAGACCGACAGAAAGGGAGGCAGACAGACGGAGTAGAGAGATGAATGCCATTGAAATAACCTGAATTTTCATCAGGATATTTTCTACTGTTTTTATTTGTCTGCCTAGTAATAGGCCTACTGCTGTATTGGCCTATAGGCTATCTCTAAGTTCCATGCGCTCATTTCTTTAGCCGCCAATGGATCACTGTGAATCAATGTGTCCATATGACAGAGGCTGGTGATCTGGCATGACGGAGGCCGGCGATCTGGCATAACGGAGGCTGGCTATCTGGCATGACGGAGGCCGGCGATCTGGCATGAAGGAGGCCGGCGATCTGGCATAACGGAGGCCGGCGATCTGGCATGACGGAGGCCGGCGATCTGGCATGACGGAGGCCGGCGATCTGGCATGACGGAGGCCGGCCATCTGGCATTAGTTGAATTTGAATCTTTTAGATTTTTATTGTTTTAATTCCTATTTTTTATGATTAACCACGTGACACTGATTTTTGAGAAACTAAAACGTTATTATTGAAATGAAACTGACCCACACAAAATGCTGCGGGATCGTTATGAAAATCATAACTGGCACGCAGATCAGTAGAAATACTAGGATCAATTGTAAGCTTCCTAAAACGTCAAAATCACGCAACACCCATTAATTAAATGTGTGCATGCACACTTAGGAAAAAAAACGGGCCCCCCTATGGAAATCAAATGCCCTTCCAAATGATTCGCTCTGTGTATTACCACAAACAGGGTCTGTTCCCACCCATGGTTGTCTGTCTGCATTGATGGCCAGTAATCTATTTAGATACTGCTGTAATTTGGGGTACTTAGCCTACAATTTTCTGAGTTGTCACTACAGAGAGCTGACTGGAGCGGTGACAACAGGGAAAATACCCTGACAGGACTTTTTCTTGAACGTAAACAATAACAAACTAGTTTATGACATTCATCCGTTACTTATCCGGCTACCACATTCGGCTAGCTAGTTAGCTGATTGGTAATGATTAGCAAATAATAATAAAGATTAGCTTAGATCTTCAGAACTCAACAATCTTTCTCATATGGCCATTCATTATTTGGGGTAAAAAGTTTTAGCTCTACAATTGATGTTTTCATTTAACGACGGACGCTGTTCTTAAAGTGGACCTGTGTATACAACCAGACAGCACCGCATCCAGCTGGTTGTGAGTTTTCATACTGAACAATACTTTTTAGACATAGTCACATTTTTGTCATTTAATTCTTTGTAGTTTTTGTTATTATCAGTCGACTAAAATTGTGGATAATTTTAGTCTAGTTTTAGTCATAGTTATTTTAGTCACGTATTAGTCAGTTTTTTTTCTTCGATTAAATAATTCAAATGTACCTCTAACTTCCATCATGAGCACATTACGATAGCCTTACTAGGCTTACTATCTATCCCCCGATATAGCTGCCGTATTGATATTATGGAAGATTGTTACCAATGCCAGCAATGATTTACCATATAGGTTACAAAGCCTTGGCTACAGGTTAAACAATTTAGTTATACAGCTCTTTTATCCCCTTCAATCCTTGGGATGGGGGTAAATAACAGTGATTCCCTTTAAAAATGGGAGAATACCAAGCAGGGAAGCAACCGCCCCAACAGATCCACACATGATGCAGTCTCTATTGCACTCCACACTGCCCTTTCCCACCTGGACAAAAGGAACACCTATGTGAGAAGGCTATTCATTGACTACAGCTCAGCGTTCCAACACCATAGTGCCATCAAAGCTCATCAATAAGCTAAGGACCCTGGGACTAAACATCTCCCTTTGCAACTGGACCCTGGACTTCATGACAGGTCGCCCCCAGGTGATAAGGGTAGGTAGCAACACATCCGCCACGCTGATCCTCAACACAGGGGCCCCTCAGGGGTGTGTGCTCAGCCCCTTCCTCTACTCCCTGTTCACTCATGGCTGCATGGCCAGGCACGACTCCAACACCATCGTTACATTTGCCGATGACACAACGGTGGTAGTCCTGATCACCGACAACAACGAGACAGCCTATAGGGAGGAGGTCAGAGACCTGGCAGTGTGGTGCCAGGACAACAGCCTCTCCCTCATCGTGATGAAGACAAAGGAGATGATTGTGGACTACAGAAAAAAGAGGACTGAGCATGCCCCCATTCTCATCGACGGGGCTGCAGTGGAGCAGGTTGAGAGCTTCAAGGTCCTTGGTGTCCACATCACCAACAAACTAACATGGTCCAAGCACACCAAGACAGTCGTGAAGAGGGCACGACAAAACTTATTCCCCCTCAGGAGACTGAAAAGATTTGGCATGGGTCCTCAGATCGTCAAAATGTTCTACAGCTGCACCATCGAGAGCATCCTGACAGGTTGCATCACTGCCTGGTATGGAAACTGCTCGGCCTCCGACCGCAAGGAACTACAGAGGGTAGTGCGTACGGCCCAGTACATCACTGGGGCCAAGCTTTCTGCCATCCAGGACCTCTATACCAGCCTACCAGCCGGTGTCAGAGGAGGCCCTAAAAATTGTCAAAGACTCCAGCCACCCAAGTCATAGACTGTTCTCTCTGCTACCACAAGGCAAGCGGTACCGGAGCGCCATGTCTAGATCCAAGAAGGTTCTAAACAGCTTCTACCCCCAAGCCATAAGACTAATGAACATCTAGTCAAATGGCTACCCAAACTATTCAAATTTTTCTCAGGTTGAGGCCTGTTCCAATTGATCACTTTTCTGTCTCAGTCGCGAGATGCACATCACTTCGCACGGGTAACTTTTTTTTCATTAGGAAAATATTCTGTTCTGTTTTATTTTTTACTATAAAATATGTGTCTTGATTGTGATAAGGGCTTGGGAAATAAGTTGGGAAATAAGAATGCATTGCACAGCCATAGGCTTCTACAAGCAAACACCACTCTGCTGAGGTTACTGCCCTATTGAAGTTCTACGATATAATCTAACCAGTTGATATTACGGTTTCAGTCATTTCATTTTAAATGGCACTTGACTGTTTATTGACTGAATATATGTATATATATAATATGGAGCAATTTGGCAATTACACTAGTTATCTGTAATGGTTATGATAAAGTAGGCATTGTTGCGATCTGTTGGCATATAGATAATACACACATATCATTTTCCAGTGAGGGCCTTGTGTTCTAAAAATAGCTTATTTTTTGTTTTGTCAAGACACCGATGCAGTGGCCAGCTAGTCATCAGATGTCCTTGTCCACTCTGATGACAGAGAGCACACACACACACACACACACACACACACACACACACACACACACACACACACACACACACACACACACACACACACACACACACACACACACACGCTCACATACTCACGTTTATTCTCTGTTGGATGGCCCAGTGACCTGTAGATGGCGCCATATAGTCAGGAATAGTCAGGAATGAGAGTTGTTCCCTGATGTTGTTGAAGGGGATATTCTGCGGTGTTACATTGTGTTCGTTCCTCAGCATTGAATGTCTGGTTGTTTTCATATAGGTCAGCTGAGGTGAAACTCAGATCAGTCAGGGAAAACGTGTTTGTGTTTTAAAGGTGTTCACTGTATCTCAGTGCTAGAGGCGTCACTACAGACCCTGGTTCGATTCCAGGCTGTATCACAACCGGCCGTGATTGGGAGTCCCATAGGGCGGCGGACAATTGTCCCAGTGTTTCTAAGGCATTGCAACATATGGGCACTTCACAGGCTGTATACATAGGAGAAATCATAGTACATTCCTGTTGGTCATTTAAGGCAAAGTCACATGGCTAACATCAGACATCAATTAACATTGCAGATTGAAAGCATTTGGTGGAGGACAGTGACGATGGTGATCCAGGTTTTCCTCTCAAATCAAAGTTAATTTGTATATGCAGCGTTGTGTGCACAGAACAATGAAATATTTACTCTCCTCTCCTAGCCCTGTGTCTCATTTTTACTCAGCGAACTCTGGAAACAGTCAATTGAACGCCAAACAGTATGAAGCTTTTAAAGAGCCTGGCTGTGTCGTAAAGAACCACGGCTGGGAAACATGACGAATGAACTGATAGAAATCGTGATTCTGGCCAATTGGACAGCCCGTTTCTAGCCTGTGTCCCAGATATGTTTGTGTTGTCCTGAGTCCCAGATCTGTTTGTGTTGTCTTGCCACAAACCCAATGCTGTCATTGTCATGTTTAGCAGAGTTGGAAAGATGGCACAAACAGATCTGGGCCTCATCTGAAGTTTGCTATTAAATCTGTTTCCCTCATGTAGACTAGAGACAAGACTATATTATCCACTGGACTCAAAAAAAAAGAGAAAGATGAACAATGTGAAGATGTTTCAGTCATTGGAGTACGGTGTCCAGAGACTGATACTATGGATGAGACTTAAATAGTCTGAATGACACTCACACCAACTTTTTGGGTGAAACTGAGGCTGTCCTAATATGGAATCCGTACTGATGGCGCTATGACCAATAGGGTTACCTTTGTGTTGACCTTAGTTGGATGTTCTGTTTTGTTCTGTCTTGTTTCTTTCCTGCCTATGACTAAGTAAACGTTTCCCTTCTTTGCTCACCACTGGGGGGAAAAAAAGCCCTTCTCACGCAACCCTTATATACATAGCAACATACGCTCTGCATCTGGCTTATGGGTGATCCTCACAGACTTTAGTATTGCTCTTAGTGCATTTTTATGTATTTTTTTGTTTTGTATTGGGTAAAATACCATCCTAAATTATTGTCTATGTTAAAATTAATCATCTTAACTGTTCAGATTTAATGATATTTTTTTTAAACAAATTCAATCTCATTACCATAACATCTCATTACCGTAACACTTGTTAGTTAGAAAAAGTTAGAAATAAATCATCAATTGAAAATATATATATATTTTTTTACTTTGCCTAAGATACAGGAGAGTTATTACAACAATATTTCATGAAAAAAAAATGACATTTTGGATTTTAAGTACATTTTAATGACGTGTCTCATTACTGTAACGTGACATGTTCATAACTTGCATTTTAAAATTATTTATTTTTTAAACTGGTTCACCAACTACTTCTCTGATAGAGATCAGTGTGTCAAATCGGAGGGCCTGCTGTCCGGACCTCTGGCAGTCTCTATGGGGGTGCCACAGGGTTCAGTTCTTGGGCCAATTCTTTTCTCTGTATTCATCAATGATGTCGCTCTTGCTGCTGGTGAATCTCTGATCCACCTCTACGCAGACGACACCATTCTGTATACTTCTGGCCCTTCTTTGGACACTGTGTTAACAACCCTCCAGACGAGCTTCAATGCCATACAACTCTCCTTCCGTGGTCTCCAACTGCTCCTAAATACAAGTAAAACTAAATGCATGCTCTTCAACCGATCGCTGCCTGCACCTGCCCGCCTGTCCAGCATCACTTCTCTGGACGGTTCTGACTTAGAATTTGTGGACAACTACAAATACCTAGGTGTCTGGTTAGACGGTAAACTCTCCTTCCAGACTCACATCAATCATCTCCAATCCAAAGTTAAATCTAGAATTGGCTTCCTATTTCGCAACAAAGCATCCTTCACTCATGCTGCCAAACTTACCCTCGTAAAACTGACCATCCTACCAATCCTCGACTTCGGCGATGTCATTTACAAAATTGCCTCCAATACCCTACTCAACAAGCTGGATGCAGTCTATTACAGTGCCATCCGTTTTGTTACCAAAGCCCCATATACTACCCACCACTGCGACCTGTACACTCTCGTTGGCTGGCCTTCGCTTCATAATCGTCGCCAAATACATTGGCTCCAGGTCATCTACAAGACCCTGCTAGGTAAAGTCCCCCCTTATCTCCGCTCACTGGTCACCATAGCAGCACCCACCTGTAGCACGCGCTCCAGCAGGTATATCTCTCTGGTCACCCCTAAAGCCAACTCCTCCTTTGGTCGTCTCTCCTTCCAGTTCTCTGCTGTCAATGACTGGAACGAACTACAAAAATCTCTGAAACTGGAAACACTTATCTCCCTCACTAGCTTTAAGCACCAGCTATCAGAGCAGCTCCCAGATCACTGCACCTGTACATAGCCCATCTATAATTTAGCCCAAACTACTACCTCTTCCCCTACTTTATTTATTTATTTAATTTATTTTGCTCCTTTGCACCATATTATTTATATTTTAACTTTGAACTTTCTTCAAATAACAAATCTACCATTCCAGTGTTTTACTTGCTATACTTTATTTACTTTGCCACCATGGCCTTTTTTTGCCTTTACCTCCCTTATCTCACATCATTTGCTCACATTGTATATAGTCTTATTTTTTTCTACTGTATCATTGATTGTATGTTGTTTTACTCCATGTGTAACTCTGTGTTTTTGTATGTTGTCGAACTGCTTTGCTTTATCTTGGCCAGGTCGCAATTGTATATGAGAACTTGTTCTCAACTTGCCTACCTGGTTAAATAAAGGTGAAAAAAAATTAAAAAATAAACTATTACTAATATAAAAAGTATACACAAATAATTAGCAAAAGACACATTTTATGCACAGCTCAAATATTTTTAATTCTTTAATATTATTCTAGGAATATTTTATCATTTGATCATGCATTTTGGTAATGAGTTCCATGTTACGGTAGATGAGACCGCATTACGTTGATGAGAAAATTAACAAACAGTACTTCATCAAGAGCAAAAAAAATATGAATTTTGAACCATATCAAATTTTATTAGTCACATATACACATGTTTAGCAGATGTTAATGTGGGTGTAGCGAAATGCTTGTGTTTCTACCTCCAACAGTGCAGTAATATCTACCAAGTAATATCTTAACAATTTCACAACAAGACACACAAATCTAAAGTAAAACCACATTAACCATTAAGAACAACAAATTAATCATTAACTCTCCAACACATCCCACCCCCTCCAAGTACTTCATGCCCCCCCTCCCCATTATTTCATCAAGAGCGAATAAAGATTCTTGTGAACCATATTAATCACATGAACCCCTTCCCTTCCCACAAATACAAATCCCAACCAGCTGTCTCTCCCATCCCATCCACAGATCCACCCCAGCTCCACGAAACATTATGCCCGGACATCCGTCTAAAATATGACTAGTTTGTAATGTGAATACCCATAAATGTGGTCCCGTGTGGCTCAGTTGGTAGAGCATGGTGTTTGCAACGCCAGGGTTGTGGGTTCGATTCCCACGGGGGACCAGTACGGAAGAAAAAAAAACAATGTATGAAATGTATGTATTCACTACTGTAAGTCGTTCTGGATAAGAGCGTCTGCTGAATGACTAAAATGTAAAAACGGTAACCAGTTTCTTTTGAATATGTACCATTTTAAACAATATTTAATTGGTTCTATGTTCTATGAAATGTGTTATTTTTATCATTTAAGTGCTCGTAAAGATTACAAAATGGACCCGGATGCATTACGGTAATGATGATTTTTTTTTTGTAAACATTTTATTTCAAAAACACAAAAAATAAGATTTAATCCCAAAACAAGTTAAAGAGACAGAAACCAAACATAGTAAACTTTAATATGCTAGTAAATTATTAACATATACAGTATATATTTTTTTAATAGAGTCTATACAGCTGAATTCATCACAGACATGGTTTCATTGGTTTCATGACAATCACCCATATACTATATATTATATATACTGCTCAAAAAAATAAAGGGAACACTTAAACAACACATCCTAGATCTGAATGAAAGAAATAATCTTATTAAATACTTTTTTCTTTACATAGTTGAATGTGCTGACAACAAAATCACACAAAAATAATCAATAGAAATCCAATTTATCAACCCATGGAGGTCTGGATTTGGAGTCACACTCAAAATTAAAGTGGAAAACCACACTACAGGCTGATCCAACTTTGATGTAATGTCCTTAAAACAAGTCAAAATGAGGCTCAGTAGTGTGTGTGGCCTCCACGTGCCTGTATGACCTCCCTACAACACCTGGGCATGCTCCTGATGAGGTGGCGGATGGTCTCCTGAGGGATCTCCTCCCAGACCTGGACTAAAGCATCCGCCAACTCCTGGACAGTCTGTGGTGCAACGTGGCGTTGGTGGATGGAGCGAGACATGATGTCCCAGATGTGCTCAATTGGATTCAGGTCTGGGGAACGGGCGGGCCAGTCCATAGCATCAATGCCTTCCTCTTGCAGGAACTGCTGACACACTCCAGCCACATGAGGTCTAGCATTGTCTTGCATTAGGAGGAACCCAGGGCCAACCGCACCAGCATATGGTCTCACAAGGGGTCTGAGGATCTCATCTCGGTACCTAATGGCAGTCAGGCTACCTCTGGCGAGCACATGGAGGGCTGAGCGGCCCCCCAAAGAAATGCCACCCCACACCATGACTGACCCACCGCCAAACCGGTCATGCTGGAGGATGTTGCAGGCAGCAGAACGTTCTCCACGGTGTCTCCAGACTCTGTCACGTCTGTCACGTGCTCAGTGTGAACCTGCTTTCATCTGTGAAGAGCACAGGGCGCCAGTGGCGAATTTGCCAATCTTGGTGTTCTCTGGCAAATGCCAAACGTCCTGCACGGTGTTGGGCTGTAAGCACAACCCCCACCTGTGGACGTCGGGCCCTCATACCACCCTCATGGAGTCTGTTTCTGACCGTTTGAGCAGACACATGCACATTTGTGGCCTGCTGGAGGTCATTTTGCAGAGCTCTGGCAGTGCTTCTCCTGCTCCTCCTAGCACAAAGGCGGAGGTAGCGGTCCTGCTGCTGGGTTGTTGCCCTCCTACGGCCTCCTCCATGTCTCCTGATGTACTGGCCTGTCTCCTGGTAGCGCCTCCATGCTCTGGACACTACGCTGAGTGAGAGTGAAAGCACCGCCAGCATTCAAAAGTGACCAAAACATCAGCCAGGAAGCATAGGAACTGAGAAGTGGTCCCCACCTGCAAAACCACTCCTTTATTGGCGGTGTCTTGCTAATTGCCTATAATTTCCACCTGTTGTCTATTCCATTTGCACAACAGCATTTATTTATTTATTGTCAATCAGTGTTGCTTCCTAAGTGGACAGTTTGATTTCACAGAAGTGTGATTGACTTGGAGTTACATTGTGTTGTTTAAGTTTTCCCTTTATTTTTTTGAGCAGTGTATGATATATATCTGTTTGTCCTTGTATATCTGTCTGACTCCACTGCTTGTGTCTTCTGGTCCATCTCTGTCTTCCTTGAACCATTCAAGATGGTTTTGGAATACAGACTGTTCCATCATCTTGTTCTCAAAGTTATGGACCTTCACACAGTCTCTCGTGGCTCACAGACTATTCTGATAATATGACAGTGTCTAACAGGAAGACAGAACTTGTTTGTGGTACTAGTTCAGTGCAGTTTTTTACATTACATTTTAGTCATTTAGCAGACACTCTTATCCAGAGCGACTTACAGTAGTGAATGCATACATTTCATGCATTTCCCCCCCCCCGTACTGGACCCCCATGGGAATCGAACCCACAACCCTGGCGTTGCAAACACCATGCTCTACCAACTGAGCCACACGGGACAGTTGAAAAGATATGCTCCTGTATGGCTGAATTGATAGACCATGGCGTTTGTAACACCAAAATTGTGGGTTTGGTTCCCACTGTAAGTAGCTTTGAATAAAAGCGTCTCCTAAATGGGCGTGTGTCATTTATGCTTAACTTTCCTCTGTCTTGGTGGTCATGTGTGATACAGTGGTTAGTACTTTTGGTATTTAGCCACCGGGTGGCAGCGTTCGCCTTACACATCCACACACTCAGTGTTGCCCTCTTGAACAGGCATTCGGCTTGGCACACTGTGTAGTGAGTGGTGTATCAAATCAATGACATTTTTATTTGTCACATGCTTCTTAAATAACAGGTGTAGACTAACAGTGAAATGCTTCTAATAATAAATACACAAAGAGTAACGATAACAACGATAACATGATAACATACACGGGGTAGCAGTACTGAGTCTTTATACACAGGGAACTAGTACTGAGTCTATATACACGGGGTACCAGTACTGAGTCTATATACACGGGGTACCAGTACTGAGTCTATATACACGGGGTACCAGTACTGAGTCTATATACACGGGGTACCAGTACTGAGTCTATATACACGGGGTACCAGTACTGAGTCTATATACACGGGGTACGAGGTAATTGAGGTAGATATGTACATATAGTTAGGGATAACGTGACAGATAATAAACAGTATGTGATGAGACAAAAAAAAGTTAATCCGGGTAGCTATTTGGTTAACTATTTAACTAACTATTTAACTAACTATTTAGCGGTGTCATGGGTTGGGGGGATAGAAGCTGTTCAGGGTCCTGTTGGTTCCAGGTTTGGTGCATTGTTACCGCTTGCCGTGCTGTAGCAGAGAGAACAGTCTATGACTATGGTGGCTGGAGTCTGACAATTTTTAGGGCCTTCCTTTGACACCGCCTGGTATATAGGTCCTGGATGTCAGGGAGCTTGGCCCCAGTGATGTATTGGGGCGGGTACGCACTACCCTCTGTAGCGCCTTGCGGGTCAGTTCCCGAGCAGTCGTCATACCGAGCGGTGAAAGCAGCCAGTCAAGATGCTCTCAGTGGTGCAGCTGTAGAACGTTTTGAGGATCTGAGAGCCCATGCCACATCTATTCATCCTCCTGGTCCTGCTCTAGCCTGTCTTGGCCAACTCCAATAGTTATTATTACGTCTTTATTCACACACAAAAACAAAATCTGATCTAGGATCAGATTCTATAAGATCTTATTCGTAATGATCTTAAAGGCGCAACACTGATCCTAGATCAGCCCTCTTCTTCTGAGACCTTTTGTGAATACGGGCCCTGGTTTTATCTCAAGCTGCTTGAGCTGCAGGCCTGACTGCATGAATACTGACTGTCTGCAGATAGAGAAGGATATACTGCAGGCCTGACTGCATGAATACTGACTGTCTGCAGATAGAGAAGGATATACTGCGGGCCTGACTGCATGAATACTGACTGTCTGCAGATAGAGAAGGATATACTGCACGCCTGACTGCATGAATACTGACTGTCTGCAGATAGAGAAGGATATACTGCGGGCCTGACTGCATGAATACTGACTGTCTGCAGATAGAGAAGGATATACTGCGGGCCTGACTGCATGAATACTGACTGTCTGCAGATAGAAAAGGATATACTGCGGGCCTGACTGCATGAATACTGACTGTCTGCAGATAGAGAAGGATATACTGCGGGCCTGACTGCATGAATACTGACTGTCTGCAGATAGAGAAGGATATACTGCGGGCCTGACTGCATGAATACTGACTGTCTGCAGATAGAGAAGGATATACTGCGGGCCTGACTGCATGAATACTGACTATCTGCAGATAGAGAAGGATATACTGCGGGCCTGACTGCATGAATACTGACTGTCTGCAGATAGAGAAGGATATACTGCGGGCCTGACTGCATGAATACTGACTGTCTGCAGATAGAGAAGGATATACTGCGGGCCTGACTGCATGAATACTGACTGTCTGCAGATAGAGAAGGATATACTGCGGGCCTGACTGCATGAATACTGACTGTCTGCCGATAGAGAAGGATATACTGCGGGCCTGACTGCATGAATACTGACTGTCTGCAGATAGAGAAGGATATTTTGCGGGCCTGACTGCATGAATACTGACTGTCTGCAGATAGAGAAGGATATATTGCGGGCCTGACTGCAGACGGCAGGCTGCATATAGAGAAGGATATACTGCGGGCCTGACTGCAGACGGCAGGCTGCATATCCTTCCATTCAGCTAAAGCTCCAGTTCAGTTGGTTGTGCTTGGCGGCTGAGAGGCAGCAATCTGCTTCTTATTTACCATCACATAAGCATTTTATACATTTGTTGTTTTTTTGAGACGTCTGGCTCCGAAGTTAAAAAAAAAAACAAGTGAAGAAAAATTTAAATAACAAACAAAATGACTTCCAACAGCAAATGTGGCGTGTAAATAAAGCATACCTACAAGGTCTCTGTTGATTGGCTGGCACCACCATGGAACCCCCCAAACCCACCACCTCCCCTCCCTTCACAGTCAGTGGGAGATGAAGGGGTTTCAGATAAGGGGGTGGAGAACAACACTCAATCCCCCCATTAATGCAAATGAGCCTCAGTACCTCAAATGGTTGGTAGAGTATCTGAACCCAAACCATTAGTTAGTGAGGGGAGGGAGGGAGGGAGGGAGGGAGGGAGGGAGGGAGGGAGGGAGGGAGGGGGGAGGGAGGGAGGGAGGGGAGGGGAGGGAGGGAGGTCGATGCCAAGCGATTCGTGTTTTCTTTTGTGGTCGGTTTGGTTTCGGTTGGATTATTCAGTTGTTGTGTATATTACATGTGTTTCATTTGATGACTTTTTATTATTTCATTCCAAGTCAATCATCTAATCAGTCTGACAAAAATCACAATTTTAGTAGTTCTTCAAAGTAAAATAAGACATACTTTTATGACTGCTGAATACCTGCGGAATACCAACTGTCAATCGCCTAGATCATGTATTTTCAGGTAGTGATACCTAGTGAAGCAACTGATCTCTAACCCTCAATGGATTATGGTCATTGTAATTCATTACCACATTTTCTGCTCTAAACTATTAGTTCCTACCAAGGCAGAAGCTACTCTTCCTGGGGTCCAAACAAATTAAGGCAAATAAACCCCAAAATTAAACAGTACATCATATAACATGGTTACACCACTACAACATGTATAATACCACCATACATACGTGTGTGTGCGTGTGTGTGTGTGTGTGCGTGTGTGTGTGTGTGTCTCCTCACAGTCGCATTGTTCCATGAGGTGTAGTTGTATCTGTTTTCTAAATCAGATTTTTACTGCTTGCATCAGTTACTTGATGTGGAATAGACGGCTCCCGAGTGGCACAGAGGTCTAAGGCACTGCATCTCAGTGCTAGAGGCGTCACTACCGACACACTCGTTCGAAATCCAGGCTGTATCACAACCGGGCTGTGATTGGGAGACCCATAGGGCAGCGCACAATTGGCCCAGCGTCGTCTGGGTTTGGCCGGGGGTAGACCGTCATTGTAAATAAGAATTTGTTCTTAACTGACTTGCCTAGTTAAATAAAGGTTAAACAAATAAGTCAAAAGAGTTCCATGTAGTCATGGCTTTGTCTATTTCTGTGTGTTTCCCATGGTCTGTTCTAGACTTGGGGACTGTGAAGAGACCCTCATGGTAGCATGGGTGTCTGAGCTGTGTGCTAGTCGTTTGAACAGATAGCTTGGGTTCTTTCAACATGTCAATACAAAGTAGTGATCCAGTCAATCTCTCCTCTATTTTGAGTCAGGAGAGATTGACATGCATATTATTAATGTTAGCTCTCTGTGTACATTTAAGAGATGGGACAGGGTAGATTCTCTGTTCTGGGCCAACTGTAAGTGCCTCTTTGTGGCATATGACCATATTACTGGATGGTAGGCCAGGTGTGATAAAACTAGGGCCCGTAGGAATTGTTTTGTTGATTGCAATGTCAACAAAGCAGAGAAGCGCTTTATTACGGGGTTCAGTGAATGATTTGTCCCAAATACAATGCTTTTAGCTTTTGAAATATTTCAGACTAACTTATTACTTGCCACCCATTGTCAAACTCTGCAGCTCTTTGTTAAATATTACAAATCATCAGTCATTTGTAAGTGCCATACATCTTGAGTGCCCTTCCCAGTTGATCATTAGTTTACTGTGAAATAGCATTGTATCTCGTCAAACGCAATTTTTTCCCCAGAAGTTTACTAAGGGTTGGTAACAGGCTGATTGGTCGACTGTTTGAACCAGTAAAGGGGGCTTTACTATTCTTAGGTAGCGGGATTACTTTAACTTCCCTCCAGGTCTGAGGGCACACACTTTCTAGTAGGCTTACATTGAAAAGATGGCAAATAGGTGTGGTAATATCGTCCGCTATATTATCCTCAGTAATTTTCCATCAAAGATGTCAGACCCAGATGGCTGGTAATTTTTCCATACTCACTTTACGGAATTCAAAATCACTGTCACGTTGATTTGGGGTTGAGATGGGACTAGGAGGGTGGTGGGGGTTAGTTAGTTGATTTGGGGTTGAGATGGGACTAGGAGGGTGATGGGGGTTGGGGGTTAGTTAGTTGATTTGGGGTTGAGATGGGACTAGGAGGGTGATGGGGGTTGGGGGTTAGTTAGTTGATTTGGGGTTGAGATGGGACTAGAAGGGTGATGGTTGGGGGTTAGTTAGTTGATTTGGGGTTGAGATGGGACTAGGAGGGTGGTGGGGGTTGGGGGTTAGTTAGTTGATTTGGGGTTGAGATGGGACTAGGAGGGTGATGGTTGGGGGTTAGTTAGTTGATTTGGGGTTGAGATGGGACTAGGAGGGTGGTGGGGGTTGGGGGTTAGTTAGTTGATTTGGGGTTGAGATGGGACTAGGAGGGTGGTGGGGGTTAGTTAGTTGATTTGGGGTTGAGATGGGACTAGGAGGGTGGTGGGGGTTAGTTAGTTGATTTGGGGTTGAGATGGGACTAGGAGGGTGGTGGGGGTTGGGGGTTAGTTAGTTGATTTGGGGTTGAGATGGGACTAGGAGGGTGATGGTTGGGGGTTAGTTAGTTGATTTGGGGTTGAGATGGGACTAGGAGGGTGATGGGGGTTAGTTAGTTGATTTGGGGTTGAGATGGGACTAGGAGGGTGGTGGGGGTTAGTTAGTTGATTTGGGGTTGAGATGGGACTAGGAGGGTGATGGGGGTTAGTTAGTTGATTTGGGGTTGAAATGGGACTAGGAGGGTGGTGGGGGTTAGTTAGTTGATTTGGGGTTGAGATGGGACTAGGAGGGTGGTGGGGGTTAGTTAGTTGATTTGGGGTTGAGATGGGACTAGGAGGGTGGTGGGGGTTAGTTAGTTGATTTGGGGTTGAGATGGGACTAGGAGGGTGGTGGGGGTTAGTTAGTTGATTTGGGGTTGAGATGGGACTAGGAGGGTGGTGGGGGTTGGGGGTTAGTTAGTTGATTTGGGGTTGAGATGGGACTAGGAGGGTGATGGGGGTTGGGGGTTAGTTAGTTGATTTGGGGTTGAGATGGGACTAGGAGGGTGGTGGGGGTTAGTTAGTTGATTTGGGGTTGAGATGGGACTAGGAGGGTGGTGGGGGTTGGGGGTTAGTTAGTTGATTTGGGGTTGAGATGGGACTAGGAGGGTGATGGGGGTTAGTTAGTTGATTTGGGGTTGAGATGGGACTAGGAGGGTGGTGGGGGTTAGTTAGTTGATTTGGGGTTGAGATGGGACTAGGAGGGTGATGGGGGTTAGTTAGTTGATTTGGGGTTGAGATGGGACTAGGAGGGTGATGGTTGGGGGTTAGTTAGTTGATTTGGGGTTGAGATGGGACTAGGAGGGTGGTGGGGGTTGGGGGTTAGTTAGTTGATTTGGGGTTGAGATGGGACTAGGAGGGTGGTGGGGGTTTGCTAGTTGATTTGGGGTTGAGATGGGACTAGGAGGGTGATGGTTGGGGGTTAGTTAGTTGATTTGGGGTTGAGATGGGACTAGGAGGGTGATGGTTGGGGGTTAGTTAGTTGATTTGGGGTTGAGATGGGACTAGGAGGGTGGTGGGGGTTTGCTAGTTGATTTGGGGTTGAGATGGGACTAGGAGGGTGATGGTTGGGGGTTAGTTAGTTGATTTGGGGTTGAGATGGGACTAGGAGGGTGATGGTTGGGGGTTAGTTAGTTGATTTGGGGTTGAGATGGGACTAGGAGGGTGGTGGGGGTTGGGGGTTAGTTAGTTGATTTGGGGTTGAGATGGGACTAGGAGGGTGATGGTTGGGGGTTAGTTAGTTGATTTGGGGTTGAGATGGGACTAGGAGGGTGGTGGGGGTTAGTTAGTTGATTTGGGGTTGAGATGGGACTAGGAGGGTGATGGTTGGGGGTTAGTTAGTTGATTTGGGGTTGAGATGGGACTAGGAGGGTGGTGGGGGTTGGGGGTTAGTTAGTTGATTTGGGGTTGAGATGGGACTAGGAGGGTGGTGGGGGTTTGCTAGTTGATTTGGGGTTGAGATGGGACTAGGAGGGTGGTGGGGGTTTGCTAGTTGATTTGGGGTTGAGATGGGACTGGGTATGGGAGCTTGGAGGATGGTGGTGCTGGGATTGTGTATGTGTGGGCATCATAAAGTGTCACAAAGGTCCTCAAAGGGCCCTTAGATCTGAAGGGCCCAAAGCATCCGTGTGATTGTTAATTACCAATGGAAGGCTTCCCTCTCTGCTCTTTGAGTCAGGGGCCACCAGCCATCTGATGTGTGGCAGGGTTGTAAAAGGGCCTGTCATTACCATCACTGAAACAATGAACCCATCAAGCTGTCATGCATTTTTGCCTAATTGACTGTTTTGATGCAGTTTTTTTTTTTGCGTTTTGTTTTACCCACGAGGTGGTTATTCAGCTGCAGCGCAGCAAGAGCCTTCCGGAGGGACTTTGGTTAGAGGAGCCTGTGGAGGAGCAGGGACCACAATGGTCCCTATTTATACTGAAGGAGCCACCCCTGAAACACGCACACACACACACACACGCACACACACACCACACACACATATACACACACACGCACACACACACACATATACACACACACGCGCACACACACACACTCACACTCACACACACACACACACACACACACACACACACACACACACACGCACATACACATATACACACACACACACACACATTCACACACACATTCACACACACATACACACACACGCACACACACGCACATACACATATACACACGCACGCACACACACACATATACACACACCCTCAAAAAATATGGAACATAAAAAAATAGGGTTTAGGGGTCACACTTTGAAGATGCTACAACAGTCCACATTTACTTTTTCTATGCAAATGAAACGAGAAATTCGACAGTAGAATTGTTGGATCTATTTACCTACCTAGTCCCACTATGTTCTATACCGGAGAAATATACTTCCTGGTGGCACATTGAAGTTACCAGTGCCATAGGGAGGGAAACATTCTGACAAGCGGTCAATGCACAACAATTATTGCAATTGCGGGGAAAACAGCAGTACGATTGCCCTTTGTTATAAAGAGGTTGTTCCCAGCCTTCCATTCCTAATTCATTTTTTTTCTCTACTCCTAAATATGCGCAAACTGCACCATTTTAAACCCAGAGTTTTTAGTAGCGACATGGTTAAGTATGTTACTACTCCGCAATTCACCATGAGTGCAATAGGGGAGAGTGGGGTTAAATGTAAACATGGGTCAATTGTAGGGTAATTTGGGGTACAACGCGACCCTGACCTCTAAATCATTTTGGAGGGAGTGACTTAAAAAAATTCTGATACGACAGATTACATTTTTAGTTGAGCAAGAGAAGTGGCAACCAGGGAAAAGTGTTGGGGGGGGGGGAATTAAAACATGAAGTGGTTTCTATGAGAAGTACAGGTTAGGGGGTGTGATACCCCGGGTGGCAGTTTACCCCATGTTACTCTGACCGGTAGAGGCCTACATTATATTAACTGAATTTATGTACTTTTTGGGGGGGGACGTAAAGTTCATCAATAGGATGCTAACTAATGAAAATATTTAGATTTGGAATCTAGCTAATGATTATGTCACGGCTGTCAAAAGGAGAGGACTCAAGGTGCAGCGTGTGTGTAGTTCCACATTTTATTTACTCTGTGAAACTATGCAATACATCAAATAACTGAATAGAAAAAAACAACAAACCGTGACACAGAGGAGAAAACAAACACTACTCAAAAATAATCACCCACAAAACCCAGGAAGAAAAACCCCTACTTAAGTATGATCTCCAATTAGAGACAACGAGGACCAGCTGCCTCTAATTGGAGATCATCCCAAACAAACCAACATAGAAATACAAAAATTAGAACCTAAGAACATAGAAATAGAACACATAGAATAAACCCCCCTGTCACGCCCTGACCTACTCTACCATAGAAAATAACAGCTTACCATGGTCAGGACGTGACAGAGTAGCCCAGTAAGATAGACAACCCCATGCTTCAGACTATGTATTTCTTGCCGCTACGCTGCATAATTTGGGCTACAGGTTATAATATAGACAATGTCTAGGCTATATGCGTGGTTCAATATGTACAAATTATTTTAACAAATAGTTTTACCGATTTATATGTTATTGGGCTCATTTCTGAAGGTTTAAACTATGTTTCAGATGGTGTCAGATTAGTTGTATTTTCATTCACTTGGGAGCAGAATGTCCATTAAAAGTCATCAGAACGGAGCTTCTCAGTCGCCGCCGTCCCGCCCTGTCCCCGTCCTGTCCCCGTCCCCGCCCCGTCCCGCCCTGTTCCCGTCCCGCCCTGTCCCCGCCCCGTCCCCATCCCGTCCCGCCTCGTCCCCGTCCCCGCCCCGCCCTGTCCCCGTCCCGTCCAGCCCCGTCCCTGTCCTGTCCCCATCCCGCCCTGTCCCCGTCCCGCCCTGTCCTTCATCCCCACCCTGTCCCTGCCCCGTCCCCATCCCGTCCCCATCCCACCCCGTCCCCATCTCGCCCTGTCCCCATCCCGCCCTGTCCCCATCCCGCCCTGTCCCCATCCCGTCCCCATCCCGCCCCGTCCCCATCTCGCCCTGTCCCATCCCGTCCCGTCCCCATCCCGCCCCGTCCCCATCTCGCCCCGTCCCCATCCCGCCCCGTCCCCATCCCGCCCTGTCCCCATCCCGTACCCATCCCGCCCTGTCCCCGTCCCGCGACCTTTTCTCCCCATTTTGCCAGAAGAAACACTGCACACACAAACACCACACACACACACACTCACACACGCACACCCCTGAAACTCGGCATGGTTCTGAAGGTTCCCTTCAGGAAATTGGACAGGGATGTAATTTGGTGGATATTCCAGACGTACAGTGTGCGTTTGTGTGTGTGTGTGTGTTTGTGTCTGTGTGTTTTTGTGCGGCAGGCAGAAGTGAGGAGTGATGAAATGGGGGAGGGCTGGAAGCTCCTCTAAAACCACATGGTCATTTGCATAGTTAACTATTGACACTACCAGGAGCTTAATGAAGGCCTATTGAATTCACTTACCCTTTTACACAGCCAGCCATGGGAATGAGACACAGAGACACAGCCTCCCTCCGCCTGCAAAGGTTAAAAGAATGTGTCTGGGTAACTTCCTACAAATGTGGCGAAACGCCCCGATGTCTCCTGTCAGCTGCATTCTATGGCGGCTGGGTTGGGGGTTCTGTGGCAGCTGGGTTGGGGGTTCTGTGGCGGCTGGGTTGGGGGTTCTGTGGCAGCTGGGTTGGGGGTTCTGTGGCAGCTGGGTTGGGGGTTCTGTGGCGGCTGGGTTGGGGGTTCTGTGGCAGCTGGGTTGGGGGTTCTGTGGCGGCAGGGTTGGGGGTTCTGTGGCGGCTGGGTTGGGGGTTCTGTGGCGGCTGGGTTGGGGGTTCTGTGGCGGCTGGGTTGGGGGTTCTGTGGCGGCGGGGTTGGGGGTTCTGTGGCAGCTGGGTTGGGGGTTCTGTGGCAGCTGGGTTGGGGGTTCTGTGGTGGCTGGGTTGGGGGTTCTATGGCGGCTGGGTTGGGGGTTCTGTGGCGGCGGGGTTGGGGGTTCTGTGGCAGCTGGGTTGGGGGTTCTGTGGCGGCTGGGTTGGGGGTTCTATGCCGGCTGGGTTGGGGGTTCTGTGGCAGCGGGGTTGGGGGTTCTGTGGCGGCGGGGTTGGGGGTTCTGTGGTGGCAGGGTTGGGGGTTCTGTGGTGGCGGGGTTGGGGATTGGGGGTTCTGTGGCGGCTGGGTTGGGGGTTCTGTGGTGGCGGGGTTGGGGATTGGGGGTTCTGTGGCGGCTGGGTTGGGGGTTCTGTGGCGACTGGGTTGGGGATTGGGGGTTCTGTGGCAGCTGGGTTGGGGGTTCTGTGGCAGCTGGGTTGGGGATTGGGGGTTCTGTGGCAGCTGGGTTTGGGGTTCTGTGGTGGCGGGGTTTGGGGTTCTGTGGCGGCGGGGTTGGAGGTTCTGTGGCGGCTGGGTTGGGGGTTCTGTGGCAGCTTGGTTGGGGGTTCTGTGGCAGCTGGGTTGGGGATTCTGTGGCGGCTGTGTTGGGGGTTCTGTGGCAGCTTGGTTGGGGGTTCTGTGGCGGCTGGGTTGGGAGTTCTGTGGCGGCTGGGATATCATGATGGTATCTTTCCCTCTGTAATATATATTTTGTAACCTTTATTTAACTAGGCAAGTCAGTTAAGTACAAATTCTTATTTACAATGACGGCCTAGGAACAGTGGGTTAACTGCCTTGTTCAGGAGCAGAACGACAGATTTTTACCTTGTCAGCTCGGGGGATTCCATCTAACAACCTTTCGGTTACTGGCCTAACGCTCTAACCACTAGACTACCTGCCGTCCTTGCAGTGAAACACAGATATCTGCCTGCTCTCTGTTACACTCTATGGGTCGTCTGAGGATTCAGAACAGAAGAGGTGTTTCAGGGTAGTCTGAGGATAAGGATTCAGAACAAAATATCTCCTTCGGGGTCGTCTAAGGATAAGGACTCAGAACAGAAGAGGTCCTTCAGGAATGTTATGTAATGCTGCCTGGAACTGCAGTGGATATGATGCAACTATCAACCAAACTTTCCCAGTGAGAATGAAAGGAGAAAGTATCTGCTTGTCACTCCAGATTAGTAAGGGAGATCTTAGATAAATCATCCGTTTTTAATAAAATGTTGAAGGCGAGCCCCCCCCCCCCCCCCCCCCGATGTTCTGGCAAAGTTCAAACTATTTTTTATATTATATTGCAGTTTTTTAACAGATCTTTGTGTAGTGGGCCTAGCTAGCATAATCTCTACTGTGGGTTTCAAGACATGTTTAAAGAGAAAGCAACATAAGGGTAATGCCATGGTAACAGGATGAAGCTGAGACACTAGATATGCCAAACAAAAACCAATCATTGCAAAGTTAAACAAACCACTTCTATGCGCAAGGACTACTTTTAATAATTTCTACAGAACATTTTACAAAAAAAAACAACATTTACTTGAAAAATAATGCAGATGTATAGTTTGATAACAGAATAAAGGGCATCAACAGCACAAACCAGCATTCTATTACAAAAATGTGCATCTGCACAGTTTTCAAGTAAAACATTTTTTTTTATAACATTTTCTGTGAACATTTTTAAAAGTAGTCATTGTGAATATAGTTGTATGTTTATTTTATTATTTTTTTTACTTTGCTTTATTCTGTTACGTGGAATTGTCAATATCTACATATTACCTGACTAGAGAAGGAATCTTGCTTAGTTCTAAGTGGAAAACTGCAAGTGGTGGGGGGTGGGGCTATAGCAATATAGGTTTTAAGGCTTGTAGAGGGAGAGAATAAAGAGGCTTCACCACATATCACCTGGCTAGAGAAAAATTCTAGACAGATGTGGCAAAGTTATAACAAAATTAGAATAATTGTCTTAGACATGAAGTAGGCATTGTGATGAGTAAGGCAGTGTGTTGTTCTCAGTGTGATGAGTTAGGCAGTGTGTTGTTCTCAGTGTGATGAGTTAGGCAGTGTGTTGTTCTCAGTGTGATGAGGTAGGCAGTGTGTTGTTCTCAGTGTGATGAGTTAGGCAGTGTGTTGTTCTCAATGTGATGAGTTAGGCAGTGTGTTGTTCTCAGTGTGATGAGGTAGGCAGTGTGTTGTTCTCAGTGTGATGAGGTAGGCAGTGTGTTGTTCTCAGTGTGATGAGTTAGGCAGTGTGATGAGTTAGGCAGTATGATGAGTTAGGCAGTGTGTTGTTCTCAGTGTGATGAGGTAGGCGGTGTGATGAGGTAGGCAGAGTGTTCTTTCTCAGTGTGATGAGTTAGGCAGTGTGTTGTTCTCAGTGTGATGAGGTAGGCGGTGTGATGAGATAGGCAGAGTGTTCTTTCTCAGTGTGAAGAGTTAGGCAGTGTGTTGTTCTCAGTGTGATGAGTTAGGCAGTGTGTTGTTCTCAGTGTGATGAGTTAGGCAGTGTGTTGTTCTCAGTGTGATGATTTAGGGAGTGTGTTGTTCTCAGTGTGATGAGTTAGGAAGTGTGTTGTTCTCAGTGTGATGAGTTAGGCAGTGTGTTATTTCTCAGTGTGATGAGTTAGGCAGTGTGTTGTTCTCAGTGTGATGAGTTAGGCAGTGTGTTGTTCTCAGTGTGATGAGGTAGGCAGAGTGTTCTTTCTCAGTGTGATGAGTTAGGGAGTGTGTTGTTCTCAGTGTGATGAGTTAGGCAGTGTGTTGTTCTCAGTGTGATGAGTTAGGCAGTGTGTTGTTCTCAGTGTGATGATTTAGGGAGTGTGTTGTTCTCAGTGTGATGAGTTAGGCAGTGTGTTGTTCTCAGTGTGATGAGTTAGGCAGTGTGTTGTTCTCAGTGTGATGAGTTAGGCAGTGTGTTGTTCTCAGTGTGATGAGTTAGGCAGTGTGTTGTTCTCAGTGTGATGAGTTAGGCAGTGTGTTGTTCTCAGTGTGATGAGTTAGGCAGTGTATTGTTCTCAGTGTGATGAGTTAGGCAGTGTGTTGTTCTCAGTGTGATGATTTAGGGAGTGTGTTGTTCTCAGTGTGATGAGTTAGGAAGTGTTTTGTTCAATTGAATTGTAAATGCGATAATTTACCATAGAGCGTTGTCCTGATGAGAGCAGACAGAGAGGACTCAAGGTGGGGTTAGCTAGGTCCATCACAGACCCTTTAAATAGAGAGAACCAGCCAGGTCCATGACAGACCCTTTAAATAGAGAGAACCAGCCAGGTCCATCACAGACCCTTTAAATAGAGAGAACCAACCAGGTCCATCACAGACCCTTTAAATAGAGAGAACCAGCCAGGTCCATCACAGACCCTTTAAATAGAGAGAACCAGCCAGGTCCATCACAGACCCTTTAAATAGAGAGAACCAACCAGGTCCATCACAGACCCTTTAAATAGAGAGAACCAGCCAGGTCCATGACAGACCCTTTAAATAGAGAGAACCAGCCAGGTCCATCACAGACCCTTTAAACAGAGAGAACCAGCCAGGTCCATGACAGACCCTTTAAATAGAGAGGACTCAGGGTGGGGTTAGCTAGGTCCATCACAGACCCTTTAAATAGAGAGAACCAGCCAGGTCCATCACAGACCCTTTAAATAGAGAGAACCAGCCAGGTCCATCACAGACCCTTTAAATAGAGAGAACCAGCCAGGTCCATCACAGACCCTTTAAACAGAGAGAACCAGCCAGGTCCATCACAGACCCTTTAAATAGAGAGAACCAGCCAGGTCCATCACAGACCCTTTAAATAGAGAGAACCAGCCAGGTCCATCACAGACCCTTTAAAACAACAGCACCATAAGACTTTTTCCCTCTCAATTCAATAGAAATGTATATATGCCCTCAGGGGCATTTAAGAGAGCAGATGTTGCACCTGTACAAGCTGGAGGTGTGGGGTCGGGAAAGGGTTGTGGCTGACTCACACACACACACACACACACACACACACACACACACACACACACACACACACACACACACACACACACACACACACACACACACACACACACACACACACACACACACATACATACACATACACATACACATACACATACACACACACACAAAAACACCACTTAATGCAAGGTTGTGATCCCTCTGATACTGCTTTGTAAACGGGCTCCATCAGCAGTGTCCAAAATGTTTGGTGTGTCAGTGAAGGAAGAGAAGAGATGAAGGAGGTCTAGGAACAGAATAAAGCTGCCCTACTCATATTTTACATTTTTTATAAATGTTTTATTAACAACAATAATTGAATAGTTCATTTCAAAACAGGATACATCCAGGATACATAATAACACCAGGGACAATCCAGGAAACATAATAACAACAGGGACAATCCAGGATACATAATATCAACAGGGACAATCCAGGATACATATTAACAACAGGGACAATCCAGGATGCATAATAACACCAGCGACAATCCAGGATACATAATAACACCAGGGACAATCCAGGATACATAATAACACCAGGGACAAATCCAGGATACATAATATTACCAAGGACAATCCAGGATACATAATATTACCAGGGACAAATCAGGATGCATAATAACACCAAGGACAATCCAGGATACATAATAACAACAGGGACAATCCAGGATACATAATATCAACAGGGACAATCCATGATGCATAATAACACCATGGACAATCCAGGATACATAATAGCACCAGGGACAATCCAGGATACATAATAACACCAGGGACAATCCAGGATACATAATAACACCAGGGACAATCCAGGATGCATAATAACAACACTCTGGAACCAATGTTGAAGATGTTTTTTTTAAAAACTTTTATTTAAGTAGGCAAGTCAGTTAAGAACAAATTATTATTTGTATTGACAGCCTAGGAACAGTGGGTTAACTGTCTTGTTCAGGGGCAAAATGACAGATTTTTAACTTGTTAACTCGGGGATTCGATCTTGCAACCTTTCGGGTACTAGTTCAACGCTCTAACCACTAGATTACCCTGCCTCCCCAAGATAGATAGCATGCAAGTCTGTGGAAAAACTTCACAATATAATAATCTGCTATAATCTGCTATAATAATCTGCAACAGCATTGATCACTTACTTCCACTATGTACTTTTCATGTAATCTGAACTGTAATCCAGGTCGTTAAGGTTTCTGCTATTAGATGAAGACCGGTGATATCACATTCATCTGTTGTATAAATTAAACAAAATATCTGACGTTGTTGTATTCCCATTGGAATTTGGTTGTGCTTTTAAATGGTTGAAAGCATAGTGATAACATGTTGGGAATTCAACAAAACTTTTGGCTGTCTTTTTGAGTCTTCTTTCTCCCTCTCTCCCCTTAATTCAAGCACACTTTGAGGTGATAGCAGGGATCATTGGTGGCTAACATGGCATTGCCCCAGAGCTGTTTTCATCCTTGTTGAAGTGAGGAATAGTCTCCTCTATTAAGGTATCAACGCTTTTCCATATCCTTCCTGTGAGAAATCCATTTGCATTGCAAAAGGCTTTTCCAGTGCATTTGCCCCCCCCCCCCCCCCCCCCCCCATGTCAATTTAATGCTGGGACGATACACAGTGTATAAAGAAAATGTATTGTTCAGTCTGTCCTGTCATCGTCTCGATGGGGCCTGGAAATGCTTGTTAGGGAGGGGCTGTCGCATGTAATGTTAGGGAGGGGCTGTATGTAATGTTAGGGAGGGGCTGTATGTAATGTTAGGGAGGGGCTGTATGTAATGTTAGGGAGGGGCTGTATGTAATGTTAGGGAGGGGCTGTATGTAATGTTAGGGAGGGGCTGTATGTAATGTTAGGGAGGGGCTGTATGTAATGTTAGGGAGGGGCTGTCTGGTACCCAGACTAGACCAAGGAGTGGAATGTTATCTAACAGACTGGTACCCAGACTAGACCAAGGAGTGGAATGCTATCTAACAGACTGGTACCCAGACTAGACCAAGGAGTGGAATGTTATCTAACAGACTGGTACCCAGACTAGACCAAGGAGTGGAATGTTATCTAACAGACTGGTACCCAGACTAGACCAAGGAGTGGAATGTTATCTAACAGACTGGTACCCAGACTAGACCAAGGAGTGGAATGCTATCTAACAGACTGGTACCCAGACTAATGTTAAGTAGGGTGAGTGGGGCGACTACGGCTCCCCCCTTTTATGTGTCTGGGATGGGGCGCCCCTGTCGCCCCCCCCAGCATCCCCTGGGTCCTCGCACATTTGCTTCAGGGCCTTCAAAAGGGGGCCCCTCTGGCTTTGATCCTCTATACCGGAACAGAAAAACATCTTTTGGCCCCAACATTGTGTGGCAGGAAACCAACGTTTTTTTGGGGGCGCGTATGCTAATACCGCCGAGCTAATCACCCTTCAGCAATTACAAGATTTATATTCCTTGATGGCGCCCGCCTGAATGCTCTCTCTCCTCCCTCCTCCATCCTCCCTCCCTCCCTCCCTCCCTCGCTCCTCTCCTCCTCCGGCCCCCTATCTACCCCTATATCCCTCTCTATCTCCCGTGGAGCAAGGTGCCCTCTGTATGTGAAAGCAGCTGGCGGGCCTCCCTTCTTGTCTGCAGGGGGATGAAGAGAAGAGAACACAGAAACAAGAAAACATTCTCCTGGGTGGCCTCGCCTGGCCTCCTTGTCCCCCTCCCCTCCTCTTCCTCCCCCTCTACTTGATGTACCTTTCCCATTATAAAAGACCTGCCTGATGCTCCCATCATATATATCCTGTCTGTAGGACCTGCCTGATGCTCCCATCATATCTATCGTGTCTGTAGGACCTGCCTGATGCTCCCATCATATCTATCCTGTCTGTAGGACCTGCCTGATGCTCCCATCATATTTATCCTGTCTGTAGGACCTGCCTGATGCTCCCATCATATCTATCCTGTCTGTAGGACCTGCCTGATGCTCCCATCATATCAACCCTGTCTGTAGGACCTGCCTGATGCTCCCATCATATCTATCCTGTCTGTAGGACCTGCCTGATGCTCCCATCATATTTATCCTGTCTGTTGGACCTGCCTGATGCTCCCATCATACCTATCCTGTCTGTAGGTCCTGCCTGATGCTCCCATCATATCGATCCTGTCTGTAGGACCTGCCTGATGCTCCCATCATATATATCCTGTCTGTAGGACCTGCCTGATGCTCCCATCATATCTATCCTGTCTGTAGGTCCTGCCTGATGCTCCCATCATATCGATCCTGTCTGTAGGACCTGCCTGATTCTCCCATCATATCTATCCTGTCTGTTGGACCTGTCTGATGCTCCCATCATATCTATCCTGTCTGTAGGACCTGCCTGATGCTCCCATCATATTGATTCTGTCGGCTTCCCTGACCTTCCCAAACTCTTCTCCATTGACACAAAGGCTCTTGTACTGTTATGCAATATACAACTAATAATAAACACATTTACATGTTGCTCTTTTAGCTCTTATCCAGAGCAAGTTACAGTCAATGCAGAACAACACCGTCGTCCTCTGATCAGTTTATTTGATCAGTTCGTGACTGTGATATTCTGGGTTGTTTATTTGATCAGTTCGTGACTGTGATATTCTGGGTTGTTTTGCTGTAGGTGGTGTTGTTTGGTAAAGTTGTTTAGAGGTTCTATGTGTCCCGCTACCTACACTTGAACTCTTCGCAGCGTGGTCATTTGGGACATCCAGATTAAGGCCATTAAAGAAGCACAACAAACCAGACTGCAACCCCCCCTCGCACCCCTCTGGGGCCCCCGGCAGTGTGAAGAGGAGTGACAAGGAGCCGCCCGTGGTGGTGCTGGCTGGAAGCTCTGTCGCTCTTGGATCTGTCACCGGTTCTCCTCGGGTGAACTCTCTCTCATCGACACACACAGACTGGAGAAGATTCCCTTTGTGAACGGGGCCCGCCCTATCAGGCTCCACTTCACCCCAGCCTGAGTACACTCTTAGAAAAACAGTTGCTATCTAGAACCTAAAAGGGTTCTTCGGCTGTCCCCATAGGATAACCCTTTTAAGAACTGTTTTTGAGGTCCAGGTAGAACCATTTTGGTTCCAGGTAGAACCTTGTTGAATCCATGTAGAATCCTTTCCACATGGAACCCAAAAGGGTTCTACTGTGACCCAAAAAAAAACGTTATCTTCTGGGGACAGATGAAGAACCCAGTTGGAACCCTTTTTTCTAAGAGTGTAATGAGGCCTGGTGGTTAGCAGCATGGCTGCTCTCATGGTTATGCCCTGGTGTGATGTCTCCTGGTTAGGCCCTGGTCTGGTCTCTCCTGGTTAGGCCCTGGTCTGGTATCTTCTGGTTAGGCACTGGTCTGGTATCTTCTGTTTGGGCACTGGTCTGGTGTCTCCTGGTTAGGCCCTGGACTGGTCTCTCCTGGTTAGGTCCTGGTCAGGCCCTGGTCTGGTTTGCTCTCTCTGGGCCTGGAGAGGAAAAGGTCTGGGCAGAACACAGGCCAGGACAGGGGCCTCTACTGACTAGTGTCCCACAAGGCAGGACAGGGGCCTCTACTGACTAGTGTCCCACAAGGCAGGACAGGGGCCTCTACTGACTAGTGTCCCACAAGGCAGGACAGCAGCTAGGTCACTATATCTGGTGGGGGTTGGGCCTCAGCCATACCTCAGCTGCTGGGGTATACTCTAGCTACACTATAGGCTGGTAGTCCAGGACTTAACACCATGCTCAATGGAGAGTCTTCAGGACTTAACACCATGCTCAATGGAGAATCTTCAGGACTTAACACCATGCTCAATGGAGAATCTTCAGGACTTAACACCATGCTCAATGGAGAATCTTCAGGACTTAACACCATGCTCAATGGTAAATCTTCAGGACTTAACACCATGCTCAATGGAGAATCTTCAGGACTTAACACCATGCTCAATGGAGAATCTTCAGGACTTAACACCATGCTCAATGGAGAATCTTCAGTACTTAACACCATGCTCAATGGAGAATCTTCAGTAATTCATTGAAAGTGTTTGTTAGTCCAGAACTAAACTACACTGAACAAAAATATAAAGCAACATGCAACAATGTCAACGATTTTACTGAGCTACAGTTCATATAAGGAAATCAGTCAGTTAAAATAAATAAATTAGGTCCTAATCTATGGATTTCACATTACTGGGAATACAGATATGCATCTGTTAGTTACAGAGACCTTAAAAAAGAAGGTATGGGCGTGGATCAGAAAACCAGTCAGTATCTGGTGTGACCACCATTTGCCTCATGCAGCGTGAAACATCTCCTTCACATAGAGTTGATCAGGCTGTTGATTGTGGCCTGTGGAATGTTGTCCCACTCATCTTCAATGGCTGTGTGAAATTGCTGGATATTGGCGGGAACTGGAACATGCTGTCGTACACGTGGATCCAGAGCATCCCAAACATGCTCAACAGGTGACATGTCTGGTGAGTATGCAGGCCACGGAAGAACTGGGACATTTTCAGCTTCCGGGAAGTGTGTACAGATCCTTGCGACATGGGGTCGTGCATTATCATGCTGAAACATGAGGTGATGGTGGCGGCTGACCGGTACGACAATGGGGCTCAGGAACTCGTCACGGTATCTCTGTGCATTCGATAAAATGCAATTGTGTACATTGTCCGTAGCTTATGCCTGCTCGTAACCATAACCCCACCGCCACCATGGGGCCCTCTGTTCACAACGTTGATAATCAGCAAACCGCTCGCCCACATGACGCCATGTGGGGGGGTTTAGGAGGTGTTCCCGGTACAGCTGAAACCGGGATTCATCCGTGAAGAGCACACTTATCCAGCGTGCCAGTGGCCATCGAAGGTGAGCATTTGCCCACTGAAGTCAGTTACGACGCTGAACTGCAGTCGGGTCAAGGGACGATGGGTACGCAGATGAGTTTCCATGAGACGGTTTATGAAGAAATTCTTTGGTTGTGTAAACCCACAGTTTCATCAACTGTCTAGGTGGCCCGTCTCAGACGATCCTGCAGGTGATGAAGCCGGATGTGGAGGTCCTTTGCTGGCGTGGTTACACGTGGTGAGGCCGGTTGGACTGCCAAATTCTCTAAAATGACATTGGCGGTGGCTTATGGTAGAGAAATTAACATACATTTCTCTGGCAACAGCTCTGGTGGACATTCCTGCAGTCAGCATGCCAATTACACGCTCCCTCAAAACTTGAGACATCTGTGACATTGAGTTTTGTGACAAAACTGCACATTTTAGAGTGGCTTTTTATTGTTCCCAGCACAAGGTGCACATGTGTAATGTTCATGCTGTTTAATCAGCTTATTGATATGCCACACCTGTCAGGTGGATGGATTATCTTGGCAAAGGAGAAAGCTCACTAACAGAGATGTAAACAAATTTGTTAGCCCCCCCCCCCCCCCAAAAAAAACATTTTATTTCAGCTCATGAAACATTAAACATGGAACCAACACTTTACATGTTACATTTTATATTTTTGTTCAGTGTAAAATTTGGGGGTCACTGAAACTGGCCCCTTGAGGTTTACCAGTAACAAAAAGCTGTGCCTTTCTAAAGTCTAAAAGTAAGCCTGCAAAGATCTTTCACAACGCCGGTGAAAATGGCCCACTGAGTGGTGTGTGTTTGTGAGACCCGCGCCGATGGGTGATTATTGCCAACTCCAGATGGTACAGGGAACACAAACAACAAACCAGTAGTAGGCTGCAGTGTTCCTCAATAGGACTGTCTAGACTGGCCCCTTCTCCCCTCTGACCAGACAGATACAGCCCATCCCATCAAATTAGTGTTGGGCAGATTTATGGTAATGTTCCTGTCACTGACATGGAGATTTACAGCACCGCTGACCCACACACAGGCAGACAGGCATGTGCGTGCACCACACACACACACACACACACACACACACACACACACACACACACACACACACACACACACACACACACTTACACACACACACACACACACACACACACACACACACATATACACACACACATACACATACACATATACACACACACACATATACACACACACACGCACACACACACACACACACACACACACACACACACACACACACACACACACACACACACACAGGACAGGACAGGACAAACACACAGACGCGCACAAACATGCAAGGATGCAACCATGCACACACAAACACATACTCACCTCAACACAGACTGCTCTATACTACTCCTGTCTGGCGTCTAGAGGGTCTAGGGGGATTTAGGGGGTCTAGGGTAGTGTAGGGGGTCTAGGGTGGTGTAGGGGGTCTAGGGTAGTGTAGGGGGGTTTAGGGGTCTAGGGTAGTGTAGGGGGGTTTAGGGGTCTAAGGTAGTGTAGGGGGTCTAGGGTGGTGTAGGGGGTCTAGGGTAGTGTAGGGTGTCTAGGGTAGTGTGGGGGGTCTAGGGTAGTGTAGGGGGTCTAGGGTGGTGTAGGGGGTCTAGGGTGGTGTAGGGGGTCTAGGGTGGTGTAGGGGGTCTAGGGTAGTGTAGGGGGGTATAGGGGTCTAGGGTAGTGTAGGGGGTCTAGGGTAGTGTAGGGGTTTGTCTAGGGTAGTGTAAGGGGGTTTAGGGGTCTAGGGTGGTGTAGGGGGTCTAGGGTAGTGTAGGGGGTCTAGGGTAGTGTAGGGGGGTTTAGGGGTCTAGGGTAGTGTAGGGGGTCTAGGGTAGTGTAGGGGGTCTAGGGTGGTGTAGGGGGTCTAGGGTGGTGTAGGGGGTCTAGGGTAGTGTGGGGGGTCTAGGGTAGTGTAGGGGGTCTAGGGTAGTGTAGGGGGTCTAGGGTGGTGTAGGGGGTCTAGGGTATTGTAGGGGGTCTAGAGGGGGTCTAGGGTGGTGTAGGGGGTCTAGGGTGGTGTAGGGGGTCTAGGGTGGTGTAGGGGGGTTTAGGGTAGTGTGGGGGGTCTAGGGTGGTGTAGGGGGTCTAGGGTAGTGTAGGGGGTCTAGGGTGGTGTAGGGGGTCTAGGGTAGTGTAGGGGGGTTTAGGGGTCTAGGGTAGTGTAGGGGGGTTTAGGGGTCTAGGGTAGTGTAAGGGGTCTAGGGTGGTGTAGGGGGGTTTAGGGTAGTGTGGGGGGTCTAGGGTGGTGTAGGGGGACTAGGGTGGTGTAGGGGGTCTAGGGTAGTGTAGGGGGGTTTAGGGGTCTAGGGTAGTGTAGGGGGGTTTAGGGGTCTAGGGTAGTGTAGGGGGGTTTAGGGGTCTAGGGTAGTGTAGGGGGTCTAGGGTGGTGTAGGGGGTCTAGGGTGGTGTAGGGGGTCTAGGGTGGTGTAGGGGGGTTTAGGGTAGTGTGGGGGGTCTAGGGTGGTGTAGGGGGTCTAGGGTAGTGTAGGGGGTCTAGAGGGGGTCTAGGGTAGTGTGGGGGTCTAGGGTAGTGTGGGGGGTCTAGGGTAGTGTAGGGGGTCTAGGGTGGTGTAGGGGGTCTAGGGTGGTGTAGGGGGTCTAGGGTAGTGTAGGGGGTCTAGGGTAGTGTAGGGGGGTTTAGGGGTCTAGGGTAGTGTAGGGGGTCTAGGGTGGTGTAGGGGGTCTAGGGTAGTGTGGGGGGTCTAGGGTAGTGTAGGGGGTCTAGGGTAGTGTAGGGGGTCTAGGGTGGTGTAGGGAGTCTAGGGTAGTGTAGGGGATCTAGAGGGGGTCTAGGGTGGTGTAGGGGGTCTAGGGTGGTGTAGGGGGGTTTAGGTTAGTGTGGGGGGTCTAGGGTGGTGTAGGGGGTCTAGGGTAGTGTAGGGGGTCTAGGGTGGTGTAGGGGGTCTAGGGTAGTGTAGGGGGGTTTAGGGGTCTAGGGTAGTGTAGGGGGGTTTAGGGGTCTAGGGTAGTGTAGGGGGTCTAGGGTGGTGTAGGGGGGTTTAGGGTAGTGTGGGGGGTCTAGGGTGGTGTAGGGGGTCAAGGGTAGTGTAGGGGGTCTAGGGTGGTGTAGGGGGTCTAGGGTAGTGTAGGGGGGTTTAGGGGTCTAGGGTAGTGTAGGGGGTTTTAGGGGTCTAGGGTAGTGTAGGGGGTCTAGGGTGGTGTAGGGGGTCTAGGGTGGTGTAGGGGGGTTTAGGGTAGTGTGGGGGGTTTAGGGGGTCTAGGGTAGTGTAGGGGGTCTAGAGGGGGTCTAGGGTAGTGTAGGGGGTCTAGGGTAGTTTAGGGCATCTTGGGCGGTTGTTTTCTGAAAAATTGGGACATAAAAGACTGTAAAAACACCATCAGCTTCAAGTGATTTTAATTTTGGAATAAGATAGATATATATGATCATATACAAACCTAAGGAAGTTTTGAAATGATTATGTTGTAGTAAAATATTATATCTGTTTGGGCTTCTTTCGGTCAATTTGCAGTCTACAAATGATTAGGAATTATGTTCCGGCCTCCCCGAACAACCACTCCATAAAAAAACATCCCACAGCTGAATCTAGTTGATGATCCCTGTTCTAGGGGGTGTAGGGGGTTCTATGGGGAAGTAGAGAAGCCCCCTCAAAAGAAACAACTAAAGAGTATAAAGAGCCTTTACAGTCAGGGTGGCAGCTGAACCACCCAAGGTACCCCCTCTAGGACACAGCTGAACCATCCAAGGTACCCCCTCTAGGACAATGGGACTGTCACAGTTTGGTTAATCCCCTGTGATGAAGCTGAAGTGTTTGAGGGGGAGAAAGCGGGGGGGGGGGGGGGGGGGGGGGGATGAACGGTGCGGGAGTAGGGGTGAGGGAGGAGGGGGGAGGGAGTAGGGGAGGAGAAAGGGAGGAAGGAGGGGTGAGGGAGGATGAGGAGTGAGGGAGAAGGGGTGAAAGGGGCCGTGTATGTGGATTAGCGTGGCTCTTTCATGTGGACGTGCGGAGGTAACCTGATCGGGCCGGGCCCAGTGGGGAACCCCCCTCCTGACAGATACTCTGTCGGTTGTCAGCCCAAATGTTTTTCCAAGGCTGCTCCTCAGACCCTTTGATCTGGTCTTCCTCTTGGACCAAGGGTCACACCTATCATGTTAGGCCAGACCTGGGTCCTAGGTAAAGAAGGGAGAGGAGACGCTGGGAGAGGATGAGAGAGGAGAGGAGAGGAGGAGAGAGGAGAGGCTGGGAGATGGACTGGGAGGGGAGAGGAGAGGCTGGGAGATGGACTGGCAGGGGAGGAGAGAGGCTTGGAGAGGAGTGTATAGGGGTGGTGTAGAGGGGAGAGCCTGAGGCTGGTAGGGGAGGGGAGAGGAGAGGTTGGGAGAGGAGAGGCTGGGAGAGGAGGAGCTGGGAGAGGAGAAGCTGGGAGAGGAGGTGAGGCAGGGGAGGGAAGGGAGAGGAGAAACTAGGAGAGGAGAAGAGAGGAGAGGCTATGAGTGGAGAGGAGAGGCTGGGAGAGGAGGAGCTGGGAGAGGAGGTGAGGCAGGGGAGGGAAGGGAGAGGGGAGGAGAGGAGGGGAGAGGAGAGGCTATGAGAGGAGAGAATAGGCTGGGAGAGGAGGAGAGGCTGTGAGAGGAGGAGAGGCTGGGAGAGGAGGAGATGGGAGAGGAGAGGAGAGGAGGGGAGAAGAGAGGATAGACTATGAGAGGAGGGGAGAAGAGAGGAGAGGCTATGAGAGGAAAGGATAGGCTGGGAGAGGAGGAGCTGGGAGAGGAGAAGCTGGGAGAGGCGGTGAGGCAGGGAAGGGAAGGGAGAGCAGAGACTAGGAGAGGAGAGGAGGGGAGAAGAGAGGAGAGGCTATGAGAGCAAAGGATAGGCTGGGAGAGGAGGAGAGAGGAGAGGCTGGGAGAGGAGAGGCTAGGAGAGGATGGGAGAGGAGAGTCTGGGAGAGGAGGAGAGGCGTTGGGAGGGGAGAGGAGAGGCTTGGAGAGGAGAGTATAGGGGTGGGGTAGGGGTGAGAGCCTGAGGCTGGGAGAGGAAAAGCTGGGAGAGTAGGGGCTGGGGTAGGAAGGGGAGAGAGGAGAGGCTGAGAAAGAAGGAGAGGAGAGGCTAGGAGAGGAGGAGAGGAGAGGCTAGGAGAGAGGAGAGGAGAGACTAGGAGAGGGGAGAGGAGAGACTATGAGAGGGGAGAGGAGAGGCTCGGAGGGGGAGAGAGGAGGAGAGAGGAAATGCTAGGAGATGAGGAGAGGGGAAAGGCTGAGAGAGGAGGGGAGTGGAGAGACTGGGGCAGGGAGGGGAGATGATAGATTGGGAGAGGAGAAGCTGGGAAAGGAGAGGCTTGGAGAGGAGAGTATAGGGGTGGGGTAGGGGGGAGAGCCTGAGGCTGGGAGAGGCTGGGGCAGGAAGGGGAGAGGAGAAGTTGGGAGAGGAGAGGCTGGAGCAGGGAGGGGAGAGGAGAGGCTGGAGCAGGGAGGGGAGAGAAGAGGCTGGGGCAGGGAGGGGAGAGAAGAGGCTGGAGCAGGGAGGGGAGAGGAGAGGCTGGAGCAGGGAGAGGAGAGGAGAGGCTGGAGCAGGGAGAGGAGAGGAGAGGCTGGAGCAGGGAGGGGAGAGGAGAGGCTGGGGCAGGGAGGGGAAAGAAGAGTCTGGGGCAGGGAGGGGATAGGAGAGGCTGGGGAGGGGAGAGGAGAGGCTGGAGCAGGGAGGGGAGAGGAGAGGCTGGGGCAGGGAGAGGCTGGGGCAGGGAGAGGCTGGGGCAGGGAGGGGAGAGGAGAGGCTGTGGCAGGGAGGAGAGAAGCGGCTGGGGCAGGGAGGGGAGTGGCTGGAGCAGGGAGAGGCAGGGGCAGGGAGGGGAGAGGAGAAACTGAAGGGTACAGGGATGAGTCTTGGTAGTGCTAGAGGGACAGATTTCTTCTTCGTCTAGACACTCTCCTGCCCTCGTAAATTAGACGAAACGCCAAAACCTGAACATGAGACACCAGCCGGCTGGCTAGCCGCACGTCTGTTTTTCTGTTTGTTTGTCTTGAAGGGCTCTATTTTTAACTAATCTAACACAATGGTACATCGAAGGGATCTATTTTAACTAATCTAACACAATGGTACATCGAAGGGATCTATTTTAACTAATCTAACACAATGGTACATCGAAGGGATCTATTTTAACAAATCTAACACAATGGTACATCTAAGGTATCTATTTTTAAGTAACCTAACACAATGGTACATCTAAGGGATCTACTTTAACAAACCTAACGCAATAGTACACCTAAGGTATCTATTTTAACACACCTAACACAATGGTACATCTAAGGTATCTATTTTTATCTAACCTAACACAATGGTACATCTAAGGTATCTATTTTTATCTAACCTAACACAATGGTACATCTAAGGTATCTATTTTTATCTAACCTAACACAATGGTACATCTAAGGTATCTATTTTTAACTAACCTAACACAATGGTACATCTAAGGTATCTATTTTTAACTAACCTAACACAATGGTACATCTAAGGTATCTATTTTTAACTAACCTAACACAATGGTACATCTAAGGTATCTATTTTTAACTAACCTAACACAATGGTACATCTAAGGTATCTATTTTTAACTAACCTAACACAATGGTACATCTAAGCGCAGGCGCTATAGGTTCAGTGGCGTGTCAGAAATAGTTTTGCTGTTTTCACTATCACAGTTATCGGTGCACTTGCTGGAGTTGGCGCGAATGTGCTGGGTTTTAAACAAGTTGTGGGTGTGTCGAGGCTTGGCCCCTCACTGGCCAATCAGAACGTGCTCCATGGCGAAGTATGTGGTTTCTTCAAGTTGTGTATTTACGGTATTTTATGTATTGCCTTGGAATCAACTCCAATTCCAATGTTAGTCCATTATAGTTTGTTAAATTGCTTACAGAAACAAAATAACAAAATATAGACCTATATTTGCTAAATATGTTAACTTGAACCCATTTGCAGTCCACAGCGCCCACCTGTTTTGAGCCCCACATTTTTTGCTACAAAAATAAATACAAATATAATATACAGTACCGTTCAACAGTTTGGGGTCACTTAGAAATGTCCTTGTTTTTGAAAGAAAAGCAAAAAAAATGTGTCCATTAAAATAACATCAAATTGATCAATTTGATATATATTGATACAAATTGGTATTGATGATGACATGAATGGTGTGACCTGTGATGTCACTTGGTGGGTGTTGATGATGACATGAATGGTGTGACCTGTGATGTCACTTGGTGGGTGTTGATGATGACATGAATGGTGTGACCTGTGATGCCACTTGGTGGGTGTTGATGATGACATGAATGGTGTGACCTGTGATGTCACTTGGTGGGTATTGATGATGACATGAATGGTGTGACCTGTGATGTCACTTGGTGGGTGTTGATGATGACATGAATGGTGTGACCTGTGATGTCACTTGGTGGGTTTTGATGATGACAAAGTATCTGGTTGAACCAGAGGTCAGAGATCAGGACAGAGGAGAGAGTTGGTTTCTTCAGACCTTTTGGCGGTGGACAGATAGTACTCCCTCCCTCCCCCATGCCTACTTCCCTCCCTCCTTGCCTCCCTCCCTCCCTCCCTCCCTGTCTGACTGCCTGCCTCCCTGTCTGTCTGTATGTCTATCTGCCTCCCTCCTTCCCAGCTTCCCTCCCTCCTTGCCTCCTTCCCTGTCTATCTGCCTGCCTGCCTCCCTCCCTCCCTCCCTCACTGCCTGCCTGGTCCTAGCACTGTTTCTATCTTTGTGTCTGTGTCAGTGCCAAGCCTGGACCTGAGTCAGTTCTGCACATTACATCACCTGTTTGATGTCAAGACATCTTTTTCAAATTGAACATTGGGCTGTAAGGGGGGAGTTTTCCCCCCCACATAAAAATATACTATGGTATTCATTGTAGTGTTTTTGTGGACTTTACTGTAGTATTTATTCACTGTTGTGCTTTTGCGGACTAAAGTATTTATTTAACTATACTGTAGTATTTACAGTTAACTATAGTGGAAATACTGTAGTTAAAGAAAATTGTAGTATATACTGTAGTATTTACTCTAGCGTTTTTGTGGATTGTGGTATACTGTAGTATTTACTGTAGCGTTTTTGTGGATTGTGATATACTGTAGTATTTACTGCAGCGTTTTTGTGGATTGTAGTATACTGTAGTATTTACTGTAGTGTTTTTGTGGATTGTGGTATACTGTAGTATTTACTGTAGTATTGTTGTTGATTTGTAGTATACTGTAGTATTTACTGTAGTATTGTTGTTGATTTGTAGTATACTGTAGTATTTACTGTAGTATTTTTGTTGATTTGTAGTATACAGTAGTATTTACTGTAGTATTTTTGTTGATTTGTAGTATACTGTAGTATTTACTGTAGTGTTTTTGCTTATGTTTTATTATCTTTGACATAGAAGTGGAGGAATTCCCTTGGAGGAAACCTACTCTACCTCATCCCCATATTGTTATTGTTTTTCTTCTCCTTTGCACCCCACTATCTCTACTTGCACATTCATCTTCTGCACATCTATCACTCCAGTGTTTAATTGCTAAATTGTAATTTCTTCGCCACTATGGCCTATTTATTGCCTTACCTCCCTTATCTTACCTCATTTGCAAACACTGTATATAGATTTTTTTCTATTGTGTTATTGACTGTATGTTTGTTTATTCAAAGTGTAACTCTGTTGTTGTTGTTTGTGTCGCACTGCTTTGCTTTATCTTGGCCAGGTCGCAATTGTAAATGAGAACTTGTTCTCAACTGGCCTACCGGGTTAAATAAAGGTGAAATAAAAATAAAAAAAATACTGGAGAAATACTAAAATAACTAATTTTCAATAACCTGTCGATAGGTAGGACTGGGGTCTGAATGGAGAGTTCAGAGGTTCTGCTCTCTTCTATAACCTGTAGGGAACACCATATGATCTATACTTGGCATGTAGGTTTCTCGCTTATGAGTGGCACAGATTGGGATATGGGGAGGTGGAATGGACAGGGTATACACAAATGAAATACTGAAACTATTTACTATAGTATAAAAAGTTGTGTTTTTGTGAACTGTAGTGTTTTTGTGGACATTACTGTAGTATTTACTATAGTATTCTACAGTATACTACAATATTCTATAGTAAGTTCTACATACGATCGAGGGATACTACAGTGTGTAGTATAGTATACTACAGTTTATTATAGAATTCTATAGTAAGTACTGTAGTACTTCTTCATGTGTGTTCTCTTATTTTCTGTCAAGCACCGTCTTAGTCAGATAGATTTTTCGTGTGAGAGTATAGCCCAGCCAGATGACAGTGTCACAATGGACTGGTATTTATCCTCCCGGCATTCTGAGAAATCTCCTAATTTACATAGTACACACAGCACACACACACACACACACACACACACACACACACACACACACACACACACACACACACACACACACACACACACACACACACACACCTCAACAACAGTGAGGTAATGTCTCGCTAGGCTTTTCAAGGGAAACCCAATCTCAAATGGCACCCTATTCCTAGTATAGTGCAGTACTTTTGACCAGGGTCCATTTAAAAAAAAAAAGGCAGTCCATCAATAAACCACAATAATTGGTTGACTTTCATTGAGTTTTAGAGGTTTTTATAGACAGCTCCTCTTACCCAGCCGGTATACATCACAGTCTCAATGAACCAGAGAGCATACTGGCAGTGTCTGACTGTCCTCCCGGCTAGACGATCCAACACACAGCAAAATCAATGGTCGACATTTAACTCTCATGTTGTGTTCGTTTCATGTTAATTAATTCTGTGTTCCCGGTCCAAAATGACCACCCCGTTATAGCTGATTATAAATCCATAATAATAAATGTATTATCACCCAATGTTGTTAGATCTTTTATATCAACTTAAGTTCTTGTGAACATTACAAGTTTTGAACTTCTATTAGCTATTTATGGCCTGTAGGCCTCATTGACCTGAGCTCATTCAACTCGTTTTGAGTAAAAAAAAAAAAAGCATAATGTATGGATTATTATCCATACATTATTATCACAGACTACTTTGTGTCAAAGATTAACAAGTACATTTGTTTTGAAACCATTTCAAATGTTTAAATAGTGGCACAAAATAACATCTGTTGCGTTCCTTGGTCTGGATCATATTCTGTGTTGTCTTCAACTTCTGACACTTCCTCCTCTAATGCATCTTCACTGCCAGTTTCCTGGCCTCTCTCTCCTCTTCACCAGTGTCATGATCAAAGATATGATCAAGAGACTCACATACAGTATATCGTTTGGTCATTGTGCTACCACAGAATGAATTGTGAGCAAGGCCTCAAAAAAGCTTTATATACCAGAGCTGCAAGAAAAGTTATTTATATTATTGAAACAATGTTGCGATTGTTTGTGAGAACGCCAACAGGTGTAGTTCCCGTGGAGGAAAGATTCTATTGGGGAAAGGTTCCCGTGGGGGTTGCCATGAAAGCCAAGAAGGGGAGTGAGGTGTGTGTGTGCTCAAACACACCTGCATGTGGGGGTCTGGGATAGGAAGTCTGTCCATCTGATGAATGAGCATGTGCCTGAACTCAATTCTATACACTAATTGTAGTCTCACCCATTCATTTCTAATGACTGGTCATTTTTGACCGGGAACACCACAGGTGTACAAAAAACACCCAAAATGTAATGAAAATCATCAAAATGTATTTTGTGTGTTCAGATCCCCTGTGTGGACAAGGTCATGGAGATAACTTGTAAATCGGTCCAATTCGATCGGAACACAACAGGAGGGTTAACTCTGAAAGTGTAAAATGTACCCTATTTTCAGTGAATATGAGTCCCACTGTACTGGTGTTAAAATAACACCTTTGAAAGTGTTAAAGATTCAACTATGTTATAGTGTTCCCCATTTAACTCTTATTAAAGTGTTCAAATTAACTTGACTGTGGTGTTAGCATAGATTAACACACAAGACCTACAGAGTAAAACATAACACTTGATTTATAGTAAACTGGACTCACTCTGCTTAGTGCTGACGCTGTTACACTTTCTCAGTGTAAGAAATGAACACCTGTACTGTTATAGTAAATCATTGTGGGGTGTGTTTTAACACTATATGGTGTAAAACCCGAATTTGCATATTTACCAGGGTGCCTTTTCTTTTTGAGTAAATTGTAGAGTTAACACCCATGACTGTATTTGTTAGTGACAGAGACATGGTTGTTGAATTCTTTCCTTTTAACCTCTCTTGGGGAGGTGGGACGCTAGTTCCAACACAAGAAAAAACACACAGCCATTTTCCTAGCAAGGACAGGCGTCACAAAAAACAGAAAACCAGCTAAAATGATGCACTAACCTTTGACGATCTTCATCAGATGACACTCCTAGGACATCATGTTACACAATACATGAATTTTTTGTTCAATCAAGTTGATATTTATATCCAAAAACAGCCTTTTTACATTGGCGCGAGATGTTCAGAAAATATTTTGCCTCCAATACTGCCGGTGAATCACCACAACAATTTACAAAAATAATCATCAGAAACGTTGATAAAATATTAAACTGTTATTCAAAGAATTATAGATGAACATCTCCTTTATGCAACCGCTGTGACAGGTTTCAAAAAAGCTTCATGGGGAAAGCACACTTTGCAATAATCTGAGTACTGCGCTCAAAAAAAGACATCAAGCAATACAGAGACCCGCCATTTTGGAGTCATCTAAAATCATAAATAGCATTAGACATATTCACTTACCTTTGATGATCTTCATCAGAAGGCACTTCCAGGAATCCCAGGTCCACAATAAATGTTGTTTTGTTCGATAAAGTCCATAATATATGTCCAAATAGCTCCTTGTTGTTTGCGCGTTCAGTAAGCTACTCCAAGTGTAGGAAGTGCGGCAAAAATGTCACGACGAAAAGTCAAAAAAAGTTATATTTACGTTCGTTCAAACATGTCAAACGTTGTATAGCATCAATCTTTAGGGCCTTTTTAACTTAGAACTTCAATAATATTCCAACCGGCCAATTCCAATGTCTTGAAAAACGTTTTGGAACACAGCTACCCCTCACGTGAATGCGCGCCAATGAACTCATGTGCTTTCCTGAGTCAACAACTTCCAACTTCCTTTGTTGGCTCTCTGTTCACCAACGCCTCAAACAACTTTCTAAAGACTGTTGACATCTAGTGGAAGCCTTAGGAAGTGCAAAATTATCTAAGTCACTGTGTGTTAGATAGGCAATCACTTGAAAAAACTACAGCCTCAGATCCTCCACTTCCTGGTTGGATTTTTTCTCAGGTTTTTGCCTGCCATATGAGTTCTGTTATACTCAAAGACATAATTCAAACAGTTTTAGAAAGTTAACCTCTTGGGGCTATGTGGGACACTAGCGTGCCACCCGTGGTGCACCCTATCAACAGCAGGTGCATTTCAAGAGCGGCAAATTTGAAACCAAATAAATGTAAAAATTCAAATTTTTCAAACATACAACTATCTTACACCCTTTGAAAGATAAACATCTCCTTAATCTAACCACGTTGTCCGATTTCAAAAAGGTTTTACGGCGAAAGCATAAAGTTAGATTATGTTAGGAGAGTACATTGACAATAGCTGTGAGTAATGTTTTGTCAATTCAAAGACAGGCGTCACCAAAACCATAAAACCAGCTAAAATGATGCACTAACCTTTGACAATCTCCATCAGATGACACTCCTAGGACATTATGTTAGACAATGCATGCATTTTTAGTTCTATCAAGTTCATATTTATATCCAAAAACAGCGTTTTACTATGGCGTTGATGTTCAGGAAATCGTTTCCCTTCAATAACCGGCAGTCAAGTCAGCACCACAAATTAAATAATTAAAATTAGAAAACATTGGTAAAATATTATATTGTCATTTAAAGAATTATAGATTTACATCTCTTGAACGCAATCGACTTGCCAGATTTAAAAATAACCTTACTGGGAAATCACACTTTGCAATAATCTGAGCACTGCGCCCAGAAAAATACGCTTTGCGATACAGACAAACGGCCATGTTGGAGAGATCTAAAATCGAAAATACTATGTAAATAATCCATTACCTTTGATTCTCTTCATCAGATGTCACTTCCAGGAATCCCAGGTCCATAACGAATGAAGTTTTGTTCAAAAAAGCTCATCATTTATGTCCAAAAAGCTCTGTGTTGTTAGCACATGATCTAAGCCCGCCGGACTTCACTTCATGAACGAGGGGAAAAAATATATTTACGTTTGTTCAAACATGTCAAACGTTGTATAGCATAAATCATTAGTGCCTTTTTTAACCAGAACATTAATAATATTCAAGGTGGACGAATGCATTCTCTTTTAAAACGTATTGGAACGAGGGTACCCAACATAACCTCGCGCGCCAGAGTCTAATCGGCCATCACCGTTCCAAGGCTCTCGTTCGGTCAGATCTCATAGTATAAGACTCAAAACACTTTGTAAAGGCTGGTGACATCTAGTGGAAGCAATAGGAAGTGCCAAAACATTAATCAGCCCTTGTGTGTTTCAATGGCATAGGCTTAAAGGTAATTCAACACATCAGGTATCCACTTCCTGTCAGAAAATGTCTCAGGGTTTTGCCTGCCAAATGAGTTCTGTTATACTCACAGACACCATTCAAACAGTTTTAGAAACTTTAGGGTGTTTTCTATCCATATATAATAAGTATATGCATATTCTAGTTACTGGGTAGGATTAGTAACCAGATTAAATCGGGTACGTTTTTTTATCCAGCTGTGAAAATACTGCCCCCTAGCCCCAACAGGTTAAGAGTGTTTTCTATCCAAATCCACTAATAATATGCATATTCTAGTTCCTGGGCCCGAGTAGTAGGCCGTTTAATTTGCGTACGTTTTTCGTCCGGCCGTGATAATACTGCCCCCTACCCAAAAGGCCTGTGGCTTTCAGCAAGTGAGTTCCTAGGCGAATGTCATCCTTCAAGTTATGCTCTATGACAATACTTGACATATACACTTTAATATGGAGTTGGTCCCCCAGACTCCACTCTTCTGGGAAGGCTTTCCACTAGACGTTGGAACATTGCCGCCGGGACATTGCTACCATTCAGCCACAAGAACATTAGTAATGTTGGGCGATTAGGCCTGGCTTGCAGTCGGCTTTCCAATTCATCCCAAAGGTGTTCGATGGCGTTGAAGTCAGGGCTCTGTGCAGGCCAGTCAAGTTCTTCCACACTGATCTCGACAAACCATTTCTGTATGGACCTCACTTTGTGTATGGGGGCATTGTCATGCTGAAACAGGAAAGGGCCTTCCACAAACTGTTGCCACAAAGTTGGAAGCACAGAATCGTCTAGAATGTAATTTTATGCTGTAGCATTAAGATTGCCCTTCACTGCACTGGAACTAAGGGGCCTGAACCATGAAAAACAGGCCCAGACCATTATTCCTCCTCTACCAAAATGTACAGTTGGCACTATGCATTGGGACTGGTAGTGTTAAAAATTGATATCCAGAAATCTGTCAATTTAGGGCATATCCAATACATAAAGTAGCAGGAGCCTGCTTACATCGGTCACATGTAATTCTGGATAATTTTGCCTTTGACCAATGCAGCCGGTGAACTATTTTAAATTGATTTACAGCATGCCTTAGAGATATAGATGAAGAATGTATTCACTGAAGCATACTCTGCCAAGTTTCGTCTGGAAGTTGTTCACCTAAATCCTCTTCCCATTCGTTCTTAAGAGAGTTCAGGGAATCCAGATTGTGCAAGTTTAATAACGTATAGATCAAGCTTATGCCCCATTTGATATAAGGGTTCACTTTAAAAATAGAATCTAGGTGGAAGGTACGTGGGCGTGATGATAAGTGACTAGAGTACGAAGATACAAAACTACTCAGGTTTCTAAAGAAATGGGATCTAGGAATATTGTTATTTTGTACTAACTGTTCAAAAGATACAAAATCCAGATCAATGTACAAGTCGTTCAGTGAGGAGATCCCTTTTCTAGACAGATATGAAACACCTAAGCTCATAAGCTTGAGTTTGAGGAGAATGATTCTTCAAATACAGAAAGCAAGAGAGGAGAGAGTTGATCTGAGAATTTTTTAAAGAATTTGCTAGCCATGTAAAGCAACCAGCTGTACCTCTCATGATATTAGGCCGAGCCATGTAAAATAACCAGCTGTCCCTCTCATGATATTAGGCCCAGATTACAATAACAACAGTTCCATTACACATTTTTCCAAAAATAGCTAATAAAACCCCCAAAAGTTGAATGAAAAAGAATAAAAAACATAAACAAACAATACTCTGAAGTCTAGTATGAAAAGAAAACCCTCCCTGGTCACCTAATAGAACAAGATAACCGCTAATCACCACCTCAGGGGTAAATATCAGTTGGCTTTTCATAGCCACTCTGCTCCATGTCACTAGGTTTATAACTAATCCTCATGCAAAGATATCCACACATGAAGTGCTTGTGGTGGGGGAACACTAAACCTATTGAGTAGAGAGCCCTACTGAAATAGTGAAGGATTTAAAACAAGTTGAGTATAATAAATAAATAAGACCATACTTATTTACAACCCAAAACTAGGCTGTTTTTAAAAGAAAATATAAAACATTTTATAAATCACCTCTTACAGCAATACCACTAAGTTAGCTAACTAAGTTAGCACCCACTAAGTTAGCACCCACTAAGTTAGCGGCCACTAAGTTAGCGGCCACTAAGTTAGCGCCCACTAGGTTAGCGGCCACTAAGTTAGCAGCCACTAAGTTAGCACCCACTAAGTTAGCACCCACTAAGTTAGCAGCCACTAAGTTAGCGGCAACATCTTTAAAGAAATGACATAGCCTAATAATAGAAGTGTGCTTCATCTACCCTGGATACTGGTACCATCGATAAAAATAAATGAGCAGCTTCATGGTAATAAAATAAAACGTTAAAACAAAAAGGAGAATTGACTCACCAGAACTAAGGCACTAACGTTACCTAATAATAACAATATCAACTGATACCACTGGCAACGCTAAACAGTATCTACAAAAGAGAAATTGAGTCTAAAGTGGTAGACACATTCATCCATTATCCTAATCGACAAATAGGTGAACATTCGAGGCTACTGCAACATCACTAATGAACGAGGCTTCTCACAACATCACTAATGAACGAGGCTACTGCAACATCACTAATGAACAATGTTACTGCAACGTCACAAATTAACGAGGCTACTGCAACATCACTAATGAACGAGGCTTCTGCAACATCACTAATGAACAATGTTACTGCAACATCACAAATTAACGAGGCTACTGCAACATCACTAATGAAAGAGGCTTCTGCAACATCACTAATGAACAATGTTACTGCAACATCACAAATTAACGAGGCTACTGCAACATCACTAATGAACGAGGCTTCTGCAACATCACTAATGACGAGGCTACTGTGCTTCTACACCTGCATTGCTTGCTGTTTGGGGTTTTAGGCTGGGTTTCTGTACAGCACTTTGAGATATCAGCTGATGTAAGAAGGGCTTTATAAATAAATTTGATTTGATTTTGATTACTGCAACATCACTAATGAACGAGGCTACTGCAACATCACTAATGAACAAGGCTACTGCACCATCACTAATTAACGAGGCTACTGCACCATCACTAATTAACGAGGCTACTGCAACCTTCACTAATTAACGAGGCTACTGCACCATCACTATTTAACGAGGCTACTACACCATCACTAATGAACGAGGCTACTGCAACATCACTAATGAACGAGGCTACTGCAACATCACTAATGAACAAGGCTACTCACAACATCACTAATGAACGAGGCTATTGCAACATCACTAATGAACGAGGCTACTGCACCATCACTAATGAACGAGGCTACTGCAACATCACTAATGAACAATGTTACTGCAACATCACTAATGAACAAGGCTACTGCAACATCACTAATGAACGAGGCTACTCACAACATCACTAATGAACGAGGCTACTGCAACATCACTAATGAACGAGGCTACTGCACCATCACTAATTAACGAGGCTACTGCACCATCACTAATGAACGAGGCTACTGCACCATCACTAATGAACAAGGCTACTGCAACATCACTAATGAACGAGGCTACTCCACCATCACTAATTAACGAGGCTACTGCAACATCACTAATGAACGAGGCTACTCCACCATCACTAATTAACGAGGCTACTGCAACATCACTAATGAACGAGGCTACTCCACCATCACTAATTAACGAGGCTACTGCAACATCACTAATGAACGAGGCTACTCCACCATCACTAATTAACAAGGCTACTGCAACATCACTAATGAACGAGGCTACTCGCAACGTCACTAATGAACGAGGCTACTCGCAACATCACTAATTAACGAGGCTACTGCAACATCACTAATGAACGAGGCTACTCGCAACGTCACTAATGAACGAGGCTACTCGCAACATCACTTGGGAGAACTGCCCACAACAGGTGTAGGAAGCGTGGGACAGAACGTGGCTCTGATTGGATCTGGGAGCGCAATGCTTTTTTTCTATGCTGTTTCACTTTCATACGTCCCGCTTTGTTCCGTGTGCTATTGTTTAATGTACGCAGGAACACCGTAAATTACCAACATATGCAAAAATTGCTTCGTTATGAGTTAGAAATGTGGGTGTTGTTAATTTTCGGATTATAGTCCCAGCTCTACTATCTAGCTAGCTTGCTTATTACATGGTGTCCGGGCACGTCGACACAAGCCTTATTATTAGTGAATTAACAGGGGTTTGGTTATTGTGGCCAATTCATCTGTTTTCTCAATACTGCACCTTCCTTTTTGGATAATGAGCTGCTGATTTGACCAGCTAGACATTCCTCAGCAGTACAGTGTTCGTGGCTCAGGAGGTGAATGGCTTCTGGCACAGTAGCAGTTTAGATAGACTAGGAAAAAGGCCAATATCGGGCTCGGACAATTATTGGTCGTTTTCCAGGCAGGGGCTCCTCAAACAAGCCCAGCAGCCTTAGTTCACTATCCTGGCTCATGTGTGACACACACACATGCTGTCACGTCCTGACCAGTAATAGGGGTTATTTGTTATTGTAGTTTGGTCAGGACGTGGCAGGGGGTATTTGTTTTATGTGGTTCGGGGTGGTTGTGTGTTTAGTGGTGTATTTGATTTATTATTCCGGGTTTTGGGCACTGGTCTATGTTAATGTATTTCTATGTTTAGTCTAGTTCTTTATATTTCTATGTTTAGTTTATTGGGGATTGGACTCTCAATTGGAGGCAGGTGTTTTCTAGTTGCCTCTGATTGAGAGTCCTATATATAGGTATGTGTTTGTTTTAGTGTTTTGTGGGAGATTTTGCTTGGTATAACTTTGTTGCCTTACCGGCCTGTTATCAGTCGTTGTGTTTTGTTGTGTACGTGTTTATTTTTGGTTTACCTTCTTTTCCGTTTAAATAAAAGAAGATGAGTGCACATTTCCCCGCTGCGTATTGGTCCGACAATGATTTCTCGTTATCAGACGAAGAAGAATGTGACACATGCGTGATTTTGATATTCTGTTCCTCCATAGTGGAGGTTTTGGGGGGAATGTTTCCTGTCTCAGGGTAGCAGCAGACTCTGAAGAGGGGTCACAGGGAAGCCGGGGGGGGGGGGGGAGGCAGATTGCCACACACACACTGACACCAAAGAGTCGTGTTGTTAGGTCTACATCGGCTGGCTGTTGCCTTGTCTGATTTCGTTGGTCGGACAGATTCCCCACGTCTCCTTCAAACAAATTCTCCATGTCTCCTTCAAACAGATTCTCCATGTCTCCTTCAAACAGATTTTCCATGTCTCCTTCAAACAGGCAGTGTGTTTTGGCAGGGTGACCCTGGTTCACAGGCTACTAGATCAGAGGGCTCTGGGGAAGGGACGGAAACCAGGGGGTGGTTAGGGAGAGAGAGATGTGTTTGTTGCAGATAGACCCTGGTTCATTGATGTCTGTCTGGCTGCTTTGCTGTCTGTCTGGCTGCTTTGCTGTCTGTCTGGCTTGCTGGGGCTCCTAGACCAGAGGACTCTGTTATGTCTGGCTGCTTCGCTGTCTGTCTGGCTGGCTGGGGCTCCTAGACCAGAGGACTCTGTTATGTCTGGCTGCTTCGCTGACTGTCTGGCTGGCTGGGCCTCGTAGACCAGAGGACTCCGTTATGTCTGGCTGCTTCGCTGTCTGTCTGGCTTGCTGGGGTTCCTAGACCAGAGGACTCTGTTATGTCTGGCTGCTTCGCTGTCTGTCTGGCTGGCTGGGGCTCCTAGACCAGAGGACTCTGTTATGTCTGGCTGCTTCACTGTCTGTCTGGCTGGCTGGGGCTCCTAGACCAGAGGACTCTGTTATGTCTGAGGAAGGAACCATGTACTGCTATCGATCCCCATGCTTAAAGCGGTTGGGTTTCATTAGGCTGTTTACCACGTCAAATGTCTTTCTGGTTACAAAACGTTCATATAGAAACCTATTGTATAGAACAGATAATGCCTAGCTTGAAGAATCAGGTGTCTCCAGAGCTGTTCGATCGTGTTCAAGTCCGGGCTTTGACTGGGCCACTCAAGGACATTCAGAGACTTGTCCCGAAGCTGTGTGCTTAGGGTCGTTGTCTTGTTGGAAGGTGAACTGTCGCCCCAGTCTGAGGTCCTGAGCGCTCTTCAGCGGGTTTTCATCAAGGATCTCCCTGTACTTTGCTCTGTTAATATTTCCAGTCCCTGATGGTCATTCTGAGTTCCAGAGTTCTGCTGAAAAACATCCCCACAACATGATGGGCTCCTGACTGGCGCAGCCGTCTAAGGCACTGCAGCGGTCTAAGGCACTGCGGCGGTCTAAGGCACTGCGGCGGTCTAAGGCACTGCGGCGGTCTAAGGCACTGCAGCGGTCTAAGGCACTGCGGCGGTCTAAGGCACTGCGGCGGTCTAAGGCACTGCGGCGGTCTAAGGCACTGCAGCGGTCTAAAGCACTGCATTTCATTGCAATAGGCATCACTACAGTCCCTGGTTCGAATCCAGACTGTATCACATCTGGCCGTGATTGGGAGTCCCATAGGACAGCGCAAAATTGGCCCAGCGTCGTCCGGGTTTGGCCGGGGTAGGCCTTCATCGTAAGTAAAAATGTGTTCTTAACTTACTTGCCTAGTTAAATAAAATACAAATATAATGATTCTGCCACCACCATGCTTCACCTTAGTGAGGGTGCCAGGCTTCCTCCAGATGTGATGCTTGGCATTTCAGGCCAAAGAGTTCAATCTTGGTTTCATCAGGCCAGAGAACCTTATTTCTCGTCTTTTAGGTGCCTTTTGGAAAACTCCAAGCTGTGCCTTTTACTGAGGTGTGACTTCCGTCTGGCCACTCTACCATAAAGGCCTGATTGGTGGAGTGCTGCAGAGATGGTTATCCTTCTGGAAGGTTCTCCCATCTCCACAGAGGAACTCTGGAGCTCTATCAGAGTGACCATCGAGTTCTTGGTCAGCTCCCTGACCAAGGCCCTTCTCCCCCGGTTGCTCAGTTTGGCCAGACGGCCAGCTCTAGGAAGAGTTTTGGTGGTTCCAAACTTCTTCCATTTAAGAATTATGGGGGCCACTGTGTTCTTGGGGACTTTCAATGCTGCAGAAATATTTTACAGACAGAACGGGCTCATTGGAGCTATAGGAGGCTGGTGGGAGGAGCTATAGGAGGCTGGTGGGAGGAGCTATAGGAGGCTGGTGGCAGGAGCTATAGGAGGACGGGCTCATTGGAGCTATAGGATGCTGGTGGGAGGAGCTATAGGAGGCTGGTGGGAGGAGCTATATGAGGATGGTGGGAGGAGCTATAGGAGGACGGGCTCATTGGAGCTATAGGAGGCTGGTGGGAGGAGCTATAGGATGCTGGTGGGAGGAGCTATAGGAGGACGGGCTCATTGGATTGGAATAAATGGAAGTCAAGCACGTGGTTTCCATGGTTTTCATTTGTGTGATACCATTCCATTTATTCCATTCCAGCCAATACAATGAGCCCATCCTCCTATAGCTCCTCCCACCAGTCTCTACTGACTCACACACACACACACACACACACTCACACAGGTCACAGAGACACTTGCTCTCACACGCACACTTGAAAAGAAGAGAGTTTTGTTAAACCGGCCCCCCTACCAACAACTGTTAACACTACCATTATTATTATATTATCTAATATGAGACTCTGTGATGATTAGTGAAATGTTCTGTGTTTCTCTGTAGTGTTTCCGGGCACTGTGCTGTAAAGGACCTGCCCCGTCCAGACCAGAGTATGATGTGGTGTGTATCGGACTGACCGGGGCCGGCAAGAGCAGCCTACTGGCGTTGCTATGTAACGAGGGGAGCCACGGCATCGGTCCTACCACAGGTACCGATACACACAAACACACACACACACACACACACACACACACACACACACACACACACACACCACACACACACACACACACACACACACACACACACACACACACACACACACACAGGAGGCCTTGTCTATCTATCTATTGATTTATCTGTTGGCAAAACTATTTTGTCTTGCATGACCAGAAAGTAAGAAAGAGGGGCGCGAGAAATCCCAGAAAGCTTTCTCTTTTTCAGAAGAAGATAAGTCTTAGGGCTAGTATATCACCCCTGCCAAAACTAGTATATCACTCTGCCAAAACATCACCCTGCTCCACTATTCTTCCATCTCTCCTCTCCCCTCTCCCCTCTCCTCCTCTCCCCTCTCACCTCCCCTCTATCTCTTCTCCTCTACCCTCTACTCTCCACTCTCCACTCTCCCTTCTCCATCCCTCTCCCTTCTCGCCTATCCCCTCTCCCCTATCCTCTCTCCTCTCTTTTTTCTCCATCCCTCTACCCAATCCCCTCTACTCTACCCTATCCTCGCTTCTATCTCCTCTCCTCTCTCCCCCCTCGTCTCTCCTCTCGTCTCTCCCCTCTCCATCCCTATCCCCTGTCCCCTCTCCTCTCTCCCCTCCCCTCTCCATCCCTCTCCTCTCTCCCCTCCCCTCTCCATCCCTCTCCTCTTTCCCCTCTCCATCCCTCTCCCCTATCCTATCCCCTGTCTCCTCTCCTCTCTCCCCTCTCCATACCTCTTCCCGTACCCCTAAACCTCAGGGATTGGGCCATGATTCTTCTCCTTGGTGTGCCAACAGACACAGTCCAGAGCTGCCGTTGCTCACTGCCACTTCAACCTCAAACCCTAAATATAAAGACATTACTCTGAGTGCAGGGAGGGGGAAAAACCCTGTCCTCTGGCTGTCTGCTGGGGCTTTAATAGATCAAATACAGCCGTTATTTACCTACGTGGGGAGTTATTCTGGCAACCCTTCGGAAGGTAGGGTTAAGATGAAGCTGTCAGCCGATGGCTACGGACAGACGGACAGACAGACAGACAGACAAACAGGCAGGCAGGCAGGCAGGCAGGCAGGCAGGCAGGCAGGCAGACAGACAGACAGACAGACAGACAGACAGACAGACAGACAGACAGACAGACAGACAGACAGACAGACAGACAGGTAGACAGACAGACAGACAGACAGCGAGAGAGACAGACAGACAGACAGACAGACAGACAGACAGACAGACAGACAGACAGACAGACAGACAGACAGACAGACAGACAGAGAAACAGTCAGACAGACAGACAGACAGACAGACAGACAGACAGACAGACAGACAGACAGACAGACAGACAGACAGACAGACAGGCAGACAGGCAGACACAGACAGACAGCCAGGTAGACAGACAGACAGACAGCGAGAGAAACAGACAGACAGACAGACAGACAGACAGACAGACAGACAGACAGACAGACAGACAGACAGACAGACAGACAGACAGACAGACAGAGAAACAGTCAGACAGACAGACAGACAGACAGACAGACAGACAGACAGACAGACAGACAGACAGACAGACAGACAGACAGACAGACAGACAGATAAACAGACAGACAGACAAAAAGGCAGACAGACAAAAAAGGCAGACAGACAAACAGCCGGTTGGATGAGAGAGAGCCTCTGAAGAAGAACACAGGTACAGTAAACCTGCAGGAGAGTTAGTAAAACAGTGTTTTTCTCAACATGTTGAAAAGCAGAGCTCTGGGTTTAGAGCTTGGTTCATATGGTTTGAATTGTTGTTAAGCGGGAACCACAACAGTCTCAAACACTGCTCTGTTTTGCTAACCCTGACACTAAAACATATGTGTTTTCCAAATGTCGTCTCTTGTTAACTCAACATGTTGGTGGTTTTGAAATAACTCGCTAAACGTTCCGTTGGAATATTCTGGATGTGGGGAAGTAGATTTTTCAAATTATTTTTAAGAGGAGCAACAAATGTTTCATAGTCAATTCTATTACAATTCAACCAGTTCTTGTACGTGTTATTCTGACCCTGTCTCTCTTCTTCTACGTGTTAGTCTGACCCTGTCTCTCTTCTTCTACATGTTAGTCTGACCCTGTCTCTCTTCTTCTACATGTTATTCTGACCCTGTCTCTCTTCTTCTACATGTTAGTCTGACCCTGTCTCTCTTCTTCTACATGTTATTCTGACCCTGTCTCTCTTCTTCTACGTGTTATTCTGACCCTGTCTCTCTTCTTCTATGTGTTAGTCTGACCCTGTCTCTCTTCTTCTACGTGTTAGTCTGTCTCTCTTCTTCTATGTGTTAGTCTGACCCTGTCTCTCTTCTTCTACGTGTTAGTCTGTCTCTTCTTCTACGTGTTAGTCTGACCCTGTCTCTCTTCTTCTACGTGTTAGTCTGACCCTGTCTCTCTTCTTCTACGTGTTAGTCTGTCTCTCTTCTTCTACGTGTTATTCTGACCCTGTCTCTCTTCTTCTACGTGTTAGTCTGACCCTGTCTCTCTTCTTCTACGTGTTAGTCTGACCCTGTCTCTCTTCTTCTACGTGTTATTCTGACCCTGTCTCTCTTCTTCTACGTGTTAGTCTGTCTCTCTTCTTCTACGTGTTATTCTGACCCTGTCTCTCTTCTTCTACGTTTTAGTCTGTCTCTCTTCTTCTACGTGTTAGTCTGACCCTCTTCTTCTACGTGTTAGTCTGACCCTGTCTCTCTTCTTCTATGTGTTATTCTGACCCTGTCTCTCTTCTTCTACGTGTTAGTCTGACACTGTCTCTCTTCTTCTACGTGTTAGTCTGACCCTGTCTCTCTTCTTCTATGTGTTAGTCTGACCCTGTCTCTCTTCTTCTACGTGTTAGTCTGTCTCTCTTCTTCTACGTGTTATTCTGACCCTGTCTCTCTTCTTCTATGTGTTAGTCTGACCCTGTCTCTCTTCTTCTACGTGTTAGTCTGACCCTGTCTCTCTTCTTCTACGTGTTATTCTGACCCTGTCTCTCTTCTTCTATGTGTTAGTCTGACCCTGTCTCTCTTCTTCTACCTGTTAGTCTGACCCTGTCTCTCTTCTTCTACGTGTTAGTCTGACCCTGTCTCTCTTCTTCTACGTGTTAGTCTGTCTCTCTTCTTCTACGTGTTATTCTGACCCTGTCTCTCTTCTTCTATGTGTTAGTCTGACCCTGTCTCTCTTCTTCTACGTGTTAGTCTGACCCTGTCTCTCTTCTTCTACGTGTTATTCTGACCCTGTCTCTCTTCTTCTATGTGTTAGTCTGACCCTGTCTCTCTTCTTCTACCTGTTAGTCTGACCCTGTCTCTCTTCTTCTACGTGTTAGTCTGTCTCTCTTCTTCTACGTGTTAGTCTGTCTCTCTTCTTCTACGTGTTATTCTGACCCTGTCTCTCTTCTTCTATGTGTTAGTCTGACCCTGTCTCTCTTCTTCTACGTGTTAGTCTGTCTCTCTTCTTCTACGTGTTATTCTGACCCTGTCTCTCTTCTTCTACGTGTTAGTCTGACCCTGTCTCTCTTCTTCTACCTGTTAGTCTGACCCTGTCTCTCTTCTTCTACGTGTTAGTCTGACCCTGTCTCTCTCCTTCTACCTGTTAGTCTGACCCTGTCTCTCTTCTTCTACCTGTTAGTCTGACCCTGTCTCTCTTCTTCTATGTGTTATTCTGACCCTGTCTCTCTTCTTCTATGTGTTAGTCTGTCTCTCTTCTTCTACGTGTTATTCTGACCCTGTCTCTCTTCTTCTACGTGTTAGTCTGACCCTGTCTCTCTTCTTCTACGTGTTAGTCTGTCTCTCTTCTTCTACGTGTTATTCTGACCCTGTCTCTCTTCTTCTACGTGTTATTCTGACCCTGTCTCTCTTCTTCTATGTGTTAGTCTGACCCTGTCTCTCTTCTTCTACGTGTTATTCTGACCCTGTCTCTCTTCTTCTATGTGTTAGTCTGACACTGTCTCTCTTCTTCTACGTGTTAGTCTGTCTCTCTTCTTCTATGTGTTATTCTGACCCTGTCTCTATTCTTCTATGTGTTAGTCTGACCCTGTCTCTCTTCTTCTACGTGTTAGTCTGTCTCTCTTCTTCTATGTGTTATTCTGACCCTGTCTCTCTTCTTCTACGTGTTAGTCTGACCCTGTCTCTCTTCTTCTACGTGTTAGTCTGACCCTGTCTCTCTTCTTCTACGTGTTAGTCTGACCCTGTCTCTCTTCTTCTACGTGTTAGTCTGACCCTGTCTCTCTTCTTCTACGTGTTATTCTGTCTCTCTTCTTCTACGTGTTAGTCTGTCTCTCTTCTTCTACGTGTTAGTCTGACCCTGTCTCTCTTCTTCTACGTGTTAGTCTGACCCTGTCTCTCTTCTTCTACGTGTTATTTTGACCCTGTCTCTCTTCTTCTACGTGTTAGTCTGACCCTGTCTCTCTTCTTCTACGTGTTATTCTGACCCTGTCTCTCTTCTTCTACGTGTTAGTCTGACCCTGTCTCTCTTCTTCTACGTGTTAGTCTGACCCTGTCTCTCTTCTTCTATGTGTTAGTCTGACCCTGTCTCTCTTCTTCTACGTGTTAGTCTGACCCTGTCTCTCTTCTTCTATGTGTTAGTCTGTCTCTCTTCTTCTACGTGTTAGTCTGACCCTGTCTTTCGTCTTCTATGTGTTAGTCTGTCTCTCTTCTTCTACGTGTTAGTCTGACCCTGTCTCTCTTCTTCTACGTGTTATTCTGACCCTGTCTCTCTTCTTCTACGTGTTACTCTGACCCTGTCTCTCTTCTTCTACGTGTTATTCTGACCCTGTCTCTCTTCTTCTACGTGTTAGTCTGACCCTGTCTCTCTTCTTCTACGTGTTAGTCTGTCTCTCTTCTTCTACATGTTAGTCTGACCCTGTCTCTCTTCTTCTATGTGTTAGTCTGTCTCTCTTCTTCTACGTGTTATTCTGACCCTGTCTCTCTTCTTCTACGTGTTAGTCTGTCTCTCTTCTTCTACGTGTTAGTCTGACCCTGTCTCTCTTCTTCTATGTGTTAGTCTGACCCTGTCTCTCTTCTTCTACGTGTTAGTCTGACCCTGTCTCTCTTCTTTTACGTGTTACTCTGACCCTGTCTCTCTTCTTCTACGTGTTATTCTGACCCTGTCTCCCTTCTTCTACGTGTTATTCTGACCCTGTCTCTCTTCTTCTACGTGTTAGTCTGACCCTGTCTCTCTTCTTCTACGTGTTATTCTGACCCTGTCTCTCTTCTTCTACGTGTTAGTCTGTCCCTGTCTCTCTTCTTCTACGTGTTAGTCTGACCCTGTCTCTCTTCTTCTACGTGTTAGTCTGACCCTGTCTCTCTTCTTCTACGTGTTAGTCTGACCCTGTCTCTCTTCTTCTACGTGTTAGTCTGTCTCTCTTCTTCTACGTGTTAGTCTGACCCTGTCTCTCTTCTTCTACGTGTTATTCTAGACCCTGTCTCACTTCTTCTATGTGTTAGTCTGTCTCTCTTCTTCTATGTGTTAGTCTGACCCTGTCTCTCTTCTTCTACGTGTTAGTCTGACCCTGTCTCTCTTCTTCTACGTGTTAGTCTGACACTGTCTCTCTTCTTCTACGTGTTATTCTGACCCTGTCTCTCTTCTTCTACGTGTTAGTCTGACCCTGTCTCTCTTCTTCTACGTGTTAGTCTGAGCCTGTCTCTCTTCTTCTACGTGTTAGTCTGACCCTGTCTCTCTTCTTCTATGTGTTAGTCTGTCTCTCTTCTTCTACGTGTTATTCTGACCCTGTCTCTCTTCTTCTACGTGTTAGTCTGACCCTGTCTCTCTTCTTCTACGTGTTATTCTGACCCTGTCTCTCTTCTTCTACGTGTTAGTCTGACCCTGTCTCTCTTCTTCTATGTGTTATTCTGACCCTGTCTCTCTTCTTCTATGTGTTAGTCTGACCCTGTCTCTCTTCTTCTACGTGTTATTCTGACCCTGTCTCTCTTCTTCTACGTGTTAGTCTGACCCTGTCTCTCTTCTTCTACGTGTTAGTCTGACCCTGTCTCTCTTCTTCTACGTGTTAGTCTGACCCTGTCTCTCTTCTTCTACGTGTTATTCTGACCCTGTCTCTCTTCTTCTATGTGTTAGTCTGACCCTGTCTCTCTTCTTCTACGTGTTAGTCTGTCTCTCTTCTTCTACGTGTTAGTCTAACCCTGTCTCTCTTCTTCTACCTGTTAGTCTGACCCTGTCTCTCTTCTTCTACGTGTTATTCTGACCCTGTCTCTCTTCTTCTATGTGTTAGTCTGACCCTGTCTCTCTTCTTCTACGTGTTAGTCTGTCTCTCTTCTTCTACGTGTTAGTCTGACCCTGTCTCTCTTCTTCTACCTGTTAGTCTGACCCTGTCTCTCTTCTTCTACGTGTTATTCTGACCCTGTCTCTCTTCTTCTACCTGTTAGTCTGACCCTGTCTCTCTTCTTCTATGTGTTATTCTGACCCTGTCTCTCTTCTTCTACATGTTAGTCTGACCCTGTCTCTCTTCTTCTACATGTTATTCTGACCCTGTCTCTCTTCTTCTACATGTTAGTCTGACCCTGTCTCTCTTCTTCTACATGTTATTCTGACCCTGTCTCTCTTCTTCTACGTGTTATTCTGACCCTGTCTCTCTTCTTCTATGTGTTAGTCTGACCCTGTCTCTCTTCTTCTACGTGTTAGTCTGTCTCTCTTCTTCTATGTGTTAGTCTGACCCTGTCTCTCTTCTTCTACGTGTTAGTCTGTCTCTCTTCTTCTACGTGTTAGTCTGACCCTGTCTCTCTTCTTCTACGTGTTAGTCTGACCCTGTCTCTCTTCTTCTACGTGTTAGTCTGTCTCTCTTCTTCTATGTGTTAGTCTGACCCTGTCTCTCTTCTTCTACGTGTTAGTCTGTCTCTCTTCTTCTACGTGTTAGTCTGACCCTGTCTCTCTTCTTCTACGTGTTATTCTGACCCTGTCTCTCTTCTTCTATGTGTTATTCTGACCCTGTCTCTCTTCTTCTACGTGTTAGTCTGTCTCTCTTCTTCTACGTGTTATTCTGACCCTGTCTCTCTTCTTCTACGTGTTAGTCTGACCCTGTCTCTCTTCTTCTACGTGTTAGTCTGACCCTGTCTCTCTTCTTCTACGTGTTATTCTGACCCTGTCTCTCTTCTTCTACGTGTTAGTCTGTCTCTCTTCTTCTACGTGTTATTCTGACCCTGTCTCTCTTCTTCTACGTGTTAGTCTGTCTCTCTTCTTCTACGTGTTAGTCTGACCCTCTTCTTCTACGTGTTAGTCTGACCCTGTCTCTCTTCTTCTATGTGTTATTCTGACCCTGTCTCTCTTCTTCTACGTGTTAGTCTGACACTGTCTCTCTTCTTCTACGTGTTAGTCTGACCCTGTCTCTCTTCTTCTATGTGTTAGTCTGACCCTGTCTCTCTTCTTCTACGTGTTAGTCTGTCTCTCTTCTTCTACGTGTTATTCTGACCCTGTCTCTCTTCTTCTATGTGTTAGTCTGACCCTGTCTCTCTTCTTCTACGTGTTAGTCTGACCCTGTCTCTCTTCTTCTACGTGTTATTCTGACCCTGTCTCTCTTCTTCTATGTGTTAGTCTGACCCTGTCTCTCTTCTTCTACCTGTTAGTCTGACCCTGTCTCTCTTCTTCTACGTGTTAGTCTGACCCTGTCTCTCTTCTTCTACGTGTTAGTCTGTCTCTCTTCTTCTACGTGTTATTCTGACCCTGTCTCTCTTCTTCTATGTGTTAGTCTGACCCTGTCTCTCTTCTTCTACGTGTTAGTCTGACCCTGTCTCTCTTCTTCTATGTGTTAGTCTGACCCTGTCTCTCTTCTTCTACGTGTTAGTCTGTCTCTCTTCTTCTACGTGTTAGTCTGACCCTGTCTCTCTTCTTCTACCTGTTAGTCTGACCCTGTCTCTCTTCTTCTACGTGTTATTCTGACCCTGTCTCTCTTCTTCTACCTGTTAGTCTGACCCTGTCTCTCTTCTTCTATGTGTTATTCTGACCCTGTCTCTCTTCTTCTATGTGTTAGTCTGTCTCTCTTCTTCTACGTTTTATTCTGACCCTGTCTCTCTTCTTCTACGTGTTAGTCTGACCCTGTCTCTCTTCTTCTACGTGTTAGTCTGTCTCTCTTCTTCTACGTGTTATTCTGACCCTGTCTCTCTTCTTCTACGTGTTATTCTGACCCTGTCTCTCTTCTTCTATGTGTTAGTCTGACACTGTCTCTCTTCTTCTACGTGTTATTCTGACCCTGTCTCTCTTCTTCTATGTGTTAGTCTGACACTGTCTCTCTTCTTCTACGTGTTAGTCTGTCTCTCTTCTTCTATGTGTTATTCTGACCCTGTCTCTATTCTTCTATGTGTTAGTCTGACCCTGTCTCTCTTCTTCTACGTGTTAGTCTGTCTCTCTTCTTCTATGTGTTATTCTGACCCTGTCTCTCTTCTTCTACGTGTTAGTCTGACCCTGTCTCTCTTCTTCTACGTGTTAGTCTGACCCTGTCTCTCTTCTTCTACGTGTTAGTCTGACCCTGTCTCTCTTCTTCTACGTGTTAGTCTGACCCTGTCTCTCTTCTTCTACGTGTTAGTCTGACCCTGTCTCTCTTCTTCTACGTGTTATTTTGACCCTGTCTCTCTTCTTCTACGTGTTAGTCTGACCCTGTCTCTCTTCTTCTACGTGTTATTCTGACCCTGTCTCTCTTCTTCTACGTGTTAGTCTGACCCTGTCTCTCTTCTTCTACGTGTTAGTCTGACCCTGTCTCTCTTCTTCTATGTGTTAGTCTGTCTCTCTTCTTCTACGTGTTAGTCTGACCCTGTCTCTCTTCTTCTACGTGTTATTCTGACCCTGTCTCTCTTCTTCTACGTGTTACTCTGACCCTGTCTCTCTTCTTCTACGTGTTAGTTTTACCCTGTCTCTCTTCTTCTACGTGTTATTCTGACCCTGTCTCTCTTCTTCTATGTGTTATTTTGACCCTGTCTCACTTCTTCTACGTGTTAGTCTGACCCTGTCTCTCTTCTTCTACGTGTTAGTCTGTCTCTCTTCTTCTACGTGTTAGTCTGACCCTGTCTCTCTTCTTCTACGTGTTAGTCTGACCCTGTCTCTCTTCTTCTATGTGTTAGTCTGTCTCTCTTCTTCTACGTGTTAGTCTGACCCTGTCTCTCTTCTTCTATGTGTTAGTCTGTCTCTCTTCTTCTACGTGTTATTCTGACCCTGTCTCTCTTCTTCTACGTGTTAGTCTGTCTCTCTTCTTCTACGTGTTAGTCTGACCCTGTCTCTCTTCTTCTATGTGTTAGTCTGACCCTGTCTCTCTTCTTCTACGTGTTAGTCTGACCCTGTCTCTCTTCTTTTACGTGTTACTCTGACCCTGTCTCTCTTCTTCTACGTGTTATGCTGACCCTGTCTCCCTTCTTCTACGTGTTATTCTGACCCTGTCTCTCTTCTTCTACGTGTTAGTCTGACCCTGTCTCTCTTCTTCTATGTGTTATTCTGACCCTGTCTCTCTTCTTCTACGTGTTAGTCTGTCCCTGTCTCTCTTCTTCTACGTGTTAGTCTGACCCTGTCTCTCTTCTTCTACGTGTTAGTCTGACCCTGTCTCTCTTCTTCTACGTGTTAGTCTGACCCTGTCTCTCTTCTTCTACGTGTTAGTCTGTCTCTCTTCTTCTACGTGTTAGTCTGACCCTGTCTCTCTTCTTCTACGTGTTATTCTGACCCTGTCTCTCTTCTTCTACGTGTTAGTCTGACCCTGTCTCTCTTCTTCTACGTGTTATTCTAGACCCTGTCTCACTTCTTCTATGTGTTAGTCTGTCTCTCTTCTTCTATGTGTTAGTCTGACCCTGTCTCTCTTCTTCTACGTGTTAGTCTGACCCTGTCTCTCTTCTTCTACGTGTTTGTCTGACCCTGTCTCTCTTCTTCTACGTGTTAGTCTGACCCTGTCTCTCTTCTTCTATGTGTTATTTTGACCCTGTCTCTCTTCTTCTACGTGTTAGTCTGACCCTGTCTCTCTTCTTCTACGTGTTAGTCTGACCCTGTCTCTCTTCTTCTTCTCTTCTTCTACGTGTTAGTCTGACCCTGTCTCCCTTCTTCTATGTGTTATTCTGACCCTGTCTCTCTTCTTCTACGTGTTATTCTGACCCTGTCTCTCTTCTTCTACGTGTTAGTCTGACCCTGTCTCTCTTCTTCTACGTGTTATTCTGACCCTGTCTCTCTTCTTCTACGTGTTAGTCTGACCCTGTCTCTCTTCTTCTACGTGTTAGTCTGACCCTGTCTCTCTTCTTCTATGTGTTAGTCTGACCCTGTCTCTCTTCTTCTATGTGTTATTCTGACCCTGTCTCTCTTCTTCTACGTGTTAGTCTGACCCTGTCTCTCTTCTTCTACGTGTTAGTCTGACCCTGTCTCTCTTCTTTTACGTGTTACTCTGACCCTGTCTCTCTTCTTCTACGTGTTAGTCTGACCCTGTCTCTCTTCTTCTACGTGTTAGTCTGACCCTGTCTCTCTTCTTCTACGTGTTAGTCTGACCCTGTCTCTCTTCTTCTACGTGTTATTCTGACCCTGTCTCTCTTCTTCTACGTGTTAGTCTGACCCTGTCTCTCTTCTTCTATGTGTTATTCTGACCATGTCTCTCTTCTTCTACGTGTTATTCTGACCCTGTCTCTCTTCTTCTACGTGTTAGTCTGACCCTGTCTCTCTTCTTCTACGTGTTAGTCTGACCCTGTCTCTCTTCTTCTACGTGTCATTCTGACCCTGTCTCTCTTCTTCTACGTGTTAGTCTGACCCTGTCTCTCTTCTTCTACGTGTTAGTCTGTCTCTCTTCTTCTACGTGTTAGTCTGACCCTCTTCTTCTACGTGTTAGTCTGACCCTGTCTCTCTTCTTCTACGTGTTATTCTGACCCTGTCTCTCTTCTTCTACGTGTTAGTCTGTCCCTGTCTCTCTTCTTCTACGTGTTATTCTGACCCTGTCTCTCTTCTTCTACGTGTTAGTCTGACCCTGTCTCTCTTCTTCTACGTGTTAGTCTGTCTCTCTTCTTCTACGTGTTAGTCTGACCCTCTTCTTCTACGTGTTAGTCTGACCCTGTCTCTCTTCTTCTACGTGTTATTCTGACCCTGTCTCTCTTCTTCTACGTGTTATTCTGACCCTGTCTCTCTTCTTCTACGTGTTAGTCTGACCCTGTCTCTCTTCTTCTACGTGTTAGTCTGACCCTGTCTCTCTTCTTCTACGTGTTTATCTGACCCTGTCTCTCTTCTTCTATGTGTTATTCTGACCCTGTCTCTCTTCTTCTATGTGTTAGTCTGACCCTGTCTCTCTTCTTCTACGTGTTAGTCTGTCTCTCTTCTTCTACGTGTTAGTCTGACCCTGTCTCTCTTCTTCTACGTGTTTGTCTGACCCTGTCTCTCTTCTACTACGTGTTAGTCTGACCCTGTCTCTCTTCTTCTATGTGTTATTTTGACCCTGTCTCTCTTCTTCTACGTGTTAGTCTGACCCTGTCTCTCTTCTTCTACGTGTTAGTCTGACCCTGTCTCTCTTCTTCTTCTCTTCTTCTACGTGTTAGTCTGACCCTGTCTCCCTTCTTCTATGTGTTATTCTGACCCTGTCTCTCTTCTTCTACGTGTTATTCTGACCCTGTCTCTCTTCTTCTACGTGTTAGTCTGACCCTGTCTCTCTTCTTCTACGTGTTATTCTGACCCTGTCTCTCTTCTTCTACGTGTTAGTCTGACCCTGTCTCTCTTCTTCTACGTGTTAGTCTGACCCTGTCTCTCTTCTTCTATGTGTTAGTCTGACCCTGTCTCTCTTCTTCTATGTGTTATTCTGACCCTGTCTCTCTTCTTCTACGTGTTAGTCTGACCCTGTCTCTCTTCTTCTACGTGTTAGTCTGACCCTGTCTCTCTTCTTTTACGTGTTACTCTGACCCTGTCTCTCTTCTTCTACGTGTTAGTCTGACCCTGTCTCTCTTCTTCTACGTGTTAGTCTGACCCTGTCTCTCTTCTTCTACGTGTTAGTCTGACCCTGTCTCTCTTCTTCTACGTGTTATTCTGACCCTGTCTCTCTTCTTCTACGTGTTAGTCTGACCCTGTCTCTCTTCTTCTATGTGTTATTCTGACCCTGTCTCTCTTCTTCTACGTGTTATTCTGACCCTGTCTCTCTTCTTCTACGTGTTAGTCTGACCCTGTCTCTCTTCTTCTACGTGTTAGTCTGACCCTGTCTCTCTTCTTCTACGTGTCATTCTGACCCTGTCTCTCTTCTTCTACGTGTTAGTCTGACCCTGTCTCTCTTCTTCTACGTGTTAGTCTGTCTCTCTTCTTCTACGTGTTAGTCTGACCCTCTTCTTCTACGTGTTAGTCTGACCCTGTCTCTCTTCTTCTACGTGTTATTCTGACCCTGTCTCTCTTCTTCTACGTGTTAGTCTGTCCCTGTCTCTCTTCTTCTACGTGTTATTCTGACCCTGTCTCTCTTCTTCTACGTGTTAGTCTGACCCTGTCTCTCTTCTTCTACGTGTTAGTCTGTCTCTCTTCTTCTACGTGTTAGTCTGACCCTCTTCTTCTACGTGTTAGTCTGACCCTGTCTCTCTTCTTCTACGTGTTATTCTGACCCTGTCTCTCTTCTTCTACGTGTTATTCTGACCCTGTCTCTCTTCTTCTACGTGTTAGTCTGACCCTGTCTCTCTTCTTCTACGTGTTAGTCTGACCCTGTCTCTCTTCTTCTACGTGTTTATCTGACCCTGTCTCTCTTCTTCTATGTGTTAGTCTGTCTCTCTTCTTCTACGTGTTAGTCTGACCCTGTCTCTCTTCTTCTATGTGTTAGTCTGTCTCTCTTCTTCTACGTGTTAGTCTGATCCTGTCTCTCTTCTTCTACGTGTTATTCTGACCCTGTCTCTCTTCTTCTATGTGTTAGTCTGACCCTGTCTCTCTTCTTCTACGTGTTAGTCTGACCCTGTCTCTCTTCTTCTACGTGTTAGTCTGACCCTGTCTCTCTTCTTCTACGTGTTTATCTGACCCTGTCTCTCTTCTTCTATGTGTTAGTCTGTCTCTCTTCTTCTACGTGTTAGTCTGACCCTGTCTCTCTTCTTCTATGTGTTAGTCTGTCTCTCTTCTTCTACGTGTTAGTCTGATCCTGTCTCTCTTCTTCTACGTGTTATTCTGACCCTGTCTCTCTTCTTCTATGTGTTAGTCTGACCCTGTCTCTCTTCTTCTACGTGTTAGTCTGTCTCTCTTCTTCTACGTGTTAGTCTGACCCTGTCTCTCTTCTTCTACGTGTTATTCTGACCCTGTCTCTCTTCTTCTACCTGTTATTCTGACACTGTCTCTCTTCTTCTACGTGTTAGTCTGACCCTGTCTCTCTTCTTCTACCTGTTAGTCTGACCCTGTCTCTCTTCTTCTATGTGTTAGTCTGACCCTGTCTCTCTTCTTCTACGTGTTAGTCTGTCTCTCTTCTTCTACGTGTTATTCTGACCCTGTCTCTCTTCTTCTACGTGTTATTCTGACCCTGTCTCTCTTCTTCTATGTGTTAGTCTGACCCTGTCTCTCTTCTTCTACGTGTTATTCTGACCCTGTCTCTCTTCTTCTATGTGTTAGTCTGACCCTGTCTCTCTTCTTCTACGTGTTAGTCTGTCTCTCTTCTTCTATGTGTTATTCTGACCCTGTCTCTCTTCTTCTATGTGTTAGTCTGACCCTGTCTCTCTTCTTCTACGTGTTAGTCTGACCCTGTCTCTCTTCTTCTATGTGTTATTCTGACCCTGTCTCTCTTCTTCTACGTGTTATTCTGACCCTGTCTCTCTTCTTCTACGTGTTAGTCTGACCCTGTCTCTCTTCTTCTACGTGTTAGTCTGACCCTGTCTCTCTTCTTCTACGTGTTAGTCTGACACTGTCTCTCTTCTTCTATGTGTTAGTCTGACCCTGTCTCTCTTCTTCTACGTGTTAGTCTGACCCTGTCTCTCTTCTTCTACGTGTTAGTCTGACCCTGTCTCTCTTCTTCTAAATGTTAATCTGTCTCTCTTCTTCTACGTGTTAGTCTGACCCTGTCTCTCTTCTTCTATGTGTTAGTCTGTCTCTCTTCTTCTACGTGTTAGTCTGACCCTGTCTCTCTTCTTCTACGTGTTATTCTGACCCTGTCTCTCTTCTTCTACGTGTTACTCTGACCCTGTCTCTCTTCTTCTACGTGTTATTCTGACCCTGTCTCTCTTCTTCTACGTGTTAGTCTGACCCTGTCTCTCTTCTTCTACGTGTTACTCTGACCCTGTCTCTCTTCTTCTACGTGTTATTCTGACCCTGTCTCTCTTCTTCTACGTGTTAGTCTGACACTGTCTCTCTTCTTCTACGTGTTATTCTGACCCTGTCTCTCTTCTTCTACGTGTTATTCTGACCCTGTCTCTCTTCTTCTATGTGTTAGTCTGACCCTGTCTCTCTTCTTCTATGTGTTAGTCTGACCCTGTCTCTCTTCTTCTACGTGTTAGTCTGTCTCTCTTCTTCTATGTGTTATTCTGACCCTGTCTCTCTTCTTCTATGTGTTAGTCTGACCCTGTCTCTCTTCTTCTACGTGTTAGTCTGTCTCTCTTCTTCTATGTGTTATTCTGACCCTGTCTCTCTTCTTCTACGTGTTAGTCTGACCCTGTCTCTCTTCTTCTATGTGTTATTCTGACCCTGTCTCTCTTCTTCTACGTGTTATTCTGACCCTGTCTCTCTTCTTCTACGTGTTAGTCTGACCCTGTCTCTCTTCTTCTACGTGTTAGTCTGACCCTGTCTCTCTTCTTCTACGTGTCATTCTGACCCTGTCTCTCTTCTTCTACGTGTTAGTCTGACCCTCTTCTTCTACGTGTTAGTCTGACCCTGTCTCTCTTCTTCTACGTGTTAGTCTGACCCTGTCTCTCTTCTTCTATGTGTTAGTCTGTCTCTCTTCTTCTACGTGTTA